>NC_138555.1:47540942-48740942 GCF_964273705.1 Natrix helvetica
TCAATCCTTGCAAAAATCTCAGAAGAATCCTGGATCTTCAATAACGTGGCCAGAGCATCAGCACAAACTTTTCTTAAGTCCTCTCTAGGGTTTTCTCTGATACCCCTCAGTCTAACAGCGTACTCCATAGATCTGAATTGCATCATGATAATCTCCTTATCCATCCTCTGCATATTCCCCTCCATTTCAACAAATTTCAAATCTGTTTCCTTCGTTTTAGTTTCCAAATCCAAAGCCAGATAATCAACTTTGCTGTCCACCTTAAGAACAACTTCTGACAGACCTGTGGCTAAAGTGTGTAATTTTTTATCAAGTTGATCATGTTTTTTAATGGTATCCTGAACCATTTCTTTAACCTCCTTAATTTCTTTGCGTAAAAAAGCATTTTCTTCCCTTATAAAGTCCTTGAGATCCTGATAATTTATTGTAGCACCCGGTGAAGCTTTTTTTTCCGTTGCCATAATTAATAATTCTTACAGCCGCCTCTAGCTGTCACCATTCAATTAACTTTCGTTTTCCTTAGGTATTCAGCTGTAAATTAATACTTGCAAATGTTTCTTTCTAAGTTGCTCGAAATTAAAACTTTGACATTTAAGTAGTTCAGGTTATGTAAACTGGCTTAAAGATTGTTAATAGTTAGGGTTGTTTCAGCCGTTCCGCCTTTACTGCCCCGGCTATCAGCAGGTAATTAGCTTTCGTTTTCTGTAGGTTTTCAGCTATAAATCAACGCCATTTTGAATCCTTTGTTCTAAGCCCACGCCTCTCAAACTCAGCAGTAGCGTTCTTTTTAAAGAGATTTCTTTTTTTTTTCCTTCCCCCAATTAAAACTTAAAATACTTGCAAAAGTCTTGCTTCCTTCTTGGGATGTTAAGATGTTAAGATGTTAAGGCTGCTCCCGGCGACTGGCTCTGCTAATTAGCAGAGGTTATCAAAAAGGCAGGAGAATACAACAACTGCGAAGGGGGGCAAACCTCGTCGGACTCCGAACTCCGGAGGGTACACAAGGGCTCAACCCAGCAGCTGAATCTCTCCCTCATAAATTCCAAGAATTTACGAGTGTCCGAGGTGTTAAAGATCGTAAAAAAACACCTCTAACTGTCTCTTGATCTGACAGGCTCAAAAAAAAGCCTGCCATCGGCACCAGGAACAACCTTTCTTTTACTTTTTTAAAGCTACCACATAAAGCCTCAATCACACATCCCTTTCATTAGGCAAATTTACGGTGTTAGTAGCCGTCCCGATGCTACGATGGTATGTGCTATTGTAACCCTGAAGAGAATCTGCCAAAATGTCCACATAACAAAGGGTATTTTAGCTGTGAAATATCTGCAGAGTTTGTTTTTAAGGGTTCTGTTAAATCTCTCTATAATGGCTGCTTTAGTTCACTATGAGTGACAAAATGATGAATGCCATAACGTGCTAAAAGTTTCTTCAGCAGGGTATTTAAGAACTCTTTACCTGCATCTGTCTGTATTTTTCGGGATGCGTGCCCTGTTTCAAAGACATTCTGGAAGGCGGATGTAACTTCCCTCCCTGATTTATCAGATAAAGGGAAGAGCCAGGCATATTTAGATAACACACCGATAACTGCTAAGGTGTACTTCTTTCCATTTCCCAAATTTGGAGACATCTATGAGGTCGGCCTGCAATTGATGATCTAAGCCAGACACTACTGTTTTATTTCTAGGAAAATTAATTCTTGCAGGCTTATGAAGTGTATAAGCGTCTTGCCCTGACAGCCACGTCTTGACTTGCTTCATGGTCAGGTTTTTATCATGTTTTCTAGCTTCCTGAAAAAGGGTATTTACACCTCCATAACTCCCTACACATCCCGGTGTATAATAAATATGGCTTAAAAGCTTTTCATGCATCATTATACTGAAAGAACACTGACAAATGGGTCAAGCGTTGACATTAACACAGTCTTTTATTGGTTATACAGAGTTCAGAGGGGCATGGCTCCACCATCAGAAAAACATCCCTCATCACCACTATCAGAATCAGAAGATAAAGGACCATAACACGCTATTTTACAATACGTTGACCTGTTGGTACCCCACAAATCATGTCCACAGCCACAAGCAAACCAGTCTTTACACAAATTGCAGCTCTTTAACTCACAGGGTAGATAGTGTGGTCTCTGGGATAGCTCAGAATCCCAGTTATAGTCTAGATCAGAAAAATCTGCAGAAGCTTTGTGACCACAGCAATTACCACAGGAATATAAAATCGGGGTGTCTTGAAGTGTTTGCTGTATAGGTGTTATTATTTCAGAGTCTGCAAAATATAAAGCGCATCCTGTTAGTGAGCTATCCGCTCCAGCGTCATTTACTATATCATAAATACAAGCATATTTACTTACCATTGCTGGGAGATAATGTAGCATCATTCGCCATTTCACAGACTGTCCGGTAACTACTCTGCACCTCATCATTAAAGGTACAACACACCATGCTGCAGCCGTGCAAAACGGGTCTGAATAAAAAAAAAAAATCTTTATCATAACCCTTGCAACAGGGTTTGCTGCATTCTGCTGACTGGGGGCTTGTGTCAGAGTGTGCGACGCTGGCTTTTGCTGTTGTTCTAAAAACATCTTTGGAATCAGAGGTTGCCATTTTCAAGAGACTGATAGAATTATGGACTCCCTGCACAAACTACCCAGCCCTTGCAATGACAAGTCCTTGAGCCTTGTGCATGCCCAGAAATCACCGGGGGGTGGGGGGTATGACATGCCTGGGCCTGTCCCTGGCATGCCTGAACAAGTCTTAACCCCTACATGCTGCCTGGCTGCTTGCCTCTTGTGAACATTTTAATCCCTGTTAATATTGAATTAGTATTGATGTCTGAGATTGACAGAAATGATGGACTAATGAAGTAACACTGAGCTTGAAAGGTCAGAAAGGTTGGCAGTTCAGTGGTTCGAATCCCTAATGCTGCGTAACAGAGTGAGCTCCCGTTACTTGTCCCAGCTTCTGTCAACCTAGTACAATACAATAGTAGAGTTGGAAGGGACCTTGGAGGTCTTCTAGTCCAACCCCCTGCCTAGGCAGGAAACCCTATACCGTTTCAGACAAATAGCTATCCAACATCTTCTTAAAGACTTCCAGTGTTGGGGCATTCACAACTTCTGGAGGCAAGCTGTTCCACTGATTAATTGTTCTCACTGTCAGGAAATTTCTCCTCATTTCTAAGTTGCTTCTCTCCTTGATTAGTTTCCACCCATTGCTTCTTGTTCTACCCTCAGGTGCTTTGGAGAATAGTTTGACTCCCTCTTCTTTGTGGCAACCTCTGAGATATTGGAATAATGCTATCATGTCTCCCCTAGTCCTTCTTTCTCTTAAGCTAAACATACCCAGTTCCTGCAACCGTTCTTCATATGTTTTAGTCTCCAGTCCCCTAATCATTTTTGTTGCTCTTCTCTGCACTCTTTCTAGAGTCTCCACATCTTTTTTACATCGTGGCGACCAGAACTGAATGCAGTATTCCAAGTGTGGCCTTACCAAGGCATTATAAAGTGGTATTAACACTTCACGTGATCTTGATTCTATCCCTCTGTTGATGCAGCCTAGAACTGTGTTGGCTTTTTTGGCAGCTGCTGCACACTGCTGGCTCATATTTAAATGGTTGTCCACTAGGACTCCAAGATCCCTTTCACAGTTACTACTACTGAGTAAGGTATCACCTATACTGTACCTGTGCATTCCGTTTTTGTTGCCTAAATGTAGAACCTTACTCTTTTCACCATTGAATTTCATTTTATTAGATAGTGCCCAATGTTCAAGTTTGTCAAGATCCTTCTGTATCTTAAGCCTATCTTCTGGAGTGTTGGCTATTCCTGCCAGCTTGGTATCATCTGCAAATTTGATGAGTTCCCCATTTATTCCCTCATCCAAATCATTGATGAAGATGTTGAAGAGTACTGGGCCTAAAACAGAGCCTTGGGGTACTCCACTGCATACTTCCCTCCATGTAGATGCAGTTCCATTGAGAACTACACGTTGAGTGCGGTTGGTCAGCCAGTTACCAATCCATCTGGTGGTGGTGCTGTCTAACCCACATTCTTCTACTTTATCTAGTAGTAGGTTATGGTCTACCTTATCAAAAGCCTTACTGAAGTCCAAGTAAACTATATCAACGGCATTCCTCTGGTCCACTAATTTTGTCACATTATCAAAGAATGCAATAAGATTAGTCTGGCATGATCTGTTTTTGACAAATCCATGTTGGCTTTTGGCTATTACTTTGTTTGCTTCTAGGTGTTCGCAAATTCGTTGCTTGATTATTTTTTCCAGAATCTTTCCTGGTATTGAGGTTAGGCTGATAGGTCTGTAGTTTCCTGGATCTAATTTTTTCCCTTTTTTGAAGATGGGAACCACATCAGCTCTTTTCCAGTCCTCTGGTAGTTCCCCGGTGTTCCAGGATCTCTGATAGATATAATTCAGTGGTTCTGAGATCTCGTCTGCTAGTTCCTTCAGAACTCTGGGGTGTAATCCATCCGGTCCTGGTGATTTGAACTCATCTAGGGTAGACAGGTGCTCACTTACCATTTTCTTCCCTATTTCAATTTGTGTTCCTAATTTTGTGGTGCTGCTTTTGATAGGTTGGACTGTTTTATCCCTTTGTGTAAAGACAGATGCAAAACATGAGTTAAATAGTTCTGCTTTCTCCCTGTTGCTTGTCACCTTCTTGCCACTTTCTCCTAGCAATGGACCAATTGTTTCCTTAACTTTTTTCTTGTTTTTAACATGTTGGAAGAAGCTTTTTTTGTTAATTTTTACTTTTGTGGCAAGCCTTTCTTCATTGTGAGCCTTAGCTTTCCTCACTTCATCTTTACAGGCTCGGGCTATTTGCTGATATTCTGCCTTAGTTATGTCCCCCTCCTTCCACTTTTTATACTTACTTTTTTTGTCTTTCAGTTTGTCAGATAGTTGTTTATGCAGCCATGCTGGTTTCTTTTGGGAGCTGTTGTTTTTCTTCTTCATTGGTATTGTGTTAGACTGGGCTTTTCTAATCTCATTTTTCAAAATTTCCCAAGCTTCTTGAGTTGTTTTCCCCTCGAGGATTCTCATCCATGGAATTTTTCCCAAGCTCTCTCTAAGTTTATTGAAATTAGCTTTCTTAAAGTCCAAGACTCTAGTTTGACTTTGTTCTACTACTTGTGTTTGGATAATGTTGAATTCCAATATTGCATGGTCACTTGCCCCCAGGGTTCCTATGGCTTCAACACCTTCTATCATTTCCTCTCTGTTAGTGAGAATTAAGTCCAGTATGGCTGATCCCCTTGTTTCCTTCTCTACTTTTTGGAAAACAAAGTTGTCTGCTAGGTTTGTTAGGAACCTGTTGGATCTTCCACTTGGTGCAGAGTTTGTTTCCCAGTTGATGTCAGGGTAGTTAAAATCTCCCATTACTATTGTGGTGTGCTTCCTACATACCTTAGTTAGCTGACTAGCAAAAAGTTCATCTTCTTCCTCTGCTTGGTTGTCTATTCCTTGTCTTTTGCTGTAGGTGGGCAGAATAAAATGTTATTAACGGCGTGCTTCGAATGGTTACATGTACATGAGGATTTGAGGGTGTAATTGGCAAAATATGTGTCTTTAGATTTTTATAAAGGTAAAAAGCTGCAGGTGCAGGTTTTAAAAGGGCTTTTGTGGTTTTTCCCCCCCTGCATTCCAGGAAATGTTTTTAAAACTGCCTAGAAATAAATATGTTCTAGAAAAAAAGGGGGTTAAATGCAGGCCCTGTCTCCACAAAAATTAAAACCATCATTGATAGAAATGAATACCTTTTAGAAAAATAAAAGGGGGGGTGTTAAATGCAGGCCCTAGGTACTCCTTTTCCCCCCAACTTTTGAGGCATTGATTTTAAAACTCCGCAAAAATTAAAACCATCATTAGGCTAGAATGATTAGAAATTTTTTTAAAAAAACATTTTTTTTATTTCATAGTCCCTTTGAATGTCCATAGAATTAGTCTAGGGTTAAGATAATCATGTACCCAGAGGCTTGGCATCTTTCTTGATGGGGTTAGGTTCAACACATTTATCTGAAAAATAAGGCTAGGACCTTGCACCACACCTTATCTGTTAGGGTTATTCGTGCTTATCTTGATGGGCTTAGGCCAATACGTCATATCCATTTAGGGTTTTTGACCTTGTGAGTCCTGGGGGTGGATTATGCACAACACACCAGGGGAGGAGGGCTATGCATGTCATATCCATAGGGTGCGGGCTGTGCACATCACTTCCGCTTAGGGGCATGATTTGGTGATATAATCAAAACATGGGTTTGTGTTGTGGGCCAGCAGGAGCTGTTGGAGCTTCAACCAGACTCCGACAGTGAGGGGCCTTATGAGTCGGCTCTGGAAGATGTGGAGGACCCTGGATAGGGTTCCGACTCCGAGCAGGGATCTGAGGCTGGTTGGCCACCAGGAGGTGCCTGAGGCATGAAGAAGGGGTGAAAGCCAAAGGGAGTGTGCTCCTGAAGTCATGCCTTGGAGCAGTGGGGAGGAGACAAGGGAGTGTGCTCCTGACGTCATGCATTGGAGCAGTGGGGAGGAGACAAGGGAGGTGGTTCTGGATGCCCGGCAACGAAGGGCTAATAGACTTAAAGAATAGCTACGCAGTTACAAGAGATAAGTGAAATCAGGTGGTTGTAATTAGGCTCCTCTCAAGACTGTATTTAAGGAGGGACTTTCCACAAGCTGTTTGCAGGAATCAACATATTTACCAGAGCTGGAGAAGCTATCAGGTCTTGTCCTCTTGGCAGGCTGGATTGCTGCCAAGGTCTAGTCTATGTGTTAATAAATCATCGTGCAGTATCTTTGTCTCGGCGTGTTTGATGTATGAAGAGGGGGGGGGGGCAGAACAGTTTTGTTTTCTTTGATGACATCACTGATCAAAAGTACTGATAATTTTCATATAAAAAAGGTATACACTATATCTACTGATGTTTAAGGACAAACCACCTAAATGTTGGAAGTGCCACCAGATCTTATTATCATATGTGGTGGACATGTGGAGAAGCAAAGTATTGGACAAAAATAAAGATCTGGTTGGAAAAGATGACAAAACGACGTATTGAGTTTAAAACAGAAATATTTTTGTTGGGAATCTTGCCTGAAACTTATAACAAAGAAAATATATATTTAATTATTCATGTATTAACAGCAGCTAGAATTGTATTTACACAATATTGGAAAAGTGAAGAGATTCCTACTGAAGACAAGGTGTTTAGGAAAATATTAGAATGTGCAGAAATGAATAGACTAACACTAGCAATTAAGGAGAAGGAACAAACTGATTATTATATGATATGGGAAACATTTTACCAATGGTTAGAGAATAAAAAAGGAAATTGGAAATAAAGGAAGAAGACAACAAGAAGAATAGAAAATACATTAAGATAGAGATAAGAATAAAATGGCAACTGATAGCATGAGTATGATGAGAATAATTATGTTTAATGTTATTATTGTATTTTTATTAGAAGATATGTTATGAAGGAAATGAAGAGTTACGCATGGTATAATTGTTCAATGTATATAATTTGTGGAAGGATGTTGCACAGAAATATTTGTACCCAGACTACACACTGCTTAAGGAGAGATGAAATGTTTATATATTTTTTAAAATGGAAAATAAATAAAAAACTTTTTTCTAAAAAAAGAACCACTTTAGTGGGAAGGTAACAGCATTCCATGTACCTTTGGCCTATAACCATGCTGGCCATGTGACCATGGAAAATGCCTTTGGACAATGCTGGTTCCCTCGACCAAGAAACAGAGATGAGCACTGCACTCTAGAGCCGGACATGACTGGACGGGGAAACCTTTACCTTTATCTAGTCCTCAGGGATTCAGATTGAAATAGGCAGAACCACAGATTCCAGCTTTTTCTCATTTATTCAGAAACAAGCAATAGCAATAGCACTTAGACTTACCCTGTTTCTCTGAAAATAAGACCTCCCTGGATAATAAGCCCAATCAGGCTTTTGAGCACATGCACTAAAATAAGCCCTCCCCCAAAATAAGCCCTCCCTGAAAATATTGCAACACAGCAGCAACCATGAGATGACCATGCTCACTGCCTCCTGCACCTCAAAATTAATAAGACCTCCCCGAAAATAAGGCCACGTGCTTATTTCGGGGGTCAAAAGAAAATAAGACCCTGTCTTATTTTCTGGGAAACATGGTACATACCGCTTTACAGGGCTTTACAGCCCTCTCTAAGCAGTTTACAGAGTCAGCATATTGCCCCCAACAATCTGGGTCCTCAGAAGCAGCAGTGGGCTGCACATTTTTTAACAACGGGTTCTCTGCCCTAATGACTGGCTGGATGGGCGTGGCTGGCTGGGTGTGGCTGGCTGGGTGTGGCTGGGTGGGTGTGGCTGGGTGGGCGTGGCTGGGTGGGCGTGGCTGGGTGGGCATGGTCAACTCAATGTCACTTATGTTGAGGGGCACTTCGTCTGACCCACCCTCTCATGATCATGGGGATGCTGCAACAGTTGTAAGTGTGAAAAGGGGTCATGTCACTTTTTTCAGTGCTTTTGTAACTTTGAATGGTCACTAAATGAACTGCCGTAAATCAAGGATTACCTGTACAAAAATACAAAAATCTTCTTTGCTTGCAAAAAGCTGCCCTAAATACCAACGATTAGATTAGAAATGGGGGAATACACACTGAATATCAATGACAGTCACAGCCATCATGGAAACCTAAACCATTATGTCTGAATACCTTCCTTTTTATCAGCAATACCTGCAACCCAGAGTTACAAATCAGGCAGGTTGCCAGAGCACATTGAGGAATTAAAATAGTTAAAATACAAGGATAACTATCAGCAGCCAAGTTAATCTTGCTCATAAAGTGAAACCCTTTAACAGAGAGGTCATTTAAGCTCTCTAGAAAATGGGTGGGCATATTTAGGCTACAAAATGCTGAGCTAAAGAGACAAATTAACAATTTGAGTGAGGGCTAATCCCATTCTGCCTTTGTTCAGACCTTGCTGCAGGGAATTTTTGCCTATGAATCTATCTATCTCTTTATCTCTTAAGTGCTGACATCTTCTGTGGGCTATTAAGGAAGGTGGGGGCTGCTTTCTCCCTCTAAGAAAACATGTTTCTCCATTTCTCATTCAGGGAAATATATTCTTCCTTTTTAATATTTCTCAAAATATTTCATTCTTGGGAGAGACCGGAAGTACCTCAGTGAGAGAGACAGAAAAACTGTGGGCTCTGAAGAGCCTCACATAAATTCTGGTTGACAAACTGATGCCGGGGATCTCTCGGATCAGAACTTTCCTGAAGGGAAAGTGAAGAAGGAGCTGCATCTCATTAGACCCAGAGGAATGCAACTGGTTTTTTGCAGGTCAGAGATTAGCTGAAAATTTTAAAATAGTGAAAATTTTTGAAACCCACCACTGGGTTCTACCCTGCCTTTCCTCCAGGAGCTCAAAAGTGTCATCCATAGCATCACCTTTTGTTTTTCCAAAGAACAATCCTGTGCGGTAGGTTGGGCTGAGAGACAGTGTGTAGCCCCCAGGCAGCATGAGAATGCAGCTTAATTGAATCTCCATGGTGCTAAATGAGTACTTTTCTATCTCAGCAACTGAGCTAGTGGCCACAGCTGGGGAATTCTGGGAGCTAAGGTCCACACAAAATTTCTAAACTTGAGAAACACTGATCTGGACCAACTCCTTAAACACAAGGCCTTCCTGGCTCTCCTCTAGTGCTTTTCAGATGTGACCTGGGGAATTCTGGGAGCTGTAGTTCTAATTTAAGACATCTGGTTGGGGAAGGTTGATGAGGGATGGCAGTTGAAGGGATTTAAATAATCATTTTATTCATTCCAGCTTTTCATGAATATTCAATGGCTCTTGGGACTACAACTAAAAAAACTTGTTTTAACAGTTTCTGGAATTTATGAGGAAAGGGATGAAGTCATAATGCAGGGATGAGGAACCATAGCCCTTTTATGATTTGTGGACTTCAACTCCCTGAATTCTTGAGCCAGCCATGAGCCATGCTAGCTCAGGAATTCTGGGAGTTCAAGTCCACAAGTCGTAAAAGGGCCATGGTTCCTCACCCGCTGTAATTGCAGGGTGGGATTCTACTGGTTTGCACCTATTCACTAGAACCCTTTGTTAACTTTCTTAGTAGTTCGGAGAACCGGTTGTTGGAAGAAATCTCCTTTTGTTTTTTTCCACTTTACAGGGCTAATCCTGTAAGGAAGGCAGGAAGGAAACATTCTGGTGTTGTTTCTAGCCTAATCTTTATTGCCCTGCTTACAGAAACTGCCTCTCCGTTAACCCTTATTACATTCTTGGCAGTACGCCTAGACTTACTGACTCCGGATGGTTTTTGTGTTTTTGTTTTCCTTTGCTGGTAGTTTCTTAAAGGGGAAGGGTTGTTTTAAGCTTTTTACACTGCTGTTTGGAGAAAATACTCCCCTCTTGGAGTTCTTCCAGCTGGGATGCAATAATCAGTACTTTGAAGAAATAATTGAATAATGAAGCAGAGCTGCCGCAAAGAAGCTTTTCATGACAAGAAACCAGGATGAGTGACATTCAGCAAGGCTTCTTGGCTAGCTAAAAAGATTGGCATTCAAACATGAGTTTACATACCCTTTCTGAGTTTTGGTCTAAAACTGGTTTTTTGTGAAGTTTAATTCTGTGCTTGGAGACGTTTAATCCTGTGTTTATTGATGGGATAATTTTCCCTATTCAGCTTTGTTTGGAAGGAAAAATGTTAATCTCTGTTCCTGAAAAGAAGCAGCTTCAGAAATCTGGATAGTTCCTGTGTCTATTTGTTCTGGTAATTAGTTTGAAAAGCAACAGCTACTGTGTTTGTGCCTTTGCTTCATTCTAGAGCTAATTGCTTTCTTTGTAGTTAGGCTTATCTCAAGTGTTTACATTTGAGCTTGCCTGGGGTGTGAGCTGTGGCAATGACCCAGACAAGGCTTGTGTTTTAGTTTTAAAAGGATTTAAACTGATTTCATTATTTGTATTGTGTTTGAATTTTTTCCTGCCTCATGGTTTCTTTTTCTATCTGGGGAGGGGGTCTTCCTTCACTGCTTTAGTGGTTCCTGGCACTGTTCTTTTGGGGTGTACTTCCAAGAGGCAGGATGCAAGCTTTGGCACTGATTTTTTTTTACTGCCTTTCTGGGGGGCATGTGATCTGTCCTTAAATCTGGATGATTTCCTTGGGATATATTGTGAGGTGAGTGAGACCAGCTGGTATCTTTAAGTGGTACAAATGGATCTAAGGATTGCTTGTCCTGGGTGTGCTCTTTCTGGAGAGCTTAAATGGCCTCTCTGCTAAAGGGTTTCACTTTATGAGCAACAGTTGGCTGCTGATAGTTATCATTGCATTTTAACTATTTTAATTCCTCAAGGTGTTCTGGCACCCTGCCTGATTTGTAACTCTGGCTTGCAGGTCTTTTTAATGTAATGATTGGTATTTAGGGCAGCTTTTTGCAAGCAAAGAAGCTTTTTGTATTTTTTTAAATATTTTTTTTATTTTTTATTTTCAAAACAAACACAACACATAAAATCTTATTTTTTTGCATACTGTAGAAAGTGTATCAGTTGGTTACAAAAGGCTTTCGTGCACCTCTTCCACAGTCATCAAACATAATTCATATTAACTCAAGTATTTTAATTCAAATATTTATACATATTTCCATCATCATACCTCCATTTACATTTGACTATAATTGTTTAAACGTCCTTCATCATAAAATATACCACATAACCATAATTTAATACATAACCACATACTAGCATTTCATTTACTATTTCTAAGATCCTCCAATAACACTGAATCTTTATGTCCTATTCTAGTTAAACATTCATAATATTCAATAACAAAATTTTCTAATCCTTATTTCCAAATCATTATTTGCAATTTACATCCAATTTCCTTATGTTGTACCCATGCCTATATATACCTTATTATCATTATCCCTCCTTTATTTAACTATATCCTGTATCATAACATTTTCCCCTAATATTTAAAACTTAACTATAGCTAACTTAGTTCTTTTTTATTAATCTTTATATGTAATACAAGAGGATTTCTAATCTTCCTTTCATGGGTACTATTCAATATTCATATCCCATTATTGCTTATCATGACACTACACATTGTATACATTATTATCATTATCAATTATTTGTTTAACTATATCTATTATCACTAAATTTCACCAAGTTTAGCTAGTTTTAAATTATACTCTTCCATCTATCAACCTGTATCTTTCCAGTAACAATACAATACAATACAATACAATACAATACAATACAATACAATACAATACAATACAATAGTAGAGTTGGAAGGGACCTTGGAGGTCTTCTAGTCCAACCCCCTGCCTAGGCAGGAAACCCTATACCGTTTCAGACAAATAGCTATCCAACATCTTCTTAAAGACTTCCAGTGTTGGGGCATTCACAACTTCTGGAGGCAAGCTGTTCCACTGATTAATTGTTCTCACTGTCAGGAAATTTCTCCTCAGTTCTAAGTTGCTTCTCTCCTTGATTAGTTTCCACCCATTGCTTCTTGTTCTACCCTCAGGTGCTTTGGAGAATAGTTTGACTCCCTCTTCTTTGTGGCAACCTCTGAGATATTGGAATAATGCTATCATGTCTCCCCTAGTCCTTCTTTCTCTTAAGCTAAACATACCCAGTTCCTGCAACCGTTCTTCATATGTTTTAGTCTCCAGTCCCCTAATCATCTTTGTTGCTCTTCTCTGCACTCCTTCTAGAGTCTCCACATCTTTTTTACATCGTGGCGACCAGAACTGAATGCAGTATTCCAAGTGTGGCCTTACCAGGGCATTATAAAGTGGTATTAACACTTCACGTGATCTTGATTCTATCCCTCTGTTGATGCAGCCTAGAACTGTGTTGGCTTTTTTGGCAGCTGCTGCACACTGCTGGCTCATATTTAAATGGTTGTCCACTAGGACTCCAAGATCCCTTTCACAGTTACTACTACTGAGTAAGATATCACCTATGCTGTACCTGTGCATTCCGTTTTTGTTGCCTAAATGTAGAACCTTACTCTTTTCACCATTGAATTTCATTTTATTAGATAGTGCCCAATGTTCAAGTTTGTCAAGATCCTTCTGTATCTTAAGCCTATCTTCTGGAGTGTTGGCTATTCCTGCCAGCTTGGTATCATCTGCAAATTTGATGAGTTCCCCATTTATTCCCTCATCCAAATCATTTTTGGATGAAACAGTCATCCAAAACATGAAACAAAACAGTCTCATATCTTCTGCAGTTTGTGGTATCAGTCCTCTTATCTTCTCTTTAATCAACTTTGTATGGATTCCTCTTAGCAACTCTTTGCTTATAAAATCTCTCATGTAATTTCGATGCCCTTCTTCTGTTTCCTTAATCCACTTATATTTAATTGTCAGTGGTGTTATCAAAATTGTTGCTAATAAAATTTCTCTCTTTAGATCCATAAATTCTTTTATTTTTTCTTCTTCTGTATCTTGCCATCTGAAGTAAGTTTCCCCTCCATTTAATTCCTCTTTCAATATTCCACTCTTTCCATTTTCAGAGACAAACCAATCACCATAAATATCAGCAATTTTAATTTCTTTATATTCATTTTCCTCTTCAATTTTTAGGATTTTAACTGCCACTTTATCCATTTGATAAACATCATATTTTGTTGTTAATTGTACTAAATCATCCAACTTCTTCTCAATCCTCTCACATGTATTTGATAATTTCTGTATTTCTGAGAATATCTTTTGCAGACTTAAAGCCTCTTTCTCCTGTTGAAATTGCGCCATTGTTTTCAACTAATAAACACTGCTATTTTAGCTTAGAAGTTTTGAGCAAAGGTTAGACTTCAATTCACAATAATCGTTTCATCTTCACCTCTCTCTGGTTAGAAGTACCTCAAAGGAACATCTGTGTGCTTTTCTTCTTATCGCTCTCTGTAAACAAGCAGTAAGACCTTGAAGTGCCAAGCCGAGATAATTAGTGAGAGAAAGTAAAGTGTTTCATTTCCAATACACAAAGTTCTAGCTTCTGAAGTAGCAGTGCTATTGTTGCAAATGTTGCAAAGGTTTTTTTAATGTCTTTTTTGTATTTCAAATTGAAAAGAAAGTCCAATTCTTAAATGAGTTAGAAAAACACCCACAGTAATGAAAGAGGAGGATTTTGAACCATAGGTTACAGAGAGTAATGAAAAAAAGGAAAATAGAAGAAAAAGGCTTAGTCCGTTCGTTTTAAAGGTCTTACATAAATTCCATCTGTGAAGATAACATTCAAAAAAAGAAAGATAATCCCCTGTCAAAAACCATTCCAAATTCAATTCCACCGCTTATTTCTTCTGTTCTCCAATTTGAATTTATTTTAAGTTTTTTATAGGCAGTCACTCTTAAAACAGTACCATTTCCACATCAGCTGGAAACACTTTCTCTTTCCATAGCCATCCGTTTTGGAGCCGCCCCGACTTCGTCAGCTAAATGGCTGGATTTTTTGTCACCGGCTTGAAGACTTTCTCTTGGATCAATCAGGGACTTTGCGATGTCCCTGAGATCAGCAAGACGTATTCTTCCTGTTCACTGTCTCTGCGGGACAGTTTAGATCCATTTGGACCACCCAGTGGCAAAAGTGTCGACTGCGATCTCAGAGCACTGAGATCGCACGTCGTATCATCGCGACTTCGACTCCTCCTCAAGCTTTTTGTATTTTTGTACAGGTAATCCTTGACTTACAACAGTTCATTTAGTGACCATTCAAAGTTACAATGGCACTGAAAAAAGTGACTTATGACAGTTTCTCACACGTATGACTGCTGCAGCATCCCCACAGTCACGAGAGGGCAGGTGAGAAGAAGCATCCCTCGACGTGAGTGATGTTGAGCTGGCCATGCCCTCCCAGTCACATGCCCACCCAGCCACGCCTACCCAGCTGGTCATTAGGGCAGAGAACTGTTTGTTAAATTATTTGAATCCCATCACTGAATGGATGGATCATGGATGGCAGTCAAGTCACAAATGATGGCAAAGGCCGTGGTTGGTGGTAAAAGAATGCCAGTGTGGCGAAGCAGTAGTTCAGCAATGGGCCACACATTTCTTTGTGCCCTGCCTGGAAGCCGTGAGGGATGTGGTTTATAACATCCTGGTATCACTGGAGTGGGCAGGCCAACCTTTTTTGGAGAATCAATATAGGGTTATTTAAGAACTGGAAAATTTGCCTGATTTGGGAGCTGATTTAGGATTTTAAAGGAATGCCACAGATGTCTTCAGCTTTTGCACAGCCATTAATTTCACCCCTTTATGGAAAAAGGGGGTCCAAAATTCAATCCTGCCCAATGCAGAGGAGACAAAGAGGGTGCTGAGATAGCTCCCCATCACCCGGGGGTGCAGCTTACTCATTTTTGCAGTTGTAATAAAAGGACTGAAAGGAAAAGAACACTTTCTCAGGTAAAAGTGTGGCACCTGGGCAGTGACTTCTCCCAAACCTCCCTTCTTCCCTCACACCCAGGTGGCCTCTTCTGAAATGATGGTCCCTCAGCAGTCCCACATGAGTGCCCAGGAACAGCTGGACAGGATGCAGCAGCACCAGGAGGCCAAATGGAAATCTGAATCTGCCCAGCCCTCACCCCTGGGTCGCTGGTGAAACGTTCTCAACCATGGGTCTAGCTGGGTGGGTGTGAAGCCTTGTGTGAAGTTGGACCATAGGAGAGCAGCAGGGGTCTTGGGTGGACACTTTAGTGGAACATCCTGAAGCTAAGTGGGAAAGAAGTTATGTGCTCCAGAGAGGATCCAAAATACATTGGGCAGTCGGGTGTGAGGACAGATTTCTAGATTCCCTTGCTATGGTGGAAACCAGCTGCCTGGGTTTGTTAAGAGGAAGTCAGAAGAAGGTTCCGATAAAGAAAGTTGGTTCTTTGGAGACAGGAGCGAAGGGGGCTACATCCCACTGTTGGGTGGGGTGGGGGTCTGAGGAAAGGAAAGGTTTCCACCAAGGTTTTTTTTTGATTTTGTGCATTTATCCAGTGAAACCAAAAGATTATCTTCCAGGCTTTGTAAATCAAAACCAGAAGGAAAGGATGGTGTGCTTATTTTGTGCTTAAACAAGGGGTGCTTTGTCAAAAGCTGGGTCTAGATCTCTGTTGCTCATGCCACGTTCCCCTCCCATTATTTAATCTCTCCTTCATCCCCTCCCCAATGCCCCCCCTTATCATCACCCAAGGAGGAAGTGCAAATTGGGGAAGTCAAGCCTCCTTGGTGGCCCCCCAACCCCGAGTGGGAGTGACAGCGAGTAATACAGCTCTCCTATGTGCTGGCAACAGAGACTTCACAGCGGGGAAAACTCATCACAGGTACTAGGATAGGGTTAGGGTTAGGTTTATTTGTTGCAAACATGTATGTCCTGCCTTTTGATTCTGTGTTTTTCCCCCCAAAATAGCTCCATGTTAGGGTGATGATGCACCTAAGTAGGTAAAATCCTGACTCAGATCCCTGATAGTCAAGGATATTGTCCCTAGAAGCTACATTTTGTTATTTGCAAAACCTGATCCAAAATGTACAACTTACAGCCTCCTTAATTGTGCATCACCTCTTTAGTTCTGTAAAACATACATGCCTCTATTTTGTGGGAAATAGTCCACCCAGCTCTTTCTTTATACAAATAAAAGCTGTTATTTTTCAAGCCTCTTCTTATTTTTATTTATTTATTTATTATTCACACTTATAGACCGCCCCCTCTCCCGGAGAGGACTCGGGGCGGTGTACAGTCACTAAAATACATTCTAAAATACATACATAAACAATTAAATTAATACTGGTGAAGGAGGTTATGAGACTGTAATCGAATAATAAATATAATACGTTAAAAGCCTATAAACCCTTAAAACCCAATTAAAATAAATAAATCCCGGGAGGTAAAACTAAGACGGTGCCAGGCCAGCTGATTGAAATAGGTGAGTCTTTAACTTTTGCCTCCCTGTGTGAGCGGATAGGTCGCAGGGACGTGTGTGGTAGGATGCGATCCTGCAGATAACTAGGTCCTCTGCCATGGAGCGCTTTAAAGATGGTAATCAATACCTTGAAACGCACCCGAAAGGCTACAGGTAGCCAGTGCAGCTCGCGCAGGAGAGGTGTTACGTGGGAGTAACGAGTACTTCCCATAATAACCCGCGCGGCTGCGTTCTGAACCAGCTGCAGTCTCCGGATGCGTCCCAAGGGAAGCCCCTTGAGTCTCTCTCTCTCTTTGGCATTTATTTATTTATTTATTTATTTATTTATTTATTTAATTTGATTTCTAGACCGCCCCCTCTCCCCAGAGGGACTCGGGGCGGTGTACAGGTATCAAATTAAAAACCATACAAACAGTAATAAATATAATTAAAATCGGATTAAACTTTAGACCCCTGTACAAGTTTATAAAAATAAAAAACTTAGCCTTAAGACCAACCCGTGAAATTTAAAAATACAGACTGGGGTGGGAGAGCTGGAATTAGGCCAGGCCGGCAAGATTAAACAGGTGGGTTTTGAGCTTCTGGCGGAAGGAGTGGAGGTCGTGGTTGTTCTAATATCAGGGGGAAGGTCATTCCAGAGGGTCGGGCCCATCACAGAGAAGGCCCTTCCCCTGGGCGTCGCCCGCTGGCACAGCCTAGTGGACGGCACCCGGAGGAGTCCCTCTCTGTGTGAGCGGATCGGCTGAAGGGATGTGTGGGGCAGGATACGATCCCGCAAATAACTAGGTCCTGTGCCATGGAGCGCTTTGAAGATGATAACCAGCACCTTGAAACGCACCCGAAAAGCTACAGGTAGCCAGTGCAGCCCGCGCAGGAGAGGTGTTACATGGGAGTATCTAGCGACTCCCGAAACTGCCCGCGCGGCCGCATTCTGAACCAACTGCAGTCTTCGGGTGCATCTCAAGGAGAGCCCCATGTAGAGAGCGTTACAGTAGTCTAGCCAGGACGTCACAAGCGCATGGGTGACTGTGCGAAGGGCGTTCCGGTCCAATAGGGGACGCAATTGGCGCACCAGGCGAACCTGGTGAAACGCCCCCCTTGCCACGGCTGTCACATGGTTGTCCATTGACAGCCGGGCATCTAGGAGGACGCCCAAATTGCGTACCCGATCCACGGGGGCCAGATGTTCGCCCCCAATGGCCAGTGATGGAATCAGCTGGTTGAACCGGGGTGCCGGTAGCCACAGCCACTCCGTCTTGGACGGGTTGAGCCTGAGTCTGTTACTTCCCATCCAGATCCGTACGGCTTCCAGACACTGGGACATCACTTTGACGGCATTGTTGGGGTGGTTTGGGGTAGAGATGTACAGCTGGGTATCATCCGCGTACAGATGGTAATCTACCCCAAACCCACGAATGATCTCGCCCAGCGGCTTCATATATGCATTGAACAGGAGAGGCGAGAGGACCGACCCTTGTGGCACCCCACAAGTGTGCGGCCTCGAGGTCGACCTCTGCCCCCCTGCCAATACAAATTGCACTCGGCCAGAGAGGTAGGAGGAGAACCAACGCAGAACGGTGCCCCTCACCCCCAGCCCCTCCAGTCGGTGCAGTAGGATACCATGGTCGATGGTATCAAAAGCCGCCGAGAGGTCTAATAGGACCAGGATGGAGGAGCAACCCCCATCTCTGGCCCTCCAGAGATCATCCACCAACGCAACCAATGCCGTCTCCGTGCTGTGGCCGGGCCGGAAACCGGACTGGCGCGGGTCCAGATAATCAGTTTCCTCCAAGTGGCGTGGAAACTGTTGTGCCACCACACTCTCTACAACCTTCGCCAGAAAGCAAAGGTTGGAGACGGGACGGTAGTTGGCTAACAAAGCTGGGTCCAGGGAAGGCTTCTTGAGGAGGGGCCTCACCACTGCCTCTTTCAGGACGGCCGGCAAGAACCCCTCGCTCAAAGAAGCGTTGACTAACTCCTGGAGCCAGCCTCGTGTGACCTCCCAGGATGCCAGTACAAGCCAGGAGGGACACGGGTCCAGTAAACATGTGGTGGCTCGCAGTCGCCTACGCAACCTGTCCATATCGTCGGAAGTAACAGAATCAAACTCCTCCCAGAGTGAAACCTCAAGACCCACCTCCGACGTCCCCTCTAGACCACTAGTAGGGGCCAACTCGCTTCGAATCTGAGCGATTTTGTCCTGCAGATACTCCCCAAATTCCTCTGCTCTACCCTGCAAAGGGGCTTCCCATGGCCTCTGTTGAAGGAGGGAGCAGGTTACCCCCAAAAGGGCGGCAGGGCGGTTATCTGCGGACGCAATAAGAGTGGTACAATACTGACGCCTGGCCACTCTTAACGCCACAAGGTAAGTCCGTAAATGGGCTCTCACCTGTGATCGGTCAGATTCAGAGCGTGACGATCTCCATCTGCTCTCTAGGCGTCTCTTGTGGCGCTTCATCACCCTCAGCTCCTCGGTAAACCAAGGGGCCTGGGTGGTTCGCTGCCGCAAGAGAGGCCGCAAAGGCGCAACCCTGTCCAAGGCCCCGGTGGCCGCACTATTCCATGCAGCCACTAGGTCCTCCCTCCGGGTGTGGGTCAGGGCTACAGGAAATGGCCCAAGCTCCGTCTGGAACCTATCAGGTTCCATCAGGCGTCTGGGGCGGAACCATCTTGGACATTCCGGTTCCGCCTCCCCGCGATGGGGAGTGGCGGCTGGGAAGTTGAGCCGGAGAAGTGAGTGATCTGACCATGACAGGGGTGTAATAACTAAATCCCCTACTCCCAGATCACTCCTCCACCAGCCAGAGACAAAGATAAGATCCAGTGTGTGACCTCCCTCGTGTGTGGGGCCCTGAATTACTTGGGTCAGGTCCATGGCTGTCATGGAGGCCATGAACTCCCGAGCTACCTCGGATGTCTCCCCTACCGATGGCAAGTTAAAGTCCCCCATGACCAACAGCCTGGGGGTCTCAACTGCCATCTCGGCGATCACCTCGAGGAGCTCGGGCAGGGCTGCTGATGCATAGCGAGGAGCCAGGTATACAATCTGCAAGCCCAACTGCCTCCCTGGGCCCCACTTCACGCATAGGGACTCACAACCGGTTATCTGTGGCACAGTGATCTCTCTCAGCTCGAGACCTTCCCTCACAATGACCGCTACCCCACCACCCCTGCCTAGTGCCCGTGACTGATGAAATGCGCGGTAACCTGGCGGGCACATTTCCATGAGAGGGAGACCTCCCTCGTGGCCCAGCCAGGTCTCCGTGATTCCTACCAGGTCCGGCTCCCCCTCTGACACCAAGTCGTTAATGAGGGGGGCTTTGTTGACAACGGACCTGGCATTGCATAGCATCAGTCTCAGGCCCTGGCTCTGTAGGGCCTGACCACTTAGATTGCGGGGGTTGGGACATATGACCGGCCGTACCCAACAACCATGGCCACGGTCTCCCAACCGGTGATGAGATCTCTGTCTACCCTCGCACCTGCACCTGGTGACTCAAGTGCATTTTTGGACCTTACATTTTTCTGGTGCCCAACATGGGGCTTGAATGCACTGTTCCTTTGAGGTGGCCTCATTCTGCTTTTCACAAACTGAACTCCCTTGAAGTTCGGTGGCCTTCACTCCCGGCTGGGACCAGCAATGAAGTCAAGAGTGCTCCCAGCAAGTTTGATCTGGTGACTTCGACCTGGTCATTTGTTGGCAGATTGTGATTCCAGCCGAACCTGAATGCCTTAATCAAAGAGGCTTGCACAGGGGGTTGTGAAATTGTGCCCTCTAGGTAAGTAGAAATCTTTTTGGGGTGGAATGGGGAGGGGAGTGTTGCCTTGTGTGTGTGTATGATTGAATAAGGAAGAGTTTTTGCCAAACCCTGCACCAAAGGAAAAGTCTGAGAAAACCCTTAGAATAAGGGAGGGTTTTGGCCACGGATTCCAGATACAAAGGAGGACTTCTGATCAAGCCCCAAACTGACAAAAAATGTCTGAGAAATCCTTTTGGACAAGGGAGGATCTGGTCAGGCTCCACACCGAAGGAAAGGTCTGAGAAATCCCTTAGGAATCATGGGGGACAAGGCTAGTAGTCTGTCTGGAACCAATGATCTAGCAAAAAGAATAGGGCCGTGTTCTCTGTTGGGCTGCGTGTTAGCCCACTGGAACACGTTAAAACCTGTTGTGGCAGTAAAAGTTGTCTTTTTTTTTTAAGTGGAAATTTAAAGGGACAAAACCTTCTCAGGTCTGGAAATGTTGTTTAATGGTATGTGTGTGTCTGTGTCTGTGTGTAATCATTTCCAAACCTGGAGGGATTATGAGACCCTCTAATAATAGTACACAAAAAGTTATTTAGAAAATGGAGCTCATTGCCTTGTGAAAAAGCTCCCTGATGTAATTATCATGATTGGTTTGCATGGAGAAAGCATGAAATGGAATTTTTGTATGTGAAATTGGTTTACACAAGGAGTCTGATTGTAGTACAAATGTGTGAGTATGTTGATGCTAAAAAGTTAGTGTGAATGCCTGTGTGTTGACCCCCACCCCCAGACTGAAAGGGGCTAGTACTTTGATTCCCTTTTGTATAAAGTAACAGTAAGTTGCAAGGTTTGTTGTTGTTGTTGTTGTTGTGAAGTAAGTGGAAAGACAGTAGCAAGTGTTTGCAAGGAAAAGAAATGAAAAAGATCCACTTCCAGTGGTACTTCCAGCGCCATCGGAAACCTGGTCTGCGAACTCCACGGTCAGCTCCGACCTCTCCTTATTGGAGGGTCCAAATTTGGACCATAGCCACTCTGAAGGAGTGGTGAAGCAAAGGGGGACTGCCTAGCAGATAGAGGGGAGCTGCATCTCCCCTCCCTGATTAGGAAAGCCCCCTCAGCTGATAACAGGGAGCAGCAGCAGCAAACATGGCTGCCATGAAGCCAACAACATCCTGAAAACCTAAGACTGTGCAGGAGGAGAGAAAGTGAGTGGCTTGTGAACTGGGTAAGAAAATATTTTTATTGAAAAGCGACTCCAAGAAATTTAAGGGGGAAACATATTGGAACTATTGGCTAGTGGCAGAATAAGCACATTAAAAAAATCAGAATATTTAAGAAGATAAATTTTAGTAAAAGGCGAAAGATTTATATGATCCGAAGAGAAACCAGAGTTAATATGTTAATATCTTGGCAAGATAAGAAAATAAGGATTGACACCGTAGAGAAAGCCCGGGAATTCTATGAACACTACATAGAGGGAGAATCAGACAGCAGAGAGGAGTTGGAAACCCAAAGCCAAGAGGAGCAGATGATGGAGGAAAAAGGACTACACGAAGATGTGAGAAAGAAACCGATACAGCAGCCCAGGAAAGAGAAGGAGTGAGGACAAGAAACCAAAGGGAAACAAAACCAAGTAGAGGAACGAAGGTGATAAACAAGTATATCAGTCAATATAAATGGATTAAATTCACCTATAAAAAGAAGACAAACAATTTCTAAGCTCCAAAAACAAAACATGGATATCACGTGTCTACAGGAAGTTCATATTAAAAATGGTAGTATCCTGGAATCTCCAAAATTAGGAAAATTACATCTGGCCCTGGCTGATACAAAGAAAAGAGGAATTGCAGTATATATAAAGGACTGGCTAAAACCTAAACAGGTATACGCAGATGAAGAGGGAAGAACATTATTAATCAAAGTATCAATTAAACAAAGAAGAGTATTAATTGCAGTCATATATGCACCAAACACGAACCAGAAAGAATACTATAGTAAACTACATAAACGGATTGCAGAACTGTAACTGGATAACATATGTCTACTAGGGGACTTCAATGCAGTGGTAGATCCAAAGAAAGACTATAAAACGGATAATAAAAAAAACTATGAAAGGAGAACTCTACCAAATACATTCTTTGAAATGGCCCAAGAATTAAATCTAAAAGATGTTTGGAGAGAAATCAATCCACAGAAGAGTCAATACACATTCTTTTCAAACCCCCATAATTCATGGTCCAGGATCGACATGGTGTGGATGAATCCAGAAATGGAGAAAGATGTAGAAGAGGTAGAAATAACACCGAACATGTGGGCAGACCATAACCCATTAACAATCAAATGGAAAGGAGAAGCAAAAAGGAAAAAGAGATGGACCATGAATCAGAGGGTTGTAAAAGAAAATAATTATGTACAGTATGTGGAAAAAGAATTAGCATTTTTCCTAAAAGAAAACTGGAATGAACAGACCACCATTCAAAACCTATGGGATACAACTAAAGCTTATGTGCAAGGCATTACGATAGCATATGCAATAAGATATACAGAGCTTCAGGAGAAACTGGGCAAATTAGAATATAAACTCCAGAAAGAACCTCAAAACAAAGAAGCCAAAGAAGAAAAAGAAATAATTAAACATAGATTAAACTTAATTACACAAGAAGAAGTGGCCCAGAAAATTAGATCAAGTAGGCAAAATTATTTCGAAAATGCCAATAAACCGGGGAGATGGCTAGCCTATAAACTAAAAAAAGAGAAAGAAAAGAAATTAATACAGCAACTAGAGGATGAAAAAGGGGTGATACACCACCAAAAGGAAGAAAAAAAAAGTATAGCAGTAAGATACTTCCAAGCATTGTACTGCCTAGAGCAGTGATGGCGAACCTATGGCACGCGTGCCACAGGTGGCACACGGAGCCATTTGTCAGGGCACGCGATGCGCTGCCCTGTCAGCTGGCCAGCGTGCATGCGCACGCTGGCCAGCTGAGTTCACCCTTTTTAAAGCCATTTTTCGCCCTCCCCAGGCTCCAGAGGCTTTATAGGAGCCTGGGGAGGGCAAAAACAGCCTCCCCCCTCCCCAAAGTGACTTCCGGTTTGCTCGGAGGGTCATTTTGAGCGCTCCGAAGGCTTCAGGGACCGTCCGGAGGCTTCCCTGAAGCCTTCGGAATGCTTAAAACGACCCTCCGAGCAAACCGGAAGTGACTTCACTGACGCCTCTGGAGGGCGTCCGGGGGGCCGGGGAGGCTGGGGAGGGTGAAAAACGCATGTAAAAATGGGAGGGGGAGGGCCTGTAGAGCGCGCATGCGCACTGGGGGCCGCGAATTGCATTATGGGTGTGGCACGCCTGCACACGACACCACTGCGCTCCCCCCACTTATGGCACGCGAGCCAAAAAGGGTTCGCCATCACTGGCCTAGAGGAAATAGAAGAGGAGGATATTAAAAAATATCTCCAGAGGAGGAATCTTCCAACCCTACTGGAAACAATAAAAGAAACATTAAATTAGAAAATAACGAGGCTAGAATTAAAAAGGGCAATCCAAAAACAAAAAAATAATAAAACTCCGGGCCCAGACGGAATTCCAGCAGAATTTTATAAAGAATTGCAAAAATCATTAGAGAACATATTATTAGAAATGTATAATGAAGTATTAGAACAAGCTAAGACACCAACATCCTGGATGGAGGCACTAATAACACTAATTCCCAAAGACAACGCTGAAAAACAAAAGATCCAAAATTATAGGCCAATCTCGCTGCTAAATGCTGATTATAAAATATTTATGACAATAATGGCGGAAAGAATTAAAAATATATTAAACGGAATCATACACCCAGACCAAAATGGATTTTTACCCAACAGACACATAAAAAACTGTTGTGGCCCAGGAGGAGCCGTTGGAGTTGCCACCAGACTCCGGCAGCGAGGGTTCCTATGAGTCGGCTCTGGAGGATGTGGAGGACCCTGGACAGGGTTCCGACTCCGAGCAGGGATCAGAGAGGCTGGTTGGCCACCAGGAGGCGCCTGAGGCATGGAGCAGTGGTGAAAGCCAAAGGGAGTGTGCTCCTGATGTCATGCCTTGGAGAAGTGGGGAGGAGACAAGGGACAGTGAGTCAGACATCAGCAGTGAATTGTTGTTGGATGCTTGTCACCGAAGAGCTAATAGGTGTCAGGAACACTTGCGCAGTTACAGGAGGTAATTCCACTCGGCTGATGGTAATTAGACTCCTCTCCAGACTATAAAAGGACTGCTTGTGCACACGCCCTTTTGCAGAAGTCAACGCATGAACTAATGTGGGAGTACAGTCTTGTGAGCGTGGCAGGCTGGATTGCTGCTAATGCTTATCAGTGCCAGGTTGTTATTAAGACTTATATGTCTTGGTTTACTGCCAAGGACCTGTCTGTCTGTCAATAAATCTTGTAAAGTATCTTTGGCTCGGAGAGTTTTGGTCTGGACGAAGTGGGGGGGTCAGAACAAAAAACAATATACAAACAATAATGGACATATTAGAATACTATGAGATACATCCAGGAAAACAAGCAGCATTGATATTTATTAATGCTCAAAAAGCATTTGATAACCTGAATTGGGATTTTCTTATAAATCAATTAGCAGTAATGAACTTTGGAGAGAAATTCATCGGGATGATCACAGCAATATATTTGAGTCAGAGGGCAAAAAGAATACTAAACGGGGAAGCAACAGAAGACTTCAGCATAACCAAAGGGGTAAGACAGGGATGCCCACTATCCCCCCTGTTATTTATCCTTTCATTAGAGACATTGATATCACAAATCAGGCAAAATAAGGTCATAAAGGGACTGAAAATTAGAACACAGGAATATAAAGTGCAGGCCTTTGCAGACGATCTTACATTTTTCATAGAGGAACCCCTAGAAACTGGATTAAAACTATTACAGGATATAAACCAATTCAGTAAAGTGGCAGGGCTCAAAATGAATAAAGAGAAAACTAAAATATTAACTAAGAATTAAACCAAAAGACAAAATGAAGAACTGGAGGAGAAACTGGGAATTTCGAGGGCCAAGAAAATTAAATATTTGGGAATATGGCTATCGGCAAAATGTATTACAATAAAATAAGATAATTTCAACAAACTGCTACGACAGATACAAAAAGATTTGGACAATTGGACTAAACTACAGATATCACTAATTGGCAGAATCTCAACAATCAAAATGAATCTACTACCCAAATTACTCTATCTTTTTCAAACAATACCAATTAAATTAGAGAATTTTTTTTCCGAACAACTAAATAAAATGGTATCCAAATTTATTTGGTCAGGGGAAAAACCGTGTATTAAATACAAACTTCTACAAGATAGTAGAAACAGAGGCGGCTTTGGACTCCCAGATTGGGAGCTATATTACCAGGCGGCAGCCCTAACATGGTTAAAAGACTGGATCCAATTAAAAAATAAAAGAATCCTTATGCTAGAAGGACACGATCTCCAACTAGGCTGGCACGGCTTCCTCTGGGAGGGAAAGACTAAATCCCATTCCTACTTTCAAAGACATATAGTAAGGTGTTGTGGCTCAGCAGGAGCCGTTGGAGCTGCCACCAGACTCCGACAGCGAGGGTCCCTATGAGTCGGCTCTGGAGGATGTGGAGGACCCTGGACAGGGTTCCGACTCTGAGCAGGGCACAGAGAGGCTGGTTGGCCACCGGGAGGCGCCTGAGCCTTGGACCAGTGGGGAGGAGACAAGGGAGTGTGATCCTGACGTCAGCAGTGAGTTGTTCCTGGATGCCCGGCACTGGAGAGCTAATAGGCGTAAGGAACAGTTGCGCAGTTACAGGAGGTAATTGCACTCGGCTGGTGGTAATGAGGCTCCTCTCCAGACTATAAAAGGACTGCTTGTGCACACGCCCCTTTTGCAGAAGTCAATGCATTAACTAATGTTGGAGAACAGTATTGTGACCTTGGCAGGCTGGATTGCTGCCAAGGCTTACCTGTGTTGGATTGCTGCCCAGGCTTGTCTGTGCTGGTTTGCTGCCAAGGACCTGTCTGTCTGTTAATAAATTCTGTAAAGTAACTTTGGCTCGGAGTGTGTTGGTGTGAGACAAGGGCGGGTCAGAACAGAAGAGCTTTGTCCCTAGCTCGCTTTAATGTCTTGCCCTCAGCACTTTTGGATGGTCGTGTTTTGTTTTTTTTGTAACATTTTTTATTGGTTTTAAAACATTTATAGGAAAAGGGTAATAGGGTACATAGAAAATTTTGGTAGCTCCCATGTTAGTAGTAGAAATCCCCCCAATTCTCACGCTTCTACAATTTTAAAAATAACATGTAAAGGATAAGCATATACAGAGTTCTTACATTATATCAGCCATATGTTCAATCCTCTCTTTCTTTGTCACTTTCTAGAATATCAACAATTACAATAATATTTCAAATATATTTATTTTTGTGACCTGAGCCTTTGTGATATTGCTCCCTCCTCCCTGTCCCCAGGTGGAGCCACAGCCCCCCACTTCCCCATGTCTTCTAGATTACTGCCTTTTCCCCCACTTCCACTATCTTCATTATTATTATTTTATTTTATTATTTATTCACATTTATAAACCGCCCCCTCTCCCAAAAAGGGACTCGGGGCGGTGTACAGTCCACAATAAATCACAGATAAAATACAAATATAAATAGGGCTATAAATATATGTATGTATGTATGTGGAGGAGGTTAAAATTAAGAGTCCTGTACAGAAGAATAAATAAATATGAGGCTAAAAGCCCTAAAAACAATTAAAACTAAAACATTACCCTTAAAATAACCAGATGAGAATATACTACCAGGAGTTCATAGATGTAACATTTATAATCATGCCAGGCCAGCTAGTCGGAACAGGTGAGTCTTCAATTTTTGACGGAAGGAGCGGAAGTCCGAGGTGGTTCTAATGTCGGGGGGGAGGTCATTCCAGAGGGTTGGGCCCATCACAGAGAAGGCTCTACTCCTCGGCGCCACCCGCTGGCATTGCCTAGTGGACGGCACCTGGAGAAGGCCCTCTCTGTGAGAGCGGATTGGCCACAGGGATGTATGTGGGAGGATGCGATCCCGCAAGTAACTAGGTCCTGAGCCATGGAGCGCTTTAAAGATAGTAATCAGGACCTTGAAACGCACCCGAAAAACCACAGGTAGCCAGTGCAGCTCGCGCAGGAGCGGTGTTACGTGGGAGTATCTAGACCTCCCCATGATAACCCGCGCGGCCGCGTTCTGGACTAGCTGCAGTCTCCGGGCGCGTCCCAAGGGAAGCCCCATGTAGAGAGCATTACAGTAATCTAGGCGAGACGTCACCAGCGCATGAGTGACTGTGAGTAGGGCATCCCGGTCCAGTAGGGGGCGCAATTGGCACACCAGGCGAACCTGGTGGAACGCCCCCCTTGCCACGGCTGCCACATGGTCATCCATTGACAGCCGGGCATCTAGGAGGACGCCCAAATTGCGCGCCCGTTCCACAGGGGGCAGTAGCTCGTCCCCTATGGCCAGCGATGGAGTCAGCTGGCTGAACCGAGGTGCCGGAAGCCACAGCCACTCAGTCTTGGAGGGGTTGAGTTTGAGTCTGTTGTCCCCCATCCAGACCCCGACGGCTTCCAGACACCGGGACATCACTGCAACAGCTTCGTTGGGGTGGTTTGGGGTTGAAATGTACAGCTGCGTATCATCAGCGTACAGATGGTATTCAACCCCCAAACCACGGATGATCTCGCCCAGCGGCTTCACGTATGCATTGAACAGAAGGGGCGAGAGAACCGACCCCTGCAGCACCCCACAAGAGAGTGGCCTCGGGGTCGATCTCTGCCCGCCTGTCAACACATATTGCATCCGGCCGGAGAGGTAAGAGTCGAACCACCGTAACACGGTGCCTCCGACTCCCATCCCCTTCAGCCGGCGCAGAAGGATACCATGGTCGATGGTATCAAAAGCCGCTGAGAGATCTAATAGGACCAGGATAGAGGAACAACCTCTATCTCTGGCCCTCCAGAGATCATCAACCAACGCGACCAAGGCTGTCTCAGTGCTGTGCCCGGGTCGGAAGCCGGACTGGCGTGGGTCTAGATAATCGGATTCATCGAGGTGACGCGGAAACTGCTGCGCCACCACATTCTCAACAAACTTCGCCAAAAAAGGGAGGTTGGAGACTGGACGATAATTAGCTAGCTCCATTTGGTCGAGTGAAGGCCTCTTGAGTAAGGGCCTCACCACCGCCTCTTTCAAGACGGTAGGTAAGGATCCCTCACCCAACGAGGCATTCACCAGGCCCAGAAGCCAGCCTTGTGTCACCTCCCAGGATGCCAGTACCAGCCAGGAGGGACACGGGTCCAATGAACATGTGGTGGGTCGCAGCCTTCCACGCAACCTGTCTAAATCCTCGGGGGCAACAGAGTCAAACTCCTCCCAGAGTGGACTCACAAGACTCACTGCTGACGGCCCGTCCAGACCACTGGAGGGGGCCCATCCGCTCCGGATCTGAGCGACTTTGTTCTGCAGATATTCTCCAAACTCCTCTGCTCTACCCTGTAAGGGTGCCCCCCGCTTCTCTTGCACCAAGAGGGAGCGGGTGACCCTAAACAGGGCGGCAGGGCGGTTATCCGGAGACGCAATAAGAGCGGCACAATGTCTACGTTTGGCCGCTCTCAATGCCACAAGGTAAGTCCGTAAATAGGCTCTTACCTGTGTTCGGTCAGACTCGGAGCGTGAGGACCTCCACCTGCTCTCTAGACGTCTCCTCTGGCGCTTCATCACCCTCAGCTCCTCGGTATACCAGGGAGCCCAGGTGGGTCGCTGCCGTAGGAGAGGTCGCAAAGGCGCAACCCGGTCCAAGGCCCCTCATCCTCTGGGAGAGAAAAATGTTTTTTAATAAAGGCCTCTGCCTCATCCACTGTCTTAATTCTGATACGGCTTCCCTCCCAGAAAATCAGCATTCCTTCTGGCAATAGCCATCTAAACCAAATTCCACTATTATATAGTTTCTTTGATAAGGAAGAATATTTCCTCCTTTTTTCTCTTATCTTTTTTGGAATTTGCTTTAGAATGGTGATTTCTTTATCTTGGTATTTTAAAGGTCCCTCCCTTTGGGCCCCTAGCACCTCATCTCTCGTGGTCCTCCTGAGAAATTTAACATGTACCTCTCTTGGAACATTATGGATTCTGGCATAAGCTGAGTTAATTCTATAAACCAGGTCCATATCCCACCACATCTGCTCTTTGTTTCTTTTAAGGTATTCTGCTAAAATTGTGCTCATAATATCTTTAAGGTCTTCATTTTCTGTCTCTGGTAGATTCTGGAACCTGAGAAAAAAAGACATTCTTTCAAATTCTATTTTGGTCATAAAATTTTCCAATTCTAAATTCCCCTTTCGGACCTCCTTAACCTTTTCCTCCATCCCGGCTGCCCCCTCCTCTAGCACCACAATTTTCTTTTTATTTTCTGTTGCATTATATTGTACCCCTCTGAGTTCGTCATTGAGGTCTGCCACTTCCTTCCTCAGTTCGTTTTGACCTCTCATAATTTCCCGAAACATTTAATTAACAGACAATTCTTTTGAACTCTCTCCAGCCGCTTCTTTTTGTAGCAATGAAGTGATCTTCGGCTGTTGGATATTTGGGCTGGAAGTCGCTGAGGCGGGGGCCGAAAGTGACTTGCCCGTTGGAGGTTTCTTAGGTCCCATTGTCTAAATTCAGAGATGATAAATCTTTCACAAAGAAAATGGCGCTGCTGGAGCGCGCAGCTGGGATACTCCAAGGTGACAGGCAAATCCGAAAGTAGAAAAGTTAGTTCTCCTTCACTATTCCAAGGCACAGAGGTACACCAAGAAGGGACAAATCCAAAAAGTCCACGCAGCAGAAGAGATCCAGAGCACCCTCAAGGGAGGTATTAAAAGATGCCAGAAGTCATTTTTCCCCCTGGGGTGGTTTCAAAAGGCAGCTTCATTTATGAGTACAAAAACGGGAACGGAGGGGAGACATTTTAACTCCTCCCTTTCGCAGAGAGAAGAGTAGAAGTTTTAGTTTTCTTTAAAAACAGCTCAGCACGCACTCTTGCAACTGTGTATTCACTCTTTCTTACATAATTAGCTCAAGTGGCAAGTCAGCCTTTGTTCTCTCTCCATTCCAGAATGGAGAGTAAAAGTTTAAATGCCGCTTCATCTGAGGGGGGGTTAAAAAAAGGAAAACTCCCCCCTCTAATCTTCGGTTTTAAATAGATTGAACAGTAACTTACGATAGCCTGCTGCTTATCCGTTACCGGTAATTGAAGAGATTAGGAAGGATCCTCCACGACCAACATTTCAGCCATGCTTCCTTTGGTTAACTTATTTCCTCCGGCGCCCGTTCGGCGAAGGGGCAGTCATGCCTCCCCTTCTGCTCCCCGGCTCCTGGGGCGAAGCTGGAAAACCCCCCACCGGCTGCCTCTGAGTCAGGGGGGCTCCAGCAAGCCACCCTACGGCAGGGGGGTCCCCTCCAAGACCCCCCTGTGCTCCAAACGAAGCCCACCGAGAAGACAAGCGGGAGACAAACGTCCATCGCCTGCAGGGACCGGAAGTCGAATCTGGATGGTCGTTTTAAGTGGCTCCCGATTAACGAGCAGCTATGCCCTTGTGACAGAGCCGAGGTTGAAACTGTGGAGCACGTCCTTCTATTTTGTCCCATGTATAATGCAGACAGATCCAAGTTACTGTCTCTTCTTGAAATCGTCCCTTCTAGACCTAATGGCTGTAATTTGTTTGTATATTGCCTTGGAGATGGCTCCTCATACATTACCTCTCAGGTTTCCAAATTTTTCTTAAGAGCTGTAACCATTAGAGGAGAACGCTGTAACTTTCCTTAGTTAACCTTCTGGTGACTGATTACTATGATGCTATGATCAATTCTCTTATGTCTCTTTGTAGTACTTGTGTTTTGGTCTGTGACCGTAAATATTAAATATAATACAATGAGTCCAGTTTGTGACAAAGGCCTGGCCGGATATTTCTAAGAAGCTTCAGAAATTAGATGGGTGGACAGATAAATCCATCAATGAATTATTGAAGGAGGCTCAGAAAGTGTATGTACAAAGGGAGGAAGAAAAGATGAAGAACAAAGGAAGAATGATGGTAGCTACAGTAAAGGAAGTAGTAAAACAACAAACACCTCCAAATCCTAGACCCATTCCAAAGGAATTGGGTAGAGGAAGAGGAAAGGGGAATGTAGGAGGAATGGGACGGGAAGATAGAGCAAAAAGATGTTTTGGGTGTGGCCAGCCCGGACACTTTAAGAAAGATTGTCCTGTCCGAAGAAGGGATGTGCAAATGTATAATATGATGGAGGAAGATGAAAGTCAATATTAGGGGTGTCAGGGGTGCTTTATTTTTTTGTCCCACGGAGAGCCCTTGATAAATTTGGTAGTGGGACCCAGGGAAAAAGTTATAGCGTTTTTAGTGGATACAGGCATGGCTCAGACCTCAGTCTCAGTATTAACATCAGAAATGAAGCTGAGTGGCCAGACAATTAAAGTATCTTGGGTAAAAGGAGAAGGATTTGAAGTGCCCAAGATAATGCCTCTGGAAATAGGTATTAAAAATTAGGGGAAAAGAATACAAATAGAAATGTTGTATATGCCAGAAGCAGGAGTAAACTTGTTGGGGAGGGATGCCTTGGGAGTGTTACAAATGAGGTTAGAATTTGGACAAGATACTTTTATGAGAATACTAACCCCAGAGGAGGAAGGGAAAATAAACCCCTCTGTGTGGGTAAAAGAAGGGAACAGAGGGTGCCTCCAAATTCCCCCCCTTGAAAATTAATCTAAAGCAGCCAAATGAAATTGTGAGGCAGAAACAATATTTCATATCAATGGAAGGGGGAAAAGGTTTGCAACCTGTAATAGAATGCCTATTAAAGGACAGCCTCTTGGAACCTTCTATGTCACCCTATAATACTCCCATTCTGCCAGTAAAGAAACCTGATGGGACATTCAGAATGGTACAGGATTTGAGGCTTTTGAATAGCATTGTCCAAACAAGATGTCCAGTGGTGCCTAATCCATACACTTTGATGGGCCGGATACCCCCAGATCATCAATGGTTCAGTGTAGTGGCCTTGCAACCCCTACCCAAGAATAAGAAGGAACTCAGAAAATTCCTGGGACTGGTAGGATATTGCAGGTTATGGATTGATAACTATGAAGATTTGACCAAACCACTCTACTCCAAACTAATAGGCACAGAGCCATGGAACCTGAAATGGGAAGGGCACGAGAGAGGGAGTTTTGAAAATTTAAAGCAAGCTTTAGTGAAGGCTCCAGTGCTGAGCCTCCCAAATTTAGAGAAGCCCTTTCATCTTTTTGTAAATACTGAAGATGGAATAGCACAAGGAGTGTTGACCCAAAATTGGGCAGGACAGTGAAAACCTGTAGCTTTCCTATAAAAAATAACAGATCAAGTAATTAGAGGATGGCCCATTTGCATACAGGCAATAGCAGCTACCACTATCTTGGTGCAAGAGAGTAGGAAATTGACCTTTGGGGGAGCACTTATAGTCAGCACCCCACACCAAGTAAGGACCATCCTTCAGCAAAAAGCTGGGAGATGGCTTACTGATTCCAGAATTTTAAAATATGAGACAATATTGATGCAGCAGACTGATTTGGTACTAACAATTGATCTTAACTTGAATCCTGCCCAGTTTTTGGCCAACCTTAGGCAGATAGATCAGGAAGGGTTAGAACACTACTCTACTGAAGTGATTTGACTTGCAAACAAAAGTAAGGCCAGACTTAGAAGAATACCCTCTTGATCAAGGAGAAGCACTATTTATTGATGGATCTTCCTGAGTAGAGGGAGGAATAAGGAAGAATGGGTATGCAATCATAAATGGACACACCAAGGAGCTGGCAGAATCTGGAAGCCTCCCCTGTAATTGGTCAGCTCAAACCTGTGAGCTTTATGCTCTGAATCAGGCACTAAAAGTGATGGAGGGAAGGCTTGGAACAATTTATACAGATTCTAAATATGCCTTTGGTGTGGTCCATACATTTGGGAAGATTTGGATGGAAAGGGGTATGATTAATAGTAAGGGAAAGGAGTTAGCCCATGAGGGGCTGATAAAACAAATAATGGAATCACTGCAATTGCCCATTTTCATGTAAATGCACATCAAAAAGGGAGCTCTTTTGAGGTAATTGGAAAAAGAATAGCGGATGAGGAAGCTAAAAAGGCATCAGATGTTGGAAACATGCATGTGTTAATACCAGCTGTGGAACAAATAGAGGAGATCCCTGTATTTTCAGAGAAGGAGGGAAAGGAGTTGGTCCAATTAGGGGGACAGCAGGGAGAGAAAGGAAAATGGTTTCTTCCAGATGAAAGACAAGTAATCAGTAAGCCTCTAGCTCGAGGTTTGCTGGAAAGATTACATGAGGGAAGTCATTGGGGAATACAGGCATTAGCAGATGAAGTATTGAAGCATTATGGATGCATAGGAATGTATACATTAGCTAAGCAAATCATTGATAAATGTCTAATATGTAAAAAGGTAAACAGACTAGTCATAAGAAGGCAACAAGCTGGGGGAAGGCCCCCTGCTTTCAGACCTTTTCAATGTATTCAGGTGGATTTTACTGAGTTACCTAAAGTAGGGAGGGTAAAATGCCTGTTAGTAATTATTGATCATCTAACAGGATGGGTGGAGGCTTATCCTTGTAGTAATGCAACTGCAAATGTGGTGTCTAGAGTACTGCTGGACCAAATAGTACCTAGATATGGACTGATCGCTCAAATTGATAGTGACCAGGGAAGTCATTTCACTTTCAAGGTACTACAAAATATAATGGAGGCTTTGGGAATAGATTGGAAATTTCACACCCCTTGGCAGACTGAGAGCAGTGGTAAGGCTGAATGCGCCAACGGCAAAGTAAAAGAATCTTTGATCAAATTAATATTAGAGACCCATTTGCCATGGACCAAATGTCTACCTTTGGCTCTCTTGAGAATAAGAACCCAACCCAGGAAAGATATTGGGTTATCACCATATGAACTAATGTTTGGGGTCACATTTACTCCAGGGGGAAATTTGCATAGAATCATTGCAAACTAGAGATAGAGTGCTGAGACAATATGTGCATAAACTGTCCAGATATTTTTTTCCCCAATTTTTCAATTTTATTAACAAACATGTAAAAAACACACACACAAAACTTAGACGTACAAAACATTTACACAATGCAATACAAACAGGAGCTTCCTGTTCTTTCTAATAGCAATTATCAATCGATACCGCTCACCTTATATTATTTCCCCTTCTATTGTATTTCATTTGGATTTCACCATTCATAACTCTCTTATTTTACTCATAACTATTATTTTTGAGTTTTGTTATATTCCTTCATTGATTCTTGTTTCTTTCCTCCATCCACCTATACCATTTATCCCATATCTGATAGAATTCTGATTCTTCTTTTCCCTGAATTTCTTTAGTTAATTTGTCCATTTCAGCACAGTCCATAACCTTTCTTATTATTTCATCTTTGCTTGGAGTTAGTTTGTTTTTCCATTTCTGGGCAAAAGCAATCCTTGCTGCCGTAATTATATGTGGTATTAAATACTGGATTTCTTATTTGTATTTCGCAGACATTATTCCTAATTTAAAAATTTCAGGTTTCCATTCTATTTTAACCCCCGTTATTGCCTCAAGCCAATTTTTGATCTTTTTCCAAAACTTTTTAGCCTCCTCACAGGTCCACCATAAATGGTAATATGTTCCGTGTATCGATTCGCATTTCCAACATTTTGGGGAGGTATTTGTTGAGATTTTAGCTAACCTTGTTGGTGCCAGGTGCCATCTATAAAACATTTTGTACTGGTTTTCCTTGTATGCAACTGATAATGTCATTTTTAAGTTTGTTCCCCCAAATTTTCCCCATTTGTCTAATTCAATATTATAGCCAAAGTTCTGTGCCCATCTTATCATTTGTTCTTTCACAATTTCCTCTTCCATTTTATACTTCAGGAGAAATTTATATATTCTCCCTATCATCTTTCTATCTTAGCTTTGAATAATTTTATCCAATTCGTGTGGTTCTGTTTCAATGTCATATAATTTGGTATCTTTATTGTATTACGCTTTGATTTGAAGGTAAGTTAGCCAATCAACTTTCATGTTCTGTTCTGCCAATTCTTCAATTGTTTTTAAATTTCCCTGTCTATCAATTAAGTCTCTATATCTTAGCATTTTGTTCAAATCTATAAAATTTGGATGGATTGTCCTTTCTGTCGGTGATAGCCATTTCGGAATTTTCACATAGTGGATTTTTTTTTATTTTGAGCCATTTTTGCAATAACGCTCTTCTAATTAAATGATTTTGAAAGTATTTGTGCGCTTTATTTTTATCATCCCATAGGAATGTATGCCAGCCTGCTTGCAAATCATGGCCTTCCAAGGTCAAAATTCTTTTATTCTTTAGCTTTATCCAATCCTTCACCCATGTTATTGTTACTGCTGATGCGTATAGATCCCAATTTGGTAATGCTAAACCTCCCCTCTCCTTGCTGTCTTGCATTGACTTTAGCTTAATCCTCGCTTTTCGTCCCTGCCAAATAAACCTAGCGGTAATTTTGTTTAATTCTTGAAAGAATTTTTTTACCCGGATTAATAGCTTGCAACAGGAATAAGATTCTTGGTAAAATATTCATTTTAATTGTCATTATACATCCCATGAGTGATAGTTGAATATTTTTCCAATTTTCTAAATCTTTTTTTATTTGTGTCACTAATTTATTATAATTATCGTCTTTAATTGTGGAACATTTTGCCGACACCCAGATCCCCAAGTATTTCACTTTCTTAGTTATTTGCATTCTGGTTGTTACTTCCAGTTCCTCTTCTTGCTTTTTTGTCATGTTCTTGGTTATAATTTTTGTTTTGTCTTTATTGATCTTTAGTCCTGCCACTTCGCCATATTCTTCTAAAATTTGAATTAATTTCAGGCTGGATTCTACTGGGTCCTCTAGAATAAATACTAAGTCATCGGCATAGGCTTGGGCCTTATATTCTTCATTTTTGAGTTTTAAACCTTTTATACCCTGGTCCTTCCGAATTTCATTTAATAAAATTTCCAAAGTTAATATAAACAGCAAAGGAGAGAGGGGGCATCCCTGTCTGACTCCTTTTTTATTTCAATCTTCTCTGTTAATTCTCCATTCAACAAAACTTTGGCTGTCTGATTGTTATAAAATCCTTCTATCATTTTTATAAATTTTTCTCCAAATTTCATCTCGTCCAATAGTGTTATTATAAATTTCCAGATTACGTTGTCAAATGCTTTTTGTGCATCAGAAATTGGGACTACGACTTCCGGGACAATGGCGGTCTGCCTTTGAGCTCCGCACGGACCGCGGGGCTCTTTTGATAATAGGGATGCTACCCGACCCTCTTTACCATTTCCGAGGGTCGGGCCCAGTATGCGACCACCCTGGCTTGCCATTAAGACCTGGGGCGGCCCTCATGGTGGTCTGATGATTGAGAACGGGGGCTTCGCTGACCGGAAGGTGCCGGTCAGCTGGAGGAAGGTGCCGGTCAGCTGGAGGCAGCTGGAGACGCCGGGCGTTCGGCCGATGTCAGGTTTGGCGTTTGGCCGATGTCGGGTTTCAAGAGGTTGAAGAGCCCGCCGGGGGAGTAAGCCGAGACCGCTGGGGGAGAGGGCGGAGCGTCGGAGGCCTGGCAGGAGGTTTTTGAGATGCCGGAGCGGAATGGAGATGGAATGGAGACAGAATGGAGACGTTTTCCAGACGTCGGAGTGGAGCGGAGCGGTGGAGTGGTGGAGTCCAGGCAGGAGGCTGGGCAGGAGGCTGGCCAGAAGGTCTGCCGAGGTGTGCCGGGCTTGGAATGCCGAGGGACGTGCGAGGCCTGGCTACCAGAGGCCGGGACACCAGGCCGGACAGAAGGCAAGCTGAGGCTGCCGAATGCGGAGGGCCATGGTAACCGGGAATCGGGAGGTCTGCATAACAGCTAGGCCAGGGCCTAGAAGCCCTAGGTTGAGGCCGTTCCCCACTGACTGACTCACTTACTGCCCTGTTGTAATCATTCTAATGCCAGGACCCATAAGGGGGCCGGGAGATCTTGCAACGGGCCCGTCCATGTACCATCTTTGGCTGAGGCCCGTTGCCTATGGCCCTGGAAGAGTAGCTCTGGGCTGGATTCGCTAAGGCCACGCCGCGATAGTGCACTCTATGGGACTATGTACACTTTATGTGACCATCTACTGACCATCTTAAAACCTTACCCAGGATTTTGGCCTTCTTGTACCGGACATCGTCTTACTGGATTTAGTAAATTTTTTATTTTTAATTATGTATTCCAACACCTGTAACATCCCTGTAATCAATTGATGCCCTGCTGGTAATGTGATCCGTCATATACTCGAGGGCAGACCTGATCCTACTGCGGGAGTCCCCCCTCTCGCAAGTATGGCCCTCCGCCCTTTCGAGGGCCCACCTTGATGAGGGATTTATCAATCCAGAGAGGTGGACGAGGCGTAGTCTCAGGGGGTTTTTAATTAAATTTTTTATCCGCATTTTAGGGGGTTCCAGGGTGGGGGGTGGGGTTAGTCAGGCTGAGGGAGGGACCAGTGCCAGGCCGACGGGTGGGGTTAGTAAGGGAGTGAGCGGAGCTATTAAGGGGGGGGAGAGTAGCAACACTCCAGAAGAGGGTCTTTCTATCCCAACGGTCGTAGGGAGGGGTAGGTCCGAGGGTAGACAGAGATCCTATAACCGGTTGGGAGACCGTGGTCGTTGGATATGGCCGGTCATACATCCCAACCCCCGCAATCTAGGTGGTCAGGACTTACAGAGCCAGGGCCTGAGACTGATGCTATGCAACACCAGGTCCGTTGCCAATAAAGCCCCCCTCATTAACGATCTGGTTTCGGAGGGGGAGCCGGACCTGGCAGGGATTACGGAGACCTGGCTGGGCCACGAGGGAGGTCTCTCCCTCGTGGAAATGTGCCCGCCAGGTTACCGCGCATTTCATCAGCCATGGGCCCTTGGCAGGGGTGGTGGGGTAGCGGTCATCGTAAGGGAAGGCCTTGAGCCGAGAGAGTCCACTGTGCCACAGATAACCGGTTGTGAGTCCCTGTGCGTGAAGTGGGGCCCAGGGAGACAGTTGGGCTTGCTGATTGTATACTTGGCTCCTCACTATGCATCAGCAGCCCTGCCCGAGCTCCTCGAGGTGATCGCCTTGATGGCGGTTGAGACCCCCAGGCTGTTGGTCATGGGGGACTTTAATTTGCCATCGGTAGGGGAAACATCCGAGGTAGCTCGGGAGTTCATGGCCTCCATGACAGCCATGGACCTGACCCAAGCATTCAGGGCCCCACCCACGAGGGAGGTCACACACTGGATCTTACACCCCTGTCATGGTCAGACCACTCACTTCTCCGGCTCGACTTCCCAGCCGCTACTCCCTATCGCGGGGAGGCGGAACCGGAATGTCCAAGATGGTTCCGCCCCAGACGCCTGATGGAACCTGATAGGTTCCAGACGGAGCTTGGGCCATTTCCTGTAGCCCTGACCCGCACCCGGATGGAGGACCTAGTGGCTGCATGGAACAGTGCGGCTGCTGTGGCCTTGGACCGGGTTGCGCCCTTGCGGCCTCTCTTGCGGCAGTGAACCACCCAGGCCCCTTGGTTTACCGAGGAGCTGAGGGTGATGAAGCGCCGCAAGAGACGCCTAGAGAGCAGATGGAGATTGTCGCGCTCTGAATCTGACCGATCACAGGTGAGAGCCCATTTACGGACTTACCTTGTGGCATTAAGAGTGGCCAAGCGTCAGTATTGTGCCACTCTTATTGCGTCCGCAGATAACCGCCCTGCCGCCCTGTTTAGGGTGACCCGCTCCCTCCTTCAACAGAGGCCGCGGGAAGCCCCTTTGCAGGGTAGAGCAGAGGAATTTGGGGAGTATCTGCAGGACAAAATCGCTCAGATTCGCAGCGAGTGGGTCCCCTCTAGTGGTCTAGAGGGGACGTCGGAGGTGGGTCTTGAGGCTCCACTCTGGGAGGAGTTTGACTCTGTTACTTCCGACGATATGGACAGGTTGCGTGGGCGACTGAGAGCCACCACATGTTTCCTGGACCCGTGTCCCTCCTGGCTTGTACTGGCATCCTGGGAGGTCACACGAGGCTGGCTCCAGGAGTTAGTCAACACTTCTTTGAGAGAGGGGTTCTTGCCGGCCGTCCTTAAAGAGGCGGTGGTGAGGCCCCAACTCAAGAAGCCTTCCTTGGACCCAGCTATGTTAGCCAACTACCGTCCCGTCTCCAACCTTTGTTTTTTGGCGAAGGTTGTTGAGAGTGTGGTGGCACAACAGTTCCCACGCCACTTGGAGGAAATTGATTATCTGGACCCACGCCAGTCCGGTTTCCGGCCCGGCCACAGCACGGAGACGGCCTTGGTCGCGTTAGTAGATGATCTCTGGAGGGCCAGAGATGGGGGTTGCTCCTCCATCTTGGTCCTATTAGAACTCTCGGCGGCTTTTGATACCATTGACCATGGTATCCTATTGCATCGACTGGAGGGGCTGGGGGTGAGGGGCACCGTTCTGCGGTGGTTCTCCTCCTACCTCTCTGGCTGAGCGCAATTTGTGTTGGCAGGGGGGCAGAGGTCGACCTTGAGGCCGCTCACTTGTGGGGTGCCGCAGGGGTCGGTCTTCTCGCCTCTCCTGTTGAACACATACATGAAGCCGCTGGGTGAGATCATTCGTGGGTTCGGGGTAGATTACCATCTGTACGCGGATGACACCCAGCTGTACATCTCTACCCCGAACCACCCCAACGATGCTGTCGAAGTGATGTCCCGGTGTCTGGAAGCCGTACGGATCTGGATGGGAAGTAACAGACTCAAGCTCAACCCATCCAAGACGGAGTGGCTGTGGCTACCGGCACCCCGGTTCAACCAGTTGACTCCATCACTGGCCATTGGGGGCGAACATCTGGCCCCCGTGGATCGGGTACGCAATCTGGGCATCCTCCTAGATGCCCGGCTGTCAATGGATGACCATGTGACAGCCGTTGCAAGGGGGGCGTTTCACCAGGTTCGCCTGGTGCGCCAGTTGCGTCCCCTATTGGACCGGAACGCCCTCCGCACAGTCACCCATGCGCTTGTGACGTCCCGGCTGGACTACTGTAATGCTCTGTACATGGGGCTCCCCTTGAGATGCACCCGAAGGCTGCAGCTGGTTCAGAATGCGGCCGCACGGGCAGTTTCGGGAGTCGCTAGGTACTCCCACATAACACCTCTCCTGCGCGGGCTTCACTGGCTACCTGTGGCTTTTCGGGTGCGTTTCAAGGTGGTGATTTTCATCTTTAAAGCGCTCCATGGCACAGGACCTAGTTATTTGTGGGATCGTATCCTGCCCCATACATCCCTTCGGCCGATCCGCTCACACAGAGAGGGACTCCTCCGGGTGCCGTCCACTAGGGTATGCCAGCGGGTGACGCCCAGGGGAAGGGCCTTCTCTGTGATGGGCCCGACCCTCTGGAATGACCTTCCCCCTGATATTAGAACAACTACAGACCTCCGCTCCTTCCGTAAAAATCTTAAAACCCACCTGTTCAATTTAGCCGGCCTGGCCTAATCCCAGTTTACCCACCTCAGTCTGCATTTTTAAATTCTATGTGTTGGTTTTAGGCCGAGTTTTAATTTTTACCAATTTGTACAGGGGTTAAGGTTTAATTTGATTTTAATGGTATTTATTCTATGTGTATGGTTTTTTAATGTGGTGCCTGTACACCGCCCCGAGTCCCTTCGGGGAGAGGGGGCGGTCTAGAAATCAAATAAAATTGAATTGAAATTGAAATCAAGGAAAACCAGTACCATTTGCTTTTCTGGATGCGCCTCGTAGTACTCCATTATATCTAGGATGATTCTCGTATTATTTTTAATGTGTCTGTGAGACAAAAATCCGTTTTGGTCCGGGTTTATTCGTTCATTTAAAACCTGTTTAATTCTTCCTGCCATAATTGCTGCAAATATTTTATAATCGGGGTTTAATAATGAAATTGGCCTGTAGTTTTGAATTTCTTGTAGGCTGGTTTCTTCTTTTGGGATTAGCGATATTATTGCTTCTGTCCATGATTCAGGTATCTTGGCTTTTCCTAAAACTTCATTATACATTTCCACTCCTAGTTCTTCCAATATTATTTTATTATATTTGTATAGCTCCACCGGTATTCCATCTGGTCCTGGGGTTTTATTATTTTTCTGGTTTTTCAAGACTAATTCCACTTCAGCTAACATTATTGGCTTGTTTATCGCCTCCCTTTGCTCTTTTGAGATTGGTGTTATCTTTTCTGTGTTTAAATAATGTTTTATTTTATTTTCCTCCATACTATCTTGTGCGTATAGTTTTGTGAAGTATTTATGAATAATATTCTTCTTTTCTTCTGCTTTGTATTGAATTCTTCCCTCATCATCTTCTAATTGATATATCATCCTTTTTTCTCTTTCATTCTGCAGTCTGTATGCCAGCCATCGTCCAGGTTTGTTGGCTTGTTCAAAGTAATTTTGTCTGGCCGCTTTAATTTTCTGTGCTAAGTCCTTTTGAGTTATTAAGTTGATCTTATGTTTTATTATCTCTCTTTTTTCTTTTTAAATTTTATTCTTTGGGTCTTTCTGTAGTTCATCTTCGGCTTACATAAGTTCCTTTTGCATACATTCTTGTTGCTCCTTTTGTTTTCTAGTTTTTCTCACCATGTAGGCAATCGTAAGGCCTCTTGTGTATGCTTTCATAGTGTCCCAGAGATTTTGAATTGAGGTTTCTTCTTTTTTATTTATTTTAAAAAATAGTTTTAATTCTTTCTCCAGCATTTGAGTGTATTCTATTTCATTTACTATATTTGAATTCAACATCCATCTTTTTCTTCTTCTTTGACCTTTCCATCTTAATTTTATTGGATTATGATCTGCCCACTCATTTGCTTCTATTTCAGTTTCGTCTACTTGATTGCATAGATCAGATGAAATCCAAGCCATGTCAATTCTTGATAGGGACTGGTGGGGGTTCGAATAAAAGGTATATTGCTTTCTTGTTTTGTGCCTTTCTCTCCAAATATCATGTAATTTATATTCCATTGCCATCTCAAAAAAGGATTTGGGTAGCATATTTTTTTTGTTTTATTTTTCTTTTTGCTTTCATAGTCCATTTTTTAAACCCACTATTGCATTATAATCCCCAATTAAACAAATATTTTCATGTTCTAATTCGTTTATTTTGTTGTGTAGTTTCCTATAGAATTCCTCTTGCTTCTGATTTGGTGCATATATGACTATTAATAATATCGGTTTTTCTGTTGTCTCTAATTCAATCATTAGTATCCTGCCTTCTTCAACAGAGTAGACTTCTTTGGAGTTTATTTTTTCCTTTTTATAGGTTGCTATCCCTCTCTTTTTTTAATCTGCTAGTGCTGTATATAATTTCCCTAGTTTTTTGTTTTCCAGTAAGTTCTTATGTTCCCTTTTAATATGCACTTCCTGTATACAGATTATATCTACCTTCAGTTTCTTAAGTTTATTAAACATCTGCGCTCTTTTTTTTTGGTGCATTTAGTCCATTCAAGTTTATTTAAATAATTGATATTTCCTGGTCCATCTTTAGATGGGGTGTTTTTTGTTGCTTCTGGTTTGTATCTGACTTTTCCCTCTCGCGCCCTCCTTTTCTGCTCTCTCTCTTTCTTGCCTCTGTTCTTCTTTCCTGTTTCTTTCCTTATCTTCTGATGTTTCTTCCTCTTGACTTCTACTTTCTAGGTCCTCTTTACTTCCTTGTTCTTCTTCCCCTGTGCAGTATTTCTCATAGAATTCCTGCGCTTCTTCTATATTCTCTATCTTATACCTTTTTCCTTGCCAAGATACCAGTACCCCTTCTGGTACCAACCATCTATACATTATTCTGTTTTTATTTAACTGATTTGTTAAAAATTGGTATTATCTACGTCGTTCACGAATTCTCTGTGGAATCTGTTGAAGCGTGATCAACTCTTTTCCCTGGTATGTAATCGTCCCTTCTCTGGTTTTTTTTGTATACTTCATCTCTAGTTGTTTTTTTTGGCAAATCTTATGTGCACTTCTCTCGGGAGCCTATGTCTTCTGGCATAATTAGTATGCACACGGTAAGCTTCATCGATATCCTCTCTCAACTCTTGTTCTTTTCTCTGTAGAATTTCAGTGAAGATTCCGATCATTTTTCCTTTCAGGTCTTCCTCCTTCTCTTCCGGTATGTTTTGGAATCTTAAATAGAATGCAGCTCTTTCATTTTCAAGTCGAATTATTGATAACTCTAATTCTTTATTAACTTGTCTATATTCCAGCTCCATTTTTCCATCTTCTGATCTGTTTATTCTATTTTTGTTTCGATGTTCTGGATTTTCTGTTCGTTGATTGCTAAGGCATTCTGTATCTTTTCAATTTTGTCATCCAGGGTTTTGATATTTCCTTTCAATTCTCCCATTTCATTTTTCATTTCTTCAGATTCCTCCTTGTCTCTTCATGATTTGTAGCCGTCACTTCTTGGTTTTTCAACAGTGTCTCTTGTATCATCTGGAGCATCAATTGCATACTCTGCATTGTTGGTGCTGGTCCCGTTGTTCCTGCCATCGTTCTGACTTTCTCCAGCCCCAATGCGCTCTCAATTGATCTTTGATTTGAGGAGGGGGGTGTTGCCGAAATTATATTGGGTGTGGTTTTTTTTACTAACTTTGCTGAAGTTGCCATTCTTATCCACCTATTTATCCTTGCCCACAATTGCATATAAATTCTACTTTACTTCTACTTTATCAGCAATATCAATAGTATCAATAATTATATATCTCAATATTCAGCAATAATTAACCTTCCTTAATATCACGTTTCAATATCTACACATTCCTATGTATTATTCTATTCTATTTTGATCCTTAATTATTATATATCCTAGAGTTATATATCACACTGTTATCTTATACAAATAGATGTCTCTCAATTGTATCAATTATATAGGTATTCAATTCTAGTAATACGTTTCTCTCTATGCATGTATATCAGCTTATGTCACCATTAAGGTTTCTTGCATCAGATTTCACGGTTCAAATTTTTGATCTACTAGATGTCACCCTCTCTTCAGTATCACTGTTAGTGTCAATCAGTTAATGCAAAAAGTCCAGCGGCAGCGGAAAATAGAGGGTGGTGGTGGTGGTAACAAAGCCCTCAAATCGTTCCAAAAGAGCAAGAAGAAAAAAGTCACAATCAGCCCAATTGTTAAATAATCCTTTTCTATGCTTTCCAGGTCTTCTCAGCAGTTACTATGTCCTACTCCTGTTGTCCATGCCGGGTTTTCGTTCTCTCTCTGGCCACTTTAATTCAAGTTATTTACGCCGTCAATTCCAACTCAGTGATTCTGCTCTCACAACTTTTCAGCAGAAATCTGAAAAATCTCCTTCCCAGAGCCTCCTTCTTTCCAGCTCACCCTCTCTGTCAATTTCGTGTTGTCCTCCTCTTCTTTGGGTTGTCAATAATAGTAACAGATGTCTCAATTTCAACTGCTTTCTCTCTCTGCTTCCTTCTTATGCGGTCGCCATCGCTCCGGTCCTGACAAAGTGGCAGGATAGATCCTCATCCATTTAGTGGGTTTCTCCTACCCGCTGGAGGATTTGCCTTATCACTCCAGCGTCTTCAGAGTTTCCCCCTTAATCTGATGGCCCCTTCAGGATCCACAGCACTCAAAAATGAGCCCAAACGAAGAAGTTAGAGTTAGAGGTTAGGAGAGCTCCCGTTCCTCAACTCCAAGCACGATGACGTCACCACAGGAAGTCACTGTCCAGACATTTTGATGGTCTTAGGAAACAAGGATTGTTGGCACAAACACTTCCGTTGGAGTTTCCAGTTCACAAATTCCAAATCGGTGGCTGGGTGCTAATCCAAAGCTGGAAAGAGGAGAAACTTACACCCAAGTGGGAAGGACCTTTCCAGGTGTTACTGAAGTCCAAAACAGCTGTCCGAACGGCAGAGAAAAACTGGACCCACTATACCAGAGTGAAAGAACCGGTGGAGGCCCCGAAGGAGTGGAAAAGCATTCCTCAAGCCGACCCACTGAAACTAACCCTAAAAAGGAAATAGAGTATAAATAAGCACTGTGGATGTGTTGGTTCTGTGACTGTAAGTGCTGGTGCGAGTGCTGCTGCTGCACCCATTGTCCAGATTGTGCCCCAGTACACGGAGACTGTAAGGAAGAGTGCAACATTGCCATTATTGAGGATCTAATCCCAGAATGACGAGCCTTTTCCAAGTGTTGGTGTTACTGGGACTTTTTTGAACTTTACAGGGGCTGTGTATTTTAGATGGCCAAAGCCATTGGACAATAAATAACCAGGCTCTACACTATCGGGAGTCTGAGGCCCCTCAGAACCTGAGTTGTTATAACCTATTATCCTTATACTGTAATCAGTTAAAGAAAATTAGGTGAGCATTGCACCACAGTTGTAAGGAATAGCATAGCCTAAGCTTGTGTACCAACATCCAAGGGGTAAAATGTAAGTGAGAAAGCCCCAACAGAAGACAGAAAAGAGCTTTAAAGACAGTGGGATGTGGGGAATGTATCAGCACCACAAAGACAGGTAAGATAGTTACTAAAACCCTGAAATATCATACTGCTCAGGAATGCGGAGGGACTAGTACTCCATGCAGTTACAATGGGACTCAGTACTCGATGTGGAAACATGGAATAGAAACTTTCTGTTATGATCCAAGGAAAGACCCCTGGCAATGGGCACTCAGAGTGAGAAGTGGAGGAAAGAGGAATCAATTAGTGTTGGAACAGTCTGAATGGACTCATAATGCAAATGGAGCCTTTACAGTAACCATTGACATTTGTAAAGCAGCAAATACTTATGCAGCCCTAGATAGATGTGGAAACATCAGATGGATCCAATCCTACACTAGTAATGAGAAATATCTGTGTGCTCCTGATTCATGTCAAATGAGTGTGGTGAGATGCAAAGGGTGGAGTTGTGTAGGATGGCAGACTGGGGGAAAACAAGGGGAGTTGATATTGTTTCAAAGGGTAAAGACTTTAAATACTAATTGTGGAAGCGAAACCTGTAACCAAGTGAATCTCACTGTAACCAATGGGATGAAATTCTTGGAAAGATCACAATGGAGACAGAAGGATTGGAGATTTGGAATAGGAATAGATGCAAGTGGAACAGATCCAATCTCAGAAATCCAAATTGAGGTAATAAGGAAACCACCAAGCAAGGATACACCTAAGTCAGTTTTTCACTCTTTCTATGAGGAGATGACAAAAGGGGATGAGTTAATGGATGGTTAGTGGAAGTGATGGGGAGGAGGATTCTGACCCAGTGGTAAGTAAGCCGATCAAACCTTTTGTGATACCGGTAGTGGTGGAAGCTGCCAGGTGATGACAATGTACAGCCTTAATTGATTCAGGGTGCACTCACTGCTTAATGAACGCCACAGTTGCTGATAGTCTGGGGGTAAGCCTCAGGAAGTTGGCTAGGCCAATCCGTTTCGAACAGATGGACGGGACATTGTTAGGGGGCCAACCAGCCACGCATGTAACTGATCGGGTGGTTTTGCAGATAGGGCCCCATCGGGAGGTCCTGCATTTTGTAGTGGTTCCGAAAATCACAGAAGAGATTGTTCTAGGCCTGGCATGGTTGGACAAGTGGGGCCCCACAATATGGTGGGGTGGTGGCAGTAGGCATCTCAGAATAGGGCTTGGCCCTGACCCCCCTCCTCATGAGGAGCAAACCATGGCCCAGGGGCCAGTGGGATTGCAAGCTACAGTGCCATTGGTACATACAGCTGGGGATGAGCAATTCCCTCAGGTGTATGCAGACTTAAAGGATGTATGCGGCGAATGGGAATGTGATACTTTGCCCCTTCACTGCCCCACAGATTGTGCCATGGAACTACTCCCTGGGGCTAAATTGCCAAAGCCCCAAATGGATTCTCTGACCCCGCAAGGGCTAGAAGAAATGAGGGCATACATAGAGAAGAACTTGAAAAGGGGCTTTCTTCAGCCAGCTAGATCAAGGGTAGCCGCACCCGTTCTTTTCCGGGAGAAAAAGGATGGCAGCTTATGCCTCTATGTCAACTTCTGGGGGATTAATGCTGTTTGTGTGGAACATCTGTACCCTCTTCCTTTAATGAAAGACATGCTGGCCAGGATAGCGGAGGGACGCATATTCACAAAATTAGATCTCAGGGAGGTGATACTATAGGGTATGTATTTGGGCTAGTGACGAATGGAAGACAGCCTTCAATTGTCATCTAAGCAGTTACAAGTTCTGGGTTATGCCAAGGAGCCCCGGCGGTGTTCATGCAGCTAATTAACGAGGTGCTGCATGAGCATTTGTATCAAGGGGTACTCGTCCATTTAGACGATATCCTTATATATACTAAGACCATGGAGGAACATGTAACCCTTGTACGTCAAGTTCTTAAAAAGCTGCTGGAGACACATTTATACATCAAATTGTCTAAATGTGAGTTCCACAGGACACAACTGGATTACCTTGGGTTCTGTATTTCATCTAATGGGGTGGAGATGGACCCCGCAAAGGTAAAGGCGATGTTGGACTGGCAGACCCCTTAAAACCCGCAAGCAGTTGCAGATATTTTTTAGGGTTTGCCAATTTCTATCGCCAGTTCATCCCATCCTTTGCCCTAGTGGCCCTTCCACTAACCGACCTCTTATGTATAAAGTATCTCACGACAAACCCTCAACTGGGAAGTCTGGTTGTGTGGACGACAGCATGTCAGCAAGCATTTGAGTGTCTGAAGTCCTTGTTTGCACAAGAGCCAGTACTTAAACATCCAGAGCCCACTAAACCATTTGTGGTTCAGGCAGAAGCCAGCAATGTGGTGGTGGCCGCAGTCCTATTACAAAAGAACAATGAAGGATCCCTACAGCCGTGTGCCTACACCTCGAGGAAGCTGACGGGGACCGAACGCAACGCGGTCCAGTGGGCCCTGTTGACATGGTGGCATTTACTAGAAGGGGGAGGGATGCCCTTCGAGGTCTGGATGGACCACAAGAATTTGGAGGCCCTCCAGACCCCGCAGCGATTGTTGCCAAAACATGTGAGGTAGGCCTTATATTTCTGGCAATTCAACTTCCAATTAAAATATATACCGGGTGGCAAGAACTTCTTAGCCGATGTCCTCTCATGCAAACTACAATATGACAATAAAAGAGAGGATCGAGTGCAGGCTATCATTCCAACATCACATCCTGGGTGTTAGCCACTCAACAGGCCCCACCGGCACCAAACCTGTACATCCAGGTGGAGGACCTTCCCAAAGCAATCCAAGCAGCACTCCCAATGGACCAGTGGTTTCAGGAAAATCAAACTTCATTAACACAGCGAGAGGGCTTTGCCTGGAAGGGGTCAAAGTTATAAGTACAGTCAGGCTTGGGAAAGTCTGCTCCACTCTGATTGCTGTGATGGCTTTCCAGTGGAGGGCGAATTCAAACCCAATTCCTGGCTCAGTGAATGGAAGTGGGGAATATATATGGCAGGGGAAATTACCAAACAGGGAACTGCACTATCAAGCAGCAGGACTAACTTGGATGAAAGAATGGATTTTACTGAGAAATACAAGATTATTGACATTGGAGGGTCATGATTTGCAACTGGGTTGGCATGCTTTTTTGTGGTTGTCACTGTGTTAATTGGTTTGCTAGCTGTGTTGAGATTTATTGCGCATGCTCCAGTTCTTATCTGCAAGTGATTTAGTGCGCCTGCTCATTTCACATTCCTTAACTTTCTCTTCTGACCTTCCATTCGCCTGCCGAAGGTGGCAGGCACATAGCTCTTGCCAAAATGTAGTTAATTGAGTTAGCACTTTTGTATTTTTATTTTCTTTTATATTAAAGTGTTTTTATTAGAACATGTTTCGGGTTTATTTTTGCTTATTCGGAGGTATACTTCAGGAGAAAGCCACGATCCACGCTTCCTTAATTCAGGGCGGAACCTCCCCCCTAACAGTGGTAAGGTAAAAGTAAGGCACATGGTTATTTTCAAAGACATTATGTAAGGAATGGATTATTAACAATATGGGAAAGAGTGAAAGGGAAACATTATTTAGAAATACCAATGTGGCTTTAACAATGGAAGCAGTGACACATCCAAATATTAGTAGTATGAAAAATATTATTAGATACAAAGATATCTTAACAGAAAGGGGGGAACTAAAACAAAAACAAGAATTAGAAAAACAAGGGATTGATATATGATGGTTTTCACAATTGCAAATACAATCAAGATATGAAAAAAATAAAAGGGAGTATGGTTTTTAACTGAGGAAGTTCAGAGTTGGATAAGATACTTATGGGAATGGAAGAAAGAATAATCAAGAAACTATATAGCCACCTATTAAGAACTATGTTAGAAGAAGAAGTGGTTAAAGACACAATGTTAACTTGGGCAAAGAATTTTAGCCACACGATTGAACTAGAAAAGTGGCAACAACTATGGGAAAGGAATTATAAATTAACCATGTCAACAGCTTACAAAGAAAACTTATACAAAATGTTTTACAGATGGCACATGTCACCCGGAAAACTAGCAAAGATGTTTAAAGACAAGTCAGCAAAATGTTGGAAATGTCAACAAGCAATAGGTTCATACTATCATATGTGGTGGACATGTCCAGAAGCAAGGAAATATTGGACTAAAATAAGAGTATGGTTAAAGAAAATGTTACAACAAGAAATAGAATTTAGACCAGAGATATTTCTACTAGGTATTATCCCAGAGAAATTCAAGAAAGAGGATACTTATTTGATTATACATGTAACTACAGCAGTGAGAATTGTATTTGCCCAAAATTGGAAATTAAATAAGCTACCAACAGACGAAGAGATAATAAAAAAGATATTAGATTGTGCAGTAATGAATAGGTTGGCAATGAAAATAAAGGATAAAGAGGAATCGGAGTACTTCAAGACATGGGGAAGATTTTATGATTAGCTAGAGAAAGCAAGCTAGAAAAGAAAGTAGGGAGAAGATAAAGTACCCAGACGACGCACTATTAAATGGAAAAGGTGGGGGGGAAGGAGGGGAAAACAAAAGAAAATATTAAATATATAAGTATATATTCAAGAGCGAGATATAAAGGGGGGGCATAACTAGGGCAGACTAGCGAAGGTAAGGGAATAAGAAATGATACTAAATTATATCTGGCTTGGCGGAAATACCATCCCAAGGAAACATAAACTGAGTTTTGAAATACACACCAACAACAATAGAAAAAGACAGGGAGAGAGGAGGAGAGAATGAAAGGAAGACGGGGGAAAGAAGAAAGAGGTAAGGAGAGGAGGATGGAAGGGAGAGAAAGAGAAGGAGAGAGGGTAGGAAGGGGAAGAGGAAGAGTAGGAGTAGGAGAAAGGTAAGGGAAGAAGGAAAGGGAAGGAGAGGAGGAAGGAAGAAAGTAGAGAAGGGAGGGACGGAGAAAAGAAAGGGAAAACAAGGTGGTGTTACAACAGGAGGAAAGGATGGTAAATAAAGCAACCCAAACTATATATTATAACCTATTAAATGAAACAATAAATGTATAAGAATGATAAATGTAAAGAAGAATAACAATCATGTGAATGTGTACTTAAAATGGCATGTAAGAGAATAAAAATAAAAAATTCTTTGGAAAAAAATCCTAGTTCCAAATGGCTATGGTGCAGGAAAATCCACCCACAGACTCAATGGGGGGTGTGCCGGCTAGGGAGGCTTATCTGGGCCATATCCATTGGTTAGGTTAGCTTGGAGGCTCATCTTTGGGTGCCAAATGTTGGGAGAAATGTCCTTCTGGGTTCAGTTCCAAGTGAGGAAAAAGACACTGGAAACACGGAGGCTGTTTGGAAAGATGGTTTAATGGTGGACAGAATCACATGGCTTGCGTTCCTGAACAGAAAAGGGCTTCCACATGCCTCCAGATGTTGGGTGAAGTAGAGAAGAGAAAGAAGGGCTGAAAGTTCCTGGCTTTATACTCTCTGTTTGGCCCCACCTCTCTGTTTCCTGTTCCTGTGTAAGAAAATGTATTGTGATTAGTTGTCAGAGTCCCATGGGGCCATGCAGGGACAACTCTCTAGGCTGTGTTTTGAGTCCAGGTTTGGTTGAGTTCCCAGATGCCATGTGGTGAGTTTCTGTAGAAAGCTAATCCTACCTTTATTATGTAAAGCAGACTAGCTCAGGCTTTAATGGCTCATTGACAAAGGTGGGAGGGGCAGGAAGCTACTTTGTCTTTAAAACATGTTTCTCCCTTTTCACATCCAGGGAAATATAATATTCTTCCTTCTTAATATTTCCCAGGATATTTCAGTTGTCTAGCAGAGGGGTGGGTTTTAACTTCCTACAGTTCCAACTCCACAAACAAAAGTTTGCATTTGCAATAAATGTCTTTCCACAGATTCACCTGGTTGCAAACAGGCTCTGTATAATTGTTTTGATAACTGAACAATATTGCATGCTGCCACACTAACACACACATTTCTTAATTTCAGCCAGACTTCCTTTGCAATCTTTAAATCAGCTACATTGATAAACTGTTCATCTTCTAAACTCAAGATGATATAAGTCATTGCTTTGTCATGCTGCTTCTGTTCACTAGCTAAAAAACCTGTGGCGGATTAATTACAATATTCCACAGCTACTTAGCCTTCAGGAAACATTCCATCTTTGCAGCCCAAATAATATAGTTCTTCTGTCCCAAACGAGGGACAGAGCTTTCCTTAAATTCAACAGCAGCCACCCTGCAATCTTTTTCTGCCTTGTTTCTCTTTCAAACACAGGCAGTCTTCACAGCTTAATTACAATTCAGTCTTCCATGTGCTCTGGGCCCATAACCTATCAGAGTTTGTTGCAGAAAAATCAAATCCAGAAAGCACACACAGATAACTGATTCAGCTGGATTCATTAACTTCTTTATATACATAAGAATAGATGAATAAATGTACAATACCGACAGGTGGTTCTTCCAAGTAAACACAAGGCAGGAGAGTTAGAGGCAAACACAAGCAGTTAGCTTCATTTCAGCATTGAGCTCCCATTGGCTATAGTTGCTATGCCTATTCATTGGCTGACCTTGTCCCCATGTCTCTCCCAGTCATGAATATTCTAACAAATAGCACTTAGACTTATATACTGCTTCACAGTGCTTTACAGCCAGTGGTGGGTTGCAGGCAGTACGCCCTGGTAAGGGTGTACCGGTGCCTGCCGGGAGCACCAGGTACCATTCTGGTATGGTGCTCCGGAGGGCCCACCCGCCCGCCTGCTGTCCTTACCTGTATTTGAGCTCTTCGGCGCTTCCGTACATGGGCACTGAGCGTACGGAGCCTGCGCGATGCTCCGCTGAGCAGCTGGAGTGTCGCTGAGCATCGCAGGAGGTAAGGACGCATGCGTGCGCTCCGCACGTTCATGTGGTGGCCGCAGGGCCCCGTTGCACTGTACCAGTTGCAACGGGATCCAGAACCCACCACTGTTTACAGCCCTCTCGAAGTGGTTTACAGAGTCAGCATATTGCCCCCAGCAATCTGGGTCCTCATATTACCAACCTCAGAAGGATTGAACGCTGAGTCAACCTTGAGCCTAGTGAGATTTGATCTGCCAAACTGCTGGCAGCTGGTGATCAGCAGAAGTAGCCTGCAGTACTGCATTCTAACCACTGTGCCATCGCAGACCTATACAATTATATTTACAATTTACAATTGTATTTCTTCAATCAGGGAGGCTTATAAGGGATTCCAACAATTGCAACTCTCAAAGGCAAACTGTCATCCACAGCCTTTTTAAGAACTCAGGAATTTATGAATACAATCACATACGAATACAATGAGGCATTGCCATGTAGGAAGTTAGCACCCACCCCTGTCCTAGAAAAATGAAATATCCTGGGAAATATTGAAAAGGCAGAATATTATATTTCCCTGCATCAGAAATGGAGAAACATGTTTTTAGGCAGGAAACAGACTTACTCTTAATAGCCCCCACTTTGTCAATGGGCCATTAAAATGCCTGAGCCAGTCTATTCTACATAACAAAGATCCCCCTTCAACTCCAGGGTGATGGGATTAAGGCATGATAGTATTAGCCCTTTATCAATCTCACCACAGGGCACCTGAGAAGAAGCAATGCTCATCCAAACTTGGACTCAAAACACAGCCTAGAGAGTTGCCCCTGCATGGCCCCATGGGAGTCTGACAACCAATCAGAATACATTTCTCACACAGGAACATGAAACAGAGAGGTGGGGCCAAACAGAGGATAAAAAACCCAGGAACTCTCAGCAAACCCTTCTTTTTCTCTTCTTCACTCAACATCTTGAAGCATGTGATCACCTTTTTCCCCAAGACCTCAAACCATGTGACCCTGTCCACCATTAAACCATCTTTCCAAGCAGCCTCCATGTTTCCATTGTCTTTTTCCCCACTTGGAGCTGAACTCAGAAGGACATTTCTTCCAACAGCCACTTTCAGATCTCTGTTACAGAGGAACTAGAAAATCTTAAGAACATGGAACCACCACAGCTGCTTGTAGCAAATGTAGTGGTTTAACAAAGTTCTTTGTAAAAAGGGAATTCCCTCCTATCAGTCTTAGCAACAATGGATGGCTTCAAGAGACAAATTCTGTACTTGACCAAATAAATAAAGTATAAGTATTAACACTGTACCAATAAAGCAGAATACTTGTGCTCAGCATTGAAAAAGAGGGGTCCTTGTTGCCCTCTGAACTTGGTTTTTTTCTTGCAGATGTTCCATTACCCAAAGTAGGTAACATCATCTAGCATTGATGATGTTACCTAGTTTGGGTACTGAAACCTTTGCAGGAAAACAACCAAGCTCAGGGACACCAAGGATCCCTCATTTAACACTGTGAAAGTAGGAGAAAAACTTGATCTAGATCAGTGTTTCTCAACTTGAGCATCTTGAGCTTTGCTGGCTGGGGAATTCTGGGAGTTGAAGTCCACACAGCTTCAACCTGCCCAGGTTGAAAAACACTGATCTAGATCATTTTTGCTATGCCTGATTTCATGTCTTAGTCATGATGCTCCTTCATTCCTAGCTAACATTTTTCTAAAATCTTGACTTGGGTTTCCAAGAGAAAGGGCAAGGGAGGAAAATAACATGCATTATGGCATTGCTCAAATAATATAACTTAATTTGTACAATGACATTGTGATGCATGTAACAAATAAAAGCTACTGTGGATTATGAGAAGTAAAAGTGTTGTTGTTGTTAGTTGCAAAGTTGTGTCTCACCCATCGTGACCCCATGGACAACGTTCCTCCAGGCCTTTCTGTCCTCTACCATCCCCCGGAGTCCATTTAAGATCACACCGACTGCTTCAGTGACTCCATCCAGCCACCTTATTCTCTGTTGTCCCCTTCTTCAAGTTCAAGTTTCAAGTTTATTTGATTTATAGACCGCCCCCTCTCCCCGAAGGGACTCATTTGCCCTCAGTCTTTCCCAGCATTAGGGTTTTCATAACTACAGATCAGGGGTGGGTTACAATTTTTTTTACTACCTATTCTGTTGGTGTGGCCTGTTTTGTGGGTGTAGCTTGGTGGTCATGTGACCGGGTGGGCATGGCCAACTTGTAAAATGTGGTGAAACTCACTTAACAACGCTCTTGCTTCGTAACCAAAATGTTGGTTCAGAAACTCTGGCATTTGAAGTGTGCAAGTCTTAAAGCTGTCAAGTTACAAGACCCTTGCACCCCTAACCCTTTACAAAAAAAAATCCCCGCAAAACTAAAACTTTATTTTTTAAAGTATTTGGCACCTGGAGAAAGTCGGAACGGCACACCAGCCACAAACCACCTCCACTGACTTTGAAGTCTTTCTCTCGTGCTGCCAAAACCCCTCTCCGCTCTTCACCTGTGGTCACCCCTTCAACCTCCCACCTGTGGAGGATGCGCGGTGGTCCTCCTGGAGGGTCAGCCAAGCGGCACCCCCCCCCCCCGAATTGTGTGTAGGCTGAGGAAAGTGAGAGGGGAGAGTGGAGCTGCTCTTTTTTTCCACTTCTCGGCCTGAAACATAGTGGCGGTGAGGAAGGAGTCTCTGGTGGCTGCAGTAGTAGTAAAAGCGGCGGCGGCAGCTGAAACACAATCCTGGGCGAGCACAGCCAGGAAGAAATCAGGGGGAGAGAACGAAGCGTGGGGGCTTCTTCCAACAGCTAAGGAAGGAAGAGGAGTGGAGGCTTTGGCTGTTGGAAGAAGCCCCTGCACTTTGTTCTCTCCCCCTGATTTCTCCCCACCACCCCACTGCAAGCCAGGCGGCTGTCAAAGAGAATGAAGCACGGGGGATTCTTTTGACAGCTAAAGCCTCCACTCCTCTTCCTTCCTCGTCTGTTTGAAGAAGCCCCCGCACTTTGTTCTCTTTGACAACTGCCTCGCTTGCCGTGGGGTGGGGAGAAATCGGGGGAGAGAGTGGGCAGGGGGACCAAGCAGGGACAGGCCAGGGGACCGTATCGGTATGGTGTCATGGCCAGGCCACCATCGCCAACGGTACGGAAAGATATGGCCAATTTCCACTACGGGTACGCCTATACCGGTCCATACCGGGCGGACCCCACCTCTGCTACAGATGTCAGAGCAACTGGTCTGTAGTCATTAAGTTCCTTGATGGAGGGCTTCTTTGGCACTGGGATGATAGTGGAGCATTTGAAGCAAGAAGGAACATAGCACATCTCTAGTGATTTGTTAAAGATTCGGGTGAAGATGGGGGTCAATTGGTCAGCACAAACTTTTAAGCAAAAAGGAGTTATCTTGTCTTGGCCTGGTGCTTTTCCTGGCTTCTGTCTGTGAAATAGATACAATAATACAATACAATAGCAGAGTTGGAAGGGACCTTGGAGGTCTTCTAGTCCAACCCCCTGCCTAGGCAGGAAACCCTATACCGTTTCAGACAAATGGCTATCCAACATCTTGCACTTCCTTTTCTATGATCACCAGGGGTTGTGTACCCAATGGGATGGGTTCAGTTGTAGGAGGTTTGGCTGTTGTTGGTGTGTCTGGGATGGGGGTTGTGGAGGTAGGTGGCTGTAGTTTCCTTTCAAACCTGCAGTAAAGCACATTCAGGTCATCTGCCAGTTGTTGATTTCCTTCAGCCTGGGAAGGAGGTTTGCAGTAACCGGTGATATTTTAAAGAGTTTTCCACATGTTTGCTGGTTCATTTGTTGAGAACTGATTCCTTAGCTTTTCAGAGTAGCTTCTTTTTGCTGCTCTGATCTCCCTTGTTAATACGTTTCTGGCCTGATTCTACAGCATTCTATCTCCTTTTCTGTAGGCTTCCTCTTTGGAATGACGTACGTAGCTGCTTAAATTTAGCCATGAACCAAGGTTTACTGGTACTGTATATTCACAAGTTCCTGGTCGGTACACATAGGTCTTCAAAGAAGCTGACATATGATGTTACAGTATCTGTGAGTTCATCCAGGTCTGCAGAGGTATCTTCAAAAATATTCCAATCAGTGCAGTCAAAGCAAGCCTGTAGCTTTAACTTTGCCTCCTCAGTCAAAGTCCTCACTGATTTAATTGTTGGTTTCGTGGCTTTAAGTCTTTGTCTGTAAGCAGGTGCAAGGTGAATCATGCAATGATCAGAGAGTCCCACAGCTCCTCCTGGTAAGGCATCTTTTAGTGCACTGATAAGCATCTTTTAGTGTTGTGTAGCAATGTTCTAAAGTATTCTTGCCTCTGGTGGGAAAATTGACATGCTGAAAATATTTTGGAAGCTCATATTGTATGTTGGCAATTTGATCTCTAGTTCCTCTGCCTCTTCGAAATCCTGCCTGTACTTCTGGTAGTTCTCGGTCCACATACTGCTGGAGTCTAGCTTGTAGGACTTTGAGCATAACTTTGCTAGCATGTGAAATGAGTGCAATGGTGCAGTAGTTTGAACATTCTTTGGCATTTCCTTTCTTTGGAATTGGAATGTAAACCGACCTTTTCCAATCCTGTGGCCACTGTTGAGTTTTCCAAATTTGCTGACAAATTGAATGTAGCACTTTTACTGATTTTAAGATTTTGAATAGCTCAGCTGGAATACTGTCACCTCCACTAGCTTTGTTGTTGCTCAGACTTCCTAAGCTCCATTTGACTTCACATTCTAGGATGTCTGGCTCGAGGTCAGTGACCACCCCATCGTGGTTATCAGGGATGTTAAGCTTGTTCTTGTATAATAATAATAATACTTTATTTACAGTCACAGACCAAAACACGACCACTACAAAAGAGACACAGCAGCCAGTCACCAAAAGCTCAACTAAGGGAGGTTACAGCTTTCTCCTCTAATGGTCACAGCTCTCAAGAAAAACCTTGAAACCTGAGAGGTGATGTACGAGGAGACATCCCCAAGGCAATGCACAAACAAATCACAGCCATCAGGTCCAGAAGGGACGATTTCAGGAAGAGACAGTAACCTAGATCTGTCCGCGCTATACATAGGGCAAAATAGAAGGACATGCTCCGCTGTCTCAACCTCGGCTCTATCACAAGGGCACAGCCGCTCGTTAATCGGGAGCCTCTTGAAACGACCATCCAGAAGTGCTGAGGGCAAGACATTGAAGCGATCTAGGGAAAAAGCTCTTCTGTACTTGGGAATGGTTAGGGTATAAAAATAGGAAGCCATCCTCAGTCCATAGTTATTAACTTGGTTGAGAGTCAGGAGGGAGCAAGTTTTATTGGCTCTGGCTCGTAGATATTGTAAATCAATGTCCACAGGCCGTTGGACTATCCTAAATTGGGCATCCTTGAGGTCGTAGTTTCCCAAGGCATCCTCCGTGAAACCTAGCAGATGAAGTTTCTTCAGCAGCTCTTTCTCCCAGCGAGAAGTATTGGAGTCCGTGAACACCAGGGAGAGGTAGCTGCCAGAAAGAGCACCCGAAACCACCATTTAAAGGTGTTTATCCAGGCCATACATTCCACCGATCGAATGCCCAGTTCCAGGTACATGGGGGCAAAACCAATGCAAGGGGGAAGACCTAGACATTTTCTAAGAAAAGCAGCCTGGGTTCTTTCAATGCAATCCTTGAAGCCCCGTATCCATATGGGAATGCCGTAAAGAGTTTGGGCCAGCGTTTTGGCTTTGTAAATACGTAAGGCAGAAGGAATGAACTGGCCACCCTGGGGATAAAAGAATCTTAAAATCTGCTGGTGACTACAGGAGGCCGAGTTCAGCACCTGGGTTCGATGTCTAGTCCAGGTACCGGTGTTCTGAAATTGAATACCTAGATACTTAAAATGGAAAACCTGCTTAACAGCATTGCCACTGATATCCCAGTTATACAATTTCCGGGCTCTAGTAAACACTAGTACTTTCGATTTATCATAGTTAATAGCCAAATGGTTTTCAGCACAGTAAGACCCAAATGCAGAAAGTAATCTTTTCAGTCCTGGCCTTGACAATGAAAGGAGAACCGCATCATCAGCGTAAAGAAGCGGGATCTTTGTAGTTGTCAGCTTCGGGGCGTGTGACTCAATATGTCCGATGTAACCAGCCAGGTCAGATAAAAATATATTAAACAGAAGAGGAGCCAGAACACATCCCTGCCTTACTCCATTCTTAATCGGGATAGGATTAGAAAGTTCTCCCTGCAGACCACACCTGACCTGGCTGGAGGTCTGATTATACAAGGACCTAATTAAGAACAGCAAATGTCTGTCAATAGAACTTTTAAGCAGTTTTGACCACAACAAACCCCTAGGGACTGAGTCAAATGCTGACTTTAGGTCGATGAAAGCAGTGAAGAGTTTGCCACCTGGTATAGTAGTATATTTGTTGACCAGGTGCGCTAGGGCAAAGCAATGATCTAGTGTGGCACAGCCTGCTTTAAACCCAATTTGTTCAGCACCAATGATATTGGATTCCTCAACCCAAGTGAGGAGTCTGCGATGGAGATATTTGGCATACAATTTCCCAATAATAGAGAGCAGGCTTATGGGGCGATAGTCAGCTGGGTTGTTTCTATTTCCTTGTTTAAAAACTGGCACAATAATTGCTAAGCTCCAGGAGGAAGGTACTCTGCCAGAGGAATTAATATATGTAAAGAGTCTTGCCAGAAGAGGAATCCACCATTCAGGGTTGGATTTTAGCAGGTCAGGGGGAATAGCATCAGGGCCAGGAGCTTTGCCTGACTTGAGTTCGGAGATAAACTCGGTGATCTCAGCATGGGTCACCGGTTGCCAGTCAGGGGCTACAGGAGACAGCTGTGGGTCAGGCACAGTTGAACTTGCTGACGCCTGGTAAATTACCAAGAAATGGTTTTCCCAGTCTCTGTTAGAGATGCAGCACAGAGGGAGTTCCCGATGGCCCGGCAAAGAGCTGGCAGCAATTTGCCAAAATAATCGGGTGTCCTTCTGCTGGATAGAGAGGAGAAGTAAATCCCACTTCTCTCTCTCTTTAGCTTTCTTTTTCTTAGCAATTAATCCTTTGTACTCCCGCTTCAGGCGGTAGTAGTCCTCTGGTATGCGTTTGTCCCCTCAGTTGCAGTAGAGCAGGTAAACCCGTTTAATCTGGTTCCTAAGCATCAAGCAATCTTTGTCAAACCAAGAATTACTTCGTGATTGATATGGACCACTCGGCCCACAGACGGCTCCAAGCTCCCTTTGGACACTGTTAATTAGTGATTCAAAGGCCAAGACTATCTCCGAGCCACTGCTTGCTAGTACCTGATTATACAAGTTGAGACACTCCGGAAATGATAAAAAGGAGTGAAACTTTTTTTCAATATTGGGAGACCATTTGATCCTCCTTGTGTACGAGGCCACATAGGGATCTGTTCTGACCCCCCTTCCTCCTTTGCCCACACAGAACACGCTCCGGAACAAGGTAACAAGGTAACAAGGTTTATTGCACAAACAAACAGGAGGTTCCGTGGCAGTAAACCACCAAGACAAAACTCACAAAAACAAAACACGAAAGCAGCTATCCAGCTTGCTAGAATTCCAGACTAGAACTTCTGGCTTAAGTCCTCTGTTGACTGCTGCAAAGGGCGTATGCACAGTCAACCCTTTTTATAACCTGGAGAGGAGCCTCCTGATCAGCATCTGAGAGCTCTTACCGCCGATAATTACGCCCACGCTCCTTGCGTCTATGGGCGCGGCGGTAACGAGCATCCAGGAACTCCCTGTTCAATTCTGACTCACTGTCTCGTGACTCCTCCCCACTGCTCCAAGGCATGGCATTGGGAGCCCCCCTCCTCTGGCTCTCACCGCTGCTCCATGCCTCAGGCGCCTCCTGGTGGCCAACCAGACTCTCCGATCCCTGCTCAGCGTCGGAACCCTGTCCAGGGTCCCCCACCTCCTCTTGAGTCGACTCATAGGAACCCTCACTCTCGGAGTCTGGTGGCAGCGGCAACGGCTCCTGCTGGGCCACAACAGGGATCTAATATCTGAGGGCCCCTAGGGAGATGTATATTTGAGAAAAGCTCAATGATTGTAACCAGGGGGTAGTGGTCGCTCTGCGTAAGGCAATCCACATAAAAAGCACGGACTGCCTCTCTTAAGGGTCGAGATACCAGTACAAAATCAATAACACTATTCCCACGTAAGGAACTAAAAGTAAATTCGCCAGCCAGATCACCTAGGGTACTCCCATTAAGAATGTTCTTGTTGTGTTGGGCTGCTAGAAGGGCTAACTGGATGCCAGCAAAATTTGTTAATTCGTCCTTAGAATGTCTGGCTGAAGTCAGATGACCTATGACCTGAAGGGTTTCTTGGGGGTAGAGTGCCTCTATCGCTGGGGGGACTTGAGCTCCCAGACGGGCGTTAAAGTCACCCCCTATTAGCATGTACATCGCTGGGAATTTAGTTTCCATACAAGTAATATAGTTCTCCAGCGTGCCCCATTGAGCCTTGATATTGGCTTGCTTCCTCGCTGGGGGAAGATAAACAATGAACACTAACAGTTTACTACATCCTTTCTTAATTAAAAGCGCAATAGCTAAAGAGCCACAGGGGGGTAGTTCCACTGTCTCCACTTTCAGAGAAGTAGAGACCAAACAAGCTAGACCACCTTTAGGCCTCCCTGCCGTAGATTGTCTAATGGCAGCCAATGAAATGGCCGTAAACCCTGAAAAGCATATCTTATCACAAGCCCAGGTCTCCTGAAGCAGGATCACATCGAATGAGTGGATATAGTTAGCAAATTCTGCAGTGCCGCATCTTCGCCTCCAGCCTGCAATGTTCCACGAAAGGCACTTGAGTGTGCAGGGTGGGGGGGTGGGGGGTGGGGGTGGGGGTAACCGGGTTTACTAGTCATTCTGTATTAATTTTTTCCAGAGCACCCTTCGGATCTGAAAAAATACATCCATTATTAGATGGCAAGGTCATCCTCTTGGGAGGCAAAAGCAGGGGAAAAGACAGGGGAGGCGAGCCTTGTTCGTGGGGCTGTAAGACTCTAAGCGCACTCCAGTTCGTACTTGTGGCATTGACTGGTTGCTTAGTTGGAAGGTATTCGGCAGTGTCATCAAGCGGGGTTTGAGTTAGCCCTGCGTCTCCAGATTTATGAATTAAACATTTTGGAGAAAATGCCAATGGAGCGTCTGCTGGTACATCTGTATAAAATCCCTGAGGTCCAAAGGAATCCTTGGCAGAGAGTGATAGACTCCAAAGCTTGGACTTAACTGCATCCAGACGCTTTATGATTTGGGCTCTTTCCGATTGAGGAAGTGCTCTAAAGGAGACAAAGAGCTGCGTCTCCTCCTGGTTCCAAAAGCCGTCTTGACACAGATCAGTCCCATAGATAGGTGGAATCCCAGAGACATTGACCAGGGGCCCATCAACCAAGAGACCTTGGGTGCCCTGAGCTGGTGTTGCTTCTTTTGGGGCCACCTCTTCCCAGCTGATCAAATCGAGGGAAGCTTCCTGGTAAGATGTTACATGCTGCAGGGGGCTGATTTGGCCAGTTGTAGTCTGGCGACTCCGAGCCAGGACTGTGAGGGGTTTTGGGACCCTCTGGTGTGTCCACCCCGGTGCCGGGGCCCGGCTGGTCCTAGGGACTTTCCCTGGCGCCAACGGACCTTTGTTCCGAGGGACTTCCAGAGGACCGAGGGCTACGGCACCAGCGGCTGACAACTCCAAGAACCACGTGACAAGGACCAGAGACCAGGAGCTCACAGATGCCGGCCGGCCAGGACGAGGGGATTCAGACAGGCAAGTAGTTCGCAGTTCCCATTGGTGACCGTGGTGATCCGGGACCGTGGGTCGGACGTGTGAGTGAAAGCTATCTGTTTGTCTGGGGCCCCGGGAGGACCATGGGTGGTAGTGAAAGTAAACCCCAGACCCCCCTCCAATATATGTTAGACCATTTTAAGGCTGAATTTATGTCTCAGGACTATGGCATCAGGTGGAGTAGGCATAAACTCAGGGTATTTTGCACGTCTGAATGGCCCACTTTCGGCTTTGATTGGCCAGCTACAGGCACATTTTGTCAGCGTTCCAAATATCATGCAGAATTAAATCATTGTCCAAGGCAAAGTAGTCCTTAAAACTCCAATTTAATAAGACAGGCATGTTGGCATTAAGCTGGTGAATTTCAACTCTAATGTACATCCGGTGAATTCACCCAGTTAAAAGTTCATTTTTCCCCACACCCCATAATTCATCACATGGTCCAATCTTCATCTTCCACGCTGGCATGTACACCCCTCTTCTTCCGGCCAGGTGTCGAGGTGCGGAGACAAAAGACGACCTTGAGCTTCTAAGAAATTCATAACAATACATTCCACAATCCTACTCCTTTCTATTCCCCCCTCCCAACTACTATACCAATGAAACAGCATAATATATATATGTTTTAATTATGTGGCAGGCCAAAGATCCTAAAAGGAACAGAATTACAGGCCTGACAGGCGGCCTCTCCTCAAGAGAAAAATGTTTCCTGAAAAGAGAATAACATAATTGTTAACCATCAAAATTTAACCACCTCTTCCTTCCCCAGGGGGACCCTTTGGCTTATCAGGGAATTTCTCATGGAATTGCTTCACTAATTTATCTGCTTTCAGATCCCAACTTTTCACCCACGTAGCTTCTGACAAAGGGTATCCCTTCCAATGCACTAAATATTGTAAACGACCTCTATACAGCCTGGAATCTAATATTTTTTTCACTTCATAATGTGGTTCCCCTTCTACCACTACGGGAGGAGGTGGAGTTTGGGTGGATGGTCTCGTGCTAGACTCCCTTACCGGCTTCAATAAGCTACAATGGAATACCGGGTAAATTTTCCCTAAGAGTCTGGGTAGGCTGAGTCGAACTGTAACTGGGTTAATTATCTTTTCTATTGGGAAAGGACCTAGAAATTTTGGACCTAATTTCTTACTAGGCATCTTTAATCTTATGTATTTAGTAGACAAAAAAACTTTGTCCCCCACTCGAAAGGGGGGTTGTAGGGAACGGTGTTTATCAGCTTGCTTCTTGTAGGCTTCTGCCACATCTGTTAGCGCCTTTTTGGTATTCTCCCATCCCTTCTTTAGTGCCTCCAGCCATTCATTCAGGGACATGGATGAGGGAGGTTCCTTAGGTAGTTCAGGCATGGGAATGAATTCCATGCCACTGGTAATCTGGAAAGGAGTTAATCCGGTACTGCTGTGAACCGCATTATTATATGCTACTTCAGCGAAAGGTAGCAAGTCCGACCAATTGTCTTGCTGATAGTCCACATAACACCGGATATACTGTTCCACCATCGCATTGGCCCTCTCTGCTGCCCCATTTGTGCTGGGATGAAATGCTGAGCTGAGTCCCTGCGTGGACCCGATCGATTTTAGGAATTTTCTCCAGAACTTGGCGGTGAATTGAACTCCGCGATCTGAAATGATCCTTTTTGGAACTCCATGTAGGCGATAAATGTGTTTCACAAACATTTTCGCTAATTTCTTTGCGGATGGTAGGCTTGAACAAGCGATAAAGTGTGCTTGCTTGGAAAACAAATCAATAACTGTCCAGATTACTTTATTACCACTGCTATCTGGAAGTTCGACAATGAAGTCCATTGCTATCTCTTCCCATGGTCGGCTAGGGTTGGCCACTTGTTGTAGTAGTCCAGGGGGCTTTCCCGGACGGGTTTTCATTGTTGCACAAGTAGCACAGCTTCTTACATAATCTTCCACCTCCGACCTCATCTTTGGCCACCAAAATTGACGTCTAGCGAGGTGGAGAGTTTTCAGGAATCCGAAATGACCTCCTAGTTTCGCATCATGACTCCGCTGTAGCACTTGCAATCTCATTTCTGCAGGGACGTACAGTTTGGATCCCTTCCAGGCTACGCCATCATTAATCATTAGGATGTCTTTGTTGTTGTTAAACCATGGGTCTGTCTGGAGGGCTGCTTTCAGTTCGTTTCTCAGTTTATCTTGGCTTCGACTGGTGACTTGAGCTGCCTTTTGGTGAGAAGGAGATATGATGGGGTGGAAAATTTCTTCCTTCTTACTGTCAAACTGGGGTTTTCTCGACAGTGCATCTGCTAACAAGTTCTTCCCTGCGGGGATGTGTTTAATTTCAAATTTGAACCTTTGGAAATATTGGGCCCAACGGACCTGTTTGGGGGATAACTTTCGATGGGCAAGGAGAGTTTCGAGGTTTTTATGATCAGTCCATACCTCGAACAGTATATCCCCCCCTTCCAGGAGATGCCTCCAGGTGAGCATGCTCCACCTGATTGCGAATGCCTCCTTCTCCCAAATGGGCCACCTTCTTTCCGTAGTGGTGAGTTTCTTGGAGATGTAAGCGCATGGTAAGAGGTGGCCTTCTTTATTCTTTTGTAGTAGCACCGCGGCTATCGCGACATCACTGGCATCCGTTTGGATTATGAAAGGTCGCTCTGGATCGGGGTGTTGCAATATGGGTTCTTGGGCAAAGAGCCGTTTTAATTTCTCAAAAGCCTTTTGACAGTCGATTGTCCATTTTAATGGTTGGTTTGCTTTTGGTTTAGTAGGAGAAGGCCCCGTTCTTAATAGGTCAGTCAATGGTAGGGCAATTTCAGCAAAGGTTGGAATAAACTGCCTATAAAAGTTTGCAAATCCAAGGAAGCTTTGTAATTGTTTGCGAGTGCTTGGAGGTTTCCAATCTAACACCGCTTTCACTTTTTCTGGGTCCATTTCTACTCCTTCATTGGAGATACGATATCCCAGATAATCTAGCGAGGTCTTGTGGAATTCACACTTTGACAATTTTGCATGAAGTTTGGCAGCTAGAAGTTTTTTCAGTACTTGCCGTACCAGTTTCACATGTTCTTCCATGGTCTCAGAGAAGATCAAGATGTCATCTAAATAAACGAGTACTCCGCGGTACAGGTGGTCGTGTAGCACTTCATTTATGTACTGCATGAATACTGCGGGTGCTCCTTGTAGTCCGAAAGGCATGACTTTATATTGGAAGCTGCCTAAGGGAGTATTAAAAGCGGTCTTCCACTCATCCCCTTTCCGGATTCGTATACGGTAATACGCCTCTCTCAAATCCAGCTTGGTGAAGATCTTGCCCTTAGCCAAGTGGTTCAACATATCTTTCATGAGAGGGAGGGGATAGGTATTCTTTTCGCATACCGCATTCAAAGCTCGTAAGTCCACACAGAGGCGAACCCCCCCCCCCATCTTTCTTTTCCCTGAAGAGCACTGGGGCCGCTACTTTTGATTTTGCTGGTTCAATAAACCCTCTTTTCAAATTGGTGTCGATGTACTTCCTCAATTCTATCATCTCTTTAGGCGTCATAGAGTACATTTTGGGCTTTGGTAAGGTTACCCCAGGTTTGAACTCTATGGCACAATCTGTGGCGCGGTGAGGTGGAAGGTAGTTTCCGTCTTCCTCACTGAACACCTCCGCCAGATCCCAATAGATCTTTGGGACTCGTTGGATTCCCGGAAGTTTAGTGTCTGCTGCGGTTGCTGCAGGTTCTGGATGGGTTGGGCTGTTAGATTCCAATGTTCCTTGGTGGCCTTTTGGTTCCACCGGTGGTAACGGCCCAAGTCCAATAGTCACCTTTCTAACGCCATCCTCCCACTTTATGGTAGGTTCCCACTTGTCCAACCATGCAAGTCCTAGGATAACTGACTCCTGCATTCCGGGGGCCACGATGAATCTGAGGAACTCATAGTGGCGGCCAATCACCAGTTTTACTAACTCAGTGATCTTTGTAGCCGGAGCTCCCCCAATTAGGGTTCCATCCACTTGCTCAAACGGAATGGGTTGTTTCAGGGGTCTGGTGCGTATACCTAGTTGCTCCACTATTGACATGCTGATTAAGCATCGGGTGCAGCCGGTATCTATAATCACGCCAACTTCCCCTTCTACCCCCGTTTTCGGTATTTGGAGTTTGGCTTTTATTTGGAAGGGGCGGATAGGTGCACTCACCATTGGGTCGTCTTCTGGGTTTCCTTCCTCTTCCTCCTCTGAGGTGGCCAGGGCGTTTTCAGTGGCTCCGCTCTCTGCCCCTGCTGGCTGTTGTGCCAGACGACTTTTTTCTGGTGGTTTTCTGGGGGTTTTCTTGACTGTGCTGGCAGGTGGTTGGCGTGGTTGTGGAACTGGGGCTGGAGCCCAGCATGTAGATGCCCGGTGGCCAAGCTGACCACAACGGTAGCACTTTATTTTGGGGCCCCAGGAACGCGGGGTTGGTGGGAGCTTTTCAGTTTGCTGCCTCTGCGTTCGGTGGGCTAATGGTTTTTTTTCAGGGGTTCTGGTACCTGGCTTTGGATTGGTGTTAATCTCGTGGTCCAGTATGATTGCAGTGGTGTACCATTCTTGGATACGATCTGGGGTCCCCCTTACGGCACAAGCTTGTTTCAGTTTGGGATCTAAGGCCTTTTTGAACGTATAGACCAATAGTCTCTCTGGCCAGTAACGTAGTCTTCCAGCTATTCTCTGGAATTCCCAAACTAATTCTTTGACCGGCCGACCCCCCTGTCGTAATTCCTGGATCTGGTCTTCAGCATCTACCTGTTGGGCCACATCGTAAAATCGGGCCCGCATCAGTTGGATGAACCCCGTTATGTCATCTAACTCAGGAGCTGCTTCTTCATGGAGTTCCGCTATCCATTGTGCTGCCTCTCCTTCATTCATCCCCTCTGCTATTTCTTGGATCAGTTCTCGATCCGTCAGGTATTGTGGGCCTACTTGGTCAACGTATGCCAACACTCGATTCATAAAGTAAGCTAGTTTGTCTCGGCTGCCATCATAGGTTGCACGGAACCTTGGGGGTGTGGGAGGAGGAGGGGGTGCTGGTGGTTGAACCGGATCAACCTGTCGGCCTGCTGCTTGGGGTGGTAAGCTTCTTTGTGGGGCCACACCCATCGGTTGGGCAAAAGCCTGCTGAGGCATTGGTGGGGGGGCTGGGCCCTGTGGTGGTCCCAGTCCCTGGCTCTGCCTCTGAGCAGCTATTTGGGGTGGCGCCATTAGTTGGGAAGGGGCAGGCGTCCACTGGCATTGAGCCCATCCATGACCCGGGAAGAAAGCCCAACCTGAATTGGCTTGATTGATGGGTCCAGAGCCATCGCTTTGCAGAGGGGGGGAGGTGAAAGTGTTCCAGGCCCCTTTCGGCTGGTTAAGTTTTTCTTCCCAACTTTTTTTCACTCCAGGAGGGGGGGGTGCTGATTCGCTGATGGCTGTGTGGAAAGACCCAAGGTCTCCGCTCCACTGCGCAGCAGTTTCTCTGCTGGGAAAGGATAATGTGGGCTTTGCTAGGCTCCACCCAGGTGGTTCTGGGGGCCCCAGGGGTTTTTGTTCACTCACATTTAGGCATCGGAATTGGTCCGGAAGGCCCATCAAAGACTGGCTGCGTGAGAGCGACTGAGATCTCCATTCATTTGCTCTTCTCCCCATGCTCCAGTCGTCTGTCAGAGCCCCCTTGGGGGCCCCCTCTCCTTCTAGCAAGCATTCCTGAGAAGCAATAAATCCAGAAACTTCCTCCCGTAGGTCTAAGTCCGTCTGTGAGGGAAATCTTGGTTTCGGTTCCTTTCGCCGGGCGCCCTGCTGAAGCCCCCTTTGCTTCACCTCTGCTTGTTGAACTATTTCTTTAGAAGGTGCATAGATGGTTTCGACAAAATAAGCGATCCATCATCCTTAGCTTTCTCTGCTGCATTCTTTCCTTCCTCCATCTTCACTGAAATTTCGTCCTGCCCAGGGTTGGGTCAGAGCTGGGATTCAGTACCCCGATGAAAGAAAAATTTTTTTAAGGGAGAGTTGAAATAATGTCAGCGTTCCAAATATCATGCAGAATTAAATCATTGTCCAAGGCAAAGTAGTCCTTAAAACTCCAATTTAATAAGACAGGCATGTTGGCATTAAGCTGGTGAATTTCAACTCTAATGTACATCCGGTGAATTCACCCAGTTAAAAGTTCATTTTTCCCCACACCCCATAATTCATCACATGGTCCAATCTTTTTTTTTTATTGAAAAAGTTTTATACAAACATATTTTCCCCTTTTAACCCCCCCCCCCACCATACAGTATAAATCCCATACAGATACTATACCCCCTCCCTTCCCCCCAGCCCCCCCTAAAAAAAAGGAAATTCAAATATTATACCAATTATTTTACCCCCTCCCCTCCCCCTGTCTAAAAGTAAATTACTCATTCACATATTGTACCCCCTCTCTTCCCAGCAATCACAATATAAATTTCTCTTAGAATAATAATAGCCCATCAATCCCTTCTTCTAAACTAATTTAACATATATAAATCATAATATAAATTTCTCTTAAAATAATATTTCATTAATCCCATCTTCTAGTATAATTATACATATATATTGCCCCACCCTCCACCCTAACCCACCCCCACCTCCCACTCAACCCCCCCCTGACTTCCACTATACACCACTCTAATGATTCCAAGCATCCCATGTATTGTTTACTCTGATCAACTATCAGTCTAAACAATCTTACCTAAAGGCTACATAATACCTCCTAGTCTGGTATTTATTCTGTATATAATCAATCCATTTTGCCCATTCCTGTGTATAATTCTCCTGCTTCTGATCTTTTAAAAAAGCTGAAATTTTTGCCATTTCGGCGAACCCCGCCACTTTCTGAGTCCATTGACCAATTGTCGGTAAAAAATCTTTCTTCCAATGTTGCGCAATCAGCAGCCTAGCTGCTGTGACCATATACAGAACCAATTTTGTTTCCCCTTTAGTAAGATCCTTAGCTATACCCAATAAAAACATTTGCGGAGTAAATTGTATTCTTTTTTTCAGTACATTTTGCATGACCCACCATATTTTTATCCAAAAAGCCTTAACCTTATTGCAGGTCCACCATACATGAAAAAAGGTAGCATCTAGGCACCCGCATCTCCAACATTTTGGTTGAATATTTGGGTACATGCATGATAATTTTTTAGGATCTAAATACCACCTGTAAAACATTTTATAAAAGTTCTCCCTTAAATTCTGTGACTGTGTAAATTTAACATTCTGAACCCATATTCTTTCCCATGTTTCCAACATAACCACTTCACCAAAATTCTGAGCCCATTTAATCATACAATCCTTAACCAATTCACTTTCTGAATCTCTTTCTAACAGTACATTATATATTCTTTTAACTTGTTTTGGGCCAGTCTCTTTTATCTGCTTAATCAGATCCACTTCTTTGTCCATAAAACCGACCCTTCGATCTTCTTCCCATCTCTTCTGTAGCTGTATATAATGTAACCAATTTAAAACAATTCCTTCTTCCAACAGTTGTTCCAAAGTTTTTAACTTCCATTCGTCCCCATCAGCGATAAGCACATTTTTGTATAAACAACCCCCGAGTAACTTAATCATAATCCCCATGGTGTCTGCAAGATCCAACCAAAGCGGTATTTTATAATCCCAATTGGGCCGGTGCTTCTTCCATACTCTCATCAGGGCACTTCGGAGAACGTGATTGTTGAACACTTTATCCACCCTATCTTCATAAAAAAGATATGCATGCCATCCCAGAACAAGATCATGGCCTTCTATATTCAGCAAATCCATTTTTGTTTTCCCAAACCAATCTGCTACATGCGTTAGTACCGCAGCTTCATAGTACAATCGAAGGTTTGGGAGTCTAAGGCCGCCTCTTTCACGAGTATCTTGCATAATCTTCATCTTTACTCTCGGTTTTTTCTCCTTCCAAACAAATTTATTTAATGTTGCTTGCCAATTTAACAAAGTTTTATCTGTTTTAAGCACCGGTATCATCTGGAATAAAAAGATAAATCTAGGTAGAATGTTCATTTTAATTGCTGAAATCCTTCCAAGCAAAGACAATTGTAACTTTTTCCATACTTCAAGGTCTTTCTGGATCTTTTGCCACAACACTTCATAATTATTTAAGAAAAGTTTTGTGTTTGATTCTGCAATTTGTATTCCTAAATACTTGACCTTGGAGACTATTTCAAAGCCTGCTAAACTTTCAAGTCTCTTTCTTTGAGACTCTGTCATGTTTTTAACCATCATTTTCATTTTGTTTTGATTTAGTCTAAACCCAGACACACATGGTCCAATCTTCATCTTCCACGCTGGCATGTACACCCCTCTTCTTCCGGCCAGGTGTCGAGGTGCGGAGACAAAAGACGACCTTGAGCTTCTAAGAAATTCATAACAATACATTCCACAATCCTACTCCTTTCTATTCCCCCCTCCCAACTACTATACCAATGAAACAGCATAATATATATATGTTTTAATTATGTGGCAGGCCAAAGATCCTAAAAGGAACAGAATTACAGGCCTGACACATTTGATCCCCAAATTACTCTTAGAGTCCATCAGTTGGTGTTCCACCCCGAATTGGGCCACCCTGACCAGGCTCCCTACATAGATGTGTGGTATTACTTGGTGCGAAGACCCCCTCCCTGGATGAAAAAATGCCAAGCCAAAGCAGTCAATGTCATGATGTCTCGTACACTGACGCTAAAACGCCCTAAGAAAGAGGTTCCTCCCATAATGGCCAGTGCTCCAGAAGAGGTCCCCCATCCCCCACCATATGAGGTCTCTCAAGTGGTGGCACCCTGACTAGCTACAGCCAGGCCACCGCCTGTGCCAGCTCTACTGCCCCAGGCGCACCCCTCGGGCGCCCGTCCACGCAGCGTAAGCTCAGGCGGGGCCTCAGGGGCTACCTGGATGGAGGAAAGACTGGACGAAGTATCCCCCCTACTCTCAGCCACCAGCTCCTTCAAGGGCTCCCAGGATCTGGCTCCCACTGAACGACCAGTATCCCCAGAAGCAAAAGAAGAAACAGAAGAGGGGGAAGGGATGGAAGCAAGTGGAGGCATACCAATAGGGGAAAGTCAGGACCCCCCCATCGCCACCCGTACCAGGGCAAGGCAATCCGAACAATCCGAACCCATCATAACGGCCCCCCTGAGAAAAGTGGATCAACTCCTAGTGGATCGAGATGACCCTACCAAGGTGCTGACCAGTCCCCTGTTTCAGCACGTTCCTTTTTCTACGTCAGACCTCCTTAATTGGAAGCTCCACTACGGTCCCTTTAGCGAAAAGCCGAACGATGTGGCTGATCTGTTTAAAACCATTATGGACACCCACAACCCAAACTGGAGGGATCTCCAAAAGCTGCTTGCCACCTTGTTCAACCCAGAAGAAAGGGAAAAGATCCGAATAGCGATTGGCCAGATTTTGAAGCCAGATGTCCCTGCACATTCCACTTTGGCCCAGTTTATAGAGAGACGTTTTCCATCCCAGGATCCCCATTGGGACCCTTATGAGCCCCGGCAAATGGAGAACCTGCGCCAACTCCAGCAGCTAATTGTCAGGGCTATCCGGATGGCTGGTAAACCAACTACCAACATGTCAAAACCCTCCCTAGTTCATCAGGAGCCGAACGAAAGCCCAGAGGCATTCTACACCAGGCTCATTGAAGCCTACCAAATGTATAACCCCATAGACCCCACTTTGCCTGAAAATGCCCGCATGCTGGCTATGGCTTACATTTCCCAAAGCGCCCCGGACATACGCCGGAAGCTTCAAAAGCTAGAAGGCGCCTTGGGCAAGCCCATGAGTGAGCTAGTGGAGGTGGCACGCAAGGTGTTTCTCAACAGGGAGGCTATGGAGGAAAAGAAGAAGGAGTCCAAAATGCAGCGCAAGGCTGAACTCCTGGCGGCGGCCATCATGACGCTGCCACAAGGAGAAGGAAGAATGAGAGAGAGGGAGAGTGGAGGGCCCTTGGGACGCAATCAATGCGCTTACTGTCATCAACATGGACACTGGAGGGAGGAATGCCCCCAAAAGGCTAGGGATGGCGGGGGACCTGCAAGAGGATCTGGACGACCCAGACCACCTAGAGACCCTCGCCTCCGCCCCAGCAACCGTGGGCGCGGAGGCAGAAGAGGATTCCGTCCCCCTGCCCCCCTTATGCAGTTGGGCCACATTGAAGAGGAGGACTGAAACCGACCGGGTTCCAGAAGCCTCCCTGAACCTATGGTCCGCATTAAAGTTGGAGGCACAGAAATCCCATTCCTCATTGACACGGGTGCTACACGCTCCGTGCTCACCAAACCCCTGGGCCCCCTCTCTAATCAATCTATCAACATCCAAGGGGCCACGGGAGGCCCTCAGAAGCGCTCACTCCTACAGCCCCTGCTTTGCAAAAAGGGAGGACATTCCATTCTTCATCAATTTGTGTATTTACCCGAATGCCCGCTCCCCTTGTTAGGCCGCGACTTACTTTGCAAGCTGCGCGCCCAGATCTTCTTTACTGAAGACGGGGACATGAATCTCAAATATGGGCGGGTGTTGTGGCCCAGCCGGTGCCGGTGCCGCTGCCACCAGACTCCAACAGCGAGGTGTCCTCTGAGTCGGCTCAAGAGGAGGTGGGGGACCCTGGACAGGGTTCCGACGCTGAGCAGGGCGCAGAGAGGCTGGTTGGCCACCAGGGGGCGCCTGAGGCATGGAGCAGTGGTGAAAGCCAAAGGAAGGGGGCTCCTGATGTCATGCCTTGGAGCAGTGGAGAGGAGTCACAGGACAGTGAGTCAGACAGCAGTGAGCTATTAGATGCTCGTTACCGACGTGCTACCCGGCGTAAGGAGCAATTGAGCAATTACCGGAGGTAATGGCTCTCAGCTGCTGATCATTAGACTCCTCTCCAGACTATAAAGGGACTGCTTGTGGACACACCCTTTGCAGGAATCAACTGATCATTGGAGTTGGAGAAGCTCAGATCTGTGTCGTACTTTGGCAGGCTGGATTGCTGCTAAAGATTTTACCTGGATTACTGTCAATCTGTTCCCTGGACCTTGGCTGCTAAGGTGATTATCTGGAGCTTGGTAGCTGGATTGCTGCCAAGGGGTGTCGCTGTAGCTGGATTGCTGCCCAGAGTGCTATCTTGACCTTGGCAGTCTGGATTGCTGCCAAGGTGGAACCTGTATGTCAATAAACATCTTTGAAGAGACTTTGTGTCGGAGTGTCTTGGTATACAAGAGGAGGGGGTCAGAACAGGCGGGTGAATTTGGAAGTGCCCCGGGAGGAGGCCTGGAGAATTATGACCGTCATGCAAGTGCCAGGAGAAAAATGGCGTGAATTCGAGGTCCCTGAATTATGGGCAGAGGGCAACCCCCCCGGCTTTGCAGCTCACCACCCACCTATCATAGTGGAAGAACTCCCCTTTAAAAACCCTGTGAGGATACGCCAAAGGGCCTACCCGCGACCCATTTTGGCTGCCATTCAGGAGGTCATTGATCTGTACCTGGACCACCACATCCTAGTTCCTACCGACTCAGAATGGAATACCCCAATTCTGCCAATCCCTAAAGGACAAGGTCGCTTCAGGATGGCTCAAGACCTCCGTCCAGTGAATTCGGCCACAGTTACAATACACCCTACCGTACCAAATCCCTATGTGCCTGATTCCTCCAACTGCTAAATGGTTTTCTGTCATCGACCTGAAAGATGCTTTCTTCTCGATCCTCATCCATCGCAAAAGCAGGCACCTATTTGCCTTTGAGTGGGAAAGCCCTGTCATGGGTCGCAAGCAACAGTACATGTGGACTCGCCTCCCACAAGGCTTTAAAAACTCCCCCACTCTGTTTGGAGCAGCCCTGGCCACAGACCTCGAGTCATTGCAGATCCCCCAGCCTGATGTGTTGCTTCAATATGTAGATGACTTATTGGTCACCGGACACAATCAGGAGCACTGTCATAAAAAGACATCAGCTCTGTTGAATCTGCTACAGGAGAGGGGATACAAGGCGTCTAGGAAGAAGGCCCAGTTAGTCCAAACAGAGGTCAGATATTTGGGCTATGATATACAACAAGGCCAAAGGGCATTGGGACATGAACGTAAAGAAGCCATTTGCCAATTACCGATCCCCAAGAATCGCAAGGAATTGAGAGGCTTCCTGGGGGCAGCAGGCTTCTGTCGCATTTGGATCCCTAATTTTGCCCTACTAGCTAAGCCATTGTATGATGCCACAAGGGGACACGAGAAAGAGCCTATGCAATGGGGAAAAGAGGAACAGGCCAGCTTCTTGCAACTTAAGCAGGCCCTCACCCAAGCGCCCAGCTTGGGCCTTCCGGATTTGGACAAGCCTTTTCATTTGTTTGTGGACACTAAACAGAACATGGCTGTGGGAGTGTTAACTCAGAAATTTGGTACCTGGCACCGCCCTGTGGCCTATCTGTCCAAACAGTTGGACCCGGTAGCAAAAGGATGGCCGACCTGCCTTAAAGCAGTGGCTGGCACGGCCCTCCTCACCCATGAGGCCAATAAATTGACCTTTGGCCAGGACCTGGACATCTACACCCCACATGCCCTTAAGGCTGTCCTGGACCGAAAAGGCCATCAATGGCTCACGAATCCCCGGATGCTCAAATACCAAGGCCTGATCACTCATAATCCTGCTGTCACATTGATCCAATCTCACGCCCTCAACCCGTCTACTCTACTACCCGAACCAGATGCCCAAACTACACATGATTGTCTACAAACCATAGCTGAGACTTATGCCAGTCGCCCCGACTTGAAGGATGAGCCTCTCCCTCGCCCCGATGCTTCTCTGTACATGGATGGCACCAGCTTTCTCCATGACGGAACCCACAAGGCCGCCTATGCGATAGGCACTCTTGAGGAGGTGTGGGAAGCAGAGCCCCTTCCCCCAGGCACCAGCGCTCAATTAGCCGAGCTACATGCTCTCACACGGGCTCTGGAGCTTGCACAAGGCCTCAGGGTCAACATCTACACGGACTCCAAATATGCTTTCCTCACCGTACAGGTCCATGGGGCTCTCTACAAAGAAAGGGGACTCATCACGGCAGGAGGAAAAGACATTAAGTACGGCCCACAGATTCTGAGGTTATTGGACAGTGTCTGGGCACCTAAGGAAGTGGCCGTTATGCATGTGAGAGGACATCAGAGAGGCACCACGGACAATGAGCGAGGCAACAACAAAGCTGACCGCACGGCCCATGCTGCCGCTCTCCACCCTATGAAGTTGCAAGCTACCTGCCTTACCCTATGGACCCCAGACCCATCCCATCCACCTTCGTATACAGACCAAGAAACCCAACAGCCCATAGCCATAGGAGCCCACCTTCAGGAAGGATGGTGGGTCTTGCCTGACAACAGAGTCTTTGTCCCTCAGTACTTGGCATGGGAAGCAGTTACCTCCCTTCATAGGAACCTACACCTAGGAAAGACTGCCCTTCAAAAAGCTTTGGCCAGAGAAGTCTACATTGAAAACTTCATAAAGAATTCAGAATTCATTCATAAAGCCACGCAAAAGGTGGCTTCCATCCTAGGGATCACCTGGAAGCTCCATTGTGCCTTCCATGCTCAATCTGGCGTCCGCATGGAACGCTCGAACCGCACCATTAAGGAAAAGATAGCTAAAATCTGCCAAGAAACCCACCTTAAGTGGCCAGATGCCCTGCCTATGGCTCTCTTGGCGGTTCGTTGTGCCCCGAGCAAGGTTCTTGGTCTCTCACCCTTCGAGCTGTTGTACGGGTGGGTGCCCAACCTCCTAGCCCCCAACCTGCACCCGACCGCTCAGATAGCAGACTCCATCAAAGTTAAACAATTGCAAGCCCTGAATGCCATAGTCCTCCAATTGCAAAAATATGCATTGTCCTGTCGGCCACATGTTATTGCCACTCCGGCCCATTCCTTCCACCCTGGCCAGGATGTCTGGGTCAAGGACTGGAAAAAGGAACCATTGGGCCCCAAATGGAAAGGACCGTATACTGTTGTCATATGTTCTCCCCTTGCTGTTAAGGTCGCTGAGATTAAACCGTGGATCCATTGGTCGCGAGTTAAGTTAGCAGCCCCTCCACAGTGGCACGCGGCCAGCGACCCACACAACCCCTTGAAGCTCACTCTTCGCCGTCATCGTGGCCCTGGCCTGAGGACTGTCACCCCTCCTGACGACACTCCGGACGCTGTCTCTCCACGGACGGGTGACGAACGCTCTCCATCCCCTGCAGGTGGCCCTCCGGACGCGGTCACCCATCGCACGGGCAACTTACGACGTCTCCCGTGGACCCTTCGCTCCTCCCGTTGCTCAAAATAGCCCAATGGAAACCACCCAGCGCTTGCGCCAAACGGCCTGGATTAGACGAGGCCTTATGCCTTCCGTCTGGGTGGTAGTCATTCTTCTGTTTATCTCCATTGTCATTAATTCCATGTACTTGTACCAACTTCTGCAGGCTCAGGACCCTCCTCTGGTTCTGCCGGAGGGGTTCCCCGAGTCGGTCAACCGTCCAACAGGGGGGAATGGGACACGCCCCGTATACGAAACTATGGGACCGGGCCCCTTTCCACCCTGTGGGAATTGCTTCATGTATGGCCCAGGGGGAAAACAGTTCCTTCATAGTGACTCTTGGTTCCCCGAATGCCATAAGGAGGTAGGGCTCTCCCCTTGTGAGTATGAAAAAACTAACTTTTGGCAATGCAGAATAGACCCCAATGGGACAAAATGGGCCCCCAATGATATTTACAACTCATCCATCATGTGCCACTTGCTAAGGCCCACTCAGGTGCCAATTCCTGGTATCAGACATACCCGACACAAACGTGCCGAAACCACAGCTACTGCTGAGGAGGTGGCCCTCCGGAGGAACATGTCACTCTGGGCGACCGCCTTCTTGGCTGACCAAAGGCAAAAGGCAGAGGAACATGCCAGAAACAAAAACACCCAATTTAAAACCACCCACACTAATGAATTCAGGACTCCTCAGGGAAAAACCATCACACACATTACCGAGAGGAAACATACAGGTACACCAGACAGCGCCTCAGCTGATGAGGTCAAGAGAGCCTGGGCTAACTCAAATATAACAGTAACACCCAAGGAAGTCCCCCAGTGCACCTCATGTATGACAGGCCAAGGCAAAAACATTTTTAAGTTTAAATTAGGCCTACCACAAGAGTGCAGCACTTCAGCTACGGCCTCGCTACCGGACTGCACTTTTGGGAAGGATCACCCTCAGGTAAAAATCTGTAAGGGTCGGGCTGGCGTTAGAAACTGTACCCAGGTCCCCCTAAAGCCTCAAGTGTATAAAAGGTGCCAGGGTTCGACTGGTATCATCTGTTACCTTCCAAAACCCCAAGGTCTAGACAGCTGCACACCTTGCATGAAAAAGGCTTGGGTGGGGACTCGCACCATTGACACTCTGATATACCACACTGAGGCCCCCCCAAATTGTATACCACAAGCTACCAGGTGCACCACCAATGGCACCATGTACAGTTACTGTCTGCAGGGAACTGACTTGGTGTGCTACAGTCCAGAACTCCCTATACGGATGAATGTTTCTGTTTGGGCAGGCCTCAGCCTTACCTCTCAGGAACACTCATGGCTCTATTACCTAAACTCCACAGTTGCCCTGAAGCAGGGAACACAACCCCTGACTGTTGTCTTTGATGTGTGTGCTGCCATGGACAAAGCGGTCCATATCACCTGTGGGGACAGTAGCTGGCGAAGCACATATCGATCTGCACATAAATACCTATGCCCAAGGAATTTGGACCCTAACAAGGGCAACCCTGATGACTTCAGCCCTTGTGAAAACCAAATGGTATGTACAGGTTGGGATTGCGTATGCAAATACACAGGCCAAGCAACACACTCTGGCTGTCCACACATTGCCAAGTTTGAAAGGATCCCTGGCAGTAATCTGGTATCGATCCAGGTATCTCGAGACCACCCCCCTCAGCTTAGTTACGGTATTGGGATTGAGGGGTCCGGGAGGGATCCTGTTGCCTACATCACCATTCGCCTCCAGACTAAAAATGATGGGGAATTAAAGTCTCTTGGTTGGTCAGTCTATGACAACCTTCGCGATTTGGAAAAACCACTCCCCCTAAGCACCAAGGCAGTCAATTTGTTTGTGGAAATGGCCGAGGTAGTTGCAAAGTCCCTCACGGTCAAAAATTGCTTTGTGTGTGGTGGAACCAACATGGGAGAACAGTGGCCATGGGAAGCTTTGGAAACTAGCCCTGAAGTTTACAACAACATGAGTAAAAATGGCAATATCACTAGCAGAACTGATCCCTCAGGCATAGTCTGGACGCTCACCACAAACTTGGTGGGGCGGAATTGCTTTGTCCAAAATGGATCAGTCCCGGTGGGCCATCTGATTTGTCTAGGTACATGGGATGTCAATTACACCGAATGGACATCACCATCCGATCTGCCAGCCCCTCCAAAGTTCAACAGCACTTTCCTCCCTTTTATTAGCTCTAATCCTGAGTTCCCCGGTCCATGGGTTGCCCCTACCAATATGTATTTGATTTGTGGCAACACTACCTATGAGGTCTTGCCCCCGTATTGGTCTGGTTCATGCATTCTGGGATGGATAAAACCGTCCTTTTTCCTCCTCCCCATTCAGAAACGCCAAGTCTTAGGGGTACCTCTGTATGAACACATAGGGGCTCGTAGAAAGAAAAGGGAGTCAGAGCATGCATTCTCCAACTTCCCTTGCAAAGAACTGGCCAAATACGAAGAACAAACATTCTGGCATTCGGAGCGTATTGTTTGCACCTATGGGAAGGCCACCTGGGCTGAGGATGGTTCATGGGGGTACCGCACTCCTATATACATGCTGAATCGCATTATTAGGGTCCAGGCGGTCTTGGACTTAGCAGGTGAGAGAATTGATAAGTCACTCAACATTTTGGCCACAACAGCAGAACAGCTGTATATCAAAACAGGCTGGCCCTAGACTATCTGCTGGCCAAGGAAGGTGGGGTATGTGGGAAATTTAACCTTACCAACTGCTGTCTCCAGATAGATGAAACTGGCTCAGTTATAAAGCAACTGACCACTGAAATGAGGCAACTCACCCATTTCGAGGGACAGGATTGGAAGGGGTTTGACTTCTCCTCGGCCTTTGGGCCCTGGTTTCCCAAACTCCCAGGGCTGCAGGCAATAGTGGCCCTCATTGGCCTCATTGCTGCTGGATGTGTTATTCTCCCTTGCATCCTCCCCATTTTTGTCAGGACCATTAGTAACAGTCTCTCACTTCTAGTCGACAAAAAGGCCTCTGCTAAAGCCTTAGCTCTTCGCGACTTAGAAGGAGAGTATGTCACATTGCTCCACCAAGACAAGGAAGAACCCCCACTCTGGCGTCCTTGGGATGACCCCGAAAATGTCTATGAAACTCCCCAGTAAGCTATCACATACAGGTGAAGTTTCAACAGGGGGGAATGAGGCAGCAGGTAGATAACCCCCTTACCTGAAGGGTATAGGAGCCCCCAGACTCCTTGATAAAAGGCTCAATTAAGTCTGCATATTAAAAGGAGTTCTGTAGCTTGCATAGGAAGTATTACAAATCTTACTGGAACATAAGTTGCAACATGCTTCATGAGTTGGGCACAGGAGGAAACAGATTGGGTAAGATATGAAACTGCCATTTAGCGTATTAATAAACCTTAGTATTGAGAGATTGCTAATGCTAACTTTTTCACTTCTCTTTCTGTAATCTTCCAAAAAGTACATTTCCAACATATTACTGTAAAATGTGTAATAATGATGAATCCGATATGTAAACTCCCCTCGCACCTCCTTTTCCTTGGAAGAACACGCCTGTGTAAACCCCCTGAATCCAGGTGGGTATAAAACCCCTGTCCTGGGCCTACCCAGGGCAGTTCAGACTTTGCTGTGTTAACGCTCTGAACTCTGATGCATCAATAAACCTGTTTTCTCTTGCACCTTGTGGTCTCACGTCCCAATCTCTGCCTGACTGAGGTTCATCACCCCAGTTTGCCGCAACAGTAGGAGGAGCAGTTAGCCTACCGTCTGAGAGAACGCCAGCTGAGGGTTGTGCAAAAGTAGGTATATAGCTAATATATGGTGCCTTGCCTGGGATAGCATTCGAAGTTGGCTCATTAATATATGCCACTGAGGATCTTTTGGGGGCAATAAATCTCCTGCCACTCACAAGTTGTCGGTTACTCAAAAGTGGCTTAATTGATATGTCTTTGAAGACTCTTCTTGGCAGGATGCCAAAGGATCTTAACCAGGATCCTCTTCTGAACAGTAGTTTTGGAATGTTGGGATTGTCGAAACTAAGTAGCACTCTGGAGCAGTATTCAGGGGAGGGTAAGGGTTCGACCTTCTTCAGATCATCAGCTTTGAGCCCCAGTAACTTAAATAGGTGACCCCTCGCCAGCTGTATTGAACTCCAGTAAGGTAATTTGCCATTAATGGGGTTAATGATGAGGGCCACCTGTTTTGGCTGTAAGACCAGGTGGCTAATCGCGTCATAGGATGCGGGATTCAGTCTGTTAATAGAGTTTTGTTGACCAAGATTTTGTTGGCCAGTGCTTTTATTAAAGCTTTCCCTGGGATTTGGTAGGGAACACCCAGTCGCCACCACCGACTGCCGAGCGATCCTCCCAGAACACCCACTGGTAATCCAGGAGACTAAGTAGTTTAAAGTACTTACTATTCTATCAAGCTGGAGCTGAATGCTCGCTGTAGTTTCTGCAACCAGAAAACATTGCTGAGCCAGAAGCTCTACAAGCGTAGGCTCATGCAAGGGGTGGTTAGGGGCCGCAGTTTCAGGTAAATCTTCATTCTCAGCTCGGGGGGGGGGGGTGTGTGGCACCTTCAGGAGCTCCCCGACCAGAAGATTGAATCAAAACAAAGTCCTCAATCTTGGATTGCTTCAGGAGAGGTTGAAAAGCCAAGTCAATGGGAGATCTGCTCCTTTTCCTTGTCTGCTGCCCAGTTTCTTCTCCAATCATTTTCAGGGCCTCCATTGGGGCAGGGCCACCAGAAAGCGGTGGAATTAAATTTGGGATTTCTAATCCCTTGTCCCGGCATGGAGCTGGCTCACTTAAAGTTGCTGAGTCATTTGTCTTCCGAGTATGCAGAGGGATCTGTGAGCCTCCCAGCAGACCTCCCAGCTGACTCTCCTCAGGCTGTGCTTCCCCAAACAGTGCCGAAGCCTTGCAGCTGTCCGGCTGGGGAAGGGGGGAGGATGCACAACCCACATTTGGAGAAACAAGCTGACAGTATCCATCGTTTATCTGCTGCCCTTGCAATCCAGTTCCACCTTCCTTACTGCTTGGTGAGCGCTGTGCCGTCTTTGTTTTCTTTCCCCTGGGAGAGGCCATCCCGTGGTTCCAAGTAGGAGACCTGTCTTGGTCTGTTTTATCACTTTGCAGTAGAGAGTTTGCAGTGTCCATTATCTGAAAAAAGTCTTTTATCTTGGGTTGTCTGGGTGTTGTCGCAGCCATGGATAGCAAGTTTGTTGCTTAGTAGAGAGAACTTTCCTCTCATTCACTAAGGGCTTTACTACCTGGAGTAAAAGCTGGAGTAAAAGATGAGCCTCTCAGGTAGTAAACTTAAAAAAATTTAATTTAAAAGTTAAAAGTTAAAAATTGATTAAAAATAGAGGAATGTTTGTTTTAAAAGGAATGTAACAAGAGAACAAATTTAAAAGTTAAAAGTTAGAAATTGATTAAGAATAGAAGAGTGTTTTTTTAAAAAGAATAAAATAGAGAGTAAAAAGGAGAGCAAAGTTAAAAGTTAAAATTAAAAAAAAATGATTAAAAAGTAGAAGGTATTAAGAAAGGAGAAGAAGAGAGTTAAAAAGGAGAGCAAAGCTCAGAGTTGCTGCTCCCCTCCCCATTCCTCCGGCAACACCACCACTTGTTCTTGTATAGTTCTTCTGTGTAATTTTGCCACCTCTTCTTAATCTAGTGGATTGCAACTGCCCTTAAAAATGTGTCTGATGAAATGTCTGAAATTAAGGACTTAATTCAAACCCGTAGTCCACAAATAAGAGAGGCTACAGTGGATGTGTTTAAGGGTTCGTTTGTTTTTGCAACATCATTGGGCGATAGGGTGGAAGAAATCACTCAGTCTAATGGGAATTTGGAGAATAAAGTCGATGAGCTTCAAATCAAGATTGAAAAATCAGAGGCAGAAGTTACAATGATACAATGCACAGTGATGGAATTTGCTTTGAGAATAAGAGGTTTGAAAGAATATAACGAAGAAAATTTGAAAGAAATTTTTGTAGAAGCTTTCGCTCAGTTAACTGGTGAACTAAAAGCAGAATATGGTTGGCAGACTGAAAAAATTTATTGGGTTAGTTCATGGATCGCCAGACAGAGACAACTATCAAGAGATAATGCAATTTACTTTGTTATCAGGGAAACAAGGAATGGAATACTACAAGCGTTTCACGATCCAGGATAAATCCAAAACAAGAATCAGAAAAATTAATAGGATGTGAGATAGTAAAAAAGGTTACATATTTAGGACTTTATATTACAATTTTAAATGTGAGATTATATAAGTATAATTAAGAACATTAGGGCATAAAATATAGATAGACACGGTAAATGGGAGAATTTACAATAGTTTTTAATTATGATGGGAATACGGAAAAAGATTTGGGTAAGAAATGATAATATATGCAAGAATAAAATTTGATAGAGACTCTTTATAAGATGTTTTTAGATGGTTTTTAGATCTTAAAAAGTTAGTTTGTGTGTATCTCAACTTATAATTTAAATGGAAATGTGATTGTGTTGATGCTATGTATTATTATGTATGGTGGATTTGTAAGGAAACTAAAGCATTTTGAAGTTCACTCCTCAGTTGTTTCTGCTAGGTATAATTACAGACTGTATATTTATAGAGACTAGGTTGATTTTGAACTTAATAATGGCAACAAGAAGGAAGAACTGCTTATCATTCAAGATTGGACGTTAAAGGTAGTAAATCTAGCAGAGATGGTGAAAATTTCAGTATATTGGAAAGACTGTTCAGAAGAGAAATGCAAGTCGAAATGGAGAAGATGGACTGACTATATTTAAAATAAACATTGGACGAAGGAACTTTAATTAGTCTAGGAATGAATAAGGAATGTTATAGTTTATCTAAATTTGGTTTAATAAAAGGGGAGTTAAAGTACAAGAGGGAGCAAATATGTTATAGTTAGTTAGCCTATGTTAGTGTATGATTGTTAAAGGTTTATACCCTATATTTGCTTTGGGAAGTTGGGGGGAGGGAGGCTTGGAGGGGTGGTAGGCTTGGGGTGGAGGGAGGGGAGGGGAAGGGGAAATATTTGTAAAAAATTATTAAAACTTTTCAATAAAAAAATAAAAATATATATATAAAAAAAAATAAAAAAAATAGAAGTGCCGTATAGTGATCAGCGTAATCTATTGTAAGTTTTGCAAATGCTAGCAAACTTTGTGTACTGAACTGTTTGCATGATTATGGACTGTGATATTTGGATTATCCCTTAACTGAAAGACATTGATGACTGACTGTCTTATCCGTGTATGACTTGGACTGTTTGATGGACTCTGATACATCTATTTCCACGAAAGTAAAAACCTATTTAAACTGCAGTGTCTCTGTATGCTGGTTTGTGTGTTCTCCAACACAACTCTCACAATGCTTCTCTGAACGCACTCGCTCTCCCACCGGGGAGCTTTCCTAACAGTCCATAAAATGTGTATGTTTATATTGGGAAAAAAAACAATGAAAAAAAAACAACAACCAAGGCCCACCTTTGAGAAATTAAAACGGCTCTTTGCCCAGAAGCCCATTTTGCAACGCCCAGATCCAGAACAGCAATTCATAATACAGGCAGACGCCAGTGATTTGGCTGTAGTGGCAGTGCTGTTGCAAAGAAACCAAAAAGGACAACTCTTGCCTTGTGCTTATGTCTCCCGAAAACTCACCCACATTGAAAGAAGGTGGGCCATCTGGAAGAAAGAAGCCTATGCAGTCCGCTGGGCATTGCTCACTTGGAGACATTTCCTAGAGGGGGAGAAAGTGCCGTTCGAGGTCTGGACTGACCATAAAAACCTTGAAGCCCTAAAGCCCCTCAGGAAACTGTCTCCAAAACAAGTCTGCTGGGCGCAGTACTTCAGGAGATTTAAGTTCGAACTGAAATACATTCCTGCAGGGAAGAACTTGCTAGCAGATGCCTTGTCAAGAAAACTGCAGTTTGACAGTCGGAGGGAGGAGGTGGTTCATGCCATGATCCCCCCCCAAACAAACAGCAACACAAGTCACCACCAGAGGCCAGACCAGACGGCCAACTGATCTCAGTCAGGACAAACTGATCGTCGCACTAAAAACAGTGCTGCCAATCGACCCCTGGCTGATCGACACCAAAGACGTCTTAACGATGAAAGATGGGCTAGCCTGGAAAGGACCCAAACTATAAGTTCCTGCCAGCTTAAGGCTAGATGTGCTCCACCGGAGTCATGATGCAAAGCTAGGAGGCCACTTTGGATTCCTAAAAATGCTCTACCTCGCTAGAAGTCAATTTTGGGACTCAGCTTGGCTTTCCATCCGAGTACAAATGGAGCAGCGGAACGAGCGAATGCAATGGTCAAAGAATACATCCGTTGTCATGTGGATTACCAACAGGACAATTGGTCGGACTTGCTGCCATTCGCTGAAGTGGCATATAATAATGCTGTCCACAGAAAAATTTGAGACTCTCCTTCATGGGAAGAATAGCGGTGATCAAAATGAATATTCTACCGAAATTATTATTTTTGTTCCAAAATATTGCCATAAAATTAGATTAAAAGTATTTTAGAAAATTGAATAAAATGACATCAGAATACATTTGGCAAGGGAAGAAACCAAGGATTAAATTTAAACTACTGCAAAATGTAAAAGAAAAAGGAAGTTTTGGTGTACCAGAGTGGGAATTATATCACCAAGCAACAACGCTTACCTGAGTAAAAGAATGGATAGATTTAAAAAATAATAGACTGCTAACACTAGAGGGCCATGACTTACATTTAGAATGGCACGCATTCCTGTGGTATGGGAAACAGGTAGCACATCAATATTTTCAGAGACACTTTATAAGACAGGCGTTATTAGAAACATGGAATAAATTCAAGAGGAAAATTTACAGCAAGGTTCCAATTTAGCTATCAACATTAGAAGCGGTAGTGCACCCAAATTTTATCAACCAGGGAAAACAGGTCATCTATAAAGATATAATAGACAAAGAAGGGAGATTAAGATCGAGGCAAGACCTAAAAGATCAAGGGATAGAATTGGAATGGTGGTCCTATCTTCAAATCCAATCACGTTACTCGAAAGATATGAAAGAGTGGGGCATTAATAGGGAGCTGATGGCAATAGATAAGATCCTTTTGGGGACAAATGATAAATTGGTAAATAAGATTTACACATTTTTATTGGAATATAAAATGGAAGAAAAGCAAGTTAAGGAGACAATGGTAGCATGGGCAATAAACTTTGGCTATAATATACATTTGGAAAAATGGCAAGAACTATGGGAAAGGAATAGGAAAATAACATTGTCAATACCTTATAAAGAAAACTTACATAAAATGTTTTATAGGTGGCATGTCCCACCCGCAAGAATAGCCAAAATGTTTAGAAATTTAGTGCCATATTGTTGGAAATGTGATTATGAATCAGGCACGTACTACCATATGTGGTGGTCATGCCAAAAAAACAAAAGAATATTGGCGGAAAATTCAAAGGTGGCTGATAGAGATAACCGAAGAGGAAATAGAATTCAAACCAGAACTATTTCTTTTGGGAATCATAAATGATAAACATAACAAGGGGGTAATCTACCTATCAATAAATATTATTATGGCAGCAAGAATAGTCTTTGCCCAAAACTGGAAAAACAAAGAAATTCCACAAGAAGAGGAAGTAATTAGGGAAATTCTGATTTTTTTCTGAAATGGATAAATTGATGTGGGAATTGAAGAATAAAGACAAATCAGAATATTATAAGATCTGGGATAAATTTTATCAATGGTTGGAACAAAAAAGGAAAGACCCAAAATAAGCAATGACTAAGATTTATAGAATGGAGATTAGAATTATATATGAAACTATAACAATGAAAATGTATAAGATAAAAGCAAAGCAACATGGTTGGAAATACAATATTTTTATATTTGTAAATACTGAATAGACTAATTGTAAATAAGCATGGTGGTTATAATGTATAACTTTATATCTTAGTATGTATGGCAAAGACTTTGCCAGGATGGTTACACTGTGTCCAATGTTTTAATTTGTGTTCAATAAAAAACTTTTTAAAAAATGCTGTCCACAGCAGCACTGGATTAATGTCTTTTCAAGTTACCAGTGGCATGGAGTTTGTTCCCATGCCTGAGCTGCCCAGAGAGCCCCCCCCCCCTCCTTGATGTCTTTGACTGAATGGATGGATGCTTTTAAAAAGGGGTGGTGTTAACCCCCTGCATTATTCTCTTTACAGGACACGCTTTTCTTCTGAGGGTAGACTGCCTTCTCATGCCTGCAAGCCATCTTTTCTTTTTGGACTTCAGGCCTGCCACACTTTCTACTGTGGGAAAATGGGAGCGGGGATTATATGAAGTGGGGTGATATGTAGCCATAACAACATTCTTCTTAAAAACTCAAGGTCATCTTTGTCTCTGCACCTGGCTGGAACTGGATGGGAGGAATCTGTCTTCATGGCAGTGGAAGATTGGACCATGTGATGAACTTGTGGGTGTTGGAGCAGGATCTTGAACTTTCAACTGGGTGGGAAAACCTGGAAGCTTTCAGATTCGGGTTTTCCCAGATGTGCCAACATGGCTCTCTTAATAAATTGGAACTTTGAGAAATCTCTTGCCTCGGACTCTGATTTTATATTGGATGCTATTTGGAACCCTGACACAAAATGAATGACGAAGCATTTCTGACTAGGTAGCTGTCAGCATGAGTCTGACAGTTGCCCAAAACTGTATGCTTTTTTACACAGAGCAGGAAGTAAAAAAGCAATATCAAAGCAAAGTAAGAAACCTTGGCCCCTGTTTGCAATTGTAATGCAAGGAATTTGAGCAATGCCTCTTCTTTGTTCTGTGATTATTTTACTTTACAGAAATGTAAAAAATAAAATACTATATTTGCAAAGAAAACCCCCTTTTTGTATGTGAGCTATTTATTTTTCTGAAAAGGGAAGGTGAAGGGTAGTTCTAAAAGGCATGAAAAATAAAATTAAGAGAAAAATTAATACTAAAAATGTGGCTTTTATTCGAATGAGTGCTTATGACAATAGCTCACAGGACAGTTTGGGGCATGTCCCAGGGAGGGTTGGCATGTGGGCATGTGAAGTATATACTTGCTAGAGAGCGTGCTTGCGATGCTCGTGACAGCAAGTGTGAGAAGCGTGTTTAGGGCATGTTCTGCCCTGTCCCAGGAGTGGCCTGCGGTTCATGGCCTGATAAAAGAGGCCCTCTGCAGAAAGGTGACAATTCATCTGCTTAAAGCATAGACCTCTTAATAACAACATGGACCCTGATGAAGGAAATAATAAAAAGGTTGTAGATCCTTCTACATCATCGCCAGAGTCAAGACCTCTTTTGAAAGATGGCCATAAAATATGTTGTGCTATGTTTGTCAATGAGATAGAGTACAGCCGGCCTATTTTGTTTGGGTGCAGTCTAGCCATGCTGTAACGTAAAGGATGTTTTACAGCGTGAAGATGCAGCTGACCTTGATGAATGTTGCCAGGAGGGTTGGGTAATGGTTAAGAGAAGCTCTTTATTGCCGGTCCCAGGAACAGGCATGTGTAAGTAAAGACCGTTTATATATTCAAATGTGTAAATCGGGATAATCCTGTTGTCAGCGTTCCAGATAACATCCAAAATTAAATCCAAGTCCAAGGCAAAGTACTGCTCAAAGTTCCAATTTATTAAGAGAGCTATGCTGGTACATCTGGGAAAACCCAAATCTGAAGCTTCTCAGTTTTCTCCACCCAAGTTAAAGTTCATGATCTTGCCCCCACACTCACAAGTCCATAACATGGTCCAATCTTCCACTGCCATGCTGGCAGTTCCACCCATCCAGTTCTGGTCAGGTGCAGAGGTGGCAAGACAAAGGATGACCTTGGCAATCTGGAAAGGAATTTTATTTTGGCTACATAACATTCTACTCCGTACTATTCCTCCACCCAATTCTCCACTATAGAAAAAGCATAGTAGAATAAAAGTGTGGCATGCCAAAGATCCAAAAGGAACATGGCTGCAGGCCTGACAGGCGGCCTCTCCTCAGAAGAAAAACATTTCTTGAAAAGACAATAATGTAGGGGTTAACATAACAGAACTAACCACCTCTCCCCCCTCCGGGGGGGACCCTTTGGCTTATCAGGAAACTTATCATGGAATTGTTTTACTAACTTATCAGCTTTTAGGTTCCAGCTTTTCACCCAAGTAGCTTCAGACAAAGGCTGGAGTCTAAGATTTTTTCACTTCATAATGTGTTTCCCCTTCTATCACTACAGGAGTAGGGGGAGGCTGGGTGGACGGTCTTATGCTGGACCCAATTACTGACTTCAATAAGCTACAATGAAATACTGGGTAAATTCTCCCTAGAATTCTGAATAGACTGAGTTGAACTGTAACTAGGTTAATTAGCTTCACTATTGGGATTGAACCTAGAAACTTTGGGCCAAATTTCTTGCTAGGCATTCTTAATCTTATGTATTTAGTAGATAAGAAAACTTTGTCCCCCACATGGAAGGGGGGTTGGAGCGAGCGGTGTTTATCAGCTTGCTTCTTTTTTGCTTCTGCCGCTTCTGCTAGAGCTTTTTTTGTATTTTCCCACCCTTTCTTTAGAGTGTCCATTCATTCAGTCAGAGACATGGAAGAGAGAGGTTCCCTAGGCAGCTCAGGCATGGGAACAAATTCCATGCCACTGGTAATTTGAAAAGGAGTTAATCCAGTGCTGCTGTAAACCGTGTTGTTCTACGCCACTTCAGTGAATGGTAGCAAGTCGGACCAGTTGTCTTGTTGATAGTCCACATAACACCGGATGTATTGTTCCACCATCGCATTGGCCCTTTCCGCTGCTCCGTTCAGGCTTGGATGAAACACTGAGCACAGTCCTTGTGTGGACCCAATGGACCTCAGGAACTCTCTCCAGAACTTGGCGGTGAACTGAACTGAACTGACCCTTCTGGGCACTCCGTGCAGGCGGTAAATGTGTTTAACAAACATTTTCGCTAACTTATTTGAGGATGGCATTCCTGAGAAAGCAATGAAATGGGCCTGTTTGGAAAACAAATCAATGACTGTCCAGATTACTCTATTCCCGCTGCTGTCTGGGAGTTTGATGATGAAGTCCATTGCACTCTCTTCCCATGGTCGGTTAGGGCTGGCCACCCATTGTAGTAGTCCAGGGGGCTTGCCTGGCCATATTTTGATGGTTGCACAAGTAGCACAGCTCTTTACATAATCTTCCACTTCCGATTTCATTTTTGGCCACCAAAATTGATGTCTGGTGAGGTGGAGCATTTTTAGGAATCCAAAGTGGCCTCCTAGTTTCGCATCATGACTTCGCTGTAGAACTTCCAGCCTCAAACTTGCAGGAATGTACAGTTTGGATCCCTTCCAGGCTAAGCCATCTTTCATCGTCAGGATGTCCTTGTTGTTGTTGAGCCACGGGTCTGCTGGCAGCACCAATTTCATTTCTGCTGTCAGCTTATCCTGGCTTTGGGTGGTGACTTGGGCTGCCTTTTGGTGGGAAGAAGAAAGGATGGGGTGAACCACTTCTTCCTTTTTACTGTCGTACTGCGATTTTCAAGACAAGGGATCCACCAATAAGTTCTTCCCTGCAGGGATGTGCTTCAGTTCGAATTTGAACCTTCGGAAGTATTGTGCCCAGCAAACTAGCTTTGGGGACAGTCTTCCAGGGCTTTTGAGAGCTTCAAGGTTTTTATGGTCAGTCCAGACCTCGAACGGCACATTTCCCCCTTCCAGGAGATGTCTCCAAGTGAGCAGGGCCCACCTGACCGCATACGCTTCTTTCTCCCAAATGGCCCACCTCCTTTCAGTAGCGGTGAGTTTTTTGGAGATGTAAGCACATGGCAAGAGGTGCCCTTCTTTGTTCTTTTGCAGTAGTACTGCCACTACAGCTACATCGCTGGCATCTGTCTGGATTATGGATTGTTGTTCTGGGTCGGGGTGTTGGAGTATGGGCTCTTGGGCAAAGAGCCGTTTTAATTTCTCGAATGCTTTCTGACAGTCCATTGTCCACTTAAGGGGTTGGTTTGCTTTTGGCTTTGTCAGGGATGGCCCCGTTTTTAATAGTTCAGTCAATGGGAGGGCAATCTCTGTGAAAGCCAGAATGAATTTCCTGTAGAAATTGGCAAATCCAAGAAAGCTTTGTAACTGTCTGCGAATACTTGGAGGTTTCCAGTCTAACACAGCTTTCACTTTTCCTGGCTCCATCTCTATCCCCTCATTGGAGATGCGATAGCCAAGGTAATCTAGTGAGGTTTAGTGGAACTCACACTTCGACAACTTTGCGTATAGTTTGGGGGCTAGAAGTTTCTCCAGGACTTGTTGTATAAGCTTCACGTGTTTTTCTAGGGTTTCAGAAAAGACCAAGATGTCATTAAGATAAACGAGCACTCCACAGTACAGGTGCTCATGTATCACCTCATTTATGTACTGCATGAAGACTTCAGGGGCCCCTTGTAGCCCAAATGGCATAACTTTGAATTGAAAGCTGCCAAGGGGGCAGTTAAAAGCGGTCTTCCATTCATCTCCCTCTCTGATCCGTATGCGGTAATACGTCTCTCTCAAGTCCAGCTTGGTGAAGATCTTGCCTTTAGCCAAGTGGTTCAACATATCTTTAATGAAGGGGAGGGGGTAGGTGTTCTTTATGCATACAGCATTCAAACCCCTCAAATCAATACAGAGACATACACTGCCATCATTCTTCTGTTTGAAGAGCACTGGGGCTGCTACTTCTGACTTAGCTGGTTCAATAAAGCCCCGCTTCAAATTGATGTCAATGTACTTCCTCAATTCTACCATCTCTTTGGGAGTCATGGAGTACATTTTCGGTTTTGGTAGGGTAGCCCCTGGTATGAATTCTATTGCGCAATCTGTGGGCCGATGAGGGGGAAGATAGTTGCAATCATCCTCACTGAAAACCCCTGCCAAGTCCCAGTAGTCTTTTGGTACTTGCTGGATCCCGGGAGGTTTTGCATCTGCTGCAGGGGCTGCAGGCTCTGGGTGGTCTGCTTTATTGGGTTCAATCATCCCAGGGTGGCCCTCTGGTTTCACCAGTGGTAACGGCCCAAAGCCGTTCAATTTCTGAACTCCGTCTTCCCACTTTATTGTGGGTGCCCCATTGTCCAGCCATGCAAGCCCCAAGATAATTGTTTCCTGCATTTTTGGAACCACGATGAATCTGAGGAATTCATAATGGTGGCCTATCTGTAGCTTTACCAATTCAGTAATTAGCATGGCTGGGGTCCCCCCAATTTGTGTTCCATCTACCTGCTCAAACTGAATGGGATGGGCTAGGGGTCTTGTGCGTATGCCCAGCTGCTCTACAATAGACATGCTGATTAAGCATCGGGTGCATCCTGTGTCCACGATTGCCCCAACTTCCCCTTCCACCCCTGTTTCGGGTACTTGGAGCTTGGCTTTGATGGCAAAGGGGTGGATGGGTGCACTCACCATCGGGTTGTCTTCACTATTCTCCTCCTCCTCCTCCTCCTCCTCCTCCTCCTCCTCCTCCTCCTCCTCCAAGGTGGAAGGGGTTTCCCCCATCGGTTGGACTTTTCATCTCCTTAGGTTGGAGATCAGCTTTCTTAGGTTGTTGGACCAGATGACTTTTTTCCAGTGGCTTCCGGGGCCTTCTCCTTATCATGCTGGCGGTTGGTGCGCACGTTTGTGGGATTGGGGCTGGAGCTCTGACGCTCGGTCGCCAGGTTGACTGCATCGGTAGCATTTTATTGCCCCCCCCAAGGGAACGAGTGGGAGGTTTCTCAGCTCGCTGCATCTGCGTTCGGCGGCCCAAAGGCCTAGTAGGCTTTCCTGCAGTGGGCTTTCGATGGGGGTGAAGATCGTGGTCCAGCAGGATTGAGGTGGTGTACCATTCTGGGACACCCCCCCCCCTTATGTTGCAAGCTTTCCTCAGTTCAGGATCTAAGGCATTTTTGAACGTGTGGACCAGGAGTCTTTCCGGCCAGTCTCTCAGTTTTCCAGCCATTCTCTTGAACTCCCAAACTAACTCCTTCACGGGACAGCCAGCTTGTCGCAATTCCTGGATCTGCTCTTCTGCTTCCACATGTTGCCCCACATTGCTAAATCAGGTGCGCATCAGTTGGATGAACCCGGTTGCATCTTGTGGCTCATTAGCCGACTCATGGTGGAGGTCTGCTATCCACTGTGCAGCTTCCCCCTCATTTATCCCCTCTGCTATTGCCGAGATTCTCTATTGGAAGGGTATTGGGCCCCAAACTGATCAATGTACGCCCAGACTCGATTCAGGAAATAAGATAGCTTCTCTGGGGTCCCATCAAACGTTGCCCGGAACCAAGGGGGTGTGGGAGACAGCAGGGCTGGTGGCTGAATTTGAGCAGGTGGTTGGGCTGCTGCTTGAGGTGGTGGGGCCCCTTGATGAGCTGATCCCAGTGGCAGAGGTTCTGCAAAAGCCTGTTGGGGCATTGCTGGTATGGTTGGAACTGGTGGTGGTGGGGGTCAGTCCCTGGGTTTGCCCCAGCCCAATTATCTGCAATGGTGTCATTCCTTAGAGGTGATAAATCCCAAGGCTTCATCTGGCAGAGCTAATTCCGTCTGTGAGGTTGGCCTAGGGGCTGGTTCTTTGTGCCTGGCCCCCAGCTGGGGTTCCCTTCCTGTGGCCTCTGCCACCTCTGCCGCCTTGACCACTGCTTTAGAAGGCACATAAATGGTCTTGACATAGCTAGGTGATCCGTCATCTGCTGCTTTCTCTGTGGTTTTTTTCTTTTCCTCCATCTTCACTGAGATTTTATATTGCCCAGGTTCGGGTGTACTGCTGGGACTCAGAACCCCGAACAACACCAAAATCCTGGGGTAGCTGATGATGTATTTTTAAGGGAGATTTGGGTTAATGTCAGCATTCCAGATAACATCCAAAATTAAATCAGAGTCCAAGGCAAAGTACTGCTCAAAGTTCCAATTTATTAAGAGAGCCATCTGGTACATCTGGGAAAACCCGAATCTGAAGCTTCTCAGTTTTCTCCACCCAAGTTAAAGTTCATGATCTTGCCCCCACACTCACAAGTCCATTGCATGGTCCAATCTTCCACTGCAATGCTGGCAGTTCCACCCGTCCAGTTCGGGTCAGGTGCAGAGGTGGCAAGACAAAGGATGACCTTGGCAATCTTGAAAGGAATTTTATTTTGGCTACATAACATTCTACTCCCTACTAGCCCACCTCCCAATGCCCCACTATAGAAACAGCATCGTAGAATAAAAGTATGGCAGGCCAAAGATCCAAAATGAACATGGCTGCAGGCCTGACACCTGTTATCGGCGTGATAGGTAATGAAATAATATATTTTTCCAGGCTCTGTTCCAGGATATAGCCATAACAAGACGTCCTCCTTAATAACAAACATATCAACTGATGAAGAGTCTGCAGAGGGATGCTTAGGTAAATGAAACTAAATTGACTTTTTACTACATGTATTGATGATAATTTTATATAATAAATGGGGGAAGAGTTGCTGTTAGCTTTAGTAATGGGATATTTTTTATATTTAATCAGAAATGGATCCTGGATATAAACACGAGTATGGTTTTTTTAAGAAGCACCTCGAGTGAGGAAGAATCTACAGATGACAGCGGGGATTGTCGGAGTCCTATGAAGTCTGTTACCCACAGTTGTACTGCGGATGTTAATGACGATATTAATGATGCAGTTCTGAAGAGTTATGTTTATCCCTTTTGTCTACTGAGGGTAATTAAAAGAGGCCTTTCAAATGAAGATAATGTTGCTGAAAAATGTGCATGTGGGGTTGTTGATTGTATTTGTATGACGACTACAGAGGTTGAAGATGACGATGATGATGATGACTATTATGATAGCTCTGATGGTTATTAGTCTGCTGGTGAAGTTAGTGTGAACGTACTGTAAATTACAAATAAAAGGTTTGTGCTAAAGAGCAAAGTGTGTTCATTGTATGGTGTGAATGGTACAGAATGAAGTATAAAAATATTCTAAAGGAACTGTGTTATACACCAGACTGTACGGGCTGCTGGGGAGGGGGGTGAATTCCCTATTTAAGGCTGGGCGGAAGAGCATTAAAAACTTAACATTGAAGCATGTCAAGGTATGGCTCTCTGGGCAAGATGCTTATACCCTTCATAAACCCGCAAGAATTAATTTCCCTAGGAATGCAACAATAGTATCTTGCATAGACTGTCAATGGCAAGCGGACCTCTTGGATTTATCAGGATTTGCCTTTGAAAACAATGGCATGAAATTTATTTTAACAGTGATCGATGTACTATCAAAATATTTCTGGGCTGTCTGTTTATTTGATAAGTCTGGATGTGGGGTTGCCGATGCCTTCCAGAGCATCTTCCAAACTGGTAGGGCTCCCAGAAAGTTACAGTCAGATAGCGGAAAATAATTCTTAAACAAACCTCTGAAGATGCTTTTGGCATGTTATGGCATACACCATTTTGTGACACATCATGAAACTAAAGCAGCAGTGATAGAGAGGTTTAATCGCACTCTGAAAAATAAACTCTGGAGGTATTTTACAGCTAACAATACTCACTGGTATGTAGATGTTTTACCAGCTCTCATGCGGGGTTACAATAGCTCTTACCATTGTAGTATCTGGACAGCTCCCAATACAGTGAACCAATCTAACTAAAAAGACATATGGCTACGACTGTATGGAAAAAGTTTAAAAGTGATCGGACAGTTAAAAAACTTTAAGGTGGGGAATCACGTTAGGCTGTCCAGACTAAAGGGCAAGTTTGAAAAGGGTTATCACCAAACAGTGAATTTACAGCTGAAATATCTATTGTCAAATAACAGGTACTGAGAGGAGAAAGGACTGTATATAGATTAAAGGATTGCGCAGAGGATCCCATACAGCAGTGGTGGGTTACGACTGGTACGCCCCGGTATGGGCGAACTGGTGCCTTCCAGGAGCACCAGGTACCATTCCGGTACAGTGTTCTGGAGGACCCACCTGCCCGCCCGGCATCCTTACCTGTATTTGAGCTCTTCGGGGCTTCCGCGCACGTGCATGGAGCATACGGTGCCTGTGCGATGTTCGACCTAGCCGCTGGAGTGTTGTGGAGGCGTTGTGGATGGTAAGTATGCATGCATGCATTGAGCGCGTGTGCGCGTGTTGCGCGCATTCATGTGGTGGACGCCAGGCCCCATTGTATCGCACAGGTTGCAATGGGATCCGGAACCCACCACTGCCATACAGGGTATTTTTTACCCAGAAGAGATGCAAAAGATACCTAGCGATCAAGAGCGTGTCTATAGAATTGAAAAAATAGTCCAGAAAAGAGGGAGGGGAAAACAAAGAGAATTCGTATTTAAATGGTCTGGATGGTCAGAGAAGTTCAACAGTTGGATTAAGGCGCATGAAGAGTGACATCTTTGACATGGCAGGTTTCTATATTACACTGCCCAGCAACGCACCAACGGTGGCGTTTCCCAACCACAAAAGTTCCAACTTTACTATTTGATTAGCAAAAGTGCTGGAGGTTCCAGGATCATGGGAAGTAGGGCTGGTAGAGTTACAATATCCGCACACTTGGAATACAATAAATGCAAATTGGAATATTTTTAAATCTCAAATGAGAGGAAAAAAATGCCATTTTTCTTTAAAACCCAGTCACTATGCAACCATCCAGCAAGTGATTAAAAATATGAACAAGATTATGGCTGAGTCTGAAGAACCACCACAAGTGATCATGAAGTATGATGCAATTGGATGGAAAATCAGAATTAAAGGCACGGGTCCCTACAGCATCCTAGTCACCGAAGGACTTGGCAGGATATTAGGAGTACAACCACATGTGTGCATCAAAAAAAGCAACTTTGTTGTTGACACTACAGGTGGTTTCAACATGCTGTATATTTATACAGATATCGTGTGTCCACAGATAGTGGGTGACTTCTATGTACCGTTACTACGTAGTTTACCCGTACAGGCTAAGGACAATGAAATAATCACGACAACCTATGAGCAACCACATTATGTAACTGTCAACAAGCATTATATTGACACGATTACTGTAGAAATCAAAATGGATCAGAATGAAAACATAGTTTTTAACCATGGTAAGGTCATTGTTAAGCTTCATTTCAGGCCTCAGAAAAGTGAAGGATGGTCGTGATAAAGAAGTGCGGGAGTCCTCAAGCATATGTAGACTACTACAGGGCACAGGCAAGAAATGATTTAGCAGGTTTTCGAGGAGCCCTTGTTATGTATGGTACGGGTATAGGAGGCCTGTTCTGGGGACTTTTTTGAAAAGCGATGCCATTACTGAGAGGCCTAGAAATCATTAAACCTCACGTGAAAGCGGCGGCTAATAACATTGCCAGAGATGTGTCAGGACGGCTTGTATCATGTGTTGTTGGAGGTGGGCAGGAGGGTTCTGGTATGGCAGTGACCAGGAAGAAACACTCTGTTGGTCCACCTATCCCTCCTAAAAAGAGTAAGGTAGTGAAAAAAACATGCCATACAAAGGGGAAACGTTCACAAGGAAGGAAGTGCTGTGACAAACAGAACATCTTCTAAGATAAAATGGCATTTATCCACAAGGCTTCAGATGAATGTGTCAAATCAGTGCTAGATCTTTTTCAATTGGCACCTACACAAACCAGCATTGAAAACTGCACGTACATCGAGATCCCTGCCCCCCCCCCCCCTATCAGCGCTGACACCCAATGCACCCTTGGAATTTTTTATAATGGGACACAGCGGACATTACACCAATTTAAACAATACTCTGCTGTATGTGAGCTGCAAGGATGTAAAGGCAGATGTCATGGATATCGATGATGGTGCAAGAGTGAGCCTTGTCGACTATCCCATAGCGTTACTGTTCAACCAGGCGGATGTTACATTAGGCGAACATGTGATTACACAGTCACCACTGCTATGCATACAGAGCCCTTATTGAACTTATTCTGAACTATGGCAGAGATGCCTTGGGCACCCAGTTTTCAGCAGGTGGTTTTTACAAGGACAATGCAATGCTCATGGAGAACACCTTGCTGACTGCTGTGGGTAACTCTGGTTTCAGAGCGAGAGCCAGACATACAGCTGGAAGTCGTAAATGCGATCTGCTAGGGCCATTGCATAGAGATCTATTTTTTCAAGACAAGCTATTGATTAATGGTGTGGATGTGAACATTAAACTCTCAAGAAGTAAAAATGAGTTCTGCCTGATGAGGGACAATAATGAGAATTACAAAGTACAGATCCTGGGTGCGTCTCTCTTTGTAAAACATGTAAAAGTATCCCCCAATGTGTGGTTAGGACATGCGGAGGCACTGCTTACCTCCTACGCCAAATACCCCATTGATCATGTTGGTATGAAGGTTTACAGCATTCCTGCAGGCAGTCTTGTGTGTAACCAGGAAAACCTATTTCCAGAACAGTTACTTAAGCAGTTAGTGATCAGCTTCGTGGACAATGCTGCATTTAGCGGTAATTATGAAATGAAACCTTTTTGTGACAGAATATATGCAATTGTTACAGTCTGGCAAAGCCATAAAAGTTCTATCTGTGCTAATCAACCATGAGGAGTTTAACAACGGCTATACTTTATATTATTTTGATTTGAGTCCCTATCAAGGCTGTTCAGAGCACTATTCCTTGATCAAGAACGGAAACCTGAGGGCAGAAATTAGATTTGCTGTGCCCCTCCCCAATACCGTCAACATGATACTTTATGCAATCTTTGAAAATCTTATTGAAATAAGCCACACAAGGAATGTGTTGTTTGATTATATGTGAGAATGGATACCGTGCAGATACTACAGGTGCTGTCTGGAAATGGGCTCTTTTTAGGCGTACACCCCAGTGATTTGTTACCCAAGAGAAAAATATCCAAGAGAACTTTTCGGTTACCATAATTGTAAATCTCCACCCCCACACTCTACCGCGTGAGCACTGGTTGGTGCTCTACTTTCCAACTCACAGCAATGGTGAATTTTTTGACTCCTATGGAAGAGCTCCAGATGACTCTGACTTTCCCACTGACATCGTGAGTTTTTTAGAACTGCAAGCTAAGAAGTACACATATCAACCTCTTCAACTGCAGCATCCCCTGGCAATAACCCGTGGACAGCATTGCTTATTTTATCTAATTAAGCACATGAAAGGGTTACCTTAAGAAGATACTTTAAAGCTATACTCTGAAAAAGATGTCAAAAATGATGAAATAGTGAAACAGTTTGTAGTAAATATGAAGCCTGGAAGAAGTACCAGGACATGTAACAGCTACCAATATATGCAAGCATGTATGGTACATTATAAAATATACACAAAACGCTTGTTGAAGAATGGTCCTCATGTCATCGTCCAAACGGCTCACAACAGTAGTTCTTATTGCAGGCATCTGACCATGTAACTGCTCCATCTGATGCCTCAACACCAAATACATTTTCTCTGCATGTTCCATGTTTACCAGACTAACAGATTAGTCAGCAATGGTATAGCAGTCCCTAGTAATGGGCCTATAAAACCACCTCACTGAAGAATAACCTGTTTCTTCTTTTACAGGGAGAGCTTACTATCACTCAGCTTTTTAATACAGTCTTTCTTTCTCTTTAAATTTTGATATTGTGAAGGCTTCAGAGGTAGGTTACCTTTTAAAGTGTTCAGAGATATTTCAGCAATGGCCCCCACCAGGTAATTATTAGCATTGCATAAGATGGCCTTTCTCTGTTTTGGACCAGCCTTTACTAAGATTTTTAATACCCCCCAATTTCTGCGCACCCTCTCAGACATCCTGGATGAACTGTGCTCCCTCCAGATACAGCAGTTACTTTTTACCCTTCGTTTTTATAGTGTAAACTACCGGCCATTCAGGTGGATAGAGACCAGTTCTCAGCCTCAAGTTTTCTGGAGTAGTAGCAGCCAGATCAACTACTGTATTTTTGGAGTATAAGACGCATCGGGGTATAAGACGCACCTTAATTTTGGGGGAAGAAATCAGGAAAAAAACCTTTCTGCCTCTTTCCCAGTAGCATCCATCAGTATTCATATGGCTAACATCTTTGCTGCCTCGGTTGGAACCTGATTCCCAAAGCTGCCCGGGGAACTGCGATGAAAGCCTTTTCAATGAAAGTGTTTTTGGGCTGTAGTGCCACGATCCCCTCCCCGATTCCAAAAAGGGCATGTGCAGAGGCCAAAAAACTGCATCGTGTTTCAGGTGGCAGGTGGTTCCAGCATGTGCTGCCACCTGAAAATGCTTTCCTTCCCAGTTCCCTGGTGCACATCGCAGAGCCATGCGCCCTCCTCCTACTCTACAGACTCACCTTCTGTTTTCTCCTGGCCAACACTGTCGGCTGGGGGAGGCAGGGAGAAAAGTGAGAGGGCAGCGCGTTTGGGCGAGGGTGCAGGAGCCGGGCGTGGACACAGGGCAGGCAGATTAGAGGCAGCCGGCTGATTGCTGGCTTGCCGGCTTGGCTGCTGGCCACCCGGAGTGCACAGGCAGCAAAGGAAACTCACATCACGGCTCTATTAAGATGAGCATTTCTCAGTGGAGCACAATTTGGGGGTGGCAGGTGGGGCAGGGGATGGGGTGCCCTGGCAGCCACTTCTTGGAGCCCACTGCCCAGGCCCCTAAGTATCACTGCCAGTGACCACGGTTTTGTGCCTCCTCTCCCGGATAACAGCTGACAGGAGAGCAGAGGTAGCATACCAGGCGAAGTTTCTCCTGCCGGGTACCAGGTCTGGAAGGCGCCTTCACCACCACCACCCCAATGAACAAGGGGAGGGGAGAGTCCAGCAGCACCCGGAGCACTTCTTCACCACTGGCAGGGATGCCGGGCACCCCATCCCCTGCCCCACCTGCCACCCCCAAATTGTGCCCAAATATCTTTCTTGAGTCTGGCAGCTCCACCACTTCTCTCTCTTGGCTGTTCTGTGCAGGGAAACATCTCACTGCTGCTGCTCAGTCTCCTCGAGGCACATAGGCAGGAAGCAGCGGCGGCCACGACGCAGGTTTCCTTTGCTGCCTGCGCACCCCGGGTGGCCAACAGCTGAGCTGGCAAGCCAGCAATCGGCCAGCTGCCTCTAATCTGCCTGCCCTATGTCCGCTCCCAACTCCTGCACCCTCACCTGACCGTGCTGCCCTCTCGCTTTTCTCCCTGTCTCCCCTGGCCGACAGTGCTGGCCAAAAGAAAACAGAAGGCCAGTCTGTAGAGGAGGAGGAGGGTGCATGGCTCTGCGATGTGCAACGGGGAACTGGGAAGGAAAGAATTTTCAAATGGCAGCACGTGCTGGAACTGCCTGCCACCTGAAACATGATGCACTTTTTTGGCCTCTGCACGCACCCTTTTTGGAATCGGGGAGGGATCGTGGTGCTGCCGCCCAAAAGGAGGAGCTTCCGGAGGGAATGGCGGTCGGCTTGTGAGCTCCGCATGATTGCGGGGGGCCTCCCTGATGGGAGGGGTGCTGCCGGCCCTCTGTTCCATCCTGAGGGCCGGAAATTTGTTGACGACCACCCTGGCTTCGCCCTGGCCTTGGGCTGGACCACCAGGGTGGTCGGATAACCAGACGGAGAGGCAGAAACGCGCTAGCTGGTGTTGGGGCTGGCGATTGCCAGCTTGTGTGTAGAACGGAACGGAGCTAAGCAGAATGGAGCAGAATGGAGCGGTGCGGCGGCAGCCCGAGGAGGAAAGGAATGCCAGACAACCCATGCAGCCCAGGCGGCGAAGGTTTGGCAACGGCGGTGGTGGAGGTGGTCAGAGACGCCGAACGCCAGACCTTTCGGCCGCCATGAATCCCGGACCAGCGGGGGGGCTGCAAAAGGTGAGAACGAGGCCTGGGGCGCCAGAGAACGCTAGCAGATCAGCGGGAGGACTGCAGGGAAGCTCAGGGAAGCCGAGACGGCCCTGCGGGCTCGGGAACAACAGCCCCGGGCAGCCGGGTTGCCGAGGAGACAAATGGCCACTCATGTCTGAGACTGGATAGAGATGCTTGGGAGACTGGTGGCCATTTGCTGAAGGTCTGACGTTTTACCCTTCCATCCTTGCAGGCAACTTCCCTCCCCTGTTCAAATTACTATCTTGACTATGGCTTACCTTAACGCCCTGCTACAAACTTCTCCCTAGTACCACCTTGTTACAAACTGCTCCCCAGTACTCCTTGAGACTCCACTTGTAGACCAATCTGGCTAGCCGGCTAGCTCACCAACCTACCCTTTCCATCCAGGGTAAGGATAACTGTTGTGGCCCAGCCGGTGCCGCTGTCACCAGACTCCGAGAGTGATACTCCATACGAGTCAGCTCCAGAGGAGATGGGCGATCCTGGACAGGATTTGGAGGCTGAGCAGGAATCCGAGAGTCTGGTCGGCCACCAGGTGGCGCCAGAGGCATGGAGCAGCGGTGAGAGCCCGAGGAGGAGGGCTCCCGATGCCCTGCCTTGGAGCAGCGGAGAGGACAGTGACTCAGGACTTAGCAGGGCGTTTCTAGATGCCCGTTTCCGGCGCGCCCACAGACGCAAGGAGCGTGGGCGTAATTATAGGCAGTAAAAAGCTCTCAGGTGCTGTTTGGGAGACGCCCTTTTTAGGTTATAAAAGGGTTGACTCTGGAGAGGCTCTGCGTAGCAATCAACAAAGGACTTAAGCCAGCAACTCTAGTCTGGGATCCTGGCCAGCTGGATAGCGGCTTTTGTGCGTTCTATCTCTGTGAGTTCTGTCTTGGTGGCTTGCTGCCACAAAACCTCTTGTCTGTTGGTGTAATAAACCTTGTTACCTTGTACTGTTCCGGAGTGTGTGTGCTGTGTGGGCAACGGAGGAAGGGGGGTCAGAACAGATTGATTGCTACCCCAAACGTATCTCCATTCAGCTATGATGGAGCAACTTCAGGTGGAGAATGCTCTCTTCGCACAGCAACTTGCCTTGCTAACAGCGCAAGTTGCACAGCTGTCTGCTCCTGCCAACCCCCCACCCCCCCAGCAGCAACGAAGGAAATGCCCAGTGGCCATGCCGGATAAGTTTGATGGCAGTCCGAAACTTTTCTTGGCGTTCCTGGGCCAATGCCGGTTGTTCATTGCCTTGAGAGCGGAGGACTTTCCCACCGACCAGACGAAGGTGGGCTTTGTGATAAGCTTGCTCTCAGGCACAGCAGCACGGTGGGCTACGCCTTTGCTGTCTCAGCCGAGCCCCCTGCTGGATGACTTCCAGGGTTTTTGCACTCATCTTCGGCTGACGTTCGAGGACCCCATCAAAGGAGAAACAGCCACCAGACTCCTGAAAGAGTTGCACCAAGGGCGTGGTTCTTTACTGGACTACGTTACCGAGTTCCGGCTGCTCAGTCAGGACTCTGAGTGGAATGAGCCAGCCCTTATGGATGCTTTTCAGGATGGCCTGTCAGAGGACCTGCAGGATGAGCTGGTGAGAGTGGACAGGCCTCCAACGTTTGACGCGTTGGTTCATCTATGCCTCCTGATTGACGGCCGGCTGCAGAGGCGGAGGCCTCGCCGAGCGTCCCGGGAGGTTCTGAGAGTGCCAGTTCCACGAGAGACTCCTGTCCCACGGGAGGAGCCCATGGAGTTGGGTGCAGCCAGACCCCGCTTGTCACGCACGGAGATGGAGAGACGGCGTGCAGGGGGGTTGTGTTTTTACTGTGGGGATCCGGGACATCTGGCTACGGGTTGCCCCAAGAAGGGAGGTAGAGGGGCTGCACGGTCTACGGCCTCCCCTCAACGATGGACTTCCGTCTCGGGAAACGGGGAAAACCCGATCTGAGGGAGACTTCGGGTCGGGCACAGGCCGGAACAGAGGCGGAGGGGCCTCCACGACATCTGACTCTTGCAGCGCACATTCTCTTGTCGGGTAGTCCGCAGGGAATTCCAGCCCATTCCTTGGTCGATTCCGGGGCTACCACGAATTTTATGGATGCAGCGTTTGTCACGAAATATCATGTCCCTCTGTGCCCGGTAGACCCTCCGATGCGAGTGGAGACCATTGACGGCCGGGTGCTTCTGTCTGGGCCCATCAAGAACGCCACGCAGCCTTTGTGCCTGATCCTCGGGGAGCATGAGGAGGCCATTCAATTTTACGTGGCTTCGGGTCTGCATTTCCCCGTGGTGTTGGGCTTGGCTTGGCTGCGGGCGCACGATCCCCAGATCCACTGGTCGCAGAACCGCATCTCGTTCCCGTCCTTGCAATGCGTGGACCATACCCATCATGTTTGCGCGGCTCAGGTGCCCAGTTCGGCCGAAGTGACAGTGCCGCCGGATTTAGCGGAGTTCGCGGACGTGTTTAGCGAGCAGGAGGCGGATCAACTGCCACCGCACCGGCCTTACGACTGTCCCATTGACCTGGTACCTGATGCGAAACTCCCGACGGGCCGCCTATACTCAATGTCTGAACCGGAGTTGGCCGCATTGCGGGACTTCCTTGACAAGAACCTGGCCCGGGGTTTTATCCGGCCTTCGTCTTCGCCCTTGTCTGCCCCGGTTTTATTCGTCAAAAAGAAGACCGGGGATCTAAGACTTTGTTGCGATTACCGGCGCTTGAACGCCATCACGATCCGTAATCGCTACCCGTTGCCTCTGATTCCCGAGTTGTTGGAGCGGCTCCGGGAGGCCGCGGTGTTTACAAAACTGGACTTACGGGGAGCTTACAATCTGGTCCGAGTCAGGGCGGGGGACGAATGGAAGACAGCCTTTGGCACCCGATACGGACATTTTGAGTATACGGTCATGCCGTTCGGGTTGACCAATGCCCCAGCTGTCTTCCAACATTTTATGAACGATATCTTTCGGGACCTTTTGGATCAGTTTGTCGTCATCTACCTGGACGACATCTTGATCTACTCTACGTCCCGGAAGGATCATCAACAGCACTTGCGTCAGGTCTTGCAGCGCCTTCGAAAGCATCGCTTGTTTGCCAAGCTGGAGAAGTGTCAGTTCTGGCAGACCACCATCGAGTTCCTGGGGCATCGTATATCCCCTGAAGGAATTGCGATGGAGCCAGGCAAGGTGGAGGCATTACGAAGTTGGCAATCTCCTCAACGGATGAAAGACGTTCAGAGACTCCTCGGGTTTGCCAACTACTACCGGTCCTTCATCCCCGGCTTTGCTTTCTTGACCGCGCCCCTCACTCGACTCCTGCAAAAGAAAGTGCCGTTTCACTGGGGGTCCACGGAACAACAAGCGTTCGTGGCCTTGAAGCGCGCTTTTACAAAGGAGCCGATCTTGAAACACCCTGATCCCCATCGCCCCTTTGTAGTCGAGGCGGATGCGTCCGACATCGCGGTGGGGGCGGTGTTATTGCAGGCTCACGCCCCTGATGGCACCCTTTTCCCTTGCGCCTATTACTCTCGGAAACTCAATCCTTCCGAGCGCAATTATACCATCTGGGAGAAGGAGTTGCTGGCTATCAAGGCGGCGTTCGAAGCCTGGCGACATCACCTGGAGGGGGCCAGGCATCAGGTCGAAGTCCGGACAGACCATCGGAATCTGGAGTTTTTGACAACAGCGCGGAAGCTCAATCAGCGCCAGATCCGGTGGTCTCTGTTTTTTGCCCGGTTCCACTTCAAGGTCACGTATATCCCCAGTGCCTTGAACCAGAGGGCGGATGCCCTATCTAGAAAGCTGGAGTACTCAGACCCTGCTGACTCACTGCCCCCCCGGACGGTCCTACCCGTCGAGTCCTTCGCTGCAATCCAGGAACCCGTGGATTTAAGGTCGTTGATATGGAATGTGCAGCGAAACGACGAGTGGGTGGAACAACGGCGGGCAGAGGTAGGGCCGACATCCCCGTGGACCTTTGACGAGGACCTTTTGAGGTATCGGGATCGGCTCTACGTGCCTGCAGGACCGCTCCGTGGATTGGTTCTCTCCCAATGTCATGACACTCCGGCAGCGGGACACTTTGGCCTGTTCAAAACTTTGCACCTGGTTTCCCGTACGTTTTGGTGGCCTCGCCTGCGACACGACGTGCAGATGTACGTCACGTCATGTGTGCAGTGTCGACAGGCCAAATCAGCAACGGGAGCTCCTCCAGGCTTGCTACAGCCATTGCCGACCCCGGACAGACCCTGGGGCCCGTGTCCATGGACTTCTTGACGGAACTGCCTCCGTCGTCCGGTTTCACTACGGTCCTAGTGGTGGTGGACATGCTCACCAAGATGGCGCATTTCATCCCCTGCCGGAGATTGCCGACAGCCCGCACCACCGCCCGCATGTTCATCCAGCACTTGTTCCGGCTGCACGGCCTACCTGACCGGGTCGCCTCCGATCGTGGTACACAATTCACGGCCCAGTTCTGGAAAGGGCTGATGGCCGCTCTTGACGTTCAAGTTTGTCTGTCCTCGGCGCACCATCCCGAAACCGATGGAGGGACGGAGAAGGTGATTGGGATTCTGGAACAATATCTGCGCTGCTTCGTGAACCAGCAGCAGAACAATTGGGCGGAGTACCTCGCCGTGGCGGAGTTTGCGTTCAACAACTCGCAGCACTCCTCCACACGGACGACGCCTTTCATGGCGAACGTCGGGTACCACCCTCGTTTTTTCCCTCTCACCCCCGTGGACTCTCCGGTCCCCGCAGCGCAGGATTTCCTCTCTGAGCTTCAGGCGGTTCACCAGATGGTGCGCCGCTACTTGAATCAGGCGAAGGAGGATTACAAGCGGGTGGCGGACAGGTCTCGCCGTGCGGTGCTGGAATTGGCCGTGGGTGATCGCGTGTGGTTGTCCACGCGGCATCTTCCGTCCCACCGGCCTACAAGGAAGTTGGACCACCGGTATCTGGGGCCGTTCCCTGTGGAGGCCGTTATCAATCCGGTGGCCTATCGCCTGACCCTCCCGCGCTCGATGCGAGTACACCCGGTGTTCCATCGCTCGCTCCTGATCCCTGAGCGGTCGGATTGTCCTCTCCGACGTCCCTCTTCACCCCTGCCGTCGTCGCCTGAGGTGCACGCACGGCCATCGCACAGAGTGCCCCGGATCCGTGACTCGAGATGGCTCACGGGTCGGTTCCAGTATTTGGTCGACTGGGTGGACGAGGACTCGGACGGGGGGACCTGGACCGATGCGACGGCTGTGCATGCTCCAGCTTTGGTGTGGGCCTATCATGGACGATTTCCCTCCCGACCGCATCCCGAGCGTCAGGCCCGGGGGAAGGGCCCTGCGGTGAGGGATAGTGTTTTGGCCCAGCCGGTGCCGCTGTCACCAGACTCCGAGAGTGATACTCCATACGAGTCAGCTCCAGAGGAGATGGGCGATCCTGGACAGGATTTGGAGGCTGAGCAGGAATCCGAGAGTCTGGTCAGCCACCAGGTGGCGCCAGAGGCATGGAGCAGCGGTGAGAGCCCGAGGAGGAGGGCTCCCGATGCCCTGCCTTGGAGCAGCGGAGAGGACAGTGACTCAGGACTTAGCAGGGCGTTTCTAGATGCCCGTTTCCGGCGCGCCCACAGACGCAAGGAGCGTGGGCGTAATTATAGGCAGTAAAGTGCTCTCAGGTGCTGTTTGGGAGACGCCCTTTTTAGGTTATAAAAGGGTTGACTCTGGAGAGGCTCTGCATAGCAATCAACAAAGGACTTAAGCCAGCAACTCTAGTCTGGGATCCTGGCCAGCTGGATAGCGGCTTTTGTGTGTTCTATCTCTGTGAGTTCTGTCTTGGTGGCTTGCTGCCACAAAACCTCTTGTCTGTTTGTGTAATAAACCTTGTTACCTTGTACTGTTCCGGAGTGTGTGTGCTGTGTGGGCAACGGAGGAAGGGGGGTCAGAACAGATAACCATCATCTGCAAACCCCCTTTTTTGGGGAGCCCTGGCTTACGAACAAACCTATGATTTTAACTACAGCACCTGAAAATGAGCTCACCCCTATGACAACTTATGAACTCTATACATTCTAGGTCAGACCTACTACTACTGCGAGAGTCCCCCCTCTCGCAGGTATGGCCCTCAGACCTTTCAAGGACCCACCCTGATGACGGGTTTGTTAACCCAGAGAGGTGGAGGAAGCGGAAATTTAGGGGTTTTTTAATCAATCGTTTTTTAACAGTTTTAAGGGGTTCCAGGGCAGGGGGGAAGGGGATTCAGGCCAGGAGGGAAAGTAGAGCCAGGCAAACAGGTGTGGTCGGGAGGGGAGGGAGCGGAGTGGGGGAGGAGGGGGAAAATAGCATTCCAGTACAGGGCTCTGTCATACCAACGGTCGTGGGGAGGGGTGGGTGCGAGGACAGACTAAGAACCTGCAGTCGGTTGGGAGACCGTGGTTGTTGGTTACACCCGGTCGCTTGTACCAACCCCTGCACTCTAGGTGGCCAGGATCTACAGAGCCAGGGCCTGAGGCTGATGTTATGCAATGCGAGGTCCGTTGTTAACAAGGCCCCCCTCATTAATGATCTGATTTTGGAGGGGGAGCCGGACCTCGCAGGAATAACAGAGACCTGGTTGGGCCACGAGGGAGGTGTAACCCTCGTGGACATGTGCCCACCAGGTTATCGAGCATTCCATCAGCCACGGGCCCAGGGTAGGGGCGGTGGGGTAGCGGCAATTATCCGGGAAGACCTGGAGCCGAGAGAGTTCACTGTGCCACAGACATCCGGGTGTGAATCTCTTGTCGTGAGATGGGGCCCAGGGAGACAGTTGGGCCTGCTGATTGTATACCTGGCTCCTCGCTATACATCAGCGGCCCTGCCTGAGCTCCTCGAGCTGATCGCAACGGTGGCAGTTGAGACCCCCAAACTTTTAGTTATGGGGGACTTCAAGTTGCCATTGGTGGGAGAATCATCCGAGGTGGTTCGGGAGTTCATGGCTTCCATGACAGCCATGGACCTGACTCAATTAATTCAGGGTCCCACACACGAGGGAGGCCACACACTGGATCTTGTTTTCGTCTCTGACCAGTGGACGAGTGATCTGGGAATAGGGGACTTAGCTATTACTCCCCTGTCATGGTCAGACCACTCACTTCTCCGACTTGACTTCCCTGGTGCTACCCCCCGCCGCGGGGAGGCGGAACCGGAATATCCTAGATGGTTCCGCCCCAGGCGCCTGATAGAACCGGATAGGTTCCAGACAGAGCTTGGGCCACCTCCTGTAGACCTGACCCGCCCCTGGATAGAGGACCTAGTAGCCGCCTGGAATAATGCGGCCGCCGGGGCCTTAGACCGGGTGGCGCCTTTGCGGCCTCTCCTGAAAATGTGATGCGCCGAGTGGGTGGCTGGAGCTACATTCGGAGTAAAAGATGCACCCAGATTTTCACCCTCTTTTGGGGGGTAAAAGGTGCATCTTATACTGCGAAAAATATGGTAAAAGATAGTCGTGGGGATTGCTAGTGGCATCTTGGAATACTCTTCTAAAAAGAACCTTGTGTTAGACAGGTACATTTGGCGTGCCAGTGTGACTACTTGCATCATGTCATGGGGGCATCAGAATAACACCAAATATTTTGCATTTCGAGTCATTGTTCTCATTTTCTTTCCTTGAAAAAACAGGTTTTGAAGTATGAGAATAATGCTAAGGTTTTTGTGATGGACATACTGTGTAAAGGCTTTCTCTATTTGCTCGCTGTCACAGGCGGTTGCCATGAGATCATCTATCAATGCTAAATTGGTTTGATTCAACGGAAACAAGTCAATATCTTCAAAACTAACTCTTCCCGACTGGAAGCCCCTCCATAACCTTAATATTCGGAAATGTATTAAGCAATTCTTTGTACAGAGGCTGCCAACAGTTATAAAACCATATAATGTTTTGAGGCATTTCAGATAATACATGTTCACCATGTTCTAACATTTGTTTTATAAAATAAGATTTTCCAGAATTGGAAGGTCCACTTATAATACATGAGAAAGGATGTACAAACTGTGCACTGCTTTTCATCATACTTAATTGCCATAAGGTAGCGTACAATAATCCTCTGTATTGAGAACCCTTTTATTATAGACAACTTTTAGAGTTTTCCTGAGCACACGTGTTTCCGATGCCCACTGTTTCTTAATCCTAACAATTTCAGGCTGCTGTACCTGAATCTCTTTCTTTTCCTCACCACCACCCCCCCCCCCCCCGTTAGGCAATACTCATCAATCAGATCTTTCAGGCTTTCAAAGTTAACCTTAACACAGTTGCCACTATTTAACATTAGACCCTTCACCTTTAACACAGTTGCCCCATTGGACAAAGCATACCCATAAGTTTTTCGACCAACAGCCACAAACTTGGTGATTGAAGTGTTTGAAGGAATCTCACTTGTCAGCTGTCCTAAATAATCACCTAATGAAGGTGATCATGCCCCCTCTCTGCTAATAAAAATGACAGAATCCGTATCGTGATAGAGATATCTGTCCCCCATGTGATCCAATAACCTGTATAATTCTAGCGGTGCATAAGCAGTTGTAAAACTGGCAGTGAACACATTTGTACAAGTTGACTTAGTAGGTTGATTTTTGGTGGTTTTCCACATTACAACGGCTGCTTCATCATCCACAAATTCACAGGAGGACACTTTGTAATAGGGAACAAAAATATACTTAAATAATTCCTCAGGCTCTGTCACCACCGATGTTGTCATCTGATTGGTAGTCTGGCCGAATTTACCCCACAAAAGTTTAAAAACAGTTTAGCAATCTGTCTTTTAGCAGTTCAAGCTGTAATAGTGCCCAAGATATTTGCAAAACAATTCGGAAACCATTTTTTGTTGAGTTAAATGTAGCTAGAGATTTAAGTAGTTGCTATAAGTTTAAATATTGTGCTGTATCTATGAAAGGCATGGGCAATTACAATAGTTTTCTCCAACCTGGTGTCCTCCAGATTTTTTACTTTTGATTTAGAAGGTCTATCAAAACAAGCAATGTTGTCTGTATTATTCACAATTTAGTCAGAATCATTTCTTTATTCTGAAAGCATTTCCATTCCCAAAGTAGTGATTTTCTAACAGTAGTAACAGCACGCAATAAGCCCCAGGTGCTATAAAGCTACAGCAGAAGTATATCTGTTGTATATTCCTGACAGTTAGAACAATTAATCAGTGGAACAACTTGCCTCCAGAAGTTGTGAATGCCCCAACACTGGAAGTCTTTAAGAAGATGTTGGATAGCTATTTGTCTGAAACGGTACAGGGTTTCCTGCCTAGGCAGGGGGTTGGACTAGAAGACCTCCAAGGTACCTTCCAACTCTGCTATTGTATTGTATTGTATTGTATCTGGTTTGGCCACAGTGGGAACTCAAAATCTTGAATTAAATGGACTTTGTTTAATATGACAGAATTAAGTGAATAACACACAGTAACAGAAAGAGACTCTACAAATGTCTTCATATTCCTTGTGGCCATTACAGGGAACATCTCACAATACTAGAGAGAGAGAGGAATATGGGGCTAGAATACAGACAATGTAATATGTCTATACGTGTCAAATTTTGTACATGAAAGGACGCAACCCATAGCTTGCATCCATTCCTCTGGCCCCTGTTTTTGTAGCCCCCAGAACTCACCAGATCACAATGCACTTTTTTTTACAACTTCTGGAGGCAAGTTGTTCCACTGATTAATTGTTCTAACTGTCAGGAAATTTCTCCTTAATTTGAGGTTGCTTCTCTCCTTTTTTTAAAAAAAAATTTTTTTTTTATTTGTTTTTGAACAAGGACAAACATAAAAAAAAACACCATCTTCCATTACAAATTGTAGAAAGTGTGTCAGTTGGTTACAGTATTTCCATGCAACTCTTCCATAGTCACCACCTGCTTTTCATATCAAAGCGCATATTTTAAATTCACCTATATTCATGTATATCACAATTATTATATCTCAACCTTAATTTGACTATAATTGTTTTTACATCCTTTTATATATGATATTCAAAATCTAGAATAGGATTATATGATAACATTCCATTAAATCATCCTAAGATCATCCAATCACAATACATCTTTATAACATATTCTAAATAAAACTTTTAAACCTCCTCTCATAATCTCCATGTGTTGTTTATATAAAATTTCATATTATCAAACTAATATATCTATATGTATTGTTATCATTATTAATCATTATTTAACTATAGCTATTGTCGCTTCATTTTATACATACTACTAGTAAACTAAATTTAGCTTAATTTTTTATTATACATTTTCATTGCATCAACCTGTATCTTTCCAGTAATAGTACGGTCTTATATCTCTTGCCATTTGTAGCACTAATGTTTTAGTTACTTTCTTAATAAATCTTGTATAAATTTCTTTTGGCAACATGTTATTCCTTTCGTATCTCGTAAAAGCTTGAAACCCAACATCTGTTCTTTCCATCAGCTTATCTTTGGTTATCGCTAGTGCTTCTGTCAAGATTTCTCTCCTTATCTCTGTCAATTTTTCTCTCTTTTCTTCTTCTGTGCTTTGAAGTCTGGGGTAGAGTTCCAATCCATCTATCTCCCCTTTCCATATTCCGCTCTTGCCATTACCAACTACGCTCACTTTGTTGTCAGCATCCACAGTTTTCTTATCTCTTTGCTCATTTTTTCTTTCATCTTTTGAACTCTGACCTCCACTTTCTTCAATTGGTAAACATCCTCAGTTTCTCCATCAGATTTTTCTGTTTTGTATTCCATATTCTCCAATCTCTTTTCAATTCTCTCTGTCACAACTAATAGAATTTGAATTTCAAACATAATCATTTGCAATGTTACAGTTTCTTTTTCCTGCTGAGCCATTCTTTCAATTTTGCAGACACTGCCACTATAGGGTTCAAGGCTATTTTAATAAACTTCAAACAGGTTCATTTATTATCTTTCAAGTCAAAATGTTGTCTTCCCTCCAATAGCTAGTGATAGAACTTCGAAAAGGCGCCTGTATAAACAACTTGTGCTCTTCCTACTATCACTGTCAGTAAACGAACTGAAAGAAACTTGAATCTCAAGTGATCAAAGAGAAAGAAGAAAAAACAATGTATCCAGCCTCCAGCCTCTACGTGGCAGTGTAACTGCTTTTCCTCCTGTTGTTACAACCCTCTTTATAATCCTTATTATTATTTTCTTTATATTCCAAGCTTAAGAAAGGAAAAAAACCCCTTAAATGGAGATAAAAAACAATCCAATTAATCAAATCAAGCATTATATAAAAAAAGGAGAATTTTAATCCATAGGTATAAGCAAAAGTGAAAAAAAGAGGAAGAAAGAATTAATCCATTCAGTTTAAAAAATAGGGAGCCCTTGCAAAAGTTCCATCTGTGGAAAAAAAATAGAAACTGGATAACACACTAAGTTCAATGAAGATCAATCTCGCCACCTACAGTCTTCTGTCTTCAATATTAACTTAATTTTTTTTCTTGGGTAGTCTCTTCCTCTAATAATAAAATTTCCTCAGCAATTCGACACACTTTCTCTTTCCGCTTTCGTCCCGTTGCGGAGCTGTCCCAACTTCAGCAGCTTCATTAGCTGCATTTCTGTCACGGGAAAAAAAGGGCTATTCCTGGATTTTTCAGGGACTTTGCAGTGTCCCTGAGATCAGCAGGAGGTGCCCTTCTCAATCACCGTCTCTGTGGGACGGTTTAGGTCCAAATGGACTGTCCAGCGGCAGAAATTCGACTGTGATATCAGAGCACCAAGATCGCACGTCATGCCGTCGCGATGTCAACTCTCCTCTCCCGGTTGCTTCTCTCCTTGATTAGTTTCCACCCATTGCTTCTTGTCCTGCCCTCAGGTGTTTTGGAGAGTAGCTTGACTACCTCTTCTTTGTGGCAATGCCTGAGATATTGGAACACTGCTATCATGAGCAGGTGTGATGTCAGTTTTTATTTTAGTGAAATAAAAAGCAAAATAAACCTCCAATAACTTATAAACTTACTGTACGTTGCTTTTTAAAGGATTCTTACCTACCCAAGTACCTTGGAAGTTAGTTAAAAACATGAAGACTCCTTGTGCAGAATGGTTGCCTGCCTCTGGCTTGGTGAAATGTGCAAATACATCAATCCTGCCATAATGCTATTGGCAAATGAAGTCTGTGTGGTTAGCTCAACAAACTATGATTTTAAAATACCACATTAGCATTATATACTGTATATGCAACTATAATTATCAAGACATCTGATAGCAAATTATGAAGTACAGTAATGAACATACTCGCAAGCTACTGCATTATAACCAAATAAGTCTGTTCTATTAACTTATTCAAGTTTTTCTTGGAAAGTGTCAGCCTCTATATCGCTTGCTTGCTATTGGCTGCCATAGTAATGGGGAGGGAGGGGGTTTCAGTATTTAGGAGGGGAAACGTGCTGATAGAGATGTCTTGGCATGAAGAGGGAGTTTTGCTCTCACCATCCTCTGTGCATGCTGAATGGACTTGTTTAGGCCTGGTCAAGGTCAACCGTCTCTGCATACCAGATGGATAAAGCCACCTGAAGATGCACCCCACATGGCACGCTTGGGGGCTGGAGATTGGACATTCAGCTTGGGGTTGTCGGGGGGAAGGATTTGTGTAAACTTTTGATATGTACAATTTCGCGCCTTTAGCCTTAGACCTTGCTTTATTTTCATTGCTATCAGTTCATATCCAGTAAAAGTAACTTTTTTTCTAAAACTATGGAGTTGGGGGCTTCCTTTCTTGGATTTTGAAGGAGGCACATGTGACATTAAGCAAAGTCTCTTTATTGGCCATCCCGGAGTTAACACTACCGAAGGGCCTGTGCAAATAATGTCTAACCAAGGCAGCGACCAGGAGGACTTGTGTGCTGCTAAATCCACTTCTCCCCTGGCTTGCTCTGGCTGGGAAGAAATGGAGTGGATGGCTGAACTGAAACTCAAGGAGAAGCCGGTCCAGGCCAGATGGTCATTGGGAGTGGGACAGATGGATGTTCCAGAGGAGATTCCCCCGGGAGTTACAGCCACCCGGCGTCAGCGTGGAGAGGCTGTCTGGCAGGAAACCAGCAAAGAAGACCTCCTGCTGATCCAAGCTTTACACCTCCTGCAAGAAGCCCTTGAGAGTCAGAGAGTGCAGAAAAGGTACACCTTACCAGCATGTGGGGGAGCTGAGCAGGCAGAAGGGGGAGTCGAAGCCCCAGCTAACCCAGAACTGGCCCTGGGAGCTCAACCATGACCAGTGCAGGCAGCTGGAGCTCCAGCTGCGGTGGCAGTCCAGCCCGCCCCCCCCGGGGGGGGGGGAGGTAGGCCCACGAAGGCACCAATTCCCAAAGATTCTTCCACTATGAGTGTAATATGGAGGGGATCCCAAAGCACTGGGATTCTTCTTAGCTCAAGTTTGGAACTGCATGCAAGAGTATGGGGAGGATTTTGCTTCAGAAGCTGCAAAAGTGAGATGTGTTACCATGGTGTTGGAGGGCGCCGCAACTGAGTGGATGGTGGCTCTTCACAATGATGATTCCACACAGCTGAAAGATTACAATGGCTTTATGACACCCCTAAGGGCACCCTAGATCCCCTAGCTGAGTGGAAGGCAAGGTCCAGGATGAAATCCTTAATCCAGGGGTGGAGATCAGTGGCAGAATACACCAAGGAGTTTCGCGAGCTGGCTTGCCACATGCAGGGATGGGAACATCTACCAGCTCTGTGTTTCCTGTGGAGCTCCCCGAGACCTTCAGCGCTGGTATGTGATGGCAGCACATGTGGAAATTGACCTGGCCAGAAACCGGCACCGGGGGAGTGGGAGTGGGGCAGCAGTAAACCCTCAGTTTCGAAAGAGTCCCCTAAAACGACAAAAGCGGGGGCAGCGACCAAGCCCAGGATGACGGCATGTTTCATATGTGGGAAGGAGGGGCACCAAGCTGCCGATTGCTTCTCTAAGCCTGGCCCAAAACTGACCTCGGCTGAAGGAAAAAGGGCCGAGAAGCAGCGAGTAAAACATTGCGAAACAGCCCTGAAAAGTGTGGAATTTGTTGAGTTCGCTCCTCCAGGCCTGGAGGAGTTGGGAACCCCAGCCACCCCAGGGGAAAATGAAACTGACTCCTACGACGACCCCCTGGTAAGTCCGCATGTGGGCCCCATGACCATCCCAGTAGAATTTAGGATGCTCTCAACTGGTGCCCAAGGGAAGATGCTGGCCCTTTTAGACTCTGGTTGCACCAGGTGTGTCATTAGCCCAGAGGTGGTGGAGAAAATGGGGCTAAGACTGAGAACAATGAAAGTGCCCATTGCCTTTTGCCAGCTGGATGGGTCAGTAGCCGGTGGGGGGGGGGGGAGGTCCAGCCCATTTTGTAACCAAACCAGTGGAGATGTGGATGGGAGACCACCGAGAATCTTTAAGTTTCATCATAGCCCCTGGGATGGAACAGGCTTTCATACTTGGATTACCCTGGCTACGGAAGTGGAACCCTCATGTGAATTGGAGGAAGGCACTGCTACGCATCCGTTCCACCCAGCCAGGAAGGAGGGCAGGGAAAACCTGCTGCATAGCCAAAGCCACAAAGGAACTTGCAGCGGCCGTACGCAAGGGCATTGAGGGGGAGGAGAAAATCCCTAAGGAATATTGGGACCTCAGGGAGGCATTCAACGATAGGGCTTCCGATGAGCTACCACCCCATCGCCCTACGGACTGTAGTATAGAAATCGTCCCTGGGGTGCAACTCCCTAAGCCAAAGATTTACTCGATGACCCCATGCAAACTGGAGGAATTATGAAACTTTTCTATAAAGCTATGGAGTTGGGGGTTTCCTTTCTTGGATTTTGAAGGAGGCACATGTGACACTAAGTCAGAGAAAAATCAATGTTCTTGTCAACTGTTCTACTCAGTGCATGCAGCAAATAAAGACTCCTGGGCCATGTTTTGTTTCCAAGAGTATAGTTTACTGAGCAGATATGGATACAGAAGTAGTGAAGCCAATTCTAATGGTTTTGCATGCAAACAGCATAGTTAAACATTCCCCTTTTCTTTGGTCCTCCCATTGTCACTTTACTCCATGCAATCAATTATGTTCAGTTTGTTTGGGGAACAGACTGGTGAACTTTCCCAGCCAGTGACCTTGGAACACTAGTATGTCTCGCCATGGAGTCTGTGCTCTTGCATTCCAACCCATACCCTCCCCCCATTGCTTCTTGTCTGGCTGTGAGCTGGGTTTGCGAATCAAGCTATGACATGCTGCCACTCCAAAAGGAAGACTATCCCTGAAACAGAACACACACACACACATTATTAGTGGTACCTTTTCCTCAGCGTACCTAGAGTCACCCAGGCTTAGTTGGGTACTTGGTGTGGATTTGCATGAGTTTAGGGGCATGGAAATGTGTTGCTACCACCCATTCTGCCTCGGCTAGAGGGAACCCCTTCCACAGGACTAAATATTGCAATTTCCCCTTGTGGGTTCAGGAGTCCAGGATCTCCTTAACTTCAAAATGTTTTCCCCTTCTAAACTTAGGGGGGAATGGGGTGTTTCAGAATCTAATTGGAGAGGTGAGCTACAGAAGGGTTTCTATAGGCTACAATTAATGTGTGGACACATCTAAGGTTCTTTGGCAGCTTCAATTCTAAAGTCATCGGATTTATAATCCAGATGATGGGGAAGCATCCTATATACTTGGGACCTAGCTTCTTGCAAGGTTGCCCTAGCTGCAGGAACCTGGTAGACAGATAAACTTTATCTCCCATCTTAAACTCTTTTGGGCCACCCTCTTCCTGTCAGCTTGTCTCTTCCAGGTTTCTTTTGTGGCTCCTAACTGTGAACTTTGAAATGGATCTACGCTGCTGCAGCCATCTTTTCATTGCTCAGTTTGCCACACAGTATTGGTGGGGTGGACAGGACCCAGTTACAGTACAGTTAAAACTGCTGTGTCTAAGGGGAAAGGGCACCTGGTGTTCCACAGCAGTTTTCTTAAGCCTCTGCCTCTTCCCTTTTCCTGGATTCACTCAGACGTTTTTAAAACTCACAGCCGGTGCACATGCACACACTTCAAGCCCCTCTGCTTCTTCTCTCTTCCTGGATTCACTCAGACATTTTTCAAACTCATAGCCTGTGCACAGCACACACACTTCCGGCCCCTCTGCCTCTTCCCTCTTCCTGAATTCACACAGACGTTTTAAAACTCACAGCCTGTGCACAAACACACACTTCCAGCCCCTCTGTATCTTCTGGCGTCCTGGATTCACTCAGACGTTTTTAAAACTCAAAGCCAGTGCACATGCACAAACTTCCAGCACATCTGCTTCTTCCCTCTTCCTGAATTCACTCAGACGTTTTAAAACTCACAGTCTGTGCACACACACAAACCTCCAGCCTCTCTGCCACTTCCCTCTTCCTGGATTAACTCAGACGTTTTTAAGATTCACAGCCTGTGCAAACAACCAAACTTCCAGCACATCTGCTTCTTCCCTCTTCCTGTATTCACTCAGAGGTTTTTCAAACTCACAGCCTGTGCACATCACACACATTTCCAGCTTCTCTGCCTCTTCCCTCTTCCTGGATTCACTCAGACGTTTTTAAGACTCACAGCCTGTGCACACAAACAAACTTCCAGCACATCTGCTTCTTCCCTCTTCCTGAATTCACTCAGACATTTTAAAACTCACAGTCTGAGCACACACACAAACTTCCAGCCCCTCTGCCACTTCCCTCTTCCTGGATTAACTAAGACGTTTTTAAGACTCACACCGTGTGCACACAAACAAACTTCCAGCACATCTGCTTCTTCCCTCTTCCTGAATTCACTCAGACATTTTAAAACTCACAGCCTGTGCACAAACACACACTTCCAGCCCCTCTGTATCTTCTGGCGTCCTGGATTCACTCAGACGTTTTTAAAACTCAAAGCCAGTGCACATGCACAAACTTCCAGCACATCTGCTAATTCCCTCTTCCTGGATTCACTCAGACGTTTTTAAGACTCACAGCCTGTGCACACAAACAAACTTCCAGCACATCTGCTTTTTCCCTCTTCCTGAATTCACTCAGACGTTTTAAAACTCACAGTCTGTGCACACACACAAACCTCCAGCCTCTCTGCCACTTCCCTCTTCCTGGATTAACTCAGACGTTTTTAATACTCACAGCCTGTGCACACAAACAAACTTCCAGCACATCTGCTTCTTCCCTCTTCCTGTATTCACTCAGAGGTTTTTCAAACTCACAGCCTGTGCACATCACACACATTTCCAGCTTCTCTGCCTCTTCCCTCTTCCTGGATTCACTCAGACGTTTTTAAGACTCACAGCCTGTGCACACAAACAAACTTCCAGCACATCTGCTTCTTCCCTCTTCCTGAATTCACTCAGACATTTTAAAACTCACAGTCTGAGCACACACACAAACTTCCAGCCCCTCTGCCACTTCCCTCTTCCTGGATTAACTAAGACGTTTTTAAGACTCACACCGTGTGCACACAAACAAACTTCCAGCACATCTGCTTCTTCCCTCTTCCTGAATTCACTCAGACATTTTAAAACTCACAGTCTGAGCACACACACAAACTTCCAGCCCCTCTGCCACTTCACTCTTCCTGGATTCACTCAGACGTTTTTAAGACTCACAGCCCATGCACATGCACAGACTTCCAGCACATCTGCTAATTCCGTCTTCCTGAATTCACTCAGACGTTTTGAAAACTCACAGCCGGTGCACATGCACAAACGTCCAGCACATATGGTAATTCCATCTTCCTGAATTCACTCAGATGTTTTTCAAACTCACAGCCTGTGCACAGCACACACACTTGCAGCCCCTCTGCCTCTTCCCTCTTCCTGTATTCACTCAGATGTTTTTCATACAAACAGTCTGTGCACAGACACAAACTTCCAGCCCCTCTGCCACTTCCCTCTTCCTGGATTCACCCAGACGTTTTTAAAACTCACAGCCGTTGCACATCACACACATTTCCAGCTTCTCTGCCTCTTCCCTCTTCCTGGATTCACTCAGACGTTTTTAAGACTCACAGCCTGTGCACACAAACAAACTTCCAGCACATCTGCTTCTTCCCTCTTCCTGAATTCACTCAGACGTTTTAAAACTCACAGTCTGAGCACACACACAAACTTCCAGCCCCTCTGCCACTTCCCTCTTCCTGGATTAACTAAGACGTTTTTAAGACTCACACCGTGTGCACACAAACAAACTTCCAGCACATCTGCTTCTTCCCTCTTCCTGAATTCACTCAGACGTTTTTAAAACTCACAGCCAGTGCACATGCACAAACTTCCAGCCCCTCTGCCACTTCACTCTTCCTGGATTCACTCAGACGTTTTTAAGACTCACAGCCCATGCACATGCACAGACTTCCAGCACATCTGCTAATTCCCTCTTCCTGAATTCACTCAGACGTTTTGAAAACTCACAGCCGGTGCACATGCACAAACGTCCAGCACATCTGATAATTACCTCTTCCTGGATTCATTCAGACGTTTTTCAAACTCACAGCCTGTGCACAGCACACACACTTGCAGCCCCTCTGCCGCTTCCCTCTTCCTGTATTCACTCAGATGTTTTTCATACTAACAGCCTGTGCACATCACACACACTTCCAGCCCCTTGGCCACTTCCCTCTTCCTGGATTCACTCAGACGTTTTTAATACTCACAGCCTGTGCACACAAACAAACTTCCAGCACATCTGCTTCTTCCCTCTTCCTGAATTCACTCAGACGTTTTCAAACTCACAGCTTGTGCACATGCACAAACTTCCAGCCTCTCTGCCTCTTCGCTCTTCCTGGATTTACTCAGACGTTTTTAATACTCACAGCCTGTGCACACAAACAAACTTCCAGCACATCTGCTTCTTCCCTCTTCCTGTATTCACTCAGAGGTTTTTCAAACTCACAGCATGTGCACATCACACACACTTCCAGCCTCTCTGCCTCTTCCCTCTTCCTGGATTCACTCAGACCTTTTTAAGACTCACAGCCTGTGCACACAAACAAACTTCCAGCCCATCTGATTCTTCCCTCTTCCTGAATTCACTCAGACGTTTTAAAACTCACAGTCTGAGCACATAAACAAACTTCCAGCACATCTGCTAATTCCCTCTTCCTGGATTCACTCAGACGTTTTTAAGACTCACAGCCTGTGCACACAAACAAACTTCCAGCACATCTGCTTCTTCCCTCTTCCTGAATTCACTCAGACGTTTTAAAACTCACAGTCTGAGCACACACACAAACTTCCAGCCCCTCTGCCACTTCCCTCTTCCTGGATTAACTAAGACGTTTTTAAGACTCACACCGTGTGCACACAAACAAACTTCCAGCACATCTGCTTCTTCCCTCTTCCTGAATTCACTCAGACGTTTTTAAAACTCACAGCCAGTGCACATGCACAAACTTCCAGCCCCTCTGCCACTTCACTCTTCCTGGATTCACTCAGACGTTTTTAAGACTCACAGCCCATGCACATGCACAGACTTCCAGCACATCTGCTAATTCCCTCTTCCTGAATTCACTCAGACGTTTTGAAAACTCACAGCCGGTGCACATGCACAAACGTCCAGCACATCTGATAATTACCTCTTCCTGGATTCATTCAGACGTTTTTCAAACTCACAGCCTGTGCACAGCACACACACTTGCAGCCCCTCTGCCGCTTCCCTCTTCCTGTATTCACTCAGATGTTTTTCATACTAACAGCCTGTGCACATCACACACACTTCCAGCCCCTTGGCCACTTCCCTCTTCCTGGATTCACTCAGACGTTTTTAATACTCACAGCCTGTGCACACAAACAAACTTCCAGCACATCTGCTTCTTCCCTCTTCCTGAATTCACTCAGACGTTTTCAAACTCACAGCTTGTGCACATGCACAAACTTCCAGCCTCTCTGCCTCTTCCCTCTTCCTGGATTTACTCAGACGTTTTTAATACTCACAGCCTGTGCACACAAACAAACTTCCAGCACATCTGCTTCTTCCCTCTTCCTGTATTCACTCAGAGGTTTTTCAAACTCACAGCATGTGCACACAAACAAACTTCCAGCCCATCTGATTCTTCCCTCTTCCTGAATTCACTCAGACGTTTTAAAACTCACAGTCTGAGCACATAAACAAACTTCCAGCACATCTGCTAATTCCCTCTTCCTGGATTCACTCAGACGTTTTTAAGACTCACAGCCTGTGCACACAAACAAACTTCCAGCACATCTGCTTCTTCCCTCTTCCTGAATTCACTCAGACGTTTTCAAACTCACAGCTTGTGCACAGCACACACACTTCCAGCCCCTCTGCCACTTCACTCTTCCTGGATTCACTCAGACGTTTTTAAGACTCACAGCCCATGCACATGCACAGACTTCCAGCACATCTGCTAATTCCCTCTTCCTGAATTCACTCAGACGCTTTGAAAACTCACAGCCGGTGCACATGCACAAACGTCCAGCACATCTGGTAATTCCATCCTCCTGAATTCACTCAGATGTTTTTCAAACTCACAGCCTGTGCACAGCACACACACTTGCAGCCCCTCTGCCTCTTCCCTCTTCCTGTATTCACTCAGATGTTTTTCATACTAACAGTCTGTGCACAGACACAAACTTCCAGCCCCTCTGCCACTTCCCTCTTCCTGGATTAACTAAGACGTTTTTAAGACTCACACCGTGTGCACACAAACAAACTTCCAGCACATCTGCTTCTTCCCTCTTCCTGAATTCACTCAGACGTTTTTAAAACTCACAGCCAGTGCACATGCACAAACTTCCAGCCCCTCTGCCACTTCACTCTTCCTGGATTCACTCAGACGTTTTTAAGACTCACAGCCCATGCACATGCACAGACTTCCAGCACATCTGCTAATTCCCTCTTCCTGAATTCACTCAGACGTTTTGAAAACTCACAACCGGTGCACATGCACAAACGTCCAGCACATCTGATAATTACCTCTTCCTGGATTCATTCAGACATTTTTCAAACTCACAGCCTGTGCACAGCACACACACTTGCAGCCCCTCTGCCGCTTCCCTCTTCCTGTATTCACTCAGATGTTTTTCATACTAACAGCCTGTGCACATCACACACACTTCCAGCCCCTTGGCCACTTCCCTCTTCCTGGATTCACTCAGACGTTTTTAATACTCACAGCCTGTGCACACAAACAAACTTCCAGCACATCTGCTTCTTCCCTCTTCCTGAATTCACTCAGACGTTTTCAAACTCACAGCTTGTGCACATGCACAAACTTCCAGCCTCTCTGCCTCTTCCCTCTTCCTGGATTTACTCAGACGTTTTTAATACTCACAGCCTGTGCACACAAACAAACTTCCAGCACATCTGCTTCTTCCCTCTTCCTGTATTCACTCAGAGGTTTTTCAAACTCACAGCCTGTGCACATCACACACACTTCCAGCCTCTCTGCCTCTTCCCTCTTCCTGGATTCACTCAGACCTTTTTAAGACTCACAGCCTGTGCACACAAACAAACTTCCAGCCCATCTGATTCTTCCCTCTTCCTGAATTCACTCAGACGTTTTAAAACTCACAGTCTGAGCACATAAACAAACTTCCATCCCCTCTGCCACTTCCCTCTTCCTGGATTCACTCATATGTTTTTAAGACTCACAGCCTGTGCACACAAACAAACTTCCAGCACATCTGCTTCTTCCCTCTTCCTGAATTCACTCAGACGTTTTCAAACTCACAGCTTGTGCACAGCGCACACACTTCCAGCCCCTCTGCCACTTCACTCTTCCTGGATTCACTCAGACGTTTTTAAGACTCACAGCCCATGCACATGCACAGACTTCCAGCACATCTGCTAATTCCCTCTTCCTGAATTCACTCAGACGCTTTGAAAACTCACAGCCGGTGCACATGCACAAACGTCCAGCACATCTGGTAATTCCATCCTCCTGAATTCACTCAGATGTTTTTCAAACTCACAGCCTGTGCACAGCACACACACTTCCAGCCCCTCTGCCACTTCCCTCTTCCTGGATTCACCCAGATGTTTTTAAAACTCACAGCCGTTGCACATGCACAAACTTCCAGCACATCTGGTAATTCCCTCTTCCTGGATTCATTCAGATGTTTTTAAGACTCACAGCCCATGCACATGCACAGACTTCCAGCACATCTGCTAATTCCCTCTTCCTGAATTCACTCAGACGTTTTTAAAACTCACAGCCAGTGCACACACACAAACTTCCAGCACATCTGATAATTACCTCTTCCTGGATTCATTCAGACGTTTTTCAAACTCACAGCCTGTGCACAGCACACACACTTGCAGCCCCTCTGCCGCTTCCCTCTTCCTGTATTCACTCAGATGTTTTTCATACTAAGAGCCTGTGCACATCACACACACTTCCAGCCCCTTGGCCACTTCCCTCTTTCTGGATTCACTCAGACGTTTTTAATACTCACAGCCTGTGCACACAAACAAACTTCCAGCACATCTGCTTCTTCCCTCTTCCTGAATTCACTCAGACGTTTTCAAACTCACAGCTTGTGCACATGCACAAACTTCCAGCCTCTCTGCCTCTTCCCTCTTCCTGGATTCACTCAGACGTTTTTAATACTCACAGCCTGTGCACACAAACAAACTTCCAGCACATCTGCTTCTTCCCTCTTCCTGAATTCACTCAGACGTTTTAAAACTCACAGTCTGAGCACATAAACAAACTTCCAGCCCCTCTGCCACTTCACTCTTCCTGGATTCACTCAGACGTTTTTAAGACTCACAGCCCATGCACATGCACAGACTTCCAGCACATCTGCTAATTCCCTCTTCCTGAATTCACTCAGACGCTTTGAAAACTCACAGCCGGTGCACATGCACAAACGTCCAGCACATCTGGTAATTCCATCCTCCTGAATTCACTCAGATGTTTTTCAAACTCACAGCCTGTGCACAGCACACACACTTGCAGCCCCTCTGCCACTTCCCTCTTCCTGGATTAACTAAGACGTTTTTAAGACTCACACCGTGTGCACACAAACAAACTTCCAGCACATCTGCTTCTTCCCTCTTCCTGAATTCACTCAGACGTTTTTAAAACTCACAGCCAGTGCACATGCACAAACTTCCAGCCCCTCTGCCACTTCCCTCTTCCTGGATTCACCCAGATGTTTTTAAAACTCACAGCCGTTGCACATGCACAAACTTCCAGCACATCTGGTAATTCCCTCTTCCTGGATTCATTCAGACGTTTTTAAGACTCACAGCCCATGCACATGCACAGACTTCCAGCACATCTGCTAATTCCCTCTTCCTGAATTCACTCAGACGTTTTTAAAACTCACAGCCAGTGCACACACACAAACTTCCAGCACATCTGATAATTACCTCTTCCTGGATTCATTCAGACGTTTTTCAAACTCACAGCCTGTGCATAGCACACACACTTGCAGCCCCTCTGCCGCTTCCCTCTTCCTGTATTCACTCAGATGTTTTTCATACTAAGAGCCTGTGCACATCACACACACTTCCAGCCCCTTGGCCACTTCCCTCTTCCTGGATTCACTCAGACGTTTTTAATACTCACAGCCTGTGCACACAAACAAACTTCCAGCACATCTGCTTCTTCCCTCTTCCTGAATTCACTCAGACGTTTTCAAACTCACAGCTTGTGCACATGCACAAACTTCCAGCCTCTCTGCCTCTTCCCTCTTCCTGGATTCACTCAGAAGTTTTTAATACTCACAGCCTGTGCACACAAACAAACTTCCAGCACATCTGCTTCTTCCCTCTTCCTGTATTCACTCAGAGGTTTTTCAAACTCACAGCCTGTGCACATCACACACACTTCCAGCCTCTCTGCCTCTTCCCTCTTCTTGGATTCACTTAGACCTTTTTAAGACTCACAGCCTGTGCACACAAACAAACTTCCAGCCCATCTGCTTCTTCCCTCTTCCTGAATTCACTCAGACGTTTTAAAACTCACAGTCTGAGCACATAAACAAACTTCCATCCCCTCTGCCACTTCCCTCTTCCTGGATTCACTCAGACGTTTTTAAGACTCACAGCCTGTGCACACAAACAAACTTCCAGCACATCTGCTTCTTCCCTCTTCCTGAATTCACTCAGACGTTTTCAAACTCACAGCTTGTGCACAGCGCACACAATTCCAGCCCCTCTGCCACTTCACTCTTCCTGGATTCACTCAGACGTTTTTAAGACTCACAGCCCATGCACATGCACAGACTTCCAGCACATCTGCTAATTCCCTCTTCCTGAATTCACTCAGACGCTTTGAAAACTCACAGCCGGTGCACATGCACAAACGTCCAGCACATCTGGTAATTCCATCCTCCTGAATTCACTCAGATGTTTTTCAAACTCACAGCCTGTGCACAGCACACACACTTGCAGCCCCTCTGCCACTTCCCTCTTCCTGGATTCACTCAGACGTTTTTAAAATTCACAGCCTGTGCAAACAAACTTCCAGCACATCTGCTTCTTCCCTCTTCCTGTATTCACTCAGAGGTTTTTCAAACTCACAACCTGTGCACATCACACACACCTCCAGCCTCTCTGCCTCTTCCCTCTTCCTGGATTCACTCAGACGTTTTAAAACTCACAGTCTGAGCACACACACAAACTTCCAGCACATCTGCTTCTTCCCTCTTCCTGAATTCACTCAGACGTTTTCAAACTCACAGCTTGTGCACATGTACAAACTTCCAGCCTCTCTGCCTCTTCCCTCTTCCTGGATTTACTCAGACGTTTTTAATACTCACAGCCTGTGCACACAAACAAACTTCCAGCACATCTGCTTCTTCCCTCTTCCTGTATTCACTCAGAGGTTTTTCAAACTCACAGCCTGTGCACAGCACACACACTTGCAGCCTCTCTGCCTCTTCCCTCTTCCTGTATTCACTCAGATGTTTTTCATACTAAGTCTGTGCACACACATGAACTTCCAGCCCCTCTGCCACTTCCCTCTTCCTGGATTCACCCAGACGTTTTTAAAACTCACAGCCGTTGCACATGCACAAACTTCCAGCACATCTGGTAATTCCCTCTTCCTGGATTCATTCAGACGTTTTTAAGACTCACAGCCCATGCACATGCACAGACTTCCAGCACATCTGCTAATTCCCTCTTCCTGAATTCACTCAGACGTTTTTCAAACTCACAGTCTGTGCACACACACAAACTTCCAGCCCCTCTGCCACTTCCCTCTTCCTGGATTCACCCAGACGTTTTTAAAACTCACAGCCTGTGCACACAAACAAACTTCCAGCACAACTGGTAAATCCCTCTTCCTGGATTCATTCAGACGTTTTTCAAACTCACAGCCTGTGCACAGCACACACACTTGCAGCCCCTCTGCCTCTTCCCTCTTCCTGTATTCACTCAGATGTTTTTCATACTAACAGCCTGTGCACATCACACACACTTCCAGCCCCTTGGCCACTTCCCTCTTCCTGGATTCACTCAGACGTTTTTAATACTCACAGCCTGTGCACACAAACAAACTTCCAGCACATCTGCTTCTTCCCTCTTCCTGTATTCACTCAGAGGTTTTTCAAACTCACAGCCTGTGCACATCACGCACACTTCCACCCTCTCTGCCTCTTCCCTCTTCCTGAATTCACTCAGACGTTTTAAAAACTCACAGCCATTGCACATGCACAAACTTCCAGCCTCTCTGCCTCTTCCCTCTTCCTGGATTCACTCAGACGTTTTTAAAACTCACAGCCTGTGCACACAAACAAACTTCCAGCACATCTGCTTCTTCCCTCTTCCTGTATTCACTCAGAGGTTTTTCAAACTCACAGCCTGTGCACATCACACACACTTCCAGCCTCTCTGCCTCTTCCCTCTTCCTGGATTCACTCAGACCTTTTTAAGACTCACAGCCTGTGCACACAAACAAACTTCCAGCCCATCTGCTTCTTCCCTCTTCCTGAATTCACTCAGACGTTTTAAAACTCACAGTCTGAGCACATAAACAAACTTCCAGCCCCTCTGCCACTTCCCTCTTCCTGGATTCACTCAGACGTTTTTAAGACTCACAGCCTGTGCACACAAACAAACTTCCAGCACATCTGCTTCTTCCCTCTTCCTGAATTCACTCAGACGTTTTCAAACTCACAGCTTGTGCACAGCGCACACACTTCCAGCCCCTCTGCCTCTTCCCTCTTCCTGGATTCACTCAGACGTTTTTAAAACTCACAGCCTGTGCACACAAACAAACTTCCAGCACATCTGCTTCTTCCCTCTTCCTGAATTCACTCAGACGTTTTCAAACTCACAGCTTGTGCACATGCACAAACTTCCAGCCCCTCTGCCACTTCCCTCTTCCTGGATTCTATCAAACGGTTTAAAGACTCACAGCCAATGCACAGACTTCCAGCACATCTGCTAATTCCTTCTTCCTGGATTCACTCAGACGTTTTTAAGACTCACAGCCTGTGCACACAAACAAACTTCCAGCACAACTGGTAAATCCCTCTTCCTGGATTCATTCAGACGTTTTTCAAACTCACAGCCTGTGCACAGCACACACACTTGCAGCCCCTCTGCCTCTTCCCTCTTCCTGTATTCACTCAGATGTTTTTCATACTAACAGCCTGTGCACATCACACACACTTCCAGCCCCTTGGCCACTTCCCTCTTCCTGGATTCACTCAGACGTTTTTAATACTCACAGCCTGTGCACACAAACAAACTTCCAGCACATCTGCTTCTTCCCTCTTCCTGAATTCACTCAGACGTTTTCAAACTCACAGCTTGTGCACATGTACAAACTTCCAGCCTCTCTGCCTCTTCCCTCTTCCTGGATTTACTCAGACGTTTTTAATACTCACAGCCTGTGCACACAAACAAACTTCCAGCACATCTGCTTCTTCCCTCTTCCTGTATTCACTCAGAGGTTTTTCAAACTCACAGCCTGTGCACAGCACACACACTTGCAGCCTCTCTGCCTGTTCCCTCTTCCTGTATTCACTCAGATGTTTTTCATACTAAGTCTGTGCACACACATGAACTTCCAGCCCCTCTGCCACTTCCCTCTTCCTGGATTCACCCAGACGTTTTTAAAACTCACAGCCGTTGCACATGCACAAACTTCCAGCACATCTGGTAATTCCCTCTTCCTGGATTCATTCAGACGTTTTTTAGACTCACAGCCCATGCACATGCACAGACTTCCAGCACATCTGCTAATTCCCTCTTCCTGAATTCACTCAGACGTTTTAAAAACTCACAGTCTGTGCACACACACAAACTTCCAGCCCCTCTGCCACTACCCTCTTCCTGGATTCACCCAGATGTTTTTAAAACTCACAGCCAGTGCACACACACAAACTTCCAGCACATTTGGTAATTACCTCTTCCTGGATTCATTCAGACGTTTTTCAAACTCACAGCCTGTGCATAGCACACACACTTGCAGCCCCTGTGCCTCTTCCCTCTTCCTGTATTCACTCAGATGTTTTTCATACTAACTGCCTATGCACATAACACACACTTCCAGCCCCTTGGCCACTTCCCTCTTCCTGGATTCACTCAGACGGTTTTAATATTCACAGTGTGTACAAACAAACAAACTTCCAGCACATCTGCTTCTTCCCTCTTCCTGTATTCACTCAGAGGTTTTTCAAACTCACAGCCTGTGCACATCACGCACACTTCCACCCTCTCTGCCTCTTCCCTCTTCCTGGATTCACTCAGACGTTTTTAAGACTCACAGCCTGTGCACACAAATAAACTTCCAGCATATCTGCTTCTTCCCTCTTCCTGAATTCACTCAGACGTTTTAAAACTCACAGTCTGTGCACACACACAAACCTCCAGCCCCTCTGCCACTTCCTTCTTCCTGGATTCACTCAGATGTTTTTAAGATTCACAGCCTGTGCAAACAACCAAACTTCCAGCACATCTGCTTCTTCCCTCTTCCTGTATTCACTCAGAGGTTTTTCAAACTCACAACCTGTGCACATCACACACACCTCCAGCCTCTCTGCCTCTTCCCTCTTCCTGGATTCACTCAGACGTTTTAAAACTCACAGTCTGAGCACACACACAAACTTCCAGCCCCTCTGCCACTTCCCTCTTCCTGGATTCAGTAAGACATTTTTAAGACTCACAGCCTGTGCACAAAAACAAACTTCCAGCACATCTGCTTCTTCCCTCTTCCTGAATTCACTCAGACGTTTTAAAAACTCACAGCCATTGCACATGCACAAACTTCCAGCCTCTCTGCCTCTTCCCTCTTCCTGGATTCACTCAGACGTTTTTAAAACTCACAGCCTGTGCACACAAACAAACTTCCAGCACATCTGCTTCTTCCCTCTTCCTGTATTCACTCAGAGGTTTTTCAAACTCACAGCCTGTGCACATCACACACACTTCCAGCCTCTCTGCCTCTTCCCTCTTCCTGGATTCACTCAGACCTTTTTAAGACTCACAGCCTGTGCACACAAACAAACTTCCAGCCCATCTGCTTCTTCCCTCTTCCTGAATTCACTCAGACGTTTTAAAACTCACAGTCTGAGCACATAAACAAACTTCCAGCCCCTCTGCCACTTCCCTCTTCCTGGATTCACTCAGACGTTTTTAAGACTCACAGCCTGTGCACATGCACAAACTTCCAGCCCCTCTGCCACTTCCCTCTTCCTGGATTCTATCAAACGGTTTAAAGACTCACAGCCAATGCACAGACTTCCAGCACATCTGCTAATTCCCTCTTCCTGGATTCACTCAGACGTTTTTAAGACTCACAGCCTGTGCACACAAACAAACTTCCAGCACAACTGGTAAATCCCTCTTCCTGGATTCATTCAGACGTTTTTCAAACTCACAGCCTGTGCACAGCACACACACTTGCAGCCCCTCTGCCTCTTCCCTCTTCCTGTATTCACTCAGATGTTTTTCATACTAACAGCCTGTGCACATCACACACACTTCCAGCCCCTTGGCCACTTCCCTCTTCCTGGATTCACTCAGACGTTTTAAAACTCACAGTCTGTGCACACACACAAACCTCCAGCCCCTCTGCCACTTCCTTCTTCCTGGATTCACTCAGATGTTTTTAAGATTCACAGCCTGTGCAAACAACCAAACTTCCAGCACATCTGCTTCTTCCCTCTTCCTGTATTCACTCAGAGGTTTTTCAAACTCACAGCCTGTGCACATCACACACACCTCCAGCCTCTCTGCCTCTTCCCTCTTCCTGGATTCACTCAGACGTTTTAAAACTCACAGTCTGAGCACACACACAAACTTCCAGCCCCTCTACCACTTCCCTCTTCCTGGATTCACTAAGACATTTTTAAGACTCACAGCCTGTGCACAAAAACAAACTTCCAGCACATCTGCTTCTTCCCTCTTCCTGGATTCACTCAGACCTTTTTAAGACTCACAGCCTGTGCACAAAAACAAACTTCCAGCACATCTGCTTCTTCCCTCTTCCTGAATTCACTCAGACGTTTTTAAAACTCACAGCCGTTGCACATGCACAAACTTCCAGCCTCTCTGCCTCTTCCCTCTTCCTGGATTCACTCAGACGTTTTTAAAACTCACAGCCTGTGCACACAAACAAACTTCCAGCACATCTGCTTCTTCCCTCTTCCTGTATTCACTCAGAGGTTTTTCAAACTCACAGCCTGTGCACATCACACACACTTCCAGCCTCTCTGCCTCTTCCCTCTTCCTGGATTCACTCAGACCTTTTTAAGACTCACAGCCTGTGCACACAAACAAACTTCCAGCCCATCTGCTTCTTCCCTCTTCCTGAATTCACTCAGACGTTTTAAAACTCACAGTCTGAGCACATAAACAAACTTCCAGCCCCTCTGCCACTTCCCTCTTCCTGGATTCACTCAGACGTTTTTAAGACTCACAGCCTGTACACACAAACAAACTTCCAGCACATCTGCTTCTTCCCTCTTCCTGAATTCACTCAGACGTTTTCAAACTCACAGCTTGTGCACAGCGCACACACTTCCAGCCCCTCTGCCTCTTCCCTCTTCCTGGATTCACTCAGACGTCTTTAAAACTCACAGCCTGTGCACACAAACAATCTTCCAGCACATCTGCTTCTTCCCTCTTCCTGAATTCACTCAGACGTTTTCAAACTCACAGCTTGTGCACATGCACAAACTTCCAGCCCCTCTGCCACTTCCCTCTTCCTGGATTCTATCAAACGGTTTAAAGACTCACAGCCAATGCACAGACTTCCAGCACATCTGCTAATTCCCTCTTCCTGGATTCACTCAGACGTTTTTAAGACTCACAGCCTGTGCACACAAACAAACTTCCAGCACAACTGGTAAATCCCTCTTCCTGGATTCATTCAGACGTTTTTCAAACTCACAGCCTGTGCACAGCACACACACTTGCAGCCCCTCTGCCTCTTCCCTCTTCCTGTATTCACTCAGATGTTTTTCATACTAACAGCCTGTGCACATCACACACACCTCCAGCCCCTTGGCCACTTCCCTCTTCCTGGATTCACTCAGACGGTTTTAATATTCACAGTGTGTACAAACAAACAAACTTCCAGCACATCTGCTTCTTCCCTCTTCCTGAATTCACTCAGACGTTTTCAAACTCACAGCTTGTGCACATGCACAAACTTCCAGCCTCTCTGCCTCTTCCCTCTTCCTGGATTCACTCAGACGTTTTTAATACTCACAGCCTGTGCACACAAACAAACTTCCAGCACATCTGCTTCTTCCCTCTTCCTGTATTCACTCAGAGGTTTTTCAAACTCACAGTCTGAGCACATAAACAAACTTCCATCCCCTCTGCCACTTCCCTCTTCCTGGATTCACTCAGACGTTTTTAAGACTCACAGCTTGTGCACAGCGCACACACTTCCAGCCCCTCTGCCACTTCCCTCTTCCTGAATTCACTCAGACGTTTTCAAACTCACAGCTTGTGCACAGCGCACACACTTCCAGCCCCTCTGCCACTTCACTCTTCCTGGATTCACTCAGACGTTTTTAAGACTCACAGCCCATGCACATGCACAGACTTCCAGCACATCTGGTAATTCCATCCTCCTGAATTCACTCAGATGTTTTTCAAACTCACAGCCTGTGCACAGCACACACACTTGCAGCCTCTCTGCCTCTTCCCTCTTCCTGTATTCACTCAGATGTTTTCAAACTCACAGCTTGTGCACATGCACAAACTTCCAGCCTCTCTGCCTCTTCCCTCTTCCTGGATTTACTCAGACATTTTTAATACTCACAGCCTGTGCACATGCACAAACGTCCAGCACATCTGGTAATTCCATCCTCCTGAATTCACTCAGATGTTTTTCAAACTCACAGCCTGTGCACAGCACACACACTTGCAGCCCCTCTGCCTCTTCCCTCTTCCTGTATTCACTCAGATGTTTTTCATACTAACAGTCTATGCACAGACACAAACTTCCAGCCCCTCTGCCACTTCCCTCTTCCTGGATTCACCCAGATGTTTTTAAAACTCACAGCCGTTGCACATGCACAAACTTCCAGCACATCTGGTAATTCCCTCTTCCTGGATTCATTCAGACGTTTTTAAGACTCACAGCCCATGCACATGCACAGACTTCCAGCACATCTGCTAATTCCCTCTTCCTGAATTCACTCAGACGTTTTTAAAACTCACAGCCAGTGCACACACACAAACTTCCAGCACATCTGATAATTACCTCTTCCTGGATTCATTCAGACGTTTTTCAAACTCACAGCCTGTGCACAGCACACAAACTTGCAGCCCCTCTGCCGCTTCCCTCTTCCTGTATTCACTCAGATGTTTTTCATACTAAGAGCCTGTGCACATCACACACACTTCCAGCCCCTTGGCCACTTCCCTCTTCCTGGATTCACTCAGACGTTTTTAATACTCACAGCCTGTGCACACAAACAAACTTCCAGCACATCTGCTTCTTCCCTCTTCCTGAATTCACTCAGACGTTTTCAAACTCACAGCTTGTGCACATGCACAAACTTCCAGCCTCTCTGCCTCTTCCCTCTTCCTGGATTCACTCAGACATTTTTAATACTCACAGCCTGTGCACACAAACAAACTTCCAGCCCATCTGCTTCTTCCCTCTTCCTGTATTCACTCAGAGGTTTTTCAAACTCACAGCCTGTGCACATCACACACACTTCCAGCCTCTCTGCCTCTTCCCTCTTCCTGGATTCACTCAGACCTTTTTAAGACTCACAGCCTGTGCACACAAACAAACTTCCAGCCCATCTGCTTCTTCCCTCTTCTTGAATTCACTCAGACGTTTTAAAACTCACAGTCTGAGCACATAAACAAACTTCCATCCCCTCTGCCACTTCCCTCTTCCTGGATTCACTCAGACGTTTTTAAGACTCACAGCCTGTGCACACAAACAAACTTCCAGCACATCTGCTTCTTCCCTCTTCCTGAATTCACTCAGACGTTTTCAAACTCACAGCTTGTGCACAGCGCACACAATTCCAGCCCCTCTGCCACTTCACTCTTCCTGGATTCACTCAGACGTTTTTAAGACTCACAGCCCATGCACATGCACAGACTTCCAGCACATCTGCTAATTCCCTCTTCCTGAATTCACTCAGACGCTTTGAAAACTCACAGCCGGTGCACATGCACAAACGTCCAGCACATCTGGTAATTCCATCCTCCTGAATTCACTCAGATGTTTTTCAAACTCACAGCCTGTGCACAGCACACACACTTGCAGCCCCTCTGCCGCATCCCTCTTCCTGTATTCACTCAGATGTTTTTCATACTAACAGCCTGTGCACATCACACACACTTCCAGCCCCTTGGCCACTTCCCTCTTCCTGGATTCACTCAGACGTTTTTAATACTCACAGCCTGTGCACACACACAAACTTCCAGCACATCTGCTTCTTCCCTCTTCCTGAATTCACTCAGACGTTTTCAAACTCACAGCTTGTGCACATGTACAAACTTCCAGCCTCTCTGCCTCTTCCCTCTTCCTGGATTTACTCAGACGTTTTTAATAGTCACAGCCTGTGCACACAAACAAACTTCCAGTACATCTGCTTCTTCCCTCTTCCTGTATTCACTCAGAGGTTTTTCAAACTCACAGCCTGTGCACAGCACACACACTTGCAGCCTCTCTGCCTCTTCCCTCTTCCTGTATTCACTCAGATGTTTTTCATACTAAGTCTGTGCACACACATGAACTTCCAGCCCCTCTGCCAGTTCCCTCTTCCTGGATTCACCCAGACGTTTTTAAAACTCACAGCCGTTGCACATGCACAAACTTCCAGCACATCTGGTAATTCACTCTTCCTGGATTCATCCAGACGTTTTTAAGACTCACAGCCCATGCACATGCACAGACTTCCAGCACATCTGCTAATTCCCTCTTCCTGAATTCACTCAGACGTTTTTCAAACTCACAGTCTGTGCACACACACAAACTTCCAGCCCCTCTGCCACTTCCCTCTTCCTGGATTCACCCAGACGTTTTTAAAACTCACAGCCAGTGCACACACACAAACTTCCAGCACATCTGGTAATTACCTCTTCCTGGATTCATTCAGACGTTTTTCAAACTCACAGCCTGTGCACAGCACACACACTTGCAGCCCCTGTGCCTCTTCCCTCTTCCTGTATTCACTCAGATGTTTTTCATACTAACAGCCTGTGCACATAACACACACTTCCAGCCCTTTGGCCACTTCCCTCTTCCTGGATTCACTCAGACGGTTTTAATATTCACAGTGTGTACAAACAAACAAACTTCCAGCACATCTGCTTCTTCCCTCTTCCTGTATTCACTCAGAGGTTTTTCAAACTCACAGCCTGTGCACATCACGCACACTTCCAACCTCTCTGCCTCTTCCCTCTTCCTGGATTCACTCAGACGTTTTTAAGACTCACAGCCTGTGCACATCACACACACTTCCAGCCCCTTGGCCACTTCCCTCTTCCTGGATTCACTCAGACGTTTTTAAGACTCACAGCCTGTGCACACAAACAAACTTCCAGCACAACTGGTAAATCCCTCTTCCTGGATTCATTCAGACGTTTTTCAAACTCACGGCCTGTGCACAGCACACACACTTGCAGCCCCTCTGCCTCTTCCCTCTTCCTGTATTCACTCAGATGTTTTTCATACTAACAGCCTGTGCACATCACACACACTTCCAGCCCCTTGGCCACTTCCCTCTTCCTGGATTCACTCAGACGTTTTAAAACTCACAGTCTGTGCACACACACAAACCTCCAGCCCCTCTGCCACTTCCTTCTTCCTGGATTCACTCAGATGTTTTTAAGATTCACAGCCTGTGCAAACAACCAAACTTCCAGCACATCTGCTTCTTAACTCTTCCTGTATTCACTCAGAGGTTTTTCAAACTCACAGCCTGTGCACATCACACACACCTCCAGCCTCTCTGCCTCTTCCCTCTTCCTGGATTCACTCAGACGTTTTAAAACTCACAGTCTGAGCACACACACAAACTTCCAGCACATCTGCTTCTTCCCTCTTCCTGTATTCACTCAGAGGTTTTTCAAACTCACAGCCTGTGCACATCACACACACTTCCAGCCTCTCTGCCTCTTCCCTCTTCCTGGATTCACTCAGACCTTTTTAAGACTCACAGCCTGTGCACACAAACAAACTTCCAGCCCATCTGCTTCTTCCCTCTTCCTGAATTCACTCAGACGTTTTTAAAACTCACAGCCATTGCACATGCACAAACTTCCAGCCTCTCTGCCTCTTCCCTCTTCCTGGATTCACTCAGACGTTTTTAAAACTCACAGCCTGTGCACACAAACAAACTTCCAGCACATCTGCTTCTTCCCTCTTCCTGTATTCACTCAGAGGTTTTTCAAACTCACAGCCTGTGCACATCACACACACTTCCAGCCTCTCTGCCTCTTCCCTCTTCCTGGATTCACTCAGACCTTTTTAAGACTCACAGCCTGTGCACACAAACAAACTTCCAGCCCATCTGCTTCTTCCCTCTTCCTGAATTCACTCAGACGTTTTAAAACTCACAGTCTGAGCACATAAACAAACTTCCAGCCCCTCTGCCACTTCCCTCTTCCTGGATTCACTCAGACGTTTTTAAGACTCACAGCCTGTGCACACAAACAAACTTCCAGCACATCTGCTTCTTCCCTCTTCCTGAATTCACTCAGACGTTTTCAAACTCACAGCTTGTGCACAGCGCACACACTTCCAGCCCCTCTGCCTCTTCCCTCTTCCTGGATTCACTCAGACGTTTTTAAAACTCACAGCCTGTGCACACAAACAAACTTCCAGCACATCTGCTTCTTCCCTCTTCCTGAATTCACTCAGACGTTTTCAAACTCACAGCTTGTGCACATGCAAAAACTTCCAGCCCCTCTGCCACTTCCCTCTTCCTGGATTCTATCAAACGGTTTAAAGACTCACAGCCAATGCACAGACTTCCAGCACATCTGCTAATTCCCTCTTCCTGGATTCACTCAGACGTTTTTAAGAATCACAGCCTGTGCACACAAACAAACTTCCAGCACAACTGGTAAATCCCTCTTCCTGGATTCATTCAGACGTTTTTCAAACTCACAGCCTGTGCACAGCACACACACTTGCAGCCCCTCTGCCTCTTCCCTCTTCCTGTATTCACTCAGATGTTTTTCATACTAACAGCCTGTGCACATCACACACACTTCCAGCCCCTTGGCCACTTCCCTCTTCCTGGATTCACTCAGACGGTTTTAATATTCACAGTGTGTACAAACAAACAAACTTCCAGCACATCTGCTTCTTCCCTCTTCCTGAATTCACTCAGACGTTTTCAAACTCACAGCTTGTGCACATGCACAAACTTCCAGCCTCTCTGCCTCTTCCCTCTTCCTGGATTCACTCAGACGTTTTTAATACTCACAGCCTGTGCACACAAAGAAACTTCCAGCACATCTGCTTCTTCCCTCTTCCTGTATTCACTCAGAGGTTTTTCAAACTCACAGTCTGAGCACATAAACAAACTTCCATCCCCTCTGCCACTTCCCTCTTCCTGGATTCACTCAGACGTTTTTAAGACTCACAGCCTGTGCACACAAATAAACTTCCAGCACATCTGCTTCTTCCCTCTTCCTGAATTCACTCAGACGTTTTCAAACTCACAGCTTGTGCACAGCGCACACAATTCCAGCCCCTCTGCCACTTCACTCTTCCTGGATTCACTCAGACGTTTTTAAGACTTACAGCCCATGCACATGCACAGACTTCCAGCACATCTGCTAATTCCCTCTTCCTGAATTCACTCAGACGCTTTGAAAACTCACAGCCGGTGCACATGCACAAACGTCCAGCACATCTGGTAATTCCATCCTCCTGAATTCACTCAGATGTTTTTCAAACTCACAGCCTGTGCACAGCACACACACTTGCAGCCCCTCTGCCGGATCCCTCTTCCTGTATTCACTCAGATGTTTTTCATACTAACAGCCTGTGCACATCACACACACTTCCAGCCCCTTGGCCACTTCCCTCTTCCTGGATTCACTCAGACGTTTTTAATACTCACAGCCTGTGCACACAAACAAACTTCCAGCACATCTGCTTCTTCCCTCTTCCTGAATTCACTCAGACGTTTTCAAACTCACAGCTTGTGCACATGTACAAACTTCCAGCCTCTCTGCCTCTTCCCTCTTCCTGGATTTACTCAGACGTTTTTAATACTCACAGCCTGTGCACACAAACAAACTTCCAGCACATCTGCTTCTTCCCTCTTCCTGTATTCACTCAGAGGTTTTTCAAACTGACAGCCTGTGCACAGCACACACACTTGCAGCCTCTCTGCCTCTTCCCTCTTCCTGTATTCACTCAGATGTTTTTCATACTAAGTCTGTGCACACACATGAACTTCCAGCCCCTCTGCCACTTCCCTCTTCCTGGATTCACCCAGACGTTTTTAAAACTCACAGCCGTTGCACATGCACAAACTTCCAGCACATCTGGTAATTCCCTCTTCCTGGATTCATTCAGACGTTTTTAAGACTCACAGCCCATGCACATGCACAGACTTCCAGCACATCTGCTAATTCCCTCTTCCTGAATTCACTCAGACGTTTTTCAAACTCACAGTCTGTGCACACAAACAAACTTCCAGCCCCTCTGCCACTTCCCTCTTCCTGGATTCACCCAGACGTTTTTAAAACTCACAGCCAGTGCACACACACAAACTTCCAGCACATCTGGTAATTACCTCTTCCTGGATTCATTCAGACGTTTTTCAAACTCACAGCCTGTGCACAGCACACACACTTGCAGCCCCTGTGCCTCTTCCCTCTTCCTGTATTCACTCAGATGTTTTTCATACTAACAGCCTGTGCACATAACACACACTTCCAGCCCCTTGGCCTCTTCCCTCTTCCTGGATTCACTCAGACCTTTTTAAGACTCACAGCCTGTGCACACAAATAAACTTCCAGCATATCTGCTTCTTCCCTCTTCCTGAATTCACTCAGACGTTTTAAAACTCACAGTCTGTGCACACACACAAACCTCCAGCCCCTCTGCCACTTCCTTCTTCCTGGATTCACTCAGATGTTTTTAAGATTCACAGCCTGTGCAAACAACCAAACTTCCAGCACATCTGCTTCTTCCCTCTTCCTGTATTCACTCAGAGGTTTTTCAAACTCACAACCTGTGCACATCACACACACCTCCAGCCTCTCTGCCTCTTCCCTCTTCCTGGATTCACTCAGACGTTTTAAAACTCACAGTCTGAGCACACACACAAACTTCCAGCCCCTCTGCCACTTCCCTCTTCCTGGATTCACTAAGACATTTTTAAGACTCACAGCCTGTGCACAAAAACAAACTTCCAGCACATCTGCTTCTTCCCTCTTCCTGAATTCACTCAGACGTTTTAAAAACTCACAGCCATTGCACATGCACAAACTTCCAGCCTCTCTGCCTCTTCCCTCTTCCTGGATTCACTCAGACGTTTTTAAAACTCACAGCCTGTGCACACAAACAAACTTCCAGCACATCTGCTTCTTCCCTCTTCCTGTATTCACTCAGAGGTTTTTCAAACTCACAGCCTGTGCACATCACACACACTTCCAGCCTCTCTGCCTCTTCCCTCTTCCTGGATTCACTCAGACCTTTTTAAGACTCACAGCCTGTGCACACAAACAAACTTCCAGCCCATCTGCTTCTTCCCTCTTCCTGAATTCACTCAGACGTTTTAAAACTCACAGTCTGAGCACATAAACAAACTTCCAGCCCCTCTGCCACTTCCCTCTTCCTTGATTCACTCAGACGTTTTTAAGACTCACAGCCTGTGCACACAAACAAACTTCCAGCACATCTGCTTCTTCCCTCTTCCTGAATTCACTCAGACGTTTTCAAACTCACAGCTTGTGCACAGCGCACACACTTCCAGCCCCTCTGCCTCTTCCCTCTTCCTGGATTCACTCAGACGTTTTTAAAACTCACAGCCTGTGCACACAAACAAACTTCCAGCACATCTGCTTCTTCCCTCTTCCTGAATTCACTCAGACGTTTTCAAACTCACAGCTTGTGCACATGCACAAACTTCCAGCCCCTCTGCCACTTCCCTCTTCCTGGATTCTATCAAACGGTTTAAAGACTCACAGCCAATGCACAGACTTCCAGCACATCTGCTAATTCCCTCTTCCTGGATTCACTCAGACGTTTTTAAGACTCACAGCCTGTGCACACAAACAAACTTCCAGCACAACTGGTAAATCCCTCTTCCTGGATTCATTCAGACGTTTTTCAAACTCACAGCCTGTGCACAGCACACACACTTGCAGCCCCTCTGCCTCTTCCCTCTTCCTGTATTCACTCAGATGTTTTTCATACTAAAAGCCTGTGCACATCACACACACTTCCAGCCCCTTGGCCACTTCCCTCTTCCTGGATTCACTCAGACGTTTTAAAACTCACAGTCTGTGCACACACACAAACCTCCAGCCCCTCTGCCACTTCCTTCTTCCTGGATTCACTCAGATGTTTTTAAGATTCACAGCCTGTGCAAACAACCAAACTTCCAGCACATCTGCTTCTTCCCTCTTCCTGTATTCACTCAGAGGTTTTTCAAACTCACAGCCTGTGCACATCACACACACCTCCAGCCTCTCTGCCTCTTCCCTCTTCCTGGATTCACTCAGACGTTTTAAAACTCACAGTCTGAGCACACACACAAACTTCCAGCCCCTCTACCACTTCCCTCTTCCTGGATTCACTAAGACATTTTTAAGACTCACAGCCTGTGCACAAAAACAAACTTCCAGCACATCTGCTTCTTCCCTCTTCCTGAATTCACTCAGACGTTTTTAAAACTAACAGCCATTGCACATGCACAAACTTCCAGCCTCTCTGCCTCTTCCCTCTTCCTGGATTCACTCAGACGTTTTTAAAACTCACAGCCTGTGCACACAAACAAACTTCAAGCACATCTGCTTCTTCCCTCTTCCTGAATTCACTCAGACGTTTTCAAACTCACAGCTTGTGCACAGCGCACACACTTCCAGCCCCTCTGCCTCTTCCCTCTTCCTGGATTCACTCAGACGTTTTTAAAACTCACAGCCTGTGCACACAAACAAACTTCCAGCACATCTGCTTCTTCCCTCTTCCTGAATTCACTCAGACGTTTTCAAACTCACAGCTTGTGCACATGCACAAACTTCCAGCCCCTCTGCCACTTCCCTCTTCCTGGATTCTATCAAACGGTTTAAAGACTCACAGCCAATGCACAGACTTCCAGCACATCTGCTAATTCCCTCTTCCTGGATTCACTCAGACGTTTTTAAGACTCACAGCCTGTGCACACAAACAAACTTCCAGCACAACTGGTAAATCCCTCTTCCTGGATTCATTCAGACGTTTTTCAAACTCACAGCCTGTGCACAGCACACACACTTGCAGCCCCTCTGCCTCTTCCCTCTTCCTGTATTCACTCAGATGTTTTTCATACTAACAGCCTGTGCACATCACACACACTTCCAGCCCCTTGGCCACTTCCCTCTTCCTGGATTCACTCAGACGTTTTTAATACTCACAGCCTGTGCACACAAACAAACTTCCAGCACATCTGCTTCTTCCCTCTTCCTGAATTCACTCAGACGTTTTCAAACTCACAGCTTGTGCACATGTACAAACTTCCAGCCTCTCTGCCTCTTCCCTCTTCCTGGATTTACTCAGACGTTTTTAATACTCACAGCCTGTGCACACAAACAAACTTCCAGCACATCTGCTTCTTCCCTCTTCCTGTATTCACTCAGAGGTTTTTCAAACTCACAGCCTGTGCACAGCACACACACTTGCAGCCTCTCTGCCTCTTCCCTCTTCCTGTATTCACTCAGATGTTTTTCATACTAAGTCTGTGCACACACATGAACTTCCAGCCCCTCTGCCACTTCCCTCTTCCTGTATTCACTCAGACGTTTTTAAAACTCACAGCCGTTGCACATGCACAAACTTCCAGCACATCTGGTAATTCCCTCTTCCTGGATTCATTCAGACGTTTTTAAGACTCACAGCCCATGCACATGCACAGACTTCCAGCACATCTGCTAATTCCCTCTTCCTGAATTCACTCAGACGTTTTTCAAACTCACAGTCTGTGCACACACACAAACTTCCAGCCCCTCTGCCACTTCCCTCTTCCTGGATTCACCCAGACGTTTTTAAAACTCACAGCCAGTGCACACACACAAACTTCCAGCACAACTGGTAAATCCCTCTTCCTGGATTCATTCAGACGTTTTTCAAACTCACAGCCTGTGCACAGCACACACACTTGCAGCCCCTCTGCCTCTTCCCTCTTCCTGTATTCACTCAGATGTTTTTCATACTAACAGCCTGTGCACATCACACACACTTGCAGCCCCTTGGCCACTTCCCTCTTCCTGGATTCACTCAGACGGTTTTAATATTCACAGTGTGTACAAACAAACAAACTTCTAGCACATCTGCTTCTTCCCTCTTCCTGAATTCACTCAGACGTTTTCAAACTCACAGCTTGTGCACATGCACAAACTTCCAGCCTCTCTGCCTCTTCCCTCTTCCTGGATTCACTCAGACCTTTTTAAGACTCACAGCCTGTGCACACAAACAAACTTCCAGCACATCTGCTTCTTCCCTCTTCCTGTATTCACTCAGAGGTTTTTCAAACTCACAGTCTGAGCACATAAACAAACTTCCATCCCCTCTGCCACTTCCCTCTTCCTGGATTCACTCAGACGTTTTTAAGACTCACAGCCTGTGCACACAAACAAACTTCCAGCACATCTGCTTCTTCCCTCTTCCTGAATTCACTCAGACGTTTTCAAACTCACAGCTTGTGCACAGCGCACACACTTCCAGCCCCTCTGCCACTTCACTCTTCCTGGATTCACTCAGACGTTTTTAAGACTCACAGCCCATGCACATGCACAGACTTCCAGCACATCTGCTAATTCCCTCTTCCTGAATTCACTCAGATGCTTTGAAAACTCACAGCCGGTGCACATGCACAAACGTCCAGCACATCTGGTAATTCCATCCTCCTGAATTCACTCAGATGTTTTTCAAACTCACAGCCTGTGCACAGCACACACACTTGCAGCCTCTCTGCCTCTTCCCTCTTCCTGTATTCACTCAGATGTTTTTCATACTAACAGTCTGTGCACACACAAAAACTTCCAGCCCCTCTGCCACTTCCCTCTTCCTGGATTCACCCAGACGTTTTTAAAACTCACAGCCGTTGCACATGCACAAACTTCCAGCACATCTGGTAATTCCCTCTTCCTGGATTCATTCAGACGTTTTTAAGACTCACAGCCCATGCACATGCACAGACTTCCAGCACATCTGCTAATTCCCTCTTCCTGAATTCACTCAGACGTTTTTCAAACTCACAGTCTGTGCACACACACAAACTTCCAGCCCCTCTGCCACTTCCCTCTTCCTGGATTCACCCAGACGTTTTTAAAACTCACAGCCAGTGCACACACACAAACTTCCAGCACATCTGCTAATTCCCTCTTCCTGGATTCACTCAGACGTTTTTAAGACTCACAGCCTGTGCACACAAACAAACTTCCAGCACAACTGGTAAATCCCTCTTCCTGGATTCATTCAGACGTTTTTCAAACTCACAGCCTGTGCACAGCACACACACTTCCAGCCCCTTGGCCACTTCCCTCTTCCTGGATTCACCCAGACGTTTTTAAAACTCACAGCCGTTGCACATGCACAAACTTCCAGCACATCTGGTAATTCCCTCTTCCTGGATTCATTCAGACGTTTTTAAGACTCACAGCCCATGCACATGCACAGACTTCCAGCACATCTGCTAATTCCCTCTTCCTGAATTCACTCAGACGTTTTTCAAACTCATAGCCTGTGCACACAAACAAACTTCCAGCACAACTGGTAAATCCCTCTTCCTGGATTCATTCAGACGTTTTTCAAACTCACAGCCTGTGCACAGCACACACACTTCCAGCCCCTTGGCCACTTCCCTCTTCCTGGATTCACTCAGACGGTTTTAATATTCACAGTGTGTACAAACAAACAAACTTCCAGCACATCTGCTTCTTCCCTCTTCCTGAATTCACTCAGAGGTTTTTCAAACTCACAGCCTGTGCACATCATGCACACTTCCACCCTCTCTGCCTCTTCCCTCTTCCTGGATTCACTCAGACGTTTTTAAGACTCATAGCCTGTGCACACAAATAAACTTCCAGCATATCTGCTTCTTCCCTCTTCCTGAATTCACTCAGACATTTTAAAACTCACAGTCTGAGCACACACACAAACTTCCAGCCCCTCTGCCACTTCCCTCTTCCTGGATTCACTAAGACATTTTTAAGACTCACAGCCTGTGCACACACACAAACCTCCAGCCCCTCTGCCACTTCCTTCTTCCTGGATTCACTCAGATCTTTTTAAGATTCACAGCCTGTGCAAACAACCAAACTTCCAGCACATCTGCTTCTTCCCTCTTCCTGTATTCACTCAGAGGTTTTTCAAACTCACAGCCTGTGCACATCACACACACTTCCAGCCTCTCTGCCTCTTCCCTCTTCCTGGATTCACTCAGACGTTTTTAAGACGCACAGCCTGTGCACACACACAAACTTCCAGCCCCTCTGCCACTTCCCTCTTCCTGGATTCACTAAGACATTTTTAAGACTCACAGCCTGTGCACACAAACAAACTTCCAGCCCATCTGCTTCTTCCCTCTTCCTGAATTCACTCAGACGTTTTAAAACTCACAGTCTGAGCACATAAACAAACTTCCAGCCCCTCTGCCACTTCCCTCTTCCTGGATTCACTCAGACGTTTTTAAGACTCACAGCCTGTGCACACAAACAAACTTCCAGCACAACTGGTAAATCCCTCTTCCTGAATTCACTCAGACGTTTTCAAACTCACAGCTTGTGCACAGCGCACACACTTCCAGCCCCTCTGCCTCTTCCCTCTTCCTGGATTCACTCACACCTTTTTAAAACACACAGCCGGTGCACATGCACAAACTTCCAGCCCCTCTGCCACTTTCCTCTTCCTGGATTCTTTCAAACAGTTTAAAGACTCACAGCCAATGCACAGACTTCCAGCACATCTGCTAATTCCCTCTTCCTGGATTCACTCAGACGTTTTTAAGACTCACAGCCTGTGCACACAAACAAACTTCCAGCACAACTGGTAAATCCCTCTTCCTGGATTCATTCAGACGTTTTTCAAACTCACAGCCTGTGCACAGCACACACACTTGCAGCCCCTCTGCCTCTTCCCTCTTCCTGTATTCACTCAGATGTTTTTCATACTAACAGCCTGTGCACATCACACACACTTCCAGCCCCTTGGCCACTTCCCTCTTCCTGGATTCACTCAGGCGGTTTTAATATTCACAGTGTGTACAAACAAACAAACTTCCAGCACATCTGCTTCTTCCCTCTTCCTGAATTCACTCAGACGTTTTCAAACTCACAGCTTGTGCACATGCACAAACTTCCAGCCTCTCTGCCTCTTCCCTCTTCCTGGATTCACTCAGACGTTTTTAATACTCACAGCCTGTGCACACAAACAAACTTCCAGCACATCTGCTTCTTCCCTCTTCCTGTATTCACTCAGAGGTTTTTCAAACTCACAGTCTGAGCACATAAACAAACTTCCATCCCCTCTGCCACTTCCCTCTTCCTGGATTCACTCAGACCTTTTTAAGACTTACAGCCTGTGCACACAAACAAACTTCCAGCCCATCTGCTTCTTCCCTCTTCCTGGATTCACTCAGACGTTTTTAAGACTCACAGCCTGTGCACACAAACAAACTTCCAACACATCTGCTTCTTCCCTCTTCCTGAATTCACTCAGACGTTTTCAAACTCACAGCTTGTGCACAGCGCACACACTTCCAGCCCCTCTGCCTCTTCCCTCTTCCTGGATTCACTCAGACGTTTTTAAAACTCACAGCCGGTGCACATGCACAAACTTCCAGCCCCTCTGCCACTTCCCTCTTCCTGGATTCTATCAAACGGTTTTAAGACTCACAGCCAATGCACATGCACAGACTTCCAGCACATCTGCTAATTCCCTCTTCCTGGATTCACTCAGACGTTTTTAAGACTCACAGTCTGTGCACAAACACAAACCTCCAGCCCCTCTGCCACTTCCCTCTTCCTGGATTCACTCAGACGTTTTTAAGACTCACAGCCTGTGCACACAAACAAACTTCCAGCACATCCGCTTCTTCCCTCTTCCTGAATTCACTCAGACGTTTTCAAACTCACAGCTTGTGCACAGCGCACACACTTCCAGCCCCTCTGCCTCTTCCCTCTTCCTGGATTCACTCAGACGTTTTTAAAACTCACATCCGGTGCACATGCACAAACTTCCAGCCCCTCTGCCACTTCCCTCTTCCTGGATTCTATCAAACGGTTTAAAGACTCACAGCCAATGCACATGCACACACTTCCAGCCTCTCTGCCTCTTCCCTCTTCCTGGATTCACTCAGACGTTTTTAATACTCACAGCCTGTGCACACAAACAAACTTCCAGCACATCTGCTTCTTCCCTCTTCCTGTATTCACTCAGAGGTTTTTCAAACTCACAGTCTGAGCACATAAATAAACTTCCATCCCCTCTGCCACTTCCCTCTTCCTGGATTCACTCAGACGTTTTTAAGACTCACAGCCTGTGCACACAAACAAACTTCCAGCACATCTGCTTCTTCCCTCTTCCTGAATTCACTCAGACGTTTTCAAACTCACAGCTTGTGCACAGCGCACACACTTCCAGCCCCTCTGCCACTTCACTCTTCCTGGATTCACTCAGACGTTTTTAAGAATCACAGCCCATGCACATGCACAGACTTCCAGCACATCTGCTAATTCCCTCTTCCTGAATTCACTCAGACGCTTTGAAAACTCACAGCCGGTGCACATGCACAAACGTCCAGCACATCTGGTAATTCCATCCTCCTGAATTCACTCAGATGTTTTTCAAACTCACAGCCTGTGCACAGCACACACACTTGCAGCCTCTCTGCCTCTTCCCTCTTCCTGTATTCACTCAGATGTTTTTCATACTAACAGTCTGTGCACACACACGAACTTCCAGCCCCTCTGCCACTTCCCTCTTCCTGGATTCACCCAGACGTTTTTAAAACTCACAGCCGTTGCACATGCACAAACTTCCAGCACATCTGGTAATTCCCTCTTCCTGGATTCATTCAGACGTTTTTAAGACTCACAGCCCATGCACATGCACAGACTTCCAGCACATCTGCTAATTCCCTCTTCCTGAATTCACTCAGACGTTTTTCAAACTCACAGTCTGTGCACACACACAAACTTCCAGCCCCTCTGCCACTTCCCTCTTCCTGGATTCACCCAGACGTTTTTAAAACTCACAGCCAGTGCACACACACAAACTTCCAGCACATCTGGTAATTACCTCTTCCTGGATTCATTCAGACGTTTTTCAAACTCACAGCCTGTGCACAGCACACACACTTGCAGCCCCTCTGCCTCTTCCCTCTTCCTGTATTCACTCAGATGTTCTTCATACTAACAGCCTGTGCACATAACACACACTTCCAGCCCCTTGGCCACTTCCCTCTTCCTGGATTCACTCAGACGGTTTTAATATTCACAGTGTGTACAAACAAACAAACTTCAAGCACATCTGCTTCTTCCCTCTTCCTGTATTCACTTAGAGGTTTTTCAAACTCACAGCCTGTGCACATCACGCACACTTCCAGCCTCTCTGCCTCTTCCCTCTTCCTGGATTCACTCAGACGTTTTTAAGACTCACAGCCTGTGCACACAAATAAACTTCCAGCATATCTGCTTCTTCCCTCTTCCTGAATTCACTCAGACGTTTTAAAACTCACAGTCTGTGCACACACACAAACCTCCAGCCCCTCTGCCACTTCCTTCTTCCTGGATTCACTCAGATGTTTTTAAGATTCACAGCCTGTGCAAACAACCAAACTTCCAGCACATCTGCTTCTTCCCTCTTCCTGTATTCACTCAGAGGTTTTTCAAACTCACAGCCTGTGCACATCACACACACTTCCAGCCTCTCTGCCTCTTCCCTCTTCCTGGATTCACTCAGACGTTTTTAAGACGCACAGCCTGTGCACACAAACAAACTTCCAGCACATCTGCTTCTTCCCTCTTCCTGAATTCACTCAGACGTTTTTAAAACTCACAGCCATTGCACATGCACAAACTTCCAGCCTCTCTGCCTCTTCCCTCTTCCTGGATTCACTCAGACGTTTTTAAAACTCACAGCCTGTGCACACAAACAAACTTCCAGCACATCTGCTTCTTCCCTCTTCCTGTATTCACTCAGAGGTTTTTCAAACTCACAGCCTCTGCACATCACACACACTTCCAGCCTCTCTGCCTCTTCCCTCTTCCTGAATTCACTCAGACGTTTTAAAACTCACAGTCTGAGCACATAAACAAACTTCCAGCCCCTCTGCCACTTCCCTCTTCCTAGATTCACTCAGATGTTTTTAAGACTCACAGCCTGTGCACACAAACAAACTTCCAGCACATCTGCTTCTTCCCTCTTCCTGAATTCACTCAGACGTTTTCAAACTCACAGCTTGTGCACAGCGCACACACTTCCAGCCCCTCTGCTTCTTCCCTCTTCCTGAATTCACTCAGACGTTTTTAAAACTCACAGCGATTGCACATGCACAAAGTTCCTGCCTCTCTGCCTCTTCCCTCTTCCTGGATTCACTCAGACGTTTTTAAAACTCACAGCCTGTGCACACAAACAAACTTCCAGCACATCTGCTTCTTCCCTCTTCCTGAATTCACTCAGACGTTTTAAAACTCACAGTCTGAGCACATAAACAAACTTCCAGCCCCTCTGCCACTTCCCTCTTCCTGGATTCACTCAGACGTTTTTAAGACTCACAGCCTGTGCACACAAACAAACTTCCAGCACATCTGCTTCTTCCCTCTTCCTGAATTCACTCAGACGTTTTCAAACTCACAGCTTGTGCACAGCGCACACACTTCCAGCCCCTCTGCTTCTTCCCTCTTCCTGAATTCACTCAGACGTTTTTAAAACTCACAGCCATTGCACACACACAAACTTCCAGCCTCTCTGCCTCTTCCCTCTTCCTGGATTCACTCAGACGTTTTTAAAACTCACAGCCTGTGCACACAAACAAACTTCCAGCACATCTGCTTCTTCCCTCTTCCTGTATTCACTCAGAGGTTTTTCAAACTCACAGCCTGTGCACATCACACACACTTCCAGCCTCTCTGCCTCTTCCCTCTTCCTGGATTCACTCAGACCTTTTTAAGACTCACAGCCTGTGCACACAAACAAACTTCCAGCCCATCTGCTTCTTCCCTCTTCCTGAATTCACTCAGACGTTTTAAAACTCACAGTCTGAGCACATAAACAAACTTCCAGCCCCTCTGCCACTTCCCTCTTCCTGGATTCACTCAGACGTTTTTAAGACTCACAGCCTGTGCACACAAACAAACTTCCAGCACATCTGCTTCTTCCCTCTTCCTGAATTCACTCAGACGTTTTCAAACTCACAGCTTGTGCACAGCGCACACACTTCCAGCCCCTCTGCTTCTTCCCTCTTCCTGAATTCACTGAGACGTTTTTAAAACTCACAGCCATTGCACATGCACAAACTTCCAGCCTCTCTGCCTCTTCCCTCTTCCTGGATTCACTCAGACGTTTTTAAAACTCACAGCCTGTGCACACAAACAAACTTCCAGCACATCTGCTTCTTCCCTCTTCCTGTATTCACTCAGAGGTTTTTCAAACTCACAACCTGTGCACATCACACACACTTCAAGCCTCTCTGCCTCTTCCCTCTTCCTGGATTCACTCAGACCTTTTTAAGACTCACAGCCTGTGCACACAAACAAACTTCCAGCCCATCTGCTTCTTCCCTCTTCCTGAATTCACTCAGACGTTTTAAAACTCACAGTCTGAGCACATAAACAAACTTCCAGCCCCTCTGCCACTTCCCTCTTCCTGGATTCACTCAGACGTTTTTAAGACTCACAGCCTGTGCACACAAACAAACTTCCAGCACATCTGCTTTTTCCCTCTTTCTAAATTCACTCAGACGTTTTCAAACTCACAGCTTGTGCACAGCGCACACACTTCCAGCCCCTCTGCCTCTTCCCTCTTCCTGGATTCACTCAGACGTTTTTAAAACTCACAGCCGGTGCACATGCACAAACTTCCAGCCCCTCTGCCACTTCCCTCTTCCTGGATTCTATCAAACGGTTTAAAGACTCACAGCCAATGCACAGACTTCCAGCACATCTGCTAATTCCCTCTTCCTGGATTCACTCAGACGTTTTTAAGACTCACAGCCTGTGCACACAAACAAACTTCCAGCACAACTGGTAAATCCCTCTTCCTGGATTCATTCAGACCTTTTTCAAACTCACAGCCTGTGCACAGCACACACACTTGCAGCCCTTCTGCCTCTTCCCTCTTCCTGTATTCACTCAGATGTTTTTCATACTAACAGCCTGTGCACATCACACACACTTCCAGCCCCTTGGCCACTTCCCTCTTCCTGGATTCACTCAGACGGTTTTAATATTCACAGTGTGTACAAACAAACAAACTTCCAGCACATCTGCTTCTTCCCTCTTCCTGTATTCACTCAGAGGTTTTTCAAACTCACAGCCTGTGCACATCACGCACACTTGCAGCCCCTCTGCCTCTTCCCTCTTCCTGGATTCACTAAGACATTTTTAAGACTCACAGCCTGTGCACACAAACAAACTTCCAGCCCATCTGCTTCTTCCCTCTTCCTGAATTCACTCAGACGTTTTAAAACTCACAGTCTGAGCACATAAACAAACTTCCAGCCCCTCTGCCATTTCCCTCTTCCTGGATTCACTCAGACGTTTTTAAGACTCACAGCCTGTGCACACAAACAAACTTCCAGCACAACTGGTAAATCCCTCTTCCTGAATTCACTCAGACGTTTTCAAACTCACAGCTTGTGCACAGCGCATACACTTCCAGCCCCTCTGCCTCTTCCCTCTTCCTGGATTCACTCAGACGTTTTTAAAACTCACAGCCGGTGCACATGCACAAACTTCCAGCCCCTCTGCCACTTCCCTCTTCCTGGATTCTATCAAACAGTTTAAAGACTCACAGCCAATGCACAGACTTCCAGCACATCTGCTAATTCCCTCTTCCTGGATTCACTCAGACGTTTTTAAGACTCACAGCCTGTGCACACAAACAAACTTCCAGCACAACTGGTAAATCCCTCTTCCTGGATTCATTCAGACGTTTTTCAAACTCACAGCCTGTGCACAGCACACACACTTGCAGCCCCTCTGCCTCTTCCCTCTTCCTGTATTCACTCAGATGTTTTTCATACTAACAGCCTGTGCACATCACACACACTTCCAGCCCCTTGGCCACTTCCCTCTTCTTGGATTCACTCAGACGGTTTTAATATTCACAGTGTGTACAAACAAACAAACTTCCAGCACATCTGCTTCTTCCCTCTTCCTGTATTTACTCAGAGGTTTTTCAAACTCACAGCCTGTGCACATCACGCACACTTCCACCCTCTCTGCCTCTTCCCTCTTCCTGGATTCACTCAGACGTTTTTAAGACTCACAGCCTGTGCACACAAATAAACTTCCAGCATATCTGCTTCTTCCCTCTTCCTGAATTCACTCAGACGTTTTAAAACTCACAGTCTGTGCACACACACAAACCTCCAGCCCCTCTGCCACTTCCTTCTTCCTGGATTCACTCAGATGTTTTTAAGATTCACAGCCTGTGCAAACAACGAAACTTCCAGCACATCTGCTTCTTCCCTCTTCCTGTATTCACTCAGAGGTTTTTCAAACTCACAGCCTGTGCACATCACACACACTTCCAGCCTCTCTGCCTCTTCCCTCTTCCTGGATTCACTCAGACGTTTTTAAGACGCACAGCCTGTGCACACAAACAAACTTCCAGCACATCTGCTTCTTCCCTCTTCCTGAATTCACTCAGACGTCTTAAAACTCACCGTCTGAGCACACACACAAACTTCCAGCCCCTCTGCCACTTCCCTCTTCCTGGATTCACTAAGACATTTTTAAGACTCACAGCCTGTGCACACAAACAAACTTCCAGCCCATCTGCTTCTTCCCTCTTCCTGAATTCACTCAGACGTTTTAAAACTCACAGTCTGAGCACATAAACAAACTTCCAGCCCCTCTGCCACTTCCCTCTTCCTGGATTCACTCAGATGTTTTTCATACGAATAGCCTGTGCACATCACACACACTTCCAGCCCCTGTGCTACTTCCCTCTTCATGGATTCACACAGACGTTTTTAAGACTCACAGCCGATGCACATGCACAGACTTCCAGCACATCTGCGAATTCCCTCTTCCTGAATTCACTCAGACGTTTTTAATACTCACAGCCTGTGCACACACACAAACTTCCAGCACATCTGCTTTTTCCCTCTTCCTGTATTCACTCAGAGGTTTTTCAAACTCACAGCCTGTGCACATCACACACACTTCCAGCCTCTCTGCCTCTTCCCTCTTCCTGGATTCACTCAGACCTTTTTAAGACTTACAGCCTGTGCACACAAACAAACTTCCAGCCCATCTGCTTCTTCCCTCTTCCTGAATTCACTCAGACGTTTTAAAACTCACAGTCTGAGCACATAAACAAACTTCCAGCCCCTCTGCCACTTCCCTCTTCCTGGATTCACTCAGACGTTTTTAAGACTCACAGCCTGTGCACACAAACAAACTTCCAACACATCTGCTTCTTCCCTCTTCCTGAATTCACTCAGACGTTTTCAAACTCACAGCTTGTGCACAGCGCACACACTTCCAGCCCCTCTGCCTCTTCCCTCTTCCTGGATTCACTCAGACGTTTTTAAAACTCACAGCCGGTGCACATGCACAAACTTCCAGCCCCTCTGCCACTTCCCTCTTCCTGGATTCTATCAAACGGTTTTAAGACTCACAGCCAATGCACATGCACAGACTTCCAGCACATCTCCTAATTCCCTCTTCCTGGATTCACTCAGACGTTTTTAAGACTCACAGCCTGTGCACACAAACAAACTTCCAGCACATCTGCTTCTTCCCTCTTCCTGAATTCACTCAGACGTTTTTCAAACTCACAGTCTGTGCACACACACAAACTTCCAGCCCATCTGCAACTTCCCTCTTCCTGGATTCACTCAGACATTTTTAAAACTCACAGTCTGAGCACATAAACAAACTTCCAGCCCCTCCACCACTTCCCTCTTCCTGGATTCACTCAGACGTTTTTAAGACTCACAGCCTGTGGACACAAACAAACTTCCAGCACATCTGCTTCTTCCCTCTTCCTGAATTCACTCAGACGTTTTTCAAACTCACAGTCTGTGCACACACACAAACTTCCAGCCCCTCTGCAACTTCCCTCTTCCTGGATTCACTCAGACATTTTTAAAACTCACAGTCTGAGCACACAAACAAACTTCCAGCACATCTGCTTATTCCCTCTTCCTGAATTCACTCAGACGTTTTTCAAACTCACAGTCTGTGCACACACACAAACTTCCAGCCCCTCTGCAACTTCCCTCTTCCTGGATTCACTCAGACGTTTTTAAGACGCACAGCCTGTGCACAGCACACACACTTGCAGCCCCTTGGCCACTTCCCTCTTCCTGGATTCACTCAGACGGTTTTAATATTCACAGTGTGTACAAACAAACAAACTTCCAGCACATCTGCTTCTTCCCTCTTCCTGTATTCACTTAGAGGTTTTTCAAACTCACAGCCTGTGCACATCACGCACACTTCCAGCCTCTCTGCCTCTTCCCTCTTCCTGGATTCACTCAGACCTTTTTAAGACTCACAGCCTGTGCACACAAATAAACTTCCAGCATATCTGCTTCTTCCCTCTTCCTGAATTTACTCAGACGTTTTTAAAACTCACAGCCATTGCACATGCACAAACTTCCAGCCTCTCTGCCTCTTCCCTCTTCCTGGATTCACTCAGACGTTTTTAAAACTCACAGCCTGTGCACACAAACAAACTTCCAGCACATCTGCTTCTTCCCTCTTCCTGGATTCACTCAGACCTTTTTAAGACTCACAGCCTGTGCACACAAACAAACTTCCAGCCCATCTCCTTCTTCCCTCTTCCTGAATTCACTCAGACGTTTTAAAACTCACAGTCTGAGCACATAAACAAACTTCCAGCCCCTCTGCCACTTCCCTCTTCCTGGATTCACTCAGACGTTTTTAAAACTCACAGCCATTGCACATGCACAAACTTCCAGCCTCTCTGCCTCTTCCCTCTTCCTGGATTCACTCAGACGTTTTTAAAACTCACAGCCTGTGCACACAAACAAACTTCCAGCACATCTGCTTCTTCCCTCTTCCTGTATTCACTCAGAGGTTTTTCAAACTCACAACCTGTGCACATCACACACACTTCCAGCCTCTCTGCCTCTTCCCTCTTCCTGGATTCACTCAGACCTTTTTAAGACTCACAGCCTGTGCACACAAACAAACTTCCAGCCCATCTGCTTCTTCCCTCTTCCTGAATTCACTCAGACCTTTTTAAAACTCACAGCCTGTGCACAGAAACAAACTTCCAGCACATCTGCTTCTTCCCTCTTCCTGTATTCACTCAGAGGTTTTTCAAACTCACAGTCTGAGCACATAAACAAACTTCCAGCCCCTCTGCCACTTCCCTCTTCCTGGATTCACTCAGACGTTTTTAAGACTCACAGCCTGTGCACACAAACAAACTTCCAGCACAACTGGTAAATCCCTCTTCCTGGATTCATTCAGACGTTTTTCAAACTCACAGCCTGTGCACAGCACACACACTTGCAGCCCCTCTGCCTCTTCCCTCTTCCTGTATTCACTCAGATGTTTTTCATACGAACAGCCTGTGCACATCACACACACTTCCAGCCCCTCTGCTACTTCCCTCTTCCTGGATTGACTCAGACGTTTTTAAGACTCACAGCCGATGCACATGCACAAACTTCCAGCACATCTGGTAATTCCCTCTTCCTGGATTCATTCAGACGTTTTTCAAACTCACAGTCTGTGCACACACACAAACTTCCAGCCCCTCTGCAACTTCCCTCTTCCTGGATTCACTCAGACATTTTTAAAACTCACAGTCTGAGCACATAAACAAACTTCCAGCCCCTCTGCCTCTTCCCTCTTCCTGGATTCACTCAGACGTTTTTAAGACTCTCAGCCTGTGCACACAAACAAACTTCCAGCACATCTGCTTCTTCCCTCTTCCTGAATTCACTCAGACGTTTTTCAAACTCACAGTCTGTGCACACACACAAACTTCCAGCCCCTCTGACACTTCCCTCTTCCTGGATTCACTCAGACGTTTTTAAGACTCACAGCCTGTGCACACAAACAAACTTCCAGCCCCTCTGCCTCTTCCCTCTTCCTGGATTCACTCAGACATTTTAAAACTCACAGCCTGTGCAAAGCACAAACACTTCCAGCCCCTCTGCCACTTACCTCTTCCTGGATTCGATTAGGTTTTTAAAACTCACAGCCTGTGCACACACGCACACTTCCAGCCCCTCTGCCTCTTCCCTATTCCTGCATTGACTCAGACGTTTCTAAAACTCACAGCCTGTGCAAAGCACACACACTTCCAGCACCTCTGCCGCTTCCCTCTTCCTGGATTCACTCAGAAGTTTTAAAACTCAAAGCCTGTGCACACATAGACACTACCATCCCTTCTGCCTCTTCCCTCTACCTGGATTCACTCAGACATTTTTAAAACTCACAGGCTGTGCACAGCACACACTTTATCCCCTCTGCCTCTTCCCTCTTCCTGGATTCATTCAGAGGTTTTTAAAACTCACAGCCTGTGCACACACACACACACACTTCCACCCCCTCTGTCTCTTCCCTCTTCTTGCATTCACTCAGATGTTTTAAAACTCACAGCCTGTGCACACGGAGACACTTCCAGCCCTCCTGCCTCTTCCCTCTTCCTGGATTCACTCAGACGTTTTTAAAACTCACAGGCCATGCAAAGCACACAGTTCCAGGCCCTCGGCCTCTTCCCTGTTCCTCCATTTACTCAGACGTTTTAAAACTCACAGCCTGTGCACACGCACACACTTCCAGCCCCTCTGCTTCTTCCCTGTTCCTGGATTCACTCAGACGTTTTTAAAACTCACAGTCTGTGCACATACACAAACCTCCAGGCCCTCTGCCACTTCCCTCTTCCTGGATTCACTCAGACGTTTTAAAGATTCACAGCCTGTGCAAACATACTTCCAGCACATCTGCTTCTTCCCTCTTCCTGGATTCACGCAGAGGTTTTTCAAACTCACAGCCTGTGCACATCACACACACTTCCAGCCTATCTGCCTCTTCCCTCTTCCTGGATTCACTCAGACGTTTTTGAGACTTACAGCCTGTGCAAACAAACAAACTTCCAGCACATCTGCTTCTTCCCTCTTCCTGTATTCACGCAGAGGTTTTTCAAACTCACAGCCTGTGCACATCACACACACTTCCAGCCTCTCTGCCTCTTCCCTCTTCCTGGATTCACTCAGACGTTTTTGAGACTCACAGCCTGTGCAAACAAACAAACTTCTAGCACATCTGCTTCTTCCCTCTTCCTGAATTCACTCAGACGTTTTCAAACTCACAGCTTGTGCACAGCGCACACACTTCCAGCCCCTCTGCCTCTTCCCTCTTCCTGGATTCACTCAGACGTTTTTAAGACTCACCGTCTGTGCACACACACAAACCTCCAGCCTCTCTGACTCTTCCCTCTTCCTGGATTCACTCAGATGTTTTTGAGACTCACAGTCTGTGCACACAAAAAAAGTTCCAGCACATCTGCTTCTTCCCACTTACTGAATTCACTCAGAGGTTTTAAAACTCACAGTCTGCGGACACACACAAACCTCCAGCCCCTCTGCCACATCCCTCTTCCTGGATTCACTCAGACGTTTTTAAAATTAACAGCCTGTGCAAACAAACAAACTTCTAGCACATCTGCTTCTTCCCTCTTCCTGTATTCACTCAGAGGTTTTTCAAACTCACAGCCTGTACACATCACAGAAACCTCCAGCCCCTCTGCCACTTCCCTCTTCCTGGATTCACTCAGACGTTTTTAAAATTAACAGCCTGTGCGAACAAACAAACTTCTAGCACATCTGCTTCTTCCCTCTTCCTGTATTCACGCAGAGGTTTTTCAAACTCACAGCCTGTGCACATCACACACACTTCCAGCCTCTCTGCCTCTTCCCTCTTCCTGGATTCACTCAGACGTTTTTGAGACTCACAGCCTGTGCAAACAAACAAACTTCTAGCACATCTGCTTCTTCCCTCTTCCTGAATTCACTCAGACGTTTTCAAACTCACAGCTTGTGCACAGCGCACACACTTCCAGCCCCTCTTCCTCTTCCCTCTTCCTGGATTCACTCAGACGTTTTTAAGACTCACCGTCTGTGCACACACACAAACCTCCAGCCTCTCTGACTCTTCCCTCTTCCTGGATTCACTCAGATGTTTTTGAGACTCACAGTCTGTGCACACAAAAAAAGTTCCAGCACATCTGCTTCTTCCCACTTACTGAATTCACTCAGAGGTTTTAAAACTCACAGTCTGCGGACACACACAAACCTCCAGCCCCTCTGCCACATCCCTCTTCCTGGATTCACTCAGACGTTTTTAAAATTAACAGCCTGTGCAAACAAACAAACTTCTAGCACATCTGCTTCTTCCCTCTTCCTGTATTCACTCAGAGGTTTTTCAAACTCACAGCCTGTACACATCACAGAAACCTCCAGCCCCTCTGCCACTTCCCTCTTCCTGGATTCACTCAGACGTTTTTAAAATTAACAGCCTGTGCGAACAAACAAACTTCTAGCACATCTGCTTCTTCCCTCTTCCTGTATTCACTCAGAGGTTTTTCAAACTCACAGCCTGTGCACATCACACACACTTCCAGCCTCTCTGCCACTTCCCTCTTCCTGGATTCACTCAGACGTTTTTAAGATTCACAGCCTGTGCAAACACACAAACTTCCAGAACATCTGCTTCTTCCCTCTTCCTGGATTCACTCAGACGTTTTTAAAATTCAAAGGCTGTGCAAACAAACTTCCAGCACATCTGCTTCTTCCCCCTTCCTGTATTCACTCAGAGGTTTTTCAAACTCACAGCCTGTGCACATCACACACACTTCCAGCCTCTATGCTTGTTCCCTCTTCCTGGATTCACTCAGACTTTTTTAAGACTCACAGCCTGTGCACACACACAAACCTCCAGCCCCTCTGCCACTTCCCTTTTCCTGGATTCACTCAGACGTTTTTTAAGATTCACAGCCTGTGCAAACAAACAAACTTCCAGCACATCTGCTTCTTCCCTCTTCCTGTATTCACTCAGAGGTTTTTCAAACTCACAGCCTGTACACATCACACAAACCTCCGGCCTCTCTGCCTCTTCCCTCTTCCTGGATTCACTCAGACGTTTTTGAGACTCACAGCCTGTGCAAACAAACAAACTTCCAGGACATCTGCTTCTTCCCTCTTCCTGGATTCACTCAGACGTTTTTAAGATTCACAGCCTGTGCAAACAAACAAACTTCCAGAACATCTGCTTCTTCCCTCTTCCTGTATTCACTCAAAAAACTAAAGACTCACCTGTTTCGATTAGCTGGCTTGGCCCACTCATAATTTTATTTTACCTCCTGGCAGCTATTTTTAATTGGGAATTTCTGGGGTAAATATTTTAAATTTATCTCTTTGGGGTACCTTTAGGGGTCGTTTTTTAAATAATGTATTTTAAATGCTTTACTTGAATGTAGAGTTTTTATAACCTCCTCTATTTATGCATTTAAATATTTAAGTATTTAAATATTTAAGTATTTGTGTATTTATGTATTCTTTTTATGTATTCCACTGACTGTACACAGCCCCGAGTCCCTTTTGGGAGAGGGGGCGGTCTAGAAATTTGAATAAAGTAAAGTAAAGTAAGATGTTTTTGAGACTCACAGCCTGTGCACACAAAAAAAGTTCCAGCACATCTGCTTCTTCCCACTTCCTGAATTCACTCAGACGTTTTAAAACTCACAGTCTGTGCACTTACATAAACCTCCAGCCCCTCTGCCACTTCCCTCTTCCTGGATTCACTCAGACGTTTTTAAAATTCCCAGCCTGTGCAAACAAACTTCCAGCACATCTGCTTCTTCCCTCTTCCTGTATTCACTCAGAGGTTTTTCAAACTCACAGCCTGTGCACATCACACACACTTCCAGCCTCTCTGCCCCTTCCCTCTTCCTGGATTCACTCAGACGTTTTTAAGACTCACAGTCTGTGCACACACACAAACCTCCAGCCCCTCTGCCACTTCCCTCTTCCTGGATTCACGCAGAGGTTTTTCAAACTCACAGCCTGTGCACATCCCAAACACTTCCAGCCTCTCTGCCTTTTCCCTCTTCCTGGATTCACTCAGACGTTTTTGAGACTCACAGCCTGTGCAAACAAACAAACTTCCAGCACATCTGCTTCTTCCCTCTTCCTGTATTCACTCAGAGGTTTTTCAAACTCACAGCCTGTGCACATCACACACACTTCCAGCCCCTCTGCCACTTCCCTCTTCCTGAATTCACTCAGACGTTTTTAAGACTCACTGCCTGTGCACACAAACAAACTTCCAGCACATCTGCTTCTTCCCTCTTCCTGAATTCACTCAGACATTTTCAAACTAACAGCTTGTGCACAGCACACACACCTCCAGCCACTCTGCGTCTTCCCTCTTCCTGGATTCACTCAGACGTTTTTAAAATTCACAGCCTGTGCAAACAAACTTCCAGCACATCTGCTTCTTCCCTCTTCCTGTATTCACTCAGAGGTTTTTCAAACTCACAGCCTGTGCATATCACACACACTTCCAGCCTCTCTGCTTGATCCCTCTTCCTGGATTCACTCAGACGTTTTTAAAACTCACAGCCAGTGCACACGCACAAACTTCCAGCACATCTGGTAATTCCCTCTTCCTAAATTCACTCAGACGTTTTTCAAACTCACAGTCTGTGCACAGCACACACACTTGCAGCCCCTCTGCCTCTTCCCTCTTCCTGTATTCACTCAGATGTTTTTCATAAGAACAGCCTGTGCACATCACACACACTTCCAGCCCCTCTGCTACTTCCCTCTTCCTGGATTCACTCAGACGTTTTTAAGACTCACAGCCCATGCACATGCACAGACTTCCAGCACATCTGCTAATTCCCTCTTCCTGAATTCACTCAGACATTTTTCAAACTCACAGTCTGTGCATACACACAAACTTCCAGCACATCTGCTTCTTCCCTCTTCCTGAATTCACTCAGACGTTTTTAAGACTCACAGCCTGTGCACAGAAACAAGATTGCAGCACATCTGCTTCTTCGCTCTTCCTGTATTCACTCAGAGGTTTTTCAAACTCACAGCCTGTGTACATCACACACACTTGCAGCCCCTCTGCCTCTTCCCTCTTCCTGGATTCACTCAGACATTTTAAAACTCACAGCCTGTGCAAAGCACAAACACTTCCAGCCCCTCTGCCACTTACCTCTTCCTGGATTCGATTAGGTTTTTAAAACTCACAGCCTGTGCACACACGCACACTTCCAGCACCTCTGCCGCTTCCCTCTTCCTGGATTCACTCAGAAGTTTTAAAACTCAAAGCCGGTGCACACGTAGACACTACCATCCCTTCTGCCTCTTCCCTCTACCTGGATTCACTCAGACATTTTAAAAACTCACAGGCTGTGCACAGCACACACTTTATCCCCTCTGCCTCTTCCCTCTTCCTGGATTCATTCAGAGGTTTTTAAAACTCACAGCCTGTGCACACACACACACACACTTCCACCCCCTCTGCCTCTTCCCTCTTCTTGGATTCACTCAGATGTTTTAAAACTCACAGCCTGTGCACACGGAGACACTTCCAGCCCTCCTGCCTCTTCCCTCTTCCTGGATTCACTCAGACGTTTTTAAAACTCACAGGCCATGCAAAGCACACAGTTCCAGGCCCTCGGCCTCTTCCCTGTTCCTCCATTTACTCAGACGTTTTAAAACTCACAGCCTGTGCACATACACAAACCTCCAGGCCCTCTGCCACTTCCCTCTTCCTGGATTCACTCAGACGTTTTAAAGATTCACAGCCTGTGCAAACATACTTAAAGCACATCTGCTTCTTCCCACTTCCTGTATTCACGCAGAGGTTTTTCAAACTCACAGCCTGTGCACATCACACACACTTCCAGCCTCTCTGCCTCTTCCCTCTTCCTGGATTCACTCAGACGTTTTTGAGACTCACAGCCTGTGCAAACAAACAAACTTCCAGCACATCTGCTTCTTCCCTCTTCCTGTATTCACTCAGAGGTTTCTCAAACTCACAGCCTGTGCACATCACACACACTTCCAGCCCCTCTGCCACTTCCCTCTTCCTGAATTCACTCAGACGTTTTTAAGACTCACTGCCTGTGCACACAAACAAACTTCCAGCACATCTGCTTCTTCCCTCTTCCTGAATTCACTCAGACATTTTCAAACTAACAGCTTGTGCACAGCACACACACTTCCAGCCACTCTGCCTCTTCCCTCTTCCTGGATTCACTCAGACGTTTTTAAAATTCACAGCCTGTGCAAACAAACTTCCAGCACATCTGCTTCTTCCCTCTTCCTGTATTCACTCAGAGGATTTTCAAACTCACAGCCTGTGCACATCACACACACTTCCAGCCTCTCTGCTTGATCCCTCTTCCTGGATTCACTCAGACATTTTTAAAACTCACAGCCAGTGCACACGCACAAACTTCCAGCACATCTGGTAATTACCTCTTCCTGGATTCATTCAGACGTTTTTAAAACTCACAGCCGGTGCACATGCACAAACTTCCAGCCCCTCTGCCACTTCCCTCTTCCTGGATTCTATCAAACGTTTTTAAGACTCACAGCCAACGCCAATGCACAGACTTCCAGCACATCTGCTAATTCCCTCTTCCTAAATTCACTCAGACGTTTTTCAAACTCACAGTCTGTGCACACACACAAACTTCCAGCCCTTCTGCCACTTCCCTCTTCCTGGATTCACTCAGACGTTTTTAAGTCTCACAACCTCTGCACACAAACAAACTTCCAGCACATCTGGTAAATCCCTCTTCCTGGATTCATTCAGACGTTTTTCAAACTCACAGCCTGTGCACAGCACACACACTTGCAGCCCCTCTGCCTCTTCCCTCTTCCTGTATTCACTCAGATGTTTTTCATAAGAACAGCCTGTGCACATCACACACACTTCCAGCCCCTCTGCTACTTCCCTCTTCCTGGATTCACTCAGACGTTTTTAAGACTCACAGCCCATGCACATGCACAGACTTCCAGCACATCTGCTAATTCCCTCTTCCTGAATTCACTCAGACGTTTTTAAGACTCACAGCCTGTGCACACAAACAAGATTCCAGCACATCTGCTTCTTCCCTCTTCCTGTATTCACTCAGAGGTTTTTCAAACTCACAGCCTGTGTACATCACACACACTTGCAGCCCCTCTGCCTCTTCCCTCTTCCTGGATTCACTCAGACGTTTTAAAACTCACAGCCTGTGCAAAGCACAAACACTTCCAGCCCCTCTGCCACTTACCTCTTCCTGGATTCGATTAGGTTTTTAAAACTCACAGCCTCTGCACATGCACACACTTCCAGCCCCTCTGCCTCTTCCCTATTCCTGCATTGACTCAGACGTTTCTAAAACTCACAGCCTGTGCAAAGCACACACACTTCCAGCACCTCTGCCGCTTCCCTCTTCCTGGATTCACTCAGAAGTTTTAAAACTCAAAGCCTGTGCACACGTAGACACTACCATCCCTTCTGCCTCTTCCCTCTACCTGGATTCACTCAGACATTTTTAAAACTCACAGGCTGTGCACAGCACACACTTTATCCCCTCTGCCTCTTCCCTCTTCCTGGATTCATTCAGAGGTTTTTAAAACTCACAGCCTGTGCACACACACACACACATTTCCACCCCCTCTGCCTCTTCCCTCTTCTTGGATTCACTCAGATGTTTTAAAACTCACAGCCTGTGCACACGGAGACACTTCCAGCCCTCCTGCCTCTTCCCTCTTCCTGGATTCACTCAGACGTTTTTAAAACTCATAGGCCATGCAAAGCACACAGTTCCAGGCCCTCAGCCTCTTCCCTGTTCCTCCATTTACTCAGACGTTTTAAAACTCACAGCCTGTGCACACGCACACACTTCCAGCCCCTCTGCTTCTTCCCTGTTCCTGGATTCACTCAGACGTTTTTAAAACTCACAGGCGGTGCAAAGCACACAGTTCCAGCCTGTCGGCCTCTTCCCTCTTCCTCGATTCACTCAGACGTTTTTAAAACTCACAGCCTGTGCACAGCACACACTTCCAGCCCTCCTACCTCTTCCCTCTTCCTGGATTCACTCAGACATTTTTAAAAATCACAGCCTGTGCACACACACATACACTTCCAGCCCCTCTGCCTCTTCCCTCTTCCTGGATCCACTCAGACGTTTTTAAAACTCACAGCCTGTGTACATGCACACACTTCCAGCCCGTCTGCCTCTTCCCTCTTCCTGGATGCACTCAGACGTTTTTAAAACTCACAGCCTGTGTACATGCAAATACTTTCAGCCCCTCTGCTTCTTCCCTGTTCCTGGATTCACTCAGACGTTTCTAAAACTCACAGGCCGTGGAAAGCACACAATTTAGCCCCTCTGCCTCTTCCCTCTTCCTGGATTCGATTAGAGTTTTTAAAACTCACAGCCTGTGCACATGCACACACTTCCAGTCCCTCTGCCTCTTCCCTGTTCCTGCATTCACTCAGACGTTTAAAAACTCACAGCCTGTGCACACACGTACACTTCCAGCCCCTCTGCCTCGTCCCTCTTCCTGGATTCACTTAGACGTTTTAAAACTCACAGCCTGTGCACAAACGGACAATTCCAGCCCCTCTGCCTCGTCCCTCTTCCTGGATTCACTCAGACATTTTAAAACTCACAGGCTGTGCACAGCATACACTTTAGCCCCTCTGCCTCTTCCCTGTTTCTGGATTCATTCAGAGGTTTTTAAAACTCACAGCATCTGCAAAGCACAGACACTTCCACCCCCTCTGCCTCTTCCCTGTTCTTGGATTCACTCAGACATTTTTAAAACTCACAGGCTGTGCACAGCACACATTTCCAGCCCTTCTGCCTCTTCCCTCTTCCTGGATTCATTCAGAGGTTTTTAAAACTCACAGCCTGTGATAAGCACAGACACTTCCAGTACCTCTGCCTCTTCCCTGTTCCTCCATTCACTCAGACGTTTTAAAACTCACAGCCTGTGCACACACAGACACACTTCCAGCCCCTCTGCTTCTTCCCTGTTCCTGGATTCACTCAGACGTTTTTAAAACTCACAGCCTGTGCACATGCACACACTTCCAGCCCATCTGCCTCTTCCCGCTTCCTGGATACACTCAGACATTTTTAAAACTCACAGGCTGTGCAAAGCACATACACTTCCAGCCACTCTGCCTCTTTCCCCTTCTGGCATTCATTCAGAGGTTTTAAAACTCACAGCCTGTGCACACACACACACTTCCAGCCCCTCTGCCTCTTCCCTCTTCCTGGATTCACTCAGACGTTTTAAAACTCACAGCCTGTGCAAAGCACATACACTTCCAGCCCCTCTGCCTCTTCTCCCTTCTAGGATTCACTCATATGTTTTAAAACTCACAGCCTGTGCACACGCAGACACTTCCAGCCCTTCTGCTTCTTCCCTCTTCCTGGATTCACTCAGAGGTTTTTAAAACTCACAGCCTGTGCACACACACACACACTTCCAGCCCCTCTGCCTCTTCCCTCCTCCTGGATTCACTCAGACGTTTTAAAACTCACAGCCTGTGCAAAGCACATACACTTCCAGCCCCTCTGCCTCATCCCCCTTCTGGGATTCACTCAGACGTTTTAAAACTCATAGCCTGTGCACACGAACACACTTTCAACCCCTCTGCCTCTTCCCTGTTCCTGCATTCACTCAGACGTTTTAAAACTCACAGCCTGTGCACATGCACATAATTCCAGACCCTCTGCCTCTTCCCTCTTCCTGGATTCATTCAGAGGTTTTTAAAACTCACAGCCTGTGCAAAGCACACACACCTCCAGCCCGTCTGCCTCTTCCCTCTTCTTAGATTCTCTCAGATGCTTTTTAAACTCACAGCCTGTGCACATCACACACACTTCCAGCCCTTCTGCCTCTTCCCTGTTCCTGCATTCACTCAGACGTTTTAAAACACACATCCTGTGCATACACGCACACTTCCACCCCCTCTGCCTCTTCCCGCTTCTTGGATTCACTCAGACGTTTTAAAACTCACAGCCTGTGCACACGCACACACTTCCAGCCCCTCTGCCTCTTCCCTTTTCCTGGATTCATTCAGAGGTTTTTAAAACTCACAGCCTGTGAAAAGCACACACACTTCCAGCCCCTCTGCCTCTTCCCTTTTCCTCCATTCACTCAGACGTTTTAAAACTCACAGCCTGTACACACGGACACATCCAGCCCTTCTGCCTCTTCCCTCTTCCTGGATGCACTCAGACATTTTTAAAACTCACAGGCTGTGCACAGCACACACTTCCAGCCCTTCTGCCTCTTCCCTCTTCCTGGATTCATTCAGAGGTATTTAAAACTCACAGCCTGTGCATAGCACACACACTTCCAGTCCCTCTCGCTCTTCCCTTTTCCTCCATAAACTCAGACATTTTAAAACTCACAGCCTGTGCACATGCACACACTTTCAACCCCTCTGCTTCTTCCCTGTTCCTGGATTCACTCAGACATTTTTAAAACTCACAGGCTGTGCACAGCACAAACTTCCACCCCCTCTGCCTCTTCCTTCTTTCTGGATTCACTCAGACATTTTTAAAACTCACAGCCTGTGCACATGCACACACTTCCAGCCCTTCTGCCTCTTCCCTCTTCCTGGATTCATTCAGAGGTTTTTAAAACTCACAGCCTCTGCAAAGCACAGACACTTCCAGTCCCTCTCCCTCTTCCCTGTTACTCCATTCACTCAGACGCTTTAAAACTCACAGCTTGTGCACATGCACACACTTCCAGCCCTTCTGCCTCTTCCCTCTTCCTGGATGCACTCAGACATTTTTCAAATGCACAGGCTGTGCACAGCACACACTTCCAGCCCCTCTGCCTCTTCCCTCTTCCTGGATTCATTCAGATGTTTTTAAAACTCACAGCCTGAGCAAAGCACAAACACTTCCAGTCCCTCTGCCTCTTCCCTGTTCCTCCATTCACTCAGACGTTTTAAAACTCACAGCCTGTGCACACACGCGAACGTCCAGCCCCTCGGCCTCTTCCCTCTTCCTGGATTCAATTAGAGTTTTTAAAACTCACAGCCTGTACGCACACACACACAGACTTCCAGCCCCACTGCGACTTCCCTCTTCCTGGATTCACTCAGACGTTTTTAAAACTCAGAGCCTGTGCACACGAACACACTTTCAGCCCCTCTGCTTCTTCCCTCTTCCTGGATTCACTCAGACGTTTTTAAAACTCACAGCCTGTGCACACACACACACACTTCCAGCGCCTATGCCACTTCCCTCTTCCTGGATTCACTCAGAGGTTTTTAAAACTCAGAGCCTGTGCACATGCACACAGTTCCAGCCCCTCTGCTTCTTCCCTGTTCCTGGATTCACTCAGACGTTTTTGAAACTCACAGGCCGTGCAAAGCATACAGTTCCAGCCCTTCTGCCTCTTCTCTCTTCCTGGATTCACTCAGACATTTTTAAAACTCACAGGCTGTGCACACACACACTTCCAGGGCCTCTGCCTCTTCCCTCTTCCTGGATTCATTCAGAGGTTTTTAAAACTCACAGCCTGTGCAAAGCACACACACTTCCAGTCCCCCTCCCTCTTCCCTGTTCCTCCATTTACTCAGATGTTTTAAAACTCACAGCCTGTGCACACGCACACACTTCCAGCCCCTCTGCTTCTTCCCTGTTCCTGGATTCACTCAGACGTTTTTAAAACTCACAGGCCGTGCAACGCACACAGTTCCAGCCCGTCGTACTCTTCCCTCTTCCTGGATTCACTCAGACGTTTTTAAAACTCACAGCCTATGCACACACACACACACTTCCAGCCCCTCTGCCACTTCCCTCTTCCTGGATTCACTCAGAGGTTTTTAAAACTCACAGCCTGTGCACTTGCAGACACCTCCAGCCCTTCTGCCTCTTCCCTCTTCCTGGATTCACTCAGACATTTTAAAAACTCACAGCCTGTGCAAAGCACACACAATTCCAACCCCTCTGCCTCTTCCCTCTTCCTGGATTCACTCAGAGGTTTTTAAAACTCACAGCCTGTGCATAGCACATACACTTCCAGTCCCTCTCGCTCTTCCCTTTTCCTCCATAAACTCAGACATTTTAAAACTCACAGCGTGTACACACGCACACACTTTCAACCCCTCTGCTTCTTCCCTGTTCCTGGATTCACTCAGACATTTTTAAAACTCACAGGCTGTGCACAGCACACATTTCCACCCCCTCTGCCTCTTCCTTCTTTCTGGATTCACTCAGACATTTTTAAAACTCACAGCCTGTGCACATGCACACACTTCCACCCCTTCTGCCTCTTCCCTCTTCCTGGATGCACTCAGACATTTTAAAAATGCACAGGCTGTGCAGAGCACACACTTCCAGCCCCTCTGCCTCTTCCCTCTTCCTGGATTCATTCCGATGTTTTTAAAACTCACAGCCTGAGCAAAGCACAAACACTTCCAGTCCCTCTGCCTCTTCCCTGTTCCTCCATTCACTCAGACGTTTTAAAACTCACAGCCTGTGCACACACGCGAACGTCCAGCCCCTCTGCCTCGTCCCTCTTCCTGGATTCACTCAGATGTTTTAAAACTCACAGGCTGTGCACAGCACACACTTTAGCCCCTCTGCCTCTTCCCTCTTCCTGCATTCAGTCAGACGTTTTAAAACTCACAGCTTGTACACACACAAACTTCCAGTCCCTTTGCCTCTTCCCTGGTCCTGGATTCACTCAGACATTTTAAAAACTCACAGCCTGTGGAAAGCACACACATTTCCAGCCCCTCGGCCTCTTCCCTCTTCCTGGATTCAATTAGAGTTTTTAAAACTCACAGCCTGTGCGCACACACACACAGACTTCCAGCCCCACTGCGACTTCCCTCTTCCTGGATTCACTCAGACGTTTTTAAAACTCACAGCCTGTGCACTTGCAGACACCTCCAGCCCTTCTGCCTCTTCCCTCTTCCTGGATTCACTCAGACATTTTAAAAAGTCACAGCCTGTGCAAAGCACACACATTTCCAGCCCCTCGGCCTCTTCCCTCTTCCTGGATTCAATTAGAGTTTTTAAAACTCACAGCCTGTGCGCACAAACACACAGACTTCCAGCCCCTCTGCCACTTCCCACTTCCTGGATTCATTCAGAGGTTTTAAAACTCACAGCCTGTGCACACACACACACTTCTAGCCCCTCGGCCTATTCCCTCTTCCTGGATTCGATTAGAGTTTTTAAAACTCACAGTCTGTGCACACACACACACACTTCCAGCCCCTCTGCCTCTTCCCTCTTCCTGGATTCACTCAGACATTTTAAAACTCACAGCCTGTGCAAAGCACAAACACTTCCAGCCCCTCTGCTTCTTCCCTATTCCTGGATTCACTCAGACATTTCTAAAACTCACAGGCCGTGCAAAGCACACAATTTAGCCATTCTGCCTCTTCCCTGTTCCTGCATTCACTCAGACGTTTTAAAACACACATCCTGTGCACACACGGACGCTTCCAACCGCTCTGCCTCTTCCCTCTTCTTGGATTCACTCAGATGTTTTAAAACTCACTGCCTGTGCACAGCACACACTTCCAGCCCTTCTGCCTATTCCCTCTTCCTGGATTCATTCAGAGGTTTTTAAAACTCACAGCCTGTGCATAGCACACACACTTCCAGCCCCTCTGCCACTTCCCTCTTCCTGGATTCACTCAGAGGTTGTTAAAACTCACAGCCTGTGCATAGCACATACACTTCCAGTCCCTCTCGCTCTTCCCTTTTCCTCCATAAACTCAGACATTTTAAAACTCACAGCGTGTACACACGCACACACTTTCAACCCCTCTCCCTCTTCCCTGTTCCTGGATTCACTCAGACGTTTCAAAAACTCACAGGCCGTGCAAAGCACACAATTTATCCCCTCTGCCTCTTCCCTGTTCCTGCATTCACTCAGACATTTTAAAACTCACAGCCTGTGCACACGGACACACTTTCAACCCCTCTGCTTCTTCCCTGTTCCTGGATTCACTCAGACATTTTTAAAACTCACAGGCTGTGCACAGCACACACTTCCACCCGCTCTGCCTCTTCCTTCTTTCTGGATTCACTCAGACATTTTTAAAACTCACAGCCTGTGCACATGCACACACTTCCAGCCCTTCTGCCTCTTCCCTCTTCCTGGATTCATTCAGAGGTTTTTAAAACTCACAGCCTCTGAAAAGCACAGACACTTCCAGTCCCTCTCCCTCTTCCCTGTTACTCCATTCACTCAGACGCTTTAAAACTCACAGCTTGTGCACATGCACACACTTCCAGCCCTTCTGCCTCTTCCCTCTTCCTGGATGCACTCAGACATTTTTCAAAACTCACAGCCTGAGCAAAGCACAAACACTTCCAGTCCCTCTGCCTCTTCCCTGTTCCTCCATTCACTCAGACGTTTTAAAACTCACAGCCTGTGCACACACGCGAACATCCAGCCCCTCTGCCTCGTCCCTCTTCCTGGATTCACTCAGATGTTTTAAAACTCACAGGCTGTGCACAGCACACACTTTAGCCCCTCTGCCTCTTCCCTCTTCCTGCATTCAGTCAGACGTTTTAAAACTCACAGCTTGTACACACACAAACTTCCAGTCCCTTTGCCTCTTCCCTGGTCCTGGATTCACTCAGACATTTTAAAAACTCACAGCCTGTGGAAAGCACACACATTTCCAGCCCCTCGGCCTCTTCCCTCTTCCTGGATTCAATTAGAGTTTTTAAAACTCACAGCCTGTGCGCACACGCACACAGACTTCCAGCCCCACTGCGACTTCCCACTTCCTGGATTCACTCAGACGTTTTTAAAACTCAGAGCCTGTGCACATGCACACACTTTCAGCCCCTCTGCCTCTTCCCTCTTCCTGGATTCATTCAGATGTTTTTAAAACTCACAGCCTGAGCAAAGCACACACACTTCCAGCCCCTCTGCCTCTTCCCTCTTCCTGGATTCACTCAGAGGTTTTTAAAACTCAGAGCCTGTGCACATGCACACACTTTCAGCCCCTCTGCCTCTTCCCTCTTCCTGGATTCATTCAGATGTTTTTAAAACTCACAGCCTGAGCAAAGCACACACACTTCCAGCCCCTCTGCCTCTTCCCTCTTCCTGGATTCACTCAGACGTTTTTAAAACTCACAGGCCATGCAAAGCACACACTTCCAGCACCTCTGCCTCTTCCCTGTTCCTGCATTCACTCAGATGTTTTAAAACACACATCCTGTGCACAGACGCACACTTCCACCCCCTCTGCCTCTTCCCTCTTCTTGGATTCACTCAGATGCTTTAAATCTCACAGCCTGTGCACACTGAGACACTTCCAGCACATCTGCTTCTTCCCTCTTCCTGTATTCACTCAGAGGTTTTTCAAACTCACAGCCTGTGCACATCACACACACTTCCAGCCTCTCTGACTCTTCCCTCTTCCTAGATTCCCTCAGATGTTTTTGAGACTCACAGCCTGTGCACACAAAAAAAGTTCCAGCATATCTGCTTCTTCCCACTTCCTGAATTCACTCAGACGTTTTAAAACTCACAGTTTGTGCATACACACAAACCTCCAGCCCTTCTGCCACTTCCCTCTTCCTGGATTCACTCAGACGTTTTAAGACTCACAGCATGCGCAAACAAACAAACTTCCAGCACATCTGCTTCTTCCCTCTTCCTGTATTCACTCAGGTTTTTCAAACTCACAGCCTGTGCACATCACACACACTTCCAGCCTCTCTGCCTCTTCCCTCTTCCTAGATTCACTCAGCCGTTTTTAAGACTCACAGTCTGTGCACACACACAAACCTCCAGCCCCTCTGCCACTTCCCTCTTCCTGGATTCACTCAGACGTTTTTAAGAATCACAGCCTGTGCAAACAAACAAACTTCCAGCACATCTGCCTCTTCCCTCTTCCTGGATTCACTCAGACGTTTTTAAGACTCACAGTCTGTGCACACACACAAACCTCCAGCCCCTCTGCCACTTCCCTCTTCCTGGATTCACTCAAACGTTTTTAAGAATCACAGCCTGTGCAAACAAACAAACTTCCAGCACATCTGCTTCTTCCCTCTTCCTGTATGCACTCAGAGGTTTTTCAAACTCACAGCCTGTGCACATCACACACACTTCCAGCCTCTCTGCCTCTTCCCTCTTCCTGGATTCACTCAGACGTTTTTCAAACTCACAGGCTGTGCACATCACACACACTTCCAGCCTCTCTGACTCTTCCCTCTTCCTGGATTCACATAGATGTTTTTGAGACTCACAGCCTGTGCACACAAACAAACTTCCAGCACATCTGCTTCTTCCCTCTTCCTGTATTCACTTAGAGGTTTTTCAAACTCACAGCCTGTGCACATCACACACACTTCCAGCCTCTCTGACTCTTCCCTCTTCCTGGATTCACTCAGACGTTTTTAAGAATCACAGCCTGTGCAAACAAACAAACTTCCAGCACATCTGCTTCTTCCCTCTTCCTGTATTCACTCAGAGGTTTTTCAAACTCACAGCCTGTGCACATCACACACACTTCCAGCCTCTCTGCCTCTTCCCTCTTCCTGGATTCACTCAGACGTTTTTAAGACTCACAGTCTGTGCACACACACAAACCTCCAGCCCCTCTGCCACTTCCCTCTTCTTTGATTCACTCAGACGTTTTTAAGATTCACAGCCTGTGCAAACAAACAAACTTCCAGCACATCTGCTTCTTCCCTCTTTCTGTATTCACTCAGAGGTTTTTCAAACTCACAGCCTGTGCACATCACACACACTTCCAGCCTCTCTGCCTCTTTCCTCTTCCTGGATTCACTCAGACGTTTTTAAGACTCACAGCCTGTGCACACAAACAAACTTCCAGTCCCTTGTCCACTTCCCTCTTCCTGGATTTACTCAGACGGTTTTAAGATTCACAGCCTGTACAAACAAACAAACTTCCAGCACATCTGCTTCTTCCCTCTTCCTGTATTCACTCAGAGGTTATTCAAACTCACAGCCTGTGCACATCACACACACTTCCAGCCTCTCTGCCTCTTCCCTCTTCCTGGATTCACTCAGACGTTTCTAAGACTCACAGGCTGTTCACATCACACACACTTCCAGCCTCTCTGACTCTTCCCTCTTCCTGGATTCACTCAGATGTTTTTGAGACTCACAGCCTGTGCACAGAAAAAACGTTCCAGCACATCTGCTTCTTCCCACTTCCTGAATTCACTCAGATGTTTTAAAACTCACAGTTTGTGCACACACACAAACCTCCAGCCCTTCTGCCACTTCCCTCTTCCTGGATTCACTCAGACGTATATAAGACTCACAGCCTGTGCAAACAAACAAACTTCCAGCACATCTGATTCTTCCCACTTCCTGTATGAACTCAGAGGTTTTTCAAACTCACAGCCTGTGCACATCACACACACTTCCAGCCTCTCTGCCTCTTCCCTCTTCCTGGATTCACTCAGACGTTTTTAAGACTCACAGCCTGTGCAAACAAACTAACTTCCAGTCCCTCGTCCACTTCCCTCTTCCTGGATTCACTCAGACGGTTTTAAGATTCACAGCCTGTACAAACAAACAAACTTCCAGCACATCTGCTTCTTCCCTCTTCCTGTATTCACTCAGGTTTTTCAAACTCACAGCCTGTGCACATCACACACACTTCCAGCCTCTCTGCCACTTCCCTCTTCCTGGATTCACTCAGACGTTTTTAAGATTCACAGTCTGTGCAAACAAACAAACTTCCAGAACATCTGCTTCTTCCCTCTTCCTGTATGCACTCAGAGGTTTTTCAAACTCACAGCCTGTGCACATCACACACACTTCCAGCCTCTCTGCCACTTCCCTCTTCCTGGATTCACTCAGACGTTTTTAAGACTCACAGCCTGTGCACACAAACAAACTTCCAGTCCCTCGTCCACTTCCCTCTTCCTGGATTCACTCAGACGGTTTTAAGATTCACAGCCTGTACAAACAAACAAACTTCCAGCACATCTGCTTCTTCCCTCTTCCTGTATTCACTCAGGTTTTTCAAACTCACAGCCTGTGCACATCACACACACTTCCAGCCTCTCTGCCACTTCCCTCTTCCTGGATTCACTCAGACGTTTTTAAGATTCACAGTCTGTGCAAACAAACAAACTTCCAGAACATCTGCTTCTTCCGACTTCCTGAATTCACTCTGACGTTTTAAAACTCACAGTCTGTGCACAAACACAAACCTCCAGCCCCTCTGCCACTTCCCTCTTCCTGGATTCACTCAGACGTTTTTAAAATTCACAGCCTGTGTAAACAAACTTCCAGCACATCTGCTTCTTCCCTCTTTCTGTATTCACTCAGAGGTTTTTCAAACTCACAGCCTGTGCACATCACACACACTTCCAGCCTCTCTGCCTCTTTCCTCTTCCTGGATTCACTCAGACGATTTTAAGACTCACAGTCTGTGCACACACACAAACCTCCAGCCCCTCTGCCACTTCCCTCTTCCTGGATTTACTCAGACGGTTTTAAGATTCACAGCCTGTACAAACAAACAAACTTCCAGCACATCTGCTTCTTCCCTCTTCCTGTATTCACTCAGAGGTTTTTCAAACTCACAGCCTGTGCACATCACACACACTTCCAGCCTCTCTGCCTCTTCCCTCTTCCTGGATTCACTCAGACGTTTCTAAGACTCACAGGCTGTTCACATCACAAACACTTCCAGCCTCTCTGACTCTTCCCTCTTCCTGGATTCACTCAGATGTTTTTGAGACTCACAGCCTGTGCACAGAAAAAACGTTCCAGCACATCTGCTTCTTCCCACTTCCTGAATTCACTCAGATGTTTTAAAACTCACAGTTTGTGCACACACACAAACCTCCAGCCCTTCTGCCACTTCCCTCTTCCTGGATTCACTCAGACGTATATAAGAATCACAGCCTGTGCAAACAAACAAACTTCCAGCACATCTGATTCTTCCCTCTTCCTGTATGCACTCAGAGGTTTTTCAAACTCACAGCCTGTGCACTTCACACACACTTCCAGCCTCTCTGCCTCTTCCCTCTTCCTGGATTCACTCAGACGTTTTTAAGACTCACAGCCTGTGCAAACAAACTAACTTCCAGTCCCTCGTCCACTTCCCTCTTCCTGGATTCACTCACACGGTTTTAAGATTCACAGCCTGTACAAACAAACAAACTTCCAGCACATCTGCTTCTTCCCTCTTCCTGTATTCACTCAGGTTTTTCAAACTCACAGCCTGTGCACATCACACACACTTCCAGCCTCTCTGCCACTTCCCTCTTCCTGGATTCACTCAGACGTTTTTAAGATTCACAGTCTGTGCAAACAAACAAACTTCCAGAACATCTGCTTCTTCCCTCTTCCTGTATTCACTCAGAGGTTTTTCAAACTCACAGCCTGTGCACATCACACACACTTCCAACCTCTCTGCCACTTCCCTCTTCCTGGATTCACTCAGACGTTTTTTAGACTCACAGCCTGTGCACACAAACAAACTTCCAGTCCCTCGTCCACTTCCCTCTTCCTGGATTCACTCAGACGGTTTTAAGATTCACAGCCTGTACAAACAAACAAACTTCCAGCACATCTGCTTCTTCCCTCTTCCTGTATTCACTCAGGTTTTTCAAACTCACAGCCTGTGCACATCACACACACTTCCAGCCTCTCTGCCACTTCCCTGTTCCTGGATTCACTCAGACGTTTTTAAGATTCACAGTCTGTGCAAACAAACAAACTTCCAGAACATCTGCTTCTTCCGACTTCCTGAATTCACTCTGACGTTTTAAAACTCACAGTCTGTGCACACACACAAACCTCCAGCCCCTCTGCCACTGCCCTCTTCCTGGATTCACTCAGACGTTTTTCAAACTCACAGGCTGTGCACATCACACACACTTCCAGCCTCTCTGACTCTTCCCTCTTCCTGGATTCACTCAGATGTTTTTGAGACTCACAGCCTGTGCACACAAACAAACTTCCAGCACATCTGCTTCTTCCCTCTTCCTGTATTCACCCAGAGGTTATTCAAACTCACAGCCTGTGCACATCACACACACTTCCAGCCTCTCTGACTCTTCCCTCTTCCTGGATTCACTCAGACGTTTTTAAGAATCACAGCCTGTGCAAACAAACAAACTTCCAGCACATCTGCTTCTTCCCTCTTCCTGTATTCACTCAGAGGTTTTTCAAACTCACAGCCTGTGCACATCACACACACTTCCAGCCTCTCTGCCACTTCCCTCTTCCTGGATTCACTCAGAGGTTTTTCAAACTCACAGCCTATGCACATCACACACACTTCCAGCCTCTCTGCCTCTTTCCTCTTCCTGGATTCACTCAGACGTTTTTAAGACTCACAGACTGTGCACACAAACAAACTTCCAGTCCCTCGTCCACTTCCCTCTTCCTGGATTCACTCAGACGGTTTTAAGATTCACAGCCTGTACAAACAAACAAACTTCCAGCACATCAGCTTCTTCCCTCTTTCTCTCTTCACTCAGAGGTTTTTCAAACTCACAGCCTGTGCACATCACACACACTTCCAGCCTCTCTGATTCTTCCCTCTTCCTGGATTCACTCAGATGTTTTTGAGACTCACAGCCTGTGCACAGAAAAAACGTTCAAGCACATCTGCTTCTTCCCACTTCCTGAATTCACTCAGATGTTTTAAAACTCACAGTTTGTGCACACACACAAACCTCCAGCCTCTCTGCCTCTTCCCTCTTCCTGGATTCACTCAGACGTTTTTAAGACTCACAGCCTGTGCACACAAACAAACTTCCAGTCCCTTGTCCACTTCCCTCTTCCTGGATTCACTCAGACGTTTTTAAGACTCACAGCCTGTGCAAACAAACAAACTTCCAGCACATCTGATTCTTCCCTCTTCCTGTATGCATTCAGAGGTTTTTCAAACTCACAGCCTGTGCACATCACACACACTTCCAGCCTCTCTGCCTCTTCCCTCTTCCTGGATTCACTCAGACGTTTTTAAGACTCACAGCCTGTGCAAACAAACAAACTTCCAGTCCCTCGTCCACTTCCCTCTTCCTGGATTCACTCAGACGGTTTTAAGATTCACAGCCTGTACAAACAAACAAACTTCCAGCACATCTGCTTCTTCCCTCTTCCTGTATTCACTCAGGTTTTTCAAACTCACAGCCTGTGCACATCACACACACTTCCAGCCTCTCTGCCACTTCCCTCTTCCTGGATTCACTCAGACGTTTTTAAGATTCACAGTCTGTGCAAACAAACAAACTTCCAGATCATCTGCTTCTTCCCTCTTCCTGTATTCACTCAGAGGTTTTTCAAACTCACAGCCTGTGCACATCACACACACTTCCAGCCTCTCTGCCACTTCCCTCTTCCTGGATTCACTCAGACGTTTTAAAACTCACAGTCTGTGCACACACACAAACCTCCAGCCCGTCTGCCACTTCCCTATTCCTCTGAGTGAATACAGAAAGAGGGAAGAAGCTGATGTGCTGGAAGTTTGTTTGTTTGTACAGGCTGTGAATCTAAAAACCGTCTGAGTGAATCCAGGAAGAGGGAAGTGGACGAGGGACTGGAAGTTTGTTTGTGTGCACAGGCTGTGAGTCTTAAAAACGTCTGAGTGAATCCAGGAAGAGGGAAGAGGCAGAGAGGCTTGAAGTGTGTGTGATGTGCACAGGCTGTGAGTTTGGAAAACCTCTGAGTGAATACAGGAAGAGGGAAGAAGCAGATGTGCTGGAAGTTTGTTTGTTTGTACAGGCTGTGAATCTTAAAACTGTCTGAGTGAATCCAGGAAGAGGGAAGTGGACGAGGGACAGGAAGTTTGTTTGTGTGCACAGGCTGTGAGTCTTAAAAACGTCTGAGTGAATCCAGGAAGAGGAAAGAGGCAGAGAGGCTGGAAGTGTGTGTGATGTGCACAGGCTGTGAGTTTGAAAAACCTCTGAGTGAATACAGAAAGAGGGAAGAAGCAGATGTGCTGGAAGTTTGTTTGTTTGCACAGGCTGTGAATCTTAAAAACGTCTGAGTGAATCCAGGAAGAGGGAAGTGGCAGAGGGGCTGGAGGTTTTTTGTGTGTGCACAGACTGTGAGTCTTAAAAACGGCTGAGTGAATCTAGGAAGAGGGAAAAGGCAGAGAGGCTGGAGGTGTGTGTGATGTGCACAGGCTGTGAGTTTGAAAAACCTGAGTGAATACAGGAAGAGGGAAGAAGCAGATGTGCTGGAAGTTTGTTTGTTTGCGCATGCTGTGAGTCTTAAAAACGTCTGAGTGAATCCAGGAAGAGGGAAGTGGCAGAGGGGCTGGAGGTTTGTGTGTGTGCACAGACTGTGAGTTTTAAAACGTCTGAGTGAATACAGGAAGAGGGAAGAAGCAGATGTGCTGGAAGTTTGTTTGTGTGTACAGGCTGTGAGTCTTAAAAACGTCTGAGTGAATCCAGGAAGAGGGAAGAGGCAGAGAGGCTGGAAGTGTGTGTGATGTGCACAGGCTGTGAGTTTGAAAAACCTCTGAGTGAATACAGGAAGAGGGAAGAAGCAGATGTGCTGGAAGTTTGTTTACACAGGCTGTGAATTTTAAAAACATCTGATTGAATCCAGGAAGAGGGAAGTGGCAGAGGGGCTGGAGGTTTGTGTGTGTGCACAGAGTGTGAGTTTTAAAACGTCTGAGTGAATTCAGGAAGTGGGAAGAAGCAGATGTGCTGGAACTTTTTTTGTGTACACAGGCTGTGAGTCTCAAAAACATCTGAGTGAATCCAGGAAGAGGGAAGAGTCAGAGAGGCTGGAGGTTTGTGTGTGTGCACAGACTGTGAGTCTTAAAATCGTCTGAGTGAATCCAGGAAGAGGAAAGAGGCAGAGAGGCTGGAAGTGTGTGTGATGTGCACAGGCTGTGATTCTTAAAAACGTCTGAGTGAATCCAGGAAGAGGGAAGTGGCAGAGGGGCTGGAGATTTGTGTGTGTGCACAGACTGTGAGTCTTAAAAATGGCTGAGTGAATCTAGGAAGAGGGAAGAGGCAGAGAGGCTGAAAGTGTGTGTGATGTGCACAGGCTGTGAGTTTGAAAAACCTGAGTGAATACAGGAAGAGGGAAGAAGCAGATGTGCTGGAAGTTTGTTTGTTTGTGCATGCTGTGAGTCTTAAAAACGTCTGAGTGAATCCAGGAAGAGGGAAGAAGCAGATGTGCTGGAAGTTTGTTTGTGTGCACAGGCTGTGAGTCTCAAAAACATCTGAGTGAATCCAGGAAGAGGGAAGAGTCAGAGAGGCTGGAAGTGTGTGTGATATGCACAGCCTGTGAGTTTGAAAAACGTCTGAGTGAATCCAGGAAGAGGGAAGTGGCAGAGAGGTTGGAAGTGTGTGTGATGTGCTCAGGCTGTTAGTTTTAAAAACCTGAGTGAATACAGGAAGAGGGAAGAAGCAGATGTGCTGGAAGTTTGTTTGTTTGTACAGGCTGTGAGTCTTAAAAACGTCTGCCTGAATCCCGGAAGAGGGAAGTGGCAGAGAGGCTGGAAGTGTGTGTGATGTGCACAGGCTGTGAGTTTGAAAAACCTCTGAGTGAATACAGGAAGAGGGAAGAAGCAGATGTCCTCGAAGTTTGTTTGTGTGTACAGGCTATGAGTCTCAAAACCGTCCTAGTGAATCCAGGAAGAGGGAAGAGGCAGAGAGGCTGGAAGTGTGTGTGATGTGCACAGGCTGTGAGTTTGAAAAACCTCTGAGTGAATACAGGAAGAGGGAAGAAGCAGATGTGCTGAATGTTTGTTTGTGTGTACAGGCTGTGAGTCTTAAAAACGTCTGAGTGAATTCAGTAAGAGGGAAGAGGCAGAGAGACTGGAAGTGTGTGTGATGGGCACAGGCTGTGAGTTTGAACAACCTCTGAGTGAATACAGGAAGAGGGAAGAAGCAGATGTGCTGGAAGTTTGTTTGTTTTCACAGGCTGTGAATCTTAAAAACGTCTGAGTGAATCCAGGAAGAGGGAAGTGGCAGAGGGGCTGGAGGTTTGTGTGTGTGCACAGGCTGTGAGTTTGAAAAACCTGAGTGAATACAGGAAGAGGGAAGAGACAGAGAGGCTGGAAGTGTGTGTGATGTGCACAGGCTGTGAGTTTGAAAAACGTCTGATTGAATCCAGGAAGAGGGAAGTGGCAGATGTGCTGGAAGTTTGTTTACACAGGCTGTGAATTTTAAAAACGTCTGATTGAATCCAGGAAGAGGGAAGAAGCAGATGTGCTGGAAGTTTGTTTGTGTGCACAGGCTGTGAGTCTCAAAAACATCTGAGTGAATCCAGGAAGAGGGAAGAGTCAGAGAGGCTGGAAGTGTGTGTGATATGCACAGCCTGTGAGTTTGAAAAACGTCTGAGTGAATCCAGGAAGAGGGAAGTGGCAGAGAGGCTTGAAGTGTGTGTGATGTGCTCAGGCTGTTAGTTTTAAAAACCTGAGTGAATCCAGGAAGAGGGAAGAAGCAGATGTGCTGGAAGTTTGTTTGTTTGTACAGGCTGTGAGTCTTAAAAACGTCTGCCTGAATCCCGGAAGAGGGAAGTGGCAGAGAGGCTGGAAGTGTGTGTGATGTGCACAGGCTGTGAGTTTGAAAAACCTCTGAGTGAATACAGGAAGAGGGAAGAAGCAGATGTCCTCGAAGTTTGTTTGTGTGTACAGGCTATGAGTCTCAAAACCGTCCTAGTGAATCCAGGAAGAGGGAAGAGGCAGAGAGGCTGGAAGTGTGTGTGATGTGCACAGGCTGTGAGTTTGAAAAACCTCTGAGTGAATACAGGAAGAGGGAAGAAGCAGATGTGCTGAATGTTTGTTTGTGTGTACAGGCTGTGAGTCTTAAAAACGTCTGAGTGAATTCAGTAAGAGGGAAGAGGCAGAGAGACTGGAAGTGTGTGTGATGGGCACAGGCTGTGAGTTTGAACAACCTCTGAGTGAATACAGGAAGAGGGTAGAAGCAGATGTGCTGGAAGTTTGTTTGTTTGCACAGGCTGTGAATCTTAAAAACGTCTGAGTGAATCCAGGAAGAGGGAAGTGGCAGAGGGGCTGGAGGTTTGTGTGTGTGCACAGGCTGTGAGTTTGAAAAAACTGAGTGAATACAGGAAGAGGGAAGAGACAGAGAGGCTGGAAGTGTGTGTGATGTGCACAGGCTGTGAGTTTGAAAAACGTCTGATTGAATCCAGGAAGAGGGAAGTGGCAGATGTGCTGGAAGTTTGTTTACACAGGCTGTGAATTTTAAAAACGTCTGATTGAATCCAGGAAGAGGGAAGAAGCAGATGTGCTGGAAGTTTGTTTGTGTGCACAGGCTGTGAGTCTCAAAAACATCTGAGTGAATCCAGGAAGAGGGAAGAGTCAGAGAGGCTGGAAGTGTGTGTGATGTGCACAGGCTGTTAGTTTTAAAAACCTGAGTGAATACAGGAAGAGGGAAGAAGCAGATGTGCTGGAAGTTTGTTTGTTTGTACAGGCTGTGAATCTTAAAACCGTCTGAGTGAATCCAGGAAGAGGGAAATGGACAAGGGGTTGGAAGTGTGTGTGTGTGCACAGGCTGTGAGTCTTAAAAACGTCTGACTGAATCCCGGAAGAGGGAAGAGGCAGAGAGGCTGTAAGTGTGTGTGATGTGCACAGGCTGTGAATTTGAAAAACCTCTGAGTGATTACAGGAAGAGGGAAGAAGCAGATGTGCTTGAAGTTTGTTTGTTTGTACAGGCTGTGAGTCTTAAAAACGTCTGACTGAATCCCGGAAGAGGGAAGAGGCAGAGAGGCTGGAAGTGTGTGTGATGTGCACAGGCTGTGAGTTTGAAAAACCTCTGAGTGAATACAGGAAGAGGGAAGAAGGAGATGTCCTGGAAGTTTGTTTGTGTGTACAGGCTATGAGTCTCAAAAACGTCTGAGTGAATCCAGGAAGAGGGAAGAGGCAGAGAGACTGGAAGTGTGTGTGATGGGCACAGGCTGTGAGTTTGAAAAACCTCTGAGTGAATACAGGAAGAGGGTAGAAGCAGATGTGCTGGAAGTTTCTTTGTTTGCACAGGCTGTGAATCTTAAAAACGTCTGAGTGAATCCAGGAAGAGGGAAGTGGCAGAGGGGCTGGAGGTTTGTGTTTGTGCACAGACTGTGAGTCTTAAAAACGTCTGAGTGAATCCAGGAAGAGGGAAGAGACAGAGAGGCTGGAAGTGTGTGTGATGTGCACAGGCTGTGAGTTTGAAAAACCTCTGAGTGAATACAGGAAGAGGGAAGAAGCAGATGTGCTGGAAGTTTGTTTACACAGGCTGTGAATTTTAAAAACGTCTGATTGAATCCAGGAAGAGGGAAGTGGCAGAGGGGCTGGAGGTTTGTGTGTGTGCACAGAGTGTGAGTTTTAAAACGTCTGAGTGAATTCAGGAAGTGGGAAGAAGCAGATGTGCTGGAACTTTTTTTGTGTACACAGGCTGTGAGTCTCAAAAACATCTGAGTGAATCCAGGAAGAGGGAAGAGTCAGAGAGGCTGGAGGTTTGTGTGTGTGCACAGACTGTGAGTCTTAAAATCGTCTGAGTGAATCCAGGAAGAGGAAAGAGGCAGAGAGGCTGGAAGTGTGTGTGATGTGCACAGGCTGTGAGTTTGAAAAACCTCTGAGTGCATACAGGAAGAGGGAAGAAGCAGATGTGCTGGAAGTTTGTTTGTTTGCACAGGCTGTGATTCTTAAAAACGTCTGAGTGAATCCAGGAAGAGGGAAGTGGCAGAGGGGCTGGAGGTTTGTGTGTGTGCACAGACTGTGAGTCTTAAAAACGGCTGAGTGAATCTAGGAAGAGGGAAGAGGCAGAGAGGCTGGAAGTGTGTGTGATGTGCACAGGCTGTGAGTTTGAAAAACCTCTGAGTGAATACAGGAAGAGGGAAGAAGCAGATGTGCTGGAAGTTTGTTTACACAGGCTGTGAATTTTAAAAACGTCTGAGTGAATCCAGGAAGAGGGAAGTGGCAGAGGGGCTGGAGGTTTGTGTGTGTGCACAGACTGTGAGTTTTAAAACGTCAGAGTGAATTCAGGAAGTCGGAAGAAGCAGATGTTCTGGAAGTTTGTTTGTTTGCACAGACTGTGAATTTTAAAAACGTCTGATTGAATCCAGGAAGAGGGAAGTGGCAGAGGGGCTGGAGGTTTGTGTGTATGCACAGAGTGTGACTGCCACTTCCCTCTTCCTGGATTCACTCAGACGTTTTTAAGATTCACAGTCTGTGCAAACAAACAAACTTCCAGAACATCTGCTTCTTCCGACTTCCTGAATTCACTCTGACGTTTTAAAACTCACAGTCTGTGCACACACACAAACCTCCAGCCCCTCTGCCACTTCCCTCTTCCTGGATTCACTCAGACGTTTTTAAGATTCACAGCCTGTGCAAACAAACAAACTTCCAGCACATCTGCTTCTTCCCTCTTTCTGTATTCACTCAGAGGTTTTTCAAACTCACAGCCTGTGCACATCACACACACTTCCAGCCTCTCTGCCTCTTTCCTCTTCCTGGATTCACTCAGACGATTTTAAGACTCACAGTCTGTGCACACACACAAACCTCCAGCCTCTCTGACTCTTCCCTCTTCCTGGATTCACTCAGATGTTTTTGAGACTCACAGCCTGTGTACACAAAAAAAGTTCCAGCACATCTGCTTCTTCCCACTTCCTGAATTCACTCAGACGTTTTAAAACTCACAGTCTATGCACACACACAAACCTCCAGCCCCTCTGCCACTTCCCTCTTCCTGGATTCACTCAGACGTTTTTAAAATTCACAGCCTGTGTAAACAAACTTCCATCACATCTGCTTCTTCCCTCTTTCTGTATTCACTCAGAGGTTTTTCAAACTCACAGCCTGTGCACATCACACACACTTCCAGCCTCTCTGCCTCTTTCCTCTTCCTGGATTCACTCAGAGGTTTTTCAAACTCACAGCCTGTGCACATCACACACACTTCCAGCCTCTCTGCCTCTTCCCTCTTCCTGGATTCACTCAGACGTTTTTAAGATTCACAGTCTGTGCAAACAAACAAACTTCCAGAACATCTGCTTCTTCCCTCTTTCTGTATTCACTCAGAGGTTTTTCAAACTCACAGCCTGTGCACATCACACACACTTCCAGCCTCTCTGCCTCTTTCCTCTTCCTGGATTCACTCAGAGGTTTTTCAAACTCACAGCCTGTGCACATCACACACACTTCCAGCCTCTCTTCCACTTCCCTCTTCCTGAATTCACTCAGATGTTTTAAAACTCACAGTTTGTGCACACACACAAACCTCCAGCCCTTCTGCCACTTCCCTCTTCCTGGATTCACTCAGACGTATATAAGACTCACAGCCTGTGCAAACAAACAAACTTCCAGCACATCTGATTCTTCCCTCTTCCTGTATGCACTCAGAGGTTTTTCAAACTCACAGCCTGTGCACATCACACACACTTCCAGCCTCTCTGCCTCTTCCCTCTTCCTGGATTCACTCAGACGTTTTTAAGACTCACAGCCTGTGCAAACAAACTAACTTCCAGTCCCTCGTCCACTTCCCTCTTCCTGGATTCACTCAGACGGTTTTAAGATTCACAGCCTGTACAAACAAACAAACTTCCAGCACATCTGCTTCTTCCCTCTTCCTGTATTCACTCAGGTTTTTCAAACTCACAGCCTGTGCACATCACACACACTTCCAGCCTCTCTGCCTCTTTCCTCTTCCTGGATTCACTCAGACGATTTTAAGACTCACAGTCTGTGCACACAAACAAACTTCCAGTCCCTCATCCACTTCCCTCTTCCTGGATTCACTCAGACGGTTTTAAGATTCACAGCCTGTACAAACAAACAAACTTCAGGCACATCTGCTTCTTCCCTCTTCCTGTATTCACTCAGGTTTTTCAAACTCACAGCCTGTGCACATCACACACACTTCCAGCCTCTCTGCCTCTTTCCTCTTCCTGGATTCACTCAGACGTTTTTAAGACTCACAGTCTGTGCACACACACAAACCTCCAGCCTCTCTGACTCTTCCCTCTTCCTGGATTCACTCAGATGTTTTTGAGACTCACAGCCTGTGTACACAAAAAAAGTTCCAGCACATCTGCTTCTTTCCACTTCCTGAATTCACTCAGACATTTTAAAACTCACAGCCTGTGCACACACACAAACCTCCAGCCCCTCTGCCACTTCCCTCTTCCTGGATTCACTCAGACGTTTTTAAGACTCACAGCCTGTGCACACAAACAAACTTCCAGTCCCTCATCCACTTCCCTCTTCCTGGATTCACTCAGACGGTTTTAAGATTCACAGCCTGTACAAACAAACAAACTTCAGGCACATCTGCTTCTTCCCTCTTCCTGTATTCACTCAGGTTTTTCAAACTCACAGCCTGTGCACATCACACACACTTCCAGCCTCTCTGCCACTTCCCTCTTCCTGGATTCACTCAGACGTTTTTAAGATTCACAGCCTGTGCAAACAAACAAACTTCCAGCACATCTGCTTCTTCCCTCTTCCTGTATTCACTCAGAGGTTTTTCAGCAGGAGCTAATAGAGATAGCAGCCTCGGCACTTGCGTCAGTTGATAAACAGCTTGTGGAGAGACTGGAAGAAGCAGTAGGCTTGGGATTGGAATTTAAAGAACAGAGCATTATCAGAGCAACGGCAAAGAAAATGGAGAAGACTATACAGCAAACTTCGAGTATCTCTGTTGATGTACCTACACAATCAGAAGCCGTGGGAGGAGTAAGGCCTAAGAGATTTCCTACTGATAGGAGGGCTATGCTTCAGAAGCTTCAAACTAAGCTTGACGATGGCCAGGCTGCTGACCTGGAATGTTAATGGACTTAATTCCCCACAAAAAAGAAAGGTTTTCTATTATTTGAAACAGCATAAAAATGATGTAATTTGCCTTCAGGAGACGCATAATGTTTTGTAGCCTCAGCTCCTGAAAAAAAAGAATGGTTTGGTGCTGTAAAGTTAAGGCTTTATGGATTAAAATATGGTGGATAATGCAGAAGAAGATTCTTAAAAGAAAAATTAAATTTGCTCCCCAATTTTTTTTTTCTATTGGGCATAGTACCTGACTGCACTGTTGCTGAAACTAAATTAATATTGTATATGATTACAGCAGCTAGACTGCTGATAGCACAATATTGGAAGAAAGCAGAATTATGCTCTATAGAAGAATGGATACTTAAGGTAGCAAATCTTGCCGAAATGGATGAAATTTCTGTATACCTAAAAGATCATTCTTACGATAAGTATACTATAGATTGGTATCCCTGGATTGATTTTGTAAAATTAAGGTACGGTTCAAAGGAAGTGTCTATGGGATTTGGTTGAGAAATGCTTTATAAATATGTAGTAATGGTTTTGGAAAGGAGGTTATGATGGTTTTTCTCCTTTTTTGTCTTTTTTGTATTATCTTGTTCTTATTCTGATATATGCATATTATTATTGGGATATTTGTTTTTCAGATTTGCTGGTAACTATGCTTCTGACTCTATCTGGGAAGTCAGGGGTTGGGTTAGGGAGGGTTAGGGTGGGGAAATGGGGGGGGGGTGGGGGGAGGGGGAGGGGAGGGAGAAAATATTACTCCTAATAAGATAACCTGTACATGTCTGTTACATAAATAAATAAATGTTAAAAGAGAAAAAAAAAAAGAAACTCCCCTGTCAAAAAAATAAATAAATAAACAAAAAAAAGACTCACAGCCTGTACACACAAACAAACTTCCAGCACATCTGCTTCTTCCCTCTTCCTGTATTCACTCAGACGTTTTAAAACTCACAGTCTGTGCACACACACAAACCTCCAGCCCCTCTGCCACTTCCCTCTTCCTGGATTCACTCAGACGTTTTTAAGACTCACAGCCTGTGCAAACAAACTTCCAGCACATCTGCTTCTTCCCTCTTTCTGTATTCACTCAGGTTTTTCAAACTCACAGCCTGTGCACATCACACACACTTCCAGCCTCTCTGCCTCTGCCCTCTTCCTGGATTCACTCAGCCGTTTTTAAGACTCACAGTCTGTGCACACACACAAACCTCCAGCCCCTCTGCCACTTCCCTCTTCCTGGATTCACTCAGACGTTTTTAAGAATCACAGCCTGTGCAAACAAACAAACTTCCAGCACATCTGCTTCTTCCCTCTTCCTGTATTCACTCAGAGGTTTTTCAAACTCACAGCCTGTGCACATCACACACACTTCCAGCTTCTCTGACTCTACCCTCTTCCTGGATTCACTCAGACGTTTTTAAGACTCACAGTCTGTGCACACACACAAACCTCCAGCCTCTCTGACTCTTCCCTCTTCCTGGATTCACTCAGATGTTTTTGAGACTCACAGCCTGTGTACACAAAAAAAGTTCCAGCACATCTGCTTCTTTCCACTTCCTGAATTCACTCAGACATTTTAAAACTCACACTCTGTGCACACACACAAACCTCCAGCCCCTCTGCCACTTCCCTCTTCCTGGATTCACTCAGACGTTTTTAAGACTCACAGCCTGTGCACACAAACAAACTTCCAGTCCCTCATCCACTTCCCTCTTCCTGGATTCACTCAGACGGTTTTAAGATTCACAGCCTGTACAAACAAACAAACTTCAGGCACATCTGCTTCTTCCCTCTTCCTGTATTCACTCAGGTTTTTCAAACTCACAGCCTGTGCACATCACACACACTTCCAGCCTCTCTGCCACTTCCCTCTTCCTGGATTCACTCAGACGTTTTTAAGATTCACAGCCTGTGCAAACAAACAAACTTCCAGCACATCTGCTTCTTCCCTCTTCCTGTATTCACTCAGAGGTTTTTCAGCAGGAGCTAATAGAGATAGCAGCCTCGGCACTTGCGTCAGTTGATAAACAGCTTGTGGAGAGACTGGAAGAAGCAGTAGGCTTGGGATTGGAATTTAAAGAACAGAGAATTATCAGAGCAACGGCAAAGAAAATGGAGAAGACTATACAGCAAACTTCGAGTATCTCTGTTGATGTACCTACACAATCAGAAGCCGTGGGAGGAGTAAGGCCTAAGAGATTTCCTACTGATAGGAGGGCTATGCTTCAGAAGCTTCAAACTAAGCTTGACGATGGCCAGGCTGCTGACCTGGAATGTTAATGGACTTAATTCCCCACAAAAAAGAAAGGTTTTCTATTATTTGAAACAGCATAAAAATGATGTAATTTGCCTTCAGGAGACGCATAATGTGTTGTAGCCTCAGCTCCTGAAAAAAAAGAATGGTTTGGTGCTGTAAAGTTAAGGCTTTATGGATTAAAATATGGTGGATAATGCAGAAGAAGATTCTTAAAAGAAAAATTAAATTTGCTCCCCAATTTTTTTTTTCTATTGGGCATAGTACCTGACTGCACTGTTGCTGAAACTAAATTAATATTGTATATGATTACAGCAGCTAGACTGCTGATAGCACAATATTGGAAGAAAGCAGAATTATGCTCTATAGAAGAATGGATACTTAAGGTAGCAAATCTTGCCGAAATGGATAAAATTTCTGTATACCTAAAAGATCATTCTTACGATAAGTATACTATAGATTGGTATCCCTGGATTGATTTTGTAAAATTAAGGTACGGTTCAAAGGAAGTGTCTATGGGATTTGGTTGAGAAATGCTTTATAAATATGTAGTAATGGTTTTGGAAAGGAGGTTATGATGGTTTTTCTCCTTTTTTGTCTTTTTTGTATTATCTTGTTCTTATTCTGATATATGCATATTATTATTGGGATATTTGTTTTTCAGATTTGCTGGTAACTATGCTTCTGACTCTATCTGGGAAGTCAGGGGTTGGGTTAGGGAGGGTTAGGGTGGGGAAATGGGGGGGGGGGGAGGGGGAGGGGAGGGAGAAAATGTTACTCCTAATAAGATAACCTGTACATGTCTGTTACATAAATAAATAAATGTTAAAAGAGAAAAAAAAAAGAAACTCCCCTGTCAAAAAAACAAATAAATAAACAAAAAAAAAGACTCACAGCCTGTACACACAAACAAACTTCCAGTCCCTCATCCACTTCCCTCTTCCTGGATTCACTCAGACGGTTTTAAGATTCACAGCCTGTACAAACAAACAAACTTCAGGCACATCTGCCTCTTTCCTCTTCCTGGATTCACTCAGAGGTTTTTCAAACTCACAGCCTGTGCACATCACACACACTTCCAGCCTCTCTGCCACTTCCCTCTTCCTGAATTCACTCAGATGTTTTAAAACTCACAGTTTGTGCACACACACAAACCTCCAGCCCTTCTGCCACTTCCCTCTTCCTGGATTCACTCAGACGTATATAAGACTCACAGCCTGTGCAAACAAACAAACTTCCAGCACATCTGATTCTTCCCTCTTCCTGTATGCACTCAGAGGTTTTTCAAACTCACAGCCTGTGCACATCACACACACTTCCAGCCTCTCTGCCTCTTCCCTCTTCCTGGATTCACTCAGACGTTTTTAAGACTCACAGCCTGTGCAAACAAACTAACTTCCAGTCCCTCGTCCACTTCCCTCTTCCTGGATTCACTCAGACGGTTTTAAGATTCACAGCCTGTACAAACAAACAAACTTCCAGCACATCTGCTTCTTCCCTCTTCCTGTATTCACTCAGGTTTTTCAAACTCACAGCCTGTGCACATCACACACACTTCCAGCCTCTCTGCCTCTTTCCTCTTCCTGGATTCACTCAGACGATTTTAAGACTCACAGTCTGTGCACACACACAAACCTCCAGCCTCTCTGACTCTTCCCTCTTCCTGGATTCACTCAGATGTTTTTGAGACTCACAGCCTGTGTACACAAAAAAAGTTCCAGCACATCTGCTTCTTCCCACTTCCTGAATTCACTCAGACGTTTTAAAACTCACACTCTGTGCACATCACACAAACCTCCAGCCCCTCTGCCACTTCCCTCTTCCTGGATTCACTCAGACGTTTTTAAGACTCACAGCCTGTGCACACAAACAAACTTCCAGTCCCTCATCCACTTCCCTCTTCCTGGATTCACTCAGACGGTTTTAAGATTCACAGCCTGTACAAACAAACAAACTTCAGGCACATCTGCTTCTTCCCTCTTCCTGTATTCACTCAGGTTTTTCAAACTCACAGCCTGTGCACATCACACACACTTCCAGCCTCTCTGCCACTTCCCTCTTCCTGGATTCACTCAGACGTTTTTAAGATTCACAGCCTGTGCAAACAAACAAACTTCCAGCACATCTGCTTCTTCCCTCTTCCTGTATTCACTCAGAGGTTTTTCAGCAGGAGCTAATAGAGATAGCAGCCTCGGCACTTGCGTCAGTTGATAAACAGCTTGTGGAGAGACTGGAAGAAGCAGTAGGCTTGGGATTGGAATTTAAAGAACAGAGAATTATCAGAGCAACGGCAAAGAAAATGGAGAAGACTATACAGCAAACTTCGAGTATCTCTGTTGATGTACCTACACAATCAGAAGCCGTGGGAGGAGTAAGGCCTAAGAGATTTCCTACTGATAGGAGGGCTATGCTTCAGAAGCTTCAAACTAAGCTTGACGATGGCCAGGCTGCTGACCTGGAATGTTAATGGACTTAATTCCCCACAAAAAAGAAAGGTTTTCTATTATTTGAAACAGCATAAAAATGATGTAATTTGCCTTCAGGAGACGCATAATGTGTTGTAGCCTCAGCTCCTGAAAAAAAAGAATGGTTTGGTGCTGTAAAGTTAAGGCTTTATGGATTAAAATATGGTGGATAATGCAGAAGAAGATTCTTAAAAGAAAAATTAAATTTGCTCCCCAATTTTTTTTTTCTATTGGGCATAGTACCTGACTGCACTGTTGCTGAAACTAAATTAATATTGTATATGATTACAGCAGCTAGACTGCTGATAGCACAATATTGGAAGAAAGCAGAATTATGCTCTATAGAAGAATGGATACTTAAGGTAGCAAATCTTGCCGAAATGGATAAAATTTCTGTATACCTAAAAGATCATTCTTACGATAAGTATACTATAGATTGGTATCCCTGGATTGATTTTGTAAAATTAAGGTACGGTTCAAAGGAAGTGTCTATGGGATTTGGTTGAGAAATGCTTTATAAATATGTAGTAATGGTTTTGGAAAGGAGGTTATGAAGGTTTTTCTCCTTTTTTGTCTTTTTTGTATTATCTTGTTCTTATTCTGATATATGCATATTATTATTGGGATATTTGTTTTTCAGATTTGCTGGTAACTATGCTTCTGACTCTATGTGGGAAGTCAGGGGTTGGGTTAGGGAGGGTTAGGGTGGGGAAATGGGGGGGGTGGGGGGAGGGGGAGGGGAGGGAGAAAATGTTACTCCTAATAAGATAACCTGTACATGTCTGTTACATAAATAAATAAATGTTAAAAGAGAAAAAAAAAAAAGAAACTCCCCTGTCAAAAAAATAAATAAATAAACAAACAAAAAAGACTCACAGCCTGTACACACAAACAAACTTCCAGCACATCTGCTTCTTCCCTCTTCCTGTATTCACTCAGACGTTTTAAAACTCACAGTCTGTGCACAAACACAAACCTCCAGCCCCTCTGCCACTTCCCTTTTCCTGGATTCACTCAGACGTTTTTAAAATTCACAGCCTGTGCAAACAAACTTCCAGCACATCTGCTTCTTCCCTCTCCCTGTATTCACTCAGAGGTTTTTCAAACTCACAGCCTGTGCACATCACACACACTTCCAGCCTCTCTACCTCTTCCCTCTTCCTGGATTCACTCAGACGTTTTTAAGACTCACAGCCTGTGCACATCACACAAACCTCCAGCCACTCTGCCACTTCCCTTTTCCTGGATTCACTCAGACGTTTTTAAAATTCACAGCCTGTGCAAACAAACTTCCAGCACATCTGCTTCTTCCCTCTTCCTGTATTCACTCAGAGGTTTTTCAAACTCACAGCCTGCGCACATCACACACACTTCCAGCCTCTCTGCCTCTTCCCTCTTCCTGGATTCACTCAGACATTTTTAAGATTCACAGCCTGTGCAAACAAACAAACTTCGAGGACATCTGCTTCTTCCCCCTTCCTGTATTCACTCAGAGGTTTTTCAAACTCACAGCCTGTGCACATCACACACACTTCCAGCCTCTCTGCCTCTTCCCTCTTCCTGGATTCACTCAGACGTTTTTGAGACTCACAGCCTCTGCACACAAAAAAACTTCCAGCACATCTGCTTCTTCCCACTTCCTGAATTCACTCAGACGTTTTAAAACTCACAGTCTGTGCACACACACAAACCTTCAGCCCCTCTGCCACTTCCCTCTTCCTGGATTCACTCAGACGTTTTTAAAATTCACAGCCTGTGCAAACAAACTTCCAGCACATCTGCTTCTTCCCTCTTCCTGTATTCACTCAGAGGTTTTTCAAACTCACAACCTGTGCACATCACACACACTTCCAGCCTCTCTGCCTCTTCCCTCTTCCTGGATTCACTCAGACGTTTTTAAGACTCACAGCCTGTGCACATCACACACACTTCCAGCCTCTCTGCCTCTTCCCTCTTCCTGGATTCACTCAGACGTTTTTAAGACTCACAGCATGCGCAAACAAACAAACTTCCAACACATCTCCTTCTTCCCTCTTCCTGTATTCACTCAGAGGTTTTTCAAACTCACAACCTGTGCACATCACACATACTTCCAGCCTCTCTGCCTCTTCCCTCTTCCTGTATTCACTCAGACGTTTTTAAGACTCACAGTCTGTGCACACACACAAACCTCCAGCCACTCTGCCACTTCCCTTTTCCTGGATTCACTCAGACGTTTTTAAGATTCACAGCCTGTGCAAACAAACAAACTTCCAGGACATCTGCTTCTTCCCTCTTCCTGTATTCACTCAGAGGTTTTTCAAACTCACAGCCTGTGCAGATCACACACTCTTCCAGCCTCTCTGCCTCTTCCCTCTTCCTGGATTCACTCAGACATTTTTAAGATTCACAGCCTGTGCAAACAAACAAACTTCCAGGACATCTGCTTCTTCCCTCTTCCTGTATTCACTCAGAGGTTTTTCAAACTCACAGCCTGTGCACATCACACACTCTTCCAGCCTCTCTGCCTCTTCCCTCTTCCTGGATTCACTCAGACATTTTTAAGATTCACAGCCTGTGCAAACAAACAAACTTCCAGCACATCTGCTTCTTCCCTCTTCCTAAATTCACTCAGACGTTTTAAAATTCACAGTCTGTGCACACACACAAACCTCCAGCCCCTCTGCCACTTCCCTCTTCCTGGATTCACTCAGACGTTTTTAAGATTCACAGCCTGTGCAAACAAACAAACTTCCAGCACATCTGCTTCTTCCCCCTTCCTGTATTCACTCAGAGGTTTTTCAAACTCACAGCCTGTGCACATCACACACACTTCCAGCCTCTCTGCCTCTTCCCTCTTCCTGGATTCACTCAGACGTTTTTAAGACTCACAGCCTGTACACACAAACAAACTTCCAGCACATCTGCTTCTTCCCCCTTCCTGTATTCACTCAGAGGTTTTTCAAACTCACAGCCTGTGCACATCACACACACTTCCAGCTTCTCTGACTCTACCCTCTTCCTGGATTCACTCAGACGTTTTTAAGAATCACAGCCTGTGCAAACAAACAAACTTCCAGCACATCTGCTTCTTCCCTCTTCCTGTATTCACTCAGAGGTTTTTCAAACTCACAGCCTGTGCACATCACACACACTTCCAGCCTCTCTGACTCTTCCCTCTTCCTGGATTCACTCAGACGTTTTTAAGACTCACAGTCTGTGCACATCACACACACTTCCAGCCTCTCTGCCTCTTCCCTCTTTCTGGATTCACTCAGACGTTTTTAAGACTCACAGCATGCGCAAACAAACAAACTTCCAGCACATCTGCTTCTTCCCACTTCCTGAATTCACTCAGGTTTTTCAAACTCACAACCTGTGCACATCACACACACTTCCAGCCTCTCTGCCTCTTCCCTCTTCCTGGATTCACTCAGACATTTTTAAAATTCACAGCCTGTGCAAACAAACTTCCAGCACATCTGCTTCTTCCCTCTTCCTGTATTCACTCAGAGGTTTTTCAAACTCACAGCCTGTGCACATCACACACACTTCCAGCCCCTCTGCCACTTCCCTCTTCCTGGATTCACTCAGACGTTTTTAAAATTCACAGCCTGTGCAAACAAACTTCCAGCACATCTGCTTCTTCCCTCTTCCTGTATTCACTCAGAGGTTTTTCAAACTCACAGCCTGTCCACATCACACAAACTTACAGCCTCTCTGCCTCTTCCCTCTTCCTGGATTCACTCAGATGTTTTTGAGTCTGACAGCCTGTGCACACAGAAAAAGTTGCAGCACATCTCCTGCTTCCAACTTCCTGAATTTACTCATACGTTTTAAAACTCACAGTCAGTGCACACACACAAACCTCCAGCCCCTGTGCCACTTCCCTCTTCCTGGATTGACTCAGAGGTTTTTAAAATTCACAGCCTGTGCAAACAAACTTCCAGCATATCTGCTTCTTCCCTCTTCCTGTATTCACTCAGGTTTTTCAAACTCACAACCTGTGCACATCACACACACTTCCAGCCTCTCTGCCTCTTCCCTCTTCCTGGATTCACTCAGACGTTTTTAAGACTCACAGTCTGTGCACACACACACAAACCTCCAGCCACTCTGCCACTTCCCTTTTCCTGGATTCACTCAGACGTTTTTAAGATTCACAGCCTGTGCAAACAAACAATCTTCCAGGACATCTGCTTCTTCCCTCTTCCTGTATTCACTCAGAGGTTTTTCAAACTCACAGCATGTCAACATCACACACACTTCCAGCCTCTCTGACTCTTCCCTCTTCCTGGATTCACTCAGATGTTTTTAAGATTCACAGCCTGTGCAAACAAACAATCTTCCAGGACATCTGCTTCTTCCCTCTTCCTGTATTCACTCAGAGGTTTTTCAAACTCACAGCATGTCAACATCACACACACTTCCAGCCTCTCTGACTCTTCCCTCTTCCTGGATTCACTCAGATGTTTTTAAGACTCACAGCCTGTGCACACAAACAAACTTCCAGCACATCTGCTTCTTCCCTCTTCCTAAATTCACTCAGACGTTTTAAAACTCACAGTCTGTGCACACAAACAAACCTCCAGCCCCTCTGCCACTTCCCTCTTCCTGGATTCAGTCAGACGTTTTTAAGATTCACAGCGTGTGCAAACAAACAAACTTCCAGCACATCTGCTTCTTCCCTCTTCCTGTATTCACTCAGAGGTTTTTCAAACTCACAGCCTGTGCACATCACACACACTTCCAGCCTCTCTGCCTCTTCCCTCTTCCTGGATTCACTCAGACGTTTTTAAGACTCACAGCCTGTACACACAAACAAACTTCCAGCACATCTGCTTCTTCCCTCTTCCTGAATTCACTCAGAGGTTTTTCAAACTCACAGCCTGTGCACATCACACACACTTCCAGCCTCTCTGCCTCTTCCCTCTTCCTGGATTCACTCAGATGTTTTTGAGACTCACAGTCTGTGCACACACACACAAACCTCCAGCCACTCTGCCACTTCCCTTTTCCTGGATTCACTCAGACGTTTTTAAAATTCACAGCCTGTGCAAACAAACTTCCAGCACATCTGCTTCTTCCCTCTTCCTGTATTCACTCAGATGTTTTTCAAACTCACAGCCTGCGCACATCACACACACTTCCAGCCTCTCTGCCTCTTCCCTTTTCCTGGATTCACTCAGACATTTTAAAGATTCACAGCTTGTGCAAACAAACAAACTTCCAGGACATCTGCTTCTTCCCTCTTCCTGTATTCACTCAGAGGTTTTTCAAACTCACAGCCTGTGCACATCACACACACTTACAGCCTCTCTGACTCTTCCCTCTTCCTGGATTCACTCAGACGTTTTTGAGACTCACAGCCTGTGCTCACAAAAAAAGTTCCAGCACATCTGCTTCTTCCCACTTCCTGAATTCACTCAGACGTTTTTAAGACTCACAGTCTGTGCACACACACAAACCTCCAGCCACTCTGCCACTTCCCTTTTCCTGGATTCACTCAGACGTTTTTAAAATTCACAGCCTGTGCAAACAAACTTCCAGCACATCTGCTTCTTCCCTCTTCCTGTATTCACTCAGATGTTTTTGAGACTCACAGCCTGTGCACACAAAAAAAGTTCCAGCACATCTGCTTCTTCCCACTTCCTGAATTCACTCAGACATTTTAAAACTCACAGTCTGTGCACACACACAAACCTCCAGCCCCTCTGCCACTTCCCTCTTCCTGGATTCACTCAGACGTTTTTAAAATTCACAGCCTGTGCAAACAAACAAACTTCCAGCACATCTGCTTCTTCCCTCTTCCTGTATTCACTCAGAGGTTTTTCAAACTCACAGCCTGTGCACATCACACACACTTCCAGCCTCTCTGACTCTTCCCTCTTCCTGGATTCACTCAGACGTTTTTAAGACTCACAGTCTGTGCACATCACACACACTTCCAGCCTCTCTGCCTCTTCCCTCTTCCTGGATTCACTCAGACGTTTTTAAGACTCACAGCATGCGCAAAAAAACAAACTTCCAGCACATCTGCTTCTTCCCTCTTCCTGTATTCACTCAGAGGTTTTTCAAACTCACAACCTGTGCACATCACACACACTTCCAGCCTCTCTGCCTCTTCCCTCTTCCTGTATTCACTCAGACGTTTTTAAGACTCACAGTCTGCACACACACAAACCTTCAGCCCCTCTGCCACTTCCCTCTTCCTGGATTCACTCAGACGTTTTTAAAATTCACAGCCTGTGCAAACAAACTTCCAGCACATCTGCTTCTTCCCTCTTCCTGTATTCACTCAGAGGTTTTTCAAACTCACAACCTGTGCACATCACACACACTTCCAGCCTCTCTGCCTCTTCCCTCTTCCTGTATTCACTCAGACATTTTTAAGATTCACAGCCTGTACAAACAAACAAACTTCCAGGACATCTGCTTCTTCCCTCTTCCTGTATTCACTCAGAGGTTTTTCAAACTCACAGCCTGTGCACATCACACACTCTTCCAGCCTCTCTGACTCTTCCCTCTTCCTGGATTCACTCAGACGTTTTTGAGACTCACAGTCTATGCACACAAACAAACTTCCAGCACATCTGCTTCTTCCCTCTTCCTAAATTCACTCAGACGTTTTAAAACTCACAGTCTGTGCACAAACACAAACCTCCAGCCCCTCTGCCACTTCCCTCTTCCTGGATTCAGTCAGACGTTTTTAAGATTCACAGCCTGTGCAAACAAACAAACTTCGAGGACATCTGCTTCTTCCCTCTTCCTGTATTCACTCAGAGGTTTTTCAAACTCACAACCTGTGCACATCACACACACTTCCAGCCTCTCTGCCTCTTCCCTCTTCCTGGATTCACTCAGACGTTTTTAAGACTCACAGCCTGTGCACACAAACAAACTTCCAGTCCCTCGTCCACTTCCCTCTTCCTGGATTCAGTCAGACGTTTTTAAGATTCACAGCCTGTGCAAACAAACTTCCAGCACATCTGCTTCTTCCCTCTTCCTGTATTCACTCAGAGGTTTTTCAAACTCACAGCCTGTGCACATAACACACACTTCCAGCCTCTCTGCCTCTTCCCTCTTCCTGGATTCACTCAGACATTTTTAAGATTCACAGCCTGTGCAAACAAACAAACTTCCAGGACATCTGCTTCTTCCCTCTTCCTGTATTCACTCAGAGGTTTTTCAAACTCACAGCCTGTGCACATCACACACACTTCCAGCCTCTCTGCCTCTTCCCTCTTCCTGGATTCACTCAGACGTTTTTAAGACTCACAGCCTGTGCACACAAACAAACCTCCAGCCCCTCTGCCACTTCCCTCTTCCTGGATTCAGTCAGACGTTTTTAAGACTCACAGTCTGTGCACATCACACACACTTCCAGCCTTTCTGCCTCTTCCCTCTTCCTGGATTCACTCAGACGTTTTTAAGACTCACAGCATGCGCAAACAAACAAACTTCGAGGACATCTGCTTCTTCCCTCTTCCTGTATTCACTCAGAGGTTTTTCAAACTCACAGCCTGTGCACATCACACACACTTCCAGCCTCTCTGACTCTTCCCTCTTCCTGGATTCACTCAGACGTTTTTAAGACTCACAGTCTGTGCACATCACACACACTTCCAGCCTCTCTGCCTCTTCCCTCTTCCTGGATTCACTCAGACGTTTTTAAGACTCACAGCATGCGCAAACAAACAAACTTCCAGCACATCTGCTTCTTCCCTCTTCCTGTATTCACTCAGAGGTTTTTCAAACTCACAACCTGTGCACATCACACACACTTCCAGCCTCTCTGCCTCTTCCCTCTTCCTGTATTCACTCAGACGTTTTTAAGACTCACAGTCTGTGCACACACACAAACCTTCAGCCCCTCTGCCACTTCCCTCTTCCTGGATTCACTCAGACGTTTTTAAAATTCACAGCCTGTGCAAACAAACTTCCAGCACATCTGCTTCTTCCCTCTTCCTGTATTCACTCAGAGGTTTTTCAAACTCACAACCTGTGCACATCACACACACTTCCAGCCTCTCTGCCTCTTCCCTCTTCCTGTATTCACTCAGACGTTTTTAAGACTCACAGTCTGTGCACACACACAAACCTCCAGCCACTCTGCCACTTCCCTTTTCCTGGATTCACTCAGACGTTTTTAAAATTCACAGCCTGTGCAAACAAACTTCCAGCACATCTGCTTCTTCCCTCTTCCTAAATTCACTCAGACGTTTTAAAACTCACAGTCTGTGCACAAACACAAACCTCCAGCCCCTCTGCCACTTCCCTCTTCCTGGATTCAGTCAGACGTTTTTAAGATTCACAGCCTGTGCAAACAAACAAACTTCGAGGACATCTGCTTCTTCCCCCTTCCTGTATTCACTCAGAGGTTTTTCAAACTCACAGCCTGTGCACATCACACACACTTCCAGCCTCTCTGCCTCTTCCCTCTTCCTGGATTCACTCAGACGTTTTTAAGACTCACAGCCTGTGCACACAAAAAAAGTTCCAGCACATCTGCTTCTTCCCACTTCCTGAATTCACTCAGACATTTTAAAACTCACAGTCTGTGCACACACACAAACCTCCAGCCCCTCTGCCACTTCCCTCTTCCTGGATTCACTCAGACGTTTTTAAAATTCACAGCCTGTGCAAACAAACTTCCAGCACATCTGCTTCTTCCCTCTTCCTGTATTCACTCAGAGGTTTTTCAAACTCACAGCCTGCGCAAATCACAAACACTTCCAGCCTCTCTGCCTCTTCCCTCTTCCTGGATTCACTCAGACATTTTTAAGATTCACAGCCTGTGCAAACAAACAAACTTCCAGGACATCTGCTTCTTCCCTCTTCCTGTATTCACTCAGAGGTTTTTCAAACTCACAGCCTGTGCACATCACACACACTTCCAGCCCCTCTGCCACTTCCCTCTTCCTGGATTCACTCAGACGTTTTTAAAATTCACAGCCTGTGCAAACAAACTTCCAGCACATCTGCTTCTTCCCTCTTCCTGTATTCACTCAGAGGTTTTTCAAACTCACAGCCTGTCCACATCACACACACTTCCAGCCTCTCTGCCTCTTCCCTCTTCCTGGATTCACTCAGACGTTTTTAAGACTCACAGCCTGTACAAACAAACAAACTTCCAGCACATCTGCTTCTTCCCTCTTCCTGTATTCACTCAGAGGTTTTTCAAACTCACAGCCTGTGCACATCACACACACTTCCAGCCTCTCTGCCTCTTCCCTCTTCCTGGATTCACTCAGATGTTTTTGAGACTCACAGTCTGTGCACACACACACAAACCTCCAGCCACTCTGCCACTTCCCTTTTCCTGGATTCACTCAGACGTTTTTAAGATTCACAGCCTGTGCAAACAAACAAACTTCCAGGACATCTGCTTCTTCCCTCTTCCTGTATTCACTCAGAGGTTTTTCAAACTCACAGCCTGTGCACATCACACACACTTCCAGCCTCTCTGACTCTTCCCTCTTCCTGGATTCACTCAGATGTTTTTAAGACTCACAGCCTGTGCACACAAACAAACTTCCAGCACATCTGCTTCTTCCCTCTTCCTAAATTCACTCAGACGTTTTAAAACTCACAGTCTGTGCACACACACAAACCTCCAGCCCCTCTGCCACTTCCCTTTTCCTGTATTCAGTCAGACGTTTTTAAGATTCACAGCGTCTGCAAACAAACAAACTTCCAGCACATCTGCTTCTTCCCTCTTCCTGTATTCACTCAGAGGTTTTTCAAACTCACAGCCTGTGCACATCACACACACTTCCAGCCTCTCTGCCTCTTCCCTCTTCCTGGATTCACTCAGATGTTTTTGAGACTCACAGCCTGTGCACAAAAAAAAAAATTTCCAGCACATCTGCTTCTTCCCACTTCCTGAATTCACTCAGACGTTTTAAAACTCACAGTCTATGCACACACACAAACCTCCAGCCCCTCTGCCACTTCCCTCTTCCTGGATTCACTCAGACGTTTTTAAAATTCACAGCCTGTACACACAAACAAACTTCCAGCACATCTGCTTCTTCCCTCTTCTTGTATTCACTCAGAGGTTTTTCAAACTCACAGCCTGTGCACATCACACACACTTCCAGCCTCTCTGCCTCTTCCCTCTTCCTGTATTCACTCAGACGTTTTTAAGATTCAAAGCCTATGCAAACAAACAAACTTCCAGGACATCTGCTTCTTCCCTCTTCCTGTATTCACTCAGAGGTTTTTCAAACTCACAGCCTGTGCACATCACACACACTTCCAGCCTCTCTGCCTCTTCCTGGATTCACTCAGACGTTTTTAAGATTCACAGCCTGTGCAAACAAACAAACTTCCAGCACATCTGCTTTTTCCCTCTTCCTGTATTCACTCAGAGGTTTTTCAAACTCACAGCCTGCGCACATCACACACACTTCCAGCCTCTCTGCCTCTTCCCTCTTCCTTTATTCACTCAGAGGTTTTTCAAACTCACAGCCTGTGCACATCACACACACTTCCAGCCTCTCTGACTCTTCCCTCTTCCTGGATTCACTCAGATGTTTTGGAGACTCACAGCCTGTGCACACAAAAAAGTTCCAGCACATCTGCTTCTTCCCACTTCCTGAATTCACTCAGACGTTTTAAAACTCACAGTCTGTGCACACACACAAACCTCCAGCCCCTCTACCAATTCCCTCTTCCTGGATTGACTCAGACATTTTTAAAATTCACAGCCTGTGCAAACAAACGTCCAGCACATCTCCTTCTTCCCTCTTCCTGTATTCACTCAGGTTTTTCAAACTCACAACCTGTGCACATCACACACACTTCCAGCCTCTCTACCTCTTCCCTCTTCCTGGATTCACTCAGACGTTTTTAAGACTCACAGTCTGTGCACACACACAAACCTCCAGCCACTCTGCCACTTCCCTCTTCCTGTATTCACTCAGACGTTTTTAAAATTCACAGCCTGTGCAAACAAACTTCCAGCACATCTGCTTCTTCCCTCTTCGTGTATTCACTCAGAGGTTTTTCAAACTCACAGCCTGTGCACATCACACACACTTCCAGCCTCTCTGCCTCTTCCCTCTTCCTGGATTCACTCAGACGTTTTTAAGACTCACAGCCTGTGCACACAAATTTCCAGCACATCTGCTTCTTCCCTCTTCCTGAATTCACTCAGACGTTTTCAAACTCACAGCTTGTGCACAGCACACACACTTCCAGCCCCTCTGCCTCTTCCCTCTTCCTGAATTCGCTCAGACGTTTTAAAACTCACAGTCTGTGCACATACACAAACCTCCAGGCCCTCTGCAACTTCCCTCTTCCTGCATTCACTCAGACGTTTTAAAGATTCACAGCCTGTGCAAACAAACTTCAAGCACATCTGCTTCTTCCCTCTTCCAGTATTCACTCAGAGGTTTTTCAAACTCACAGCCTGTGCACATCACACACACTTACAGCCTCTCTGCCTCTTCCCTCATCCTGGATTCAATCAGACGTTTTTAAGACTCACAGCCTGTGCACACAAACTTCCAGCACATCTGCTTCTTCCCTCTTCCTGAATTCACTCAGACGTTTTCAAACTCACAGCTTGTGCACAGCACACACACTTCCAGCCCGTCTACCTCTTCCCTCTTCCTGAATTCACTCAGACGTTTTAAAACTCACAGTCTGTGCACATACACAAACCTCCAGGCCCTCTGCCACTTCCCTCTTCCTGGATTCACTCAGACGTTTTTAAAATTCACAGCCTGTGCAAACAAACTTCAAGCACATCTGCTTCTTCCCTCTTCCTGTATTCACTCAGAGGTTTTTCAAACTCACAGCCTGTGCACATCACACACACTTCCAGCCTCTCTGCCTCTTCCCTCTTCCTGTATTCACTCAGAGGTTTTTCAAACTCACAGCCTGTGCACATCACACACACTTCCAGCCTCTCTGCCTCTTCCCTCTTCCTGGATTCACTCAGATGTTTTTGAGACTCACAGCCTGTGCACACAAAAAAAGTTCCAGCACATCTGCTTCTTCCCACTTCCTGAATTCACTCAGACGTTTTAAAACTCACAGTCTATGCACACACACAAACCTCCAGCCCCTCTGCCACTTCCCTCTTCCTGGATTCACTCAGACGTTTTTAAAATTCACAGCCTGTACACACAAACAAACTTCCAGCACATCTGCTTCTTCCCTCTTCTTGTATTCACTCAGAGGTTTTTCAAACTCACAGCCTGTGCACATCACACACACTTCCAGCCTCTCTGCCTCTTCCCTCTTCCTGTATTCACTCAGACGTTTTTAAGATTCAAAGCCTATGCAAACAAACAAACTTCCAGGACATCTGCTTCTTCCCTCTTCCTGTATTCACTCAGAGGTTTTTCAAACTCACAGCCTGTGCACATCACACACACTTCCAGCCTCTCTGCCTCTTCCTGGATTCACTCAGACGTTTTTAAGATTCACAGCCTGTGCAAACAAACAAACTTCCAGCACATCTGCTTTTTCCCTCTTCCTGTATTCACTCAGAGGTTTTTCAAACTCACAGCCTGCGCACATCACACACACTTCCAGCCTCTCTGCCTCTTCCCTCTTCCTTTATTCACTCAGAGGTTTTTCAAACTCACAGCCTGTGCACATCACACACACTTCCAGCCTCTCTGACTCTTCCCTCTTCCTGGATTCACTCAGATGTTTTGGAGACTCACAGCCTGTGCACACAAAAAAGTTCCAGCACATCTGCTTCTTCCCACTTCCTGAATTCACTCAGACGTTTTAAAACTCACAGTCTGTGCACACACACAAACCTCCAGCCCCTCTACCAATTCCCTCTTCCTGGATTGACTCAGACATTTTTAAAATTCACAGCCTGTGCAAACAAACGTCCAGCACATCTCCTTCTTCCCTCTTCCTGTATTCACTCAGGTTTTTCAAACTCACAACCTGTGCACATCACACACACTTCCAGCCTCTCTACCTCTTCCCTCTTCCTGGATTCACTCAGACGTTTTTAAGACTCACAGTCTGTGCACACACACAAACCTCCAGCCACTCTGCCACTTCCCTCTTCCTGTATTCACTCAGACGTTTTTAAAATTCACAGCCTGTGCAAACAAACTTCCAGCACATCTGCTTCTTCCCTCTTCGTGTATTCACTCAGAGGTTTTTCAAACTCACAGCCTGTGCACATCACACACACTTCCAGCCTCTCTGCCTCTTCCCTCTTCCTGGATTCACTCAGACGTTTTTAAGACTCACAGCCTGTGCACACAAATTTCCAGCACATCTGCTTCTTCCCTCTTCCTGAATTCACTCAGACGTTTTCAAACTCACAGCTTGTGCACAGCACACACACTTCCAGCCCCTCTGCCTCTTCCCTCTTCCTGAATTCGCTCAGACGTTTTAAAACTCACAGTCTGTGCACATACACAAACCTCCAGGCCCTCTGCAACTTCCCTCTTCCTGCATTCACTCAGACGTTTTAAAGATTCACAGCCTGTGCAAACAAACTTCAAGCACATCTGCTTCTTCCCTCTTCCAGTATTCACTCAGAGGTTTTTCAAACTCACAGCCTGTGCACATCACACACACTTACAGCCTCTCTGCCTCTTCCCTCATCCTGGATTCAATCAGACGTTTTTAAGACTCACAGCCTGTGCACACAAACTTCCAGCACATCTGCTTCTTCCCTCTTCCTGAATTCACTCAGACGTTTTCAAACTCACAGCTTGTGCACAGCACACACACTTCCAGCCCGTCTACCTCTTCCCTCTTCCTGAATTCACTCAGACGTTTTAAAACTCACAGTCTGTGCACATACACAAACCTCCAGGCCCTCTGCCACTTCCCTCTTCCTGGATTCACTCAGACGTTTTTAAAATTCACAGCCTGTGCAAACAAACTTCAAGCACATCTGCTTCTTCCCTCTTCCTGTATTCACTCAGAGGTTTTTCAAACTCACAGCCTGTGCACATCACACACACTTCCAGCCTCTCTGCCTCTTCCCTCTTCCTGTATTCACTCAGAGGTTTTTCAAACTCACAGCCTGTGCACATCACACACACTTCCAGCCTCTCTGCCTCTTCCCTCTTCCTGGATTCACTCAGATGTTTTTGAGACTCACAGCCTGTGCACACAGAAAAAGTTCCAGCACATCTGCTTCTTCCCACTTCCTGAATTCACTCAGACGTTTTAAAACTCACAGTCTATGCACACACACAAACCTCCAGCCCCTCTGCCACTTCCCTCTTCCTGGATTCACTCAGACGTTTTTAAAATTCACAGCCTGTGCAAACAAACTTCAAGCACATCTGCTTCTTCCCTCTTCCTGTATTCACTCAGAGGTTTTTCAAACTCACAGCCTGTGCACATCACACACACTTCCAGCCTCTCTGCCTCTTCCCTCTTCCTGTATTCACTCAGAGGTTTTTCAAACTCACAGTCTGTGCACACACACAAACCTCCAGCCCCTCTGCCACTTCCCTTTTCCTGTATTCAGTCAGACGTTTTTAAGATTCACAGCGTCTGCAAACAAACAAACTTCCAGCACATCTGCTTCTTCCCTCTTCCTGTATTCACTCAGAGGTTTTTCAAACTCACAGCCTGTGCACATCACACACACTTCCAGCCTCTCTGCCTCTTCCCTCTTCCTGGATTCACTCAGATGTTTTTGAGACTCACAGCCTGTGCACAAAAAAAAAAATTTCCAGCACATCTGCTTCTTCCCACTTCCTGAATTCACTCAGACGTTTTAAAACTCACAGTCTATGCACACAAACAAACCTCCAGCCCCTCTGCCACTTCCCTCTTCCTGGATTCACTCAGACGTTTTTAAAATTCACAGCCTGTACACACAAACAAACTTCCAGCACATCTGCTTCTTCCCTCTTCTTGTATTCACTCAGAGGTTTTTCAAACTCACAGCCTGTGCACATCACACACACTTCCAGCCTCTCTGCCTCTTCCCTCTTCCTGTATTCACTCAGACGTTTTTAAGATTCAAAGCCTATGCAAACAAACAAACTTCCAGGACATCTGCTTCTTCCCTCTTCCTGTATTCACTCAGAGGTTTTTCAAACTCACAGCCTGTGCACATCACACACACTTCCAGCCTCTCTGCCTCTTCCTGGATTCACTCAGACGTTTTTAAGATTCACAGCCTGTGCAAACAAACAAACTTCCAGCACATCTGCTTTTTCCCTCTTCCTGTATTCACTCAGAGGTTTTTCAAACTCACAGCCTGCGCACATCACACACACTTCCAGCCTCTCTGCCTCTTCCCTCTTCCTTTATTCACTCAGAGGTTTTTCAAACTCACAGCCTGTGCACATCACACACACTTCCAGCCTCTCTGACTCTTCCCTCTTCCTGGATTCACTCAGATGTTTTGGAGACTCACAGCCTGTGCACACAAAAAAGTTCCAGCACATCTGCTTCTTCCCACTTCCTGAATTCACTCAGACGTTTTAAAACTCACAGTCTGTGCACACACACAAACCTCCAGCCCCTCTACCAATTCCCTCTTCCTGGATTGACTCAGACATTTTTAAAATTCACAGCCTGTGCAAACAAACGTCCAGCACATCTCCTTCTTCCCTCTTCCTGTATTCACTCAGGTTTTTCAAACTCACAACCTGTGCACATCACACACACTTCCAGCCTCTCTACCTCTTCCCTCTTCCTGGATTCACTCAGACGTTTTTAAGACTCACAGTCTGTGCACACACACAAACCTCCAGCCACTCTGCCACTTCCCTCTTCCTGTATTCACTCAGACGTTTTTAAAATTCACAGCCTGTGCAAACAAACTTCCAGCACATCTGCTTCTTCCCTCTTCGTGTATTCACTCAGAGGTTTTTCAAACTCACAGCCTGTGCACATCACACACACTTCCAGCCTCTCTGCCTCTTCCCTCTTCCTGGATTCACTCAGACGTTTTTAAGACTCACAGCCTGTGCACACAAATTTCCAGCACATCTGCTTCTTCCCTCTTCCTGAATTCACTCAGACGTTTTCAAACTCACAGCTTGTGCACAGCACACACACTTCCAGCCCCTCTGCCTCTTCCCTCTTCCTGAATTCGCTCAGACGTTTTAAAACTCACAGTCTGTGCACATACACAAACCTCCAGGCCCTCTGCAACTTCCCTCTTCCTGCATTCACTCAGACGTTTTAAAGATTCACAGCCTGTGCAAACAAACTTCAAGCACATCTGCTTCTTCCCTCTTCCAGTATTCACTCAGAGGTTTTTCAAACTCACAGCCTGTGCACATCACACACACTTACAGCCTCTCTGCCTCTTCCCTCATCCTGGATTCAATCAGACGTTTTTAAGACTCACAGCCTGTGCACACAAACTTCCAGCACATCTGCTTCTTCCCTCTTCCTGAATTCACTCAGACGTTTTCAAACTCACAGCTTGTGCACAGCACACACACTTCCAGCCCGTCTACCTCTTCCCTCTTCCTGAATTCACTCAGACGTTTTAAAACTCACAGTCTGTGCACATACACAAACCTCCAGGCCCTCTGCCACTTCCCTCTTCCTGGATTCACTCAGACGTTTTTAAAATTCACAGCCTGTGCAAACAAACTTCAAGCACATCTGCTTCTTCCCTCTTCCTGTATTCACTCAGAGGTTTTTCAAACTCACAGCCTGTGCACATCACACACACTTCCAGCCTCTCTGCCTCTTCCCTCTTCCTGTATTCACTCAGAGGTTTTTCAAACTCACAGCCTGTGCACATCACACACACTTCCAGCCTCTCTGCCTCTTCCCTCTTCCTGGATTCACTCAGATGTTTTTGAGACTCACAGCCTGTGCACACAAAAAAAGTTCCAGCACATCTGCTTCTTCCCACTTCCTGAATTCACTCAGACGTTTTAAAACTCACAGTCTATGCACACACACAAACCTCCAGCCCCTCTGCCACTTCCCTCTTCCTGGATTCACTCAGACGTTTTTAAAATTCACAGCCTGTACACACAAACAAACTTCCAGCACATCTGCTTCTTCCCTCTTCTTGTATTCACTCAGAGGTTTTTCAAACTCACAGCCTGTGCACATCACACACACTTCCAGCCTCTCTGCCTCTTCCCTCTTCCTGTATTCACTCAGACGTTTTTAAGATTCAAAGCCTATGCAAACAAACAAACTTCCAGGACATCTGCTTCTTCCCTCTTCCTGTATTCACTCAGAGGTTTTTCAAACTCACAGCCTGTGCACATCACACACACTTCCAGCCTCTCTGCCTCTTCCTGGATTCACTCAGACGTTTTTAAGATTCACAGCCTGTGCAAACAAACAAACTTCCAGCACATCTGCTTTTTCCCTCTTCCTGTATTCACTCAGAGGTTTTTCAAACTCACAGCCTGCGCACATCACACACACTTCCAGCCTCTCTGCCTCTTCCCTCTTCCTTTATTCACTCAGAGGTTTTTCAAACTCACAGCCTGTGCACATCACACACACTTCCAGCCTCTCTGACTCTTCCCTCTTCCTGGATTCACTCAGATGTTTTGGAGACTCACAGCCTGTGCACACAAAAAAGTTCCAGCACATCTGCTTCTTCCCAATTCCTGAATTCACTCAGACGTTTTAAAACTCACAGTCTGTGCACACACACAAACCTCCAGCCCCTCTACCAATTCCCTCTTCCTGGATTGACTCAGACATTTTTAAAATTCACAGCCTGTGCAAACAAACGTCCAGCACATCTCCTTCTTCCCTCTTCCTGTATTCACTCAGGTTTTTCAAACTCACAACCTGTGCACATCACACACACTTCCAGCCTCTCTACCTCTTCCCTCTTCCTGGATTCACTCAGACGTTTTTAAGACTCACAGTCTGTGCACACACACAAACCTCCAGCCACTCTGCCACTTCCCTCTTCCTGTATTCACTCAGACGTTTTTAAAATTCACAGCCTGTGCAAACAAACTTCCAGCACATCTGCTTCTTCCCTCTTCGTGTATTCACTCAGAGGTTTTTCAAACTCACAGCCTGTGCACATCACACACACTTCCAGCCTCTCTGCCTCTTCCCTCTTCCTGGATTCACTCAGACGTTTTTAAGACTCACAGCCTGTGCACACAAATTTCCAGCACATCTGCTTCTTCCCTCTTCCTGAATTCACTCAGACGTTTTCAAACTCACAGCTTGTGCACAGCACACACACTTCCAGCCCCTCTGCCTCTTCCCTCTTCCTGAATTCGCTCAGACGTTTTAAAACTCACAGTCTGTGCACATACACAAACCTCCAGGCCCTCTGCAACTTCCCTCTTCCTGCATTCACTCAGACGTTTTAAAGATTCACAGCCTGTGCAAACAAACTTCAAGCACATCTGCTTCTTCCCTCTTCCAGTATTCACTCAGAGGTTTTTCAAACTCACAGCCTGTGCACATCACACACACTTACAGCCTCTCTGCCTCTTCCCTCATCCTGGATTCAATCAGACGTTTTTAAGACTCACAGCCTGTGCACACAAACTTCCAGCACATCTGCTTCTTCCCTCTTCCTGAATTCACTCAGACGTTTTCAAACTCACAGCTTGTGCACAGCACACACACTTCCAGCCCGTCTACCTCTTCCCTCTTCCTGAATTCACTCAGACGTTTTAAAACTCACAGTCTGTGCACATACACAAACCTCCAGGCCCTCTGCCACTTCCCTCTTCCTGGATTCACTCAGACGTTTTTAAAATTCACAGCCTGTGCAAACAAACTTCAAGCACATCTGCTTCTTCCCTCTTCCTGTATTCACTCAGAGGTTTTTCAAACTCACAGCCTGTGCACATCACACACACTTCCAGCCTCTCTGCCTCTTCCCTCTTCCTGTATTCACTCAGAGGTTTTTCAAACTCACAGCCTGTGCACATCACACACACTTCCAGCCTCTCTGCCTCTTCCCTCTTCCTGGATTCACTCAGATGTTTTTGAGACTCACAGCCTGTGCACACAAAAAAAGTTCCAGCACATCTGCTTCTTCCCACTTCCTGAATTCACTCAGACGTTTTAAAAGTCACAGTCTATGCACACACACAAACCTCCAGCCCCTCTGCCACTTCCCTCTTCCTGGATTCACTCAGACGTTTTTAAAATTCACAGCCTGTACACACAAACAAACTTCCAGCACATCTGCTTCTTCCCTCTTCTTGTATTCACTCAGAGGTTTTTCAAACTCACAGCCTGTGCACATCACACACACTTCCAGCCTCTCTGCCTCTTCCCTCTTCCTGTATTCACTCAGACGTTTTTAAGATTCACAGCCTGTGCAAACAAACAAACTTCCAGGACATCTGCTTCTTCCCTCTTCCTGTGTTCACTCAGAGGTTTTTCAAACTCACAGCCTGTGCACATCACACACACTTCCAGCCTCTCTGCCTCTTCCTGGATTCACTCAGACGTTTTTAAGATTCACAGCCTGTGGAAACAAACAAACTTCCAGCACATCTGCTTTTTCCCTCTTCCTGTATTCACTCAGAGGTTTTTCAAACTCACAGCCTGCGCACATCACACACACTTCCAGCCTCTCTGCCTCTTCCCTCTTCCTGGATTCACTCAGACATTTTTAAGATTCACAGACTGTGCAAACAAACAAACGTCCAGCACATCTCCTTCTTCCCTCTTCCTGTATTCACTCAGGTTTTTCAAACTCACAACCTGTGCACATCACACACACTTCCAGCCTCTCTACCTCTTCCCTCTTCCTGGATTCACTCAGACGTTTTTAAGACTCACAGTCTGTGCACACACACAAACCTCCAGCCACTCTGCCACTTCCCTCTTCCTGTATTCACTCAGACGTTTTTAAAATTCACAGCCTGTGCAAACAAACTTCCAGCACATCTGCTTCTTCCCTCTTCGTGTATTCACTCAGAGGTTTTTCAAACTCACAGCCTGTGCACATCACACACACTTCCAGCCTCTCTGCCTCTTCCCTCTTCCTGGATTCACTCAGACGTTTTTAAGACTCACAGCCTGTGCACACAAATTTCCAGCACATCTGCTTCTTCCCTCTTCCTGAATTCACTCAGACGTTTTCAAACTCACAGCTTGTGCACAGCACACACACTTCCAGCCCCTCTGCCTCTTCCCTCTTCCTGAATTCGCTCAGACGTTTTAAAACTCACAGTCTGTGCACATACACAAACCTCCAGGCCCTCTGCCTCTTCCCTCTTCCTGGATTCAATCAGACGTTTTTAAGACTCACAGCCTGTGCACACAAACTTCCAGCACATCTGCTTCTTCCCTCTTCCTGAATTCACTCAGACGTTTTCAAACTCACAGTTTGTGCACAGCACACACACTTCCAGCCCCTCTACCTCTTCCCTCTTCCTGAATTCACTCAGACGTTTTTAAAATTCACAGCCTGTGCAAACAAACTTCCAGGACATCTGCTTCTTCCCTCTTCCTGTATTCACTCAGAGGTTTTTCAAACTCACAGCCTGTGCACATCATACACACTTCCAGCCTCTCTGACTCTTCCCTCTTCCTGGATTCACTCAGATGTTTTTGAGACTCACAGCCTGTGCACACAAAAAAAGTTCCAGCACATCTGCTTCTTCCCACTTCCTGAATTCACTCAGACGTTTTAAAACTTACAGTCTGTGCACACACACAAACCTCCAGCCCCTCTGCCACTTCCCTCTTCCTGTATTCACTCAGAGGTTTTTCAAACTCACAGCCTGCGCACATCACACACACTTCCAGCCTCTCTGCCTCTTCCCTCTTCCTGTATTCACTCAGAGGTTTTTCAAACTCACAGCCTGTGCACATCACACACACTTCCAGCCTCTCTGAGTCTTCCCTCTTCCTGGATTCACTCAGATGTTTTTGAGACTCACAGCCTGTGCACACAAAAAAGTTCCAGCACATCTGCTTCTTCCCACTTCCTGAATTCACTCAGACGTTTTAAAACTCACAGTCTGTGCACACACACAAACCTCCAGCCCCTCTACCAATTCCCTCTTCCTGGATTGACTCAGACGTTTTTAAAATTCACAGCCTCTGCAAACAAACGTCCAGCACATCTCCTTCTTCCCTCTTCCTGTCTTCACTCAGGTTTTTCAAACTCACAACCTGTGCACATCACACACACTTCCAGCCTCTCTGACTCTTCCCTCTTCCTGGATTCACTCAGATGTTTTTGAAACTCACAGCCTGTGCACACAAAAAAAGTTCCAGCACATCTGCTTCTTCCCACTTCCTGAATTCACTCAGACGTTTTAAAACTCACAGTCTGTGCACACACACGAACCTCCAGCCCCTCTGCCAATTCCCTCTTCCTGGATTCATTCAGACGTTTTTAAGATTCACAGCCTGTGCAAACAAACAAACTTCCAGCGCATCTGCTTTTTCCCTCTTCCTGTATTCACTCAGAGGTTTTTCAAACTCACAGCCTGCGCACATCACACACACTTCCAGCCTCTCTGCCTCTTCCCTCTTCCTGGATTCACTCAGACATTTTTAAGATTCACAGCCTGTGGAAACAAACAAACTTCCAGGACATCTGCTTCTTCCCTCTTCCTGTATTCACTCAGAGGTTTTTCAAACTCACAGCCTGTGCACATCACACACACTTCCAGCCTCTCTGACTCTTCCCTCTTCCTGGATTCGCTCAGATGTTTTTGAGACTCACAGCTTGTGCACACAAAAAAAGTTCCAGCACATCTGCTTCTTCCCACTTCCTGAATTCACTCAGACGTTTTAAAACTCACAGTCTGTGCACACACACAAACCTCCAGCCCCTCTGCCACTTCCCTCTTCCTGGATTCACTCAGACGTTTTTAAAATTCACAGCCTGTGCAAACAAACTTCCAGCACATCTGCTTCTTCCCTCTTCCTGTATTCACTCAGAGGTTTTTCAAACTCACAGCCTGTGCACATCACACACACTTCCAGCCTCTCTGCCTCTTTCCTCTTCCTGGATTCACTCAGACGATTTTAAGATTCACAGCCTGTGCAAACAAACAAACTTCCAGGACATCTGCTTCTTCCCTCTTCCTGTATTCACTCAGAGGTTTTTCAAACTCACAGCCTGTGCACATCACACACACTTCCAGCCTCTCTGACTCTTCCCTCTTCCTGGATTCACTCAGATGTTTTTAAGACTCACAGCCTGTGCACACAAACAAACTTCCAGCACATCTGCTTCTTCCCTCTTCCTAAATTCACTCAGACGTTTTAAAACTCACAGTCTGTGCACACACACAAACCTCCAGCCCCTCTGCCACTTCCCTCTTCCTGGATTCAGTCAGACGTTTTTAAAATTCACAGCCTGTGCAAACAAACTTCCAGCACATCTGCTTCTTCCCTCTTCCTGTATTCACTCAGAGGTTTTTCAAACTCACAGCCTGCGCACATCACACACACTTCCAGCCTCTCTGCCTCTTCCCTCTTCCTGTATTCACTCAGAGGTTTTTCAACCTCACAGCCTGTGCACATCACACACACTTCCAGCCTCTCTGCCTCATCCCTCTTCCTGTATTCACTCAGAGGTTTTTCAAACTCACAGCCTGTGCACATCACACACACTTCCAGCCTCTCTGCCTCTTCCCTCTTCCTGGATTCACTCAGATGTTTTTGAGACTCACAGCCTGTGCACACAAAAAAAGTTCCAGCACATCTGCTTCTTCCCACTTCCTGAATTCACTCAGACGTTTTAAAACTCACAGTCTATGCACACACACAAACCTCCAGCCCCTCTGCCACTTCCCTCTTCCTGGATTCACTCAGACGTTTTTAAAATTCACAGCCTGTACACACAAACAAACTTCCAGCACATCTGCTTCTTCCCTCTTCCTGTGTTCACTCAGAGGTTTTTCAAACTCACAGCCTGTGCACATCACACACACTTCCAGCCTCTCTGCCTCTTCCTGGATTCACTCAGACGTTTTTAAGATTCACAGCCTGTGCAAACAAACAAACTTCCAGCACATCTGCTTTTTCCCTCTTCCTGTATTCACTCAGAGGTTTTTCAAACTCACAGCCTGTGCACATCACACACACTTCCAGCCTCTCTGCCTCTTCCCTCTTCCTGTATTCACTCAGAGGTTTTTCAAACTCACAGCCTGTGCACATCACACACACTTCCAGCCTCTCTGACTCTTCCCTCTTCCTGGATTCACTCAGATGCTTTTGAGACTCACAGCCTGTGCACACAAAAAAGTTCCAGCACATCTGCTTCTTCCCACTTCCTGAATTCACTCAGACGTTTTAAAACTCACAGTCTGTGCACACACACAAACCTCCAGCCCCTCTGCCACTTCCCTCTTCCTGGATTCAGTCAGACGTTTTTAAAATTCACAGCCTGTGCAAACAAACTTCCAGCACATCTGCTTCTTCCCTCTTCCTGTGTTCACTCAGAGGTTTTTCAAACTCACAGCCTGTGCACATCACACACACTTCCAGCCTCTCTGCCTCTTCCTGGATTCACTCAGAGGTTTTTAAGATTCACAGCCTGTGCAAACAAACAAACTTCCAGCACATCTGCTTTTTCCCTCTTCCTGTATTCACTCAGAGGTTTTTCAAACTCACAGCCTGTGCACATCACACAAACTTCCAGCCTCTCTGCCTCTTCCCTCTTCCTGTATTCACTCAGAGGTTTTTCAAACTCACAGCCTGTGCACATCACACACACTTACAGCCTCTCTGACTCTTCCCTCTTCCTGGATTCACTCAGATGTTTTTGAGACTCACAGACTGTGCACACAAAAAAACTTCCAGCACATCTGCTTCTTCCCTCTTCCTGTATTCACTCAGAGGTTTTTCAAACTCACAGCCTGTGCACATCACACACACTTCCAGCCTCTCTGCCTCTTCCCTCTTCCTGGATTCACTCAGACATTTTTAAGATTCACAGCCTGTGCAAACAAACAAACTTCCAGGACATCTGCTTCTTCCCTCTTCCTGTATTCACACAGAGGTTTTTCAAACTCACAGCCTGTGCACATCACACACACTTCCAGCCTCTCTGACTCTTCCCTCTTCCTAGATTCGCTCAGATGTTTTTGAGACTCACATCTTGTGCACACAAAAAAAGTTCCAGCACATCTGCTTCTTCCCACTTCCTGAATTCACTCAGACGTTTTAAAACTGACAAACTGTGCACACACACAAACCTCCAGCCCCTCTGCCACTTCCCTCTTCCTGGATTCACTCAGACGTTTTTAAAATTCACAGCCTGTGCAAACAAACTTCCAGCACATCTGCTTCTTCCTGCTTCCTGTATTCACTCAGAGGTTTTTCAAACTCACAGCCTGCGCACATCACACACACTTCCAGCCTCTCTGCCTCTTCCCTCTTCCTGTATTCACTCAGAGGTTTTTCAAACTCACAGCCTGTGCACATCACACACACTTACAGCCTCTCTGCCTCTTCCCTCTTCCTGGATTCACTCAGATGTTTTTGAGACTCACAACCTGTGCACACAGAAAAAGTTGCAGCACATCTGCTTCTTCCCTCTTCCTGGATTCACTCAGAGGTTTTTCAAACTCACAGCCTGTGCACATCACACACACTTCCAGCCTCTCTGACTCTTCCCTCTTCCTGGATTCACTCAGATGTTTTTGAGACTCACAGCCTGTGCACACAAAAAAGTTCCAGCACATCTGCTTCTTCCCACTTCCTGAATTCACTCAGATGTTTTAAAACTCACAGTCTGTGCACACACACAAACCTCCAGCCCCTCTACCAATTCCCTCTTCCTGGATTGACTCAGACGTTTTTAAAATTCACAGCCTGTGCAAACAAACGTCCAGCACATCTGCTTCTTCCCTCTTCCTGTATTCACTCAGGTTTTTCAAACTCACAACCTGTGCACATCAAACACATTTCCAGCCTCTCTACCTCTTCCCTCTTCTTGGATTCACTCAGATGTTTTTAAGACTCACAGTCTGTGCACACACACAAACCTCCAGCCACTCTGCCACTTCCCTCTTCCCGGATTCACTCAGACGTTTTTAAAATTCACAGCCTGTGCAAACAAACTTCCAGCACATCTGCTTCTTCCCTCTTCGTGTATTCACTCAGAGGTTTTTCAAACTCACAGCCTGTGCACATCACACACACTTCCAGCCTCTCTGCCTGTTCCCTCTTCCTGGATTCACTTAGACGTTTTTAAGACTCACAGCCTGTGCACACAAACTTCCAGCACATCTGCTTCTTCCCTCTTCCTGAATTCACTCAGACGTTTTAAAACTCACAGTCTGTGCACATACACAAACCTCCAGGCCCTCTGCCACTTCCCTCTTCCTGGATTCACTCAGACGTTTTAAAGATTCACAGCCTGTGCAAACAAACTTCAAGCACATCTGCTTCTTCCCTCTTCCTGTATTCACTCAGAGGTTTTTCAAACTCACAGCCTGCGCACATCACACACACTTCCAGCCTCTTTGCCTCTTCCCTCTTCCTGGATTCACTCAGACATTTTTAAGATTCACAGCCTGTGCAAACGAACAAACTTCCAGGACATCTGCTTCTTCCCTCTTCCTGTATTCACTCAGAGGTTTCTCAAAATCACAGCCTGTGCACATCACACACACTTCCAGCCTCTCTGACTCTTCCCTCATCCTGGATTCACTCAGACGTTTTTAAGACTCACAGCCTGTGCACACAAACTTCCAGCACATCTGCTTCTTCCCTGTTCCTGAATTCACTCAGACGTTTTGAAACTCAAAGCTTGTGCACAGCACACACACTTCCAGCCCCTCTGCCTCTTCCCTCTTCCTGAATTCACTCAGACGTTTTAAAACTCACAGTCTGTGCACATACACAAACCTCCAGGCCCTCTGCCACTTCCCTCTTCCTGGATTCACTCAGACGTTTTAAAGATTCACAGCCTGTGCAAACAAACTTCCAGCACATCTGCTTCTTCCCTCTTCCTGTATTCACTCAGAGGTTTTTCAAACTCACAGCCTGTGCACATCACACACACTTCCAGCCTCTCTTACTCTTCCCTCTTCATGGATTCACTCAGATGTTTTTGAGACTCACAGCCTGTGCACACAAAAAAAGTTCCAGCACATCTGCTTCTTCCCACTTCCTGAATTCACTCAGACGTTTTAAAACTCACAGTCTGTGCACACACACAAACCTCCAGCCCCTCTGCCAATTCCCTCTTCCTGGATTCACTCAGACGTTTTTAAAATTCACAGCCTGTGCAAACAAACTTCCAGCACATCTGCTTCTTCCCTCTTCCTGTATTCACTCAGAGGTTTTTCAAACTCACCTCCTGCGCACATCACACACACTTCCAGCCTCTCTGCCTCTTCTCTCTTCCTGTATTCACTCAGAGGTTTTTCAAACTCACAGCCTGTGCACATCACACACACTTCCAGCCTCTCTGCCTCTTCCCTCTTCCTGGATTCACTCAGACATTTTTAAGATTCACAGCCTGTGCAAACAAACAAACTTCCAGGACATCTGCTTCTTCCCTCTTCCTGTATTCACTCAGAGGTTTTTCAAACTCACAGCCTGTGCACATCACACACACTTCCAGCCTCTCTGACTCTTCCCTCTTCCTGGATTCACTCAGATGTTTTTGAGACTCACAGCCTGTGCACACACACAAACCTCCATCCCCTCTGCCACTTCCCTCTTCCTGGATTCACTCAGATGTTTTTAAAATTCACAGCCTGTGCACATCACACACACTTACAGCCTCTCTGCCTCTTCCCTCTTCCTGTATTCACTCAGAGGTTTTTCAAACTCACAAACTGTGCACATCACACACACTTACAGCCTCTCTGCCTCTTCCCTCTTCCTGGATTCACTCAGATGTTTTTGAGACTCACAGCCTGTGCACACAGAAAAAGTTGCAGCACATCTGCTTCTTCCCTCTTCCTGGATTCACTCAGAGGTTTTTCAAACTCACAGCCTGTGCACATCACACACACTTCCAGCCTCTCTGACTCTTCCCTCTTCCTGGATTCACTCAGATGTTTTTGAGACTCACAGCCTGTGCACACAAAAAAGTTCCAGCACATCTGCTTCTTCCCACTTCATGAATTCACTCAGATGTTTTAAAACTCACAGTCTGTGCACACACACAAACCTCCAGCCCCTCTACCAATTCCCTCTTCCTGGATTGACTCAGACGTTTTTAAAATTCACAGCCTGTGCAAACAAACGTCCAGCACATCTGCTTCTTCCCTCTTCCTGTATTCACTCAGGTTTTTCAAACTCACAACCTGTGCACATCACACAGACTTCCAGCCTCTCTACCTCTTCCCTCTTCCTGGATTCACTCAGATGTTTTTAAGACTCACAGTCTGTGCACACACACAAACCTCCAGCCACTCTGCCACTTCCCTCTTCCTGGATTCACTCAGACGTTTTTAAAATTCGCAGCCTGTGCAAACAAACTTCCAGCACATCTGCTTCTTCCCTCTTCGTGTATTCACTCAGAGGTTTTTCAAACTCACAGCCTGTGCACATCACACACACTTCCAGCCTCTCTGCCTCTTCCCTCTTCCTGGATTCACTTAGACGTTTTTAAGACTCACAGCCTGTGCACACAAACTTCCAGCACATCTGCTTCTTCCCTCTTCCTGAATTCACTCAGACGTTTTCAAACTCACAGCTTGTGCACAGCACACACACTTCCAGCCCCTCTGCCTCTTCCCTCTTCCTGAATTCACTCAGACGTTTTAAAACTCACAGTCTGTGCACATACACAAACCTCCAGGCCCTCTGCCACTTCCCTCTTCCTGGATTCACTCAGACGTTTTAAAGATTCACAGCCTGTGCAAACAAACTTCAAGCACATCTGCTTCTTCCCTCTTCCTGTATTCACTCAGAGGTTTTTCAAACTCACAGCCTGCGCACATCACACACACTTCCAGCCTCTTTGCCTCTTCCCTCTTCCTGGATTCACTCAGACATTTTTAAGATTCACAGCCTGTGCAAACGAACAAACTTCCAGGACATCTGCTTCTTCCCTCTTCCTGTATTCACTCAGTGGTTTCTCAAAATCACAACCTGTGCACATCACACACACTTCCAGCCTCTCTGACTCTTCCCTCTTCCTGGATTCACTCAGACGTTTTAAAGATTCACAGCCTGTGCAAACAAACTTCCAGCACATCTGCTTCTTCCCTCTTCCTGTATTCACTCAGAGGTTTTTCAAACTCACAGCCTGTGCACATCACACACACTTCCAGCCTCTCTTACTCTTCCCTCTTCCTGGATTCACTCAGATGTTTTTGAGACTCACAGCCTGTGCACACAAAAAAAGTTCCAGCACATCTGCTTCTTCCCACTTCCTGAATTCACTCAGACGTTTTAAAACTCACACTCTGTGCACACACACAAACCTCCAGCCCCTCTGCCAATTCCCTCTTCCTGGATTCACTCAGACGTTTTTAAAATTCACAGCCTGTGCAAACAAACTTCCAGCACATCTGCTTCTTCCCTCTTCCTGTATTCACTCAGAGGTTTTTCAAACTCACAGCCTGTGCACATCACACACACTTACAGCCTCTCTGACTCTTCCCTCTTCCTGGATTCACTCACATGTTTTTGAGACTCACAGACTGTGCAAACAAAAAAACTTCCAGCGCATCTGCTTTTTCCCTCTTCCTGTATTCACTCAGAGGTTTTTCAAACTCACAGCCTGCGCACATCACACACACTTCCAGCCTGTCTGCCTCTTCCCTCTTCCTGGATTCACTCAGACATTTTTAAGATTCACAGCCTGTGCAAACAAACAAACTTCCAGGACATCTGCTTCTTCCCTCTTCCTGTATTCACTCAGAGGTTTTTCAAACTCACAGCCTGTGCACATCACACACACTTCCAGCCTCTCTGACTCTTCCCTCTTCCTGGATTCGCTCAGATGTTTTTGAGACTCACAGCTTGTGCACACAAAAAAAGTTCCAGCACATCTGCTTCTTCCCACTTCCTGAATTCACTCAGACGTTTTAAAACTCACAGTCTGTGCACACACACAAACCTCCATCCCCTCTGCCACTTCCCTCTTCCTGGATTCACTCAGACGTTTTTAAAATTCACAGCCTGTGCACATCACACACACTTACAGCCTCTCTGCCTCTTCCCTCTTCCTGTATTCACTCAGAGGTTTTTCAAACTCACAACCTGTGTACATCACACACACTTACAGCCTCTCTGCCTCTTCCCTCTTCCTGGATTCACTCAGATGTTTTTGAGACTCACAGCCTGTGCACACAGAAAAAGTTGCAGCACATCTGCTTCTTCCCTCTTCCTGGATTCACTCAGAGGTTTTTCAAACTCACAGCCTGTGCACATCACACACACTTCCAGCCTCTCTGACTCTTCCCTCTTCCTGGATTCACTCAGATGTTTTTGAGACTCACAGCCTGTGCACACAAAAAAGTTCCAGCACATCTGCTTCTTCCCACTTCATGAATTCACTCAGATGTTTTAAAACTCACAGTCTGTGCACACACACAAACCTCCAGCCACTCTGCCACTTCCCTCTTCCTGGATTCACTTAGACGTTTTTAAGACTCACAGCCTGTGCACACAAACTTCCAGCACATCTGCTTCTTCCCTCTTCCTGAATTCACTCAGACGTTTTCAAACTCACAGCTTGTGCACAGCACACACACTTCCAGCCCCTCTGCCTCTTCCCTCTTCCTGAATTCACTCAGACGTTTTAAAACTCACAGTCTGTGCACATACACAAACCTCCAGGCCCTCTGCCACTTCCCTCTTCCTGGATTCACTCAGACGTTTTAAAGATTCACAGCCTGTGCAAACAAACTTCAAGCACATCTGCTTCTTCCCTCTTCCTGTATTCACTCAGAGGTTTTTCAAACTCACAGCCTGCGCACATCACACACACTTCCAGCCTCTTTGCCTCTTCCCTCTTCCTGGATTCACTCAGACATTTTTAAGATTCACAGCCTGTGCAAACGAACAAACTTCCAGGACATCTGCTTCTTCCCTCTTCCTGTATTCACTCAGTGGTTTCTCAAAATCACAACCTGTGCACATCACACACACTTCCAGCCTCTCTGACTCTTCCCTCTTCCTGGATTCACTCAGACGTTTTAAAGATTCACAGCCTGTGCAAACAAACTTCCAGCACATCTGCTTCTTCCCTCTTCCTGTATTCACTCAGAGGTTTTTCAAACTCACAGCCTGTGCACATCACACACACTTCCAGCCTCTCTTACTCTTCCCTCTTCCTGGATTCACTCAGATGTTTTTGAGACTCACAGCCTGTGCACACAAAAAAAGTTCCAGCACATCTGCTTCTTCCCACTTCCTGAATTCACTCAGACGTTTTAAAACTCACAGTCTGTGCACACACACAAACCTCCAGCCCCTCTGCCAATTCCCTCTTCCTGGATTCACTCAGACGTTTTTAAAATTCACAGCCTGTGCAAACAAACTTCCAGCACATCTGCTTCTTCCCTCTTCCTGTATTCACTCAGAGGTTTTTCAAACTCACAGCCTGTGCACATCACACACACTTACAGCCTCTCTGACTCTTCCCTCTTCCTGGATTCACTCACATGTTTTTGAGACTCACAGACTGTGCAAACAAAAAAACTTCCAGCGCATCTGCTTTTTCCCTCTTCCTGTATTCACTCAGAGGTTTTTCAAACTCACAGCCTGCGCACATCACACACACTTCCAGCCTGTCTGCCTCTTCCCTCTTCCTGGATTCACTCAGACATTTTTAAGATTCACAGCCTGTGCAAACAAACAAACTTCCAGGACATCTGCTTCTTCCCACTTCCTGAATTCACTCAGACGTTTTAAAACTCACAGTCTGTGCACACACACAAACCTCCAGCCCCTCTGCCACTTCCCTCTTCCTGGATTCACTCAGACATTTTTAAAATTCACAGCCTGTGCAAACAAACTTCCAGCACATCTGCTTCTTCCCTCTTCCTGTATTCACTCAGAGGTTTTTCAAACTCACAGTCTGCGCACATCACACACACTTCCAGCCTCTCTGACTCTTCCCTCTTCCTGGATTCACTCAGATGTTTTTGAGACTCACAGCCTGTGCACACAAAAAAAGTTCCAGCACATCTGCTTCTTCCCACTTCCTGAATTCACTCAGACGTTTTAAAACTCACAGTCTGTGCACACACACAAACCTCCATCCCCTCTGCCACTTCCCTCTTCCTGGATTCACTCAGACGTTTTTAAAATTCACAGCCTGTGCAAACAAACTTCCAGCACATCTGCTTCTTCCTTCTTCCTGTATTCACTCAGAGGTTTTTCAAACTCACAGTCTGCGCACATCACACACACTTCCAGCCTCTCTGCCTCTTCCCTCTTCCTGTATTCACTCAGAGGTTTTTCAAACTCACAGCCTGTGCACATCACACACACTTCCAGCCTCTCTGACTCTTCCCTCTTCCTGGATTCGCTCAGATGTTTTTGAGACTCACAGCTTGTGCACACAAAAAAAGTTCCAGCACATCTGCTTCTTCCCACTTCCTGCATTCACTCAGACGTTTTAAAACTCACAGTCTGTGCACACACACAAACCTCCAGCCCCTCTGCCACTTCCCTCTTCCTGGATTCACTCAGACGTTTTTAAAATTCACAGCCTGTGCAAACAAACTTCCAGCACATCTGCTTCTTCCCTCTTCCTGTATTCACTCAGAGGTTTTTCAAACTCACAGTCTGCGCACATCACACACACTTCCAGCCTCTCTGCCTCTTCCCTCTTCCTGTATTCACTCAGAGGTTTTTCAAACTCACAGCCTGTGCACATCACACACGCTTCCAGCCTCTCTGACTCTTCCCTCTTCCTGGATTCACTCAGATGTTTTTGAGACTCACAGCCTGTGCACACAAAAAAAGTTCCAGCACATCTGCTTCTTCCCACTTCCTGAATTCACTCAGACGTTTTAAAACTCACAGTCTGTGCACACACACAAACCTCCATCCCCTCTGCCACTTCCCTCTTCCTGGATTCACTCAGACGTTTTTAAAATTCACAGCCTGTGCAAACAAACTTCCAGCACATCTGCTTCTTCCCTCTTCCTGTATTCACTCAGAGGTTTTTCAAACTCACAGCCTGCGCACATCACACACACTTCCAGCCTCTCTGCCTCTTCCCTCTTCCTGTATTCACTCAGAGGTTTTTCAAACTCACAGCCTGTGCACATCACACACACTTCCAGCCTCTCTGACTCTTCCCTCTTCCTGGATTCGCTCAGATGTTTTTGAGACTCACAGCTTGTGCACACAAAAAAAGTTCCAGCACATCTGCTTCTTCCCACTTCCTGAATTCACTCAGACGTTTTAAAACTCACAGTCTGTGCACACACACAAACCTCCAGCCCCTCTGCCACTTCCCTCTTCCTGGATTCACTCAGGCGTTTTTAAAATTCACAGCCTGTGCAAACAAACTTCCAGCACATCTGCTTCTTCCCTCTTCCTGTATTCACTCAGAGGTTTTTCAAACTCACAGTCTGCGCACATCACACACACTTCCAGCCTCTCTGCCTCTTCCCTCTTCCTGTATTCACTCAGAGGTTTTTCAAACTCACAGCCTGTGCACATCACACACGCTTCCAGCCTCTCTGACTCTTCCCTCTTCCTGGATTCACTCAGATGTTTTTGAGACTCACAGCCTGTGCACACAAAAAAAGTTCCAGCACATCTGCTTCTTCCCACTTCCTGAATTCACTCAGACGTTTTAAAACTCACAGTCTGTGCACACACACAAACCTCCAGCCCCTCTGCCACTTCCCTCTTCCTGGATTCACTCAGACGTTTTTAAAATTCACAGCCTGTGCAAAGAAACTTCCAGCACATCTGCTTCTTCCCTCTTCCTGTATTCACTCAGAGGTTTTTCAAACTCACAGTCTGCGCACATCACACACACTTCCAGCCTCTCTGCCTCTTCCCTCTTTCTGTATTCACTCAGAGGTTTTTCAAACTCACAGCCTGTGCACATCACACACGCTTCCAGCCTCTCTGACTCTTCCCTCTTCCTGGATTCACTCAGATGTTTTTGAGACTCACAGCCTGTGCACACAAAAAAAGTTCCAGCACATCTGCTTCTTCCCACTTCCTGAATTCACTCAGACGTTTTAAAACCCACAGTCTGTGCACACACACAAACCTCCATCCCCTCTGCCACTTCCCTCTTCCTGGATTCACTCAGACGTTTTTAAAATTCACAGCCTGTGCAAACAAACTTCCAGCACATCTGCTTCTTCCCTCTTCCTGTATTCACTCAGAGGTTTTTCAGACTCACAGCCTGCGCACATCACACACACTTCCAGCCTCTCTGCCTCTTCCCTCTTCCTGTATTCACTCAGAGGTTTTTCAAACTCACAGCCTGTGCACATCACACACACTTCCAGCCTCTCTGACTCTTCCCTCTTCCTGGATTCGCTCAGATGTTTTTGAGACTCACAGCTTGTGCACACAAAAAAAGTTCCAGCACATCTGCTTCTTCCCACTTCCTGAATTCACTCAGACGTTTTAAAACTCACAGTCTGTGCACACACACAAACCTCCAGCCCCTCTGCCACTTCCCTCTTCCTGGATTCACTCAGACGTTTTTAAAATTCACAGCCTGTGCAAACAAACTTCCAGCACATCTGCTTCTTCCCTCTTCCTGTATTCACTCAGAGGTTTTTCAAACTCACAGTCTGCGCACATCACACACACTTCCAGCCTCTCTGCCTCTTCCCTCTTCCTGTATTCACTCAGAGGTTTTTCAAACTCACAGCCTGTGCACATCACACACACTTCCAGCCTCTCTGACTCTTCCCTCTTCCTGGATTCACTCAGATGTTTTTGAGACTCACAGCCTGTGCACACAAAAAAAGTTCCAGCACATCTGCTTCTTCCCACTTCCTGAATTCACTCAGACGTTTTAAAACTCACAGTCTGTGCACACACACAAACCTCCATCCCCTCTGCCACTTCCCTCTTCCTGGATTCACTCAGACGTTTTTAAAATTCACAGCCTGTGCAAACAAACTTCCAGCACATCTGCTTCTTCCCTCTTCCTGTATTCACTCAGAGGTTTTTCAAACTCACAGCCTGCGCAAATCACACACACTTCCAGCCTCTCTCCCTCTTCCCTCTTCCTGTATTCACTCAGAGGTTTTTCAAACTCACAGCCTGTGCACATCACACACACTTACAGCCTCTCTGCCTCTTCCCTCTTCCTGGATTCACTCAGATGTTTTTGAGACTCACAGCCTGTGCACACAGAAAAAGTTGCAGCACATCTGCTTCTTCCCTCTTCCTGGATTCACTCAGAGGTTTTTCAAACTCACAGCCTGTGCACATCACACACACTTACAGCCTCTCAGCCTCTTCCCTCTTCCTGGATTCACTCAGACGTTTTTAAGACTCACAGCCTGTGCACACAAACAAACTTCCAGCACATCTGCTTCTTCCCTCTTCTTGTATTCACTCAGAGGTTTTTCAAACTCACAGCCTGTGCACATCACACACACTTCCAGCCTCTCTGCCTCTTCTTGAATCACTCAGACGTTTTTGAGACTCACAGCCTGTGCACACAAACTTCCAGCACATCTGCTTCTTCCCTCTTCCTGAATTCACTCAGACGTTTTCAAACTCACAGCTTGTGCACAGGACACACACTTCCAGCCCCTCTGCCTCTTCCCTCTTCCTGTATTCACTCAGAGGTTTTTCAAACTCACAGCCTGTGCACATCACACACACTTACAGCCTCTCTGACTCTTCCCTCTTCCTGGATTCATTCAGATGTTTTTGAGATTCACAGCCTGTGCACACAAACAAACTTCCAGCACATCTGCTTCTTCCCTCTTCCTGTATTCACTCAGAGGTTTTTCAAACTCACAGCCTGCACACATCACACACACTTCCAGCCTCTCTGCCTCTTCCCTCTTCCTGTATTCACTCAGAGGTTTTTCAAACTCACAGCCTGTGCACATCACACACGCTTCCAGCCTCTCTGACTCTTCCCTCTTCCTGGATTCACTCAGATGTTTTTGAGACTCACAGCCTGTGCACACAAAAAAAGTTCCAGCACATCTGCTTCTTCCCACTTCCTGAATTCACTCAGACGTTTTAAAACCCACAGTCTGTGCACACACACAAACCTCCATCCCCTCTGCCACTTCCCTCTTCCTGGATTCACTCAGACGTTTTTAAAATTCACAGCCTGTGCAAACAAACTTCCAGCACATCTGCTTCTTCCCTCTTCCTGTATTCACTCAGAGGTTTTTCAAACTCACAGCCTGCGCACATCACACACACTTCCAGCCTCTCTGCCTCTTCCCTCTTCCTGTATTCACTCAGAGGTTTTTCAAACTCACAGCCTGTGCACATCACACACACTTACAGCCTCTCTGCCTCTTCCCTCTTCCTGGATTCACTCAGATGTTTTTGAGACTCACAGCCTGTGCACACAAAAAAGTTCCAGCACATCTGCTTCTTCCCACTTCCTGAATTCACTCAGACGTTTTAAAACTCACAGTCTGTGCACACACACAAACCTCCAGCCCCTCTGCCACTTCCCTCTTCCTGGATTCACTCAGACGTTTTTAAAATTCACAGCCTGTGCAAAGAAACTTCCAGCACATCTGCTTCTTCCCTCTTCCTGTATTCACTCAGAGGTTTTTCAAACTCACAGTCTGCGCACATCACACACACTTCCAGCCTCTCTGCCTCTTCCCTCTTCCTGTATTCACTCAGAGGTTTTTCAAACTCACAGCCTGTGCACATCACACACGCTTCCAGCCTCTCTGACTCTTCCCTCTTCCTGGATTCACTCAGATGTTTTTGAGACTCACAGCCTGTGCACACAAAAAAAGTTCCAGCACATCTGCTTCTTCCCACTTCCTGAATTCACTCAGACGTTTTAAAACCCACAGTCTGTGCACACACACAAACCTCCATCCCCTCTGCCACTTCCCTCTTCCTGGATTCACTCAGACGTTTTTAAAATTCACAGCCTGTGCAAACAAACTTCCAGCACATCTGCTTCTTCCCTCTTCCTGTATTCACTCAGAGGTTTTTCAGACTCACAGCCTGCGCACATCACACACACTTCCAGCCTCTCTGCCTCTTCCCTCTTCCTGTATTCACTCAGAGGTTTTTCAAACTCACAGCCTGTGCACATCACACACACTTCCAGCCTCTCTGACTCTTCCCTCTTCCTGTATTCACTCAGAGGTTTTTGAGACTCACAGCTTGTGCACACAAAAAAAGTTCCAGCACATCTGCTTCTTCCCACTTCCTGAATTCACTCAGACGTTTTAAAACTCACAGTCTGTGCACACACACAAACCTCCAGCCCCTCTGCCACTTCCCTCTTCCTGGATTCACTCAGACGTTTTTAAAATTCACAGCCTGTGCAAACAAACTTCCAGCACATCTGCTTCTTCCCTCTTCCTGTATTCACTCAGAGGTTTTTCAAACTCACAGTCTGCGCACATCACACACACTTCCAGCCTCTCTGCCTCTTCCCTCTTCCTGTATTCACTCAGAGGTTTTTCAAACTCACAGCCTGTGCACATCACACACACTTCCAGCCTCTCTGACTCTTCCCTCTTCCTGGATTCACTCAGATGTTTTTGAGACTCACAGCCTGTGCACACAAAAAAAGTTCCAGCACATCTGCTTCTTCCCACTTCCTGAATTCACTCAGACGTTTTAAAACTCACAGTCTGTGCACACACACAAACCTCCATCCCCTCTGCCACTTCCCTCTTCCTGGATTCACTCAGACGTTTTTAAAATTCACAGCCTGTGCAAACAAACTTCCAGCACATCTGCTTCTTCCCTCTTCCTGTATTCACTCAGAGGTTTTTCAAACTCACAGCCTGCGCACATCACACACACTTCCAGCCTCTCTGCCTCTTCCCTCTTCCTGTATTCACTCAGAGGTTTTTCAAACTCACAGCCTGTGCACATCACACACACTTACAGCCTCTCTGCCTCTTCCCTCTTCCTGGATTCACTCAGATGTTTTTGAGACTCACAGCCTGTGCACACAGAAAAAGTTGCAGCACATCTGCTTCTTCCCTCTTCCTGGATTCACTCAGAGGTTTTTCAAACTCACAGCCTGTGCACATCACACACACTTACAGCCTCTCAGCCTCTTCCCTCTTCCTGGATTCACTCAGACGTTTTTAAGACTCACAGCCTGTGCACACAAACAAACTTCCAGCACATCTGCTTCTTCCCTCTTCTTGTATTCACTCAGAGGTTTTTCAAACTCACAGCCTGTGCACATCACACACACTTCCAGCCTCTCTGCCTCTTCTTGAATCACTCAGACGTTTTTGAGACTCACAGCCTGTGCACACAAACTTCCAGCACATCTGCTTCTTCCCTCTTCCTGAATTCACTCAGACGTTTTCAAACTCACAGCTTGTGCACAGGACACACACTTCCAGCCCCTCTGCCTCTTCCCTCTTCCTGTATTCACTCAGAGGTTTTTCAAACTCACAGCCTGTGCACATCACACACACTTACAGCCTCTCTGACTCTTCCCTCTTCCTGGATTCATTCAGATGTTTTTGAGATTCACAGCCTGTGCACACAAACAAACTTCCAGCACATCTGCTTCTTCCCTCTTCCTGTATTCACTCAGAGGTTTTTCAAACTCACAGCCTGCACACATCACACACACTTCCAGCCTCTCTGCCTCTTCCCTCTTCCTGTATTCACTCAGAGGTTTTTCAAACTCACAGCCTGTGCACATCACACACACTTACAGCCTCTCTGCCTCTTCCCTCTTCCTGGATTCACTCAGATGTTTTTGAGACTCACAGCCTGTGCACACAGAAAAAGTTGCAGCACATCTGCTTCTTCCCTCTTCCTGGATTCACTCAGAGGTTTTTCAAACTCACAGCCTGTGCACATCACAAACACTTCCAGCCTCTCTGCCACTTCCCTCTTCCTGGATTCACTCAGACGTTTTTAAGACTCACAGCCTGTGCACACAAACAAACTTCCAGCACATCTGCTTCTTCCCTCTTCCTAAATTCACTCAGACGTTTTAAAACTCACAGTCTGTGCACATACACAAACCTCCAGCCACTCTGCCCCTTCCCTTTTCCTGGATTCACTCAGACGTTTTTAAGATTCACAGCCTGTGCAAACAAACAAACTTCCAGCACATCTGCTTCTTCCCTCTTCCTGTATTCACTCAGAGGTTTTAAAACTCACAGTCTGCGCACATACACAAACCTCCAGCCACTCTGCCACTTCCCTTTTCCTGGATTCACTCAGACGTTTTTAAGATTCACAGCCTGTGCAAACAAACAAACTTCCAGCACATCTGCTTCTTCCCTCTTCCTGTATTCACTCAGAGGTTTTAAAACTCACAGTCTGCGCACATACACAAACCTCCAGCCACTCTGCCACTTCCCTTTTCCTGGATTCACTCAGACATTTTTAAGATTCACAGCCTGCGCACACAAAAAAAGTTCCAGCACATCTGCTTCTTCCCACTTCCTGAATTCACTCAGACGTTTTTAAACTCAGTCTGTGCACACACACAAACCTCCAGCCCCTCTGCCACTTCCCTCTTCCTGGATTCACTCAGACGTTTTTCAAACTCACAGCCTGTGCACAGCACACACACGTGCAGCCCCTCTGCCACTTCCCTCTTCCTGGATTCACTCAGACGTTTTAAAGATTCACAGCCTGTGCAAACATACTTCCAGCACATCTGCTTCTTCCCTCTTCCTGTATTCACTCAGAGGTTTTTCAAACTCACAGCCTGCGCACATCACACACACTTCTCGCCTCTCTGCCTCTTCCCTCTTCCTGGATTCACTCAGACATTTTTAAGATTCAAAGCCTGTGCACACAAAAAAAGTTCCAGCACATCTGCTTCTTCCCACTTCCTGAATTCACTCAGACGTTTTAAAACTCACAGTCTGCGAACACACACAAACCTTCAGCCCCTCTGCCACTTCCCTCTTCCTGGATTCATTCAGACGTTTTTAAAATTCACAGCCTGTGCAAACAAACTTCCAGCACATCTGCTTCTTCCCTCTTCCTGTATTCACTCAGAGGTTTTTCAAACTCACAGCCTGCGCACATCACACACACTTCGAGCCTCTCTGCCTCTTCCCTCTTCCTGTATTCACTCAGAGGTTTTTCAAACTCACAGCCTGTGCACATCACACACACTTCCAGCCCCTCTGTCTCTTCCCTCTTCCTGTATTCACTCAGATGTTTTTCAAACTCACAGCCTGTGCACAGCACACACACGTGCAGCCCCTCTGCCTCTTCCCTCTTCCTGAATTCACTCAGACGTTTTAAAGATTCACAGCGTGTGCAAACATACTTCCAGCACATCTGCTTCTTCCCTCTTCCTGTATTCACTCAGAGGTTTTTCAAACTCACAGCCTGCGCACATCACACACACTTCCCGCCTCTCTGCCTCTTCCCTCTTCCTGGATTCACTCAGACATTTTTAAGATTCAAAGCCTGTGCACACAAAAAAAGTTCCAGCACATCTGCTTCTTCCCACTTCCTGAATTCACTCAGACGTTTTAAAACTCACAGTCTGCGAGCACACACAAACCTTCAGCCCCTCTGCCACTTCCCTCTTCCTGGATTCACTCAGATGTTTTAAAAATTCACAGCCTGTGCAAACAAACTTCCAGCACATCTGCTTCGTCTCTCTTCCTGTATTCACTCAGAGGTTTTTCAAACTCACAGCCTGTGCACATCACACACACTTTCAGCCTCTCTGCCTCTTCCCTCTTCCTGGATTCACTCAGACGTTTTTAAGATTCACAGCCTGTGCACACAAACAAACTTCCAGCACATCTGCTTCTTCCCTCTTCCTAAATTCACTCAGACGTTTTAAAACTCACAGTCTGTGCACACAAACAAACCTCCAGCCCCTTTGCCACTTCCCTCTTCCTGGATTCAGTCAGACGTTTTTAAGATTCACAGCCTGTGCAAACAAACAAACTTCCAGCACATCTGCTTCTTCCCTCTTCCTGTATTCACTCAGAGGTTTTTCAAACTCACAGCCTGCGCACATCACACACACTTACAGCCTCTCTGCCTCTTCCCTCTTCCTGGATTCACTCAGACATTTTTAAGATTCACAGCCTGTGCAAACAAACTTCCAGCACATCTGCTTCTTCCCTCTTCCTGTATTAACTCAGAGGTTTTTCAAACTCACAGCCTGCGCACATCACACACACTTCGAGCCTCTCTGCCTCTTCCCTCTTCCTGTATTCACTCAGAGGTTTTTCAAAGTCACAGCCTGTGCACATCACACACACTTCCAGCCCCTCTGTCTCTTCCCTCTTCCTGGATTCACTCAGACGTTTTTAAGACTCACAGCTTGTGCAAACAAACTTCCAGCACATCTGCTTCTTCCCTCTTCCTGTATTAACTCAGAGGTTTTTCAAACTCACAACCTGCGCACATCACACACACTTCGAGCCTCTCTGCCTCTTCCCTCTTCCTGTATTCACTCAGAGGTTTTTCAAACTCACAGCCTGCGCACAACACACACACTTAGAGCCTCTCTGCCTCTTCCCTCTTCCTGGATTCACTCAGACGTTTTTAAGACTCACAGCCTGTGCAAACAAACAAACTTCCAGCACATCTGCTTCTTCCCTCTTCCTGTATTCACTCGGAGGTTTTTCAAACTCACAGCCTGCGCACATCACACACACTTCCAGCATCTCTGCCTCTTCCCTCTTCCTGGATTCACTCAGACATTTTTAAGATTCACAGCCTGTGCAAACAAACAAACTTCCAGCACATCTGCTTCTTCCCTCTTCCTGGATTCACTCAGAGGTTTTTCAAACTCACAGCCTGTGCACATCACACACACTTCCAGCCTCTCTGACTCTTCCCTCTTCCTGGATTCACTCAGATGTTTTTGAGACTCACAGCCTGTGCACACAAAAAAAGTTCCAGCACATCTGCTTCTTCCCACTTCCTGAATTCACTCAGACGTTTTAAAACTCACAGTCTGTGCACACACACAAACCTCCATCCCCTCTGCCACTTCCCTCTTCCTGGATTCACTCAGACGTTTTTAAAATTCACAGCCTGTGCAAACAAACTTCCAGCACATCTGCTTCTTCCCTCTTCCTGTATTCACTCAGAGGTTTTTCAAACTCACAGCCTGTGCACATCACACACACTTCCAGCCTCTCTGCCTCTTCCCTCTTCCTGGATTCACTCAGACGTTTTTAAAATTCACAGCCTGTGCAAACAAACTTCCAGCACATCTGCTTCTTCCCTCTTCCTGTATTCACTCAGAGGTTTTTCAAACTCACAGTCTGCGCACATCACACACACTTCCAGCCTCTCTGCCTCTTCCCTCTTCCTGTATTCACTCAGAGGTTTTTCAAACTCACAGCCTGTGCACACAGAAAAAGTTGCAGCACATCTGCTTCTTCCCTCTTCCTGGATTCACTCAGATGTTTTTGAGACTCACAGCCTGTGCACACAAAAAAAGTTCCAGCACATCTGCTTCTTCCCACTTCCTGAATTCACTCAGAGGTTTTTCAAACTCACAGCCTGTGCACATCACACACACTTACAGCCTCTCTGCCTCTTCCCTCTTCCTGGATTCACTCAGATGTTTTTGAGACTCACAGCCTGTGCACACAGAAAAAGTTGCAGCACATCTGCTTCTTCCCTCTTCCTGGATTCACTCAGACGTTTTTAAGATTCACAGCCTGTGCAAACAAACTTCCAGCACATCTGCTTCTTCCCTCTTCCTGTATTCACTCAAAGGTTTTTCAAACTCACACCTGCGCACATCACACACACTTCCAGCATCTCTGCCTCTTCCCTCTTCCTGTATTCACTCAGAGGTTTTTCAAACTCACAGCCTGTGCACATCACACACACTTCCAGCCTCTCTGACTCTTCCCTCTTCCTGGATTCACTCAGATGTTTTTGAGACTCACAGCCTGTGCACACAAAAAAAGTTCCAGCACATCTGCTTCTTCCCACTTCCTGAATTCACTCAGACGTTTTAAAACTCACAGTCTGTGCACACACACAAACCTCCAGCCCCTCTGCCACTTCCCTCTTCCTGGATTCACTCAGACGTTTTTAAAATTCACAGCCTGTGCAAACAAACTTCCAGCACATCTGCTTCTTCCCTCTTCCTGTATTAACTCAGAGGTTTTTCAAACTCACAGCCTGCGCACATCACACACACTTCGAGCCTCTCTGCCTCTTCCCTCTTCCTGTATTCACTCAGAGGTTTTTCAAACTCACAGCCTGTGCACATCACACACACTTCCAGCCCCTCTGTCTCTTCCCTCTTCCTGTATTCACTCAGATGTTTTTCAAACTCACAGCCTGTGCACAGCACACACACGTGCAGCCCCTCTGCCTCTTCCCTCTTCCTGAATTCACTCAGACGTTTTAAAGATTCACAGCGTGTGCAAACATACTTCCAGCACATCTGCTTCTTCCCTCTTCCTGTATTCACTCAGAGGTTTTTCAAACTCACAGCCTGCGCACATCACACACACTTCCCGCCTCTCTGCCTCTTCCCTCTTCCTGGATTCACTCAGACATTTTTAAGATTCAAAGCCTGTGCACACAAAAAAAGTTCCAGCACATCTGCTTCTTCCCACTTCCTGAATTCACTCAGACGTTTTAAAACTCACAGTCTGCGCGCACACACAAACCTTCAGCCCCTCTGCCACTTCCCTCTTCCTGGATTCACTCAGATGTTTTAAAAATTCACAGCCTGTGCAAACAAACTTCCAGCACATCTGCTTCGTCTGTCTTCCTGTATTCACTCAGAGGTTTTTCAAACTCACAGCCTGTGCACATCACACACACTTCCAGCCTCTCTGCCTCTTCCCTCTTCCTGGATTCACTCAGACGTTTTTAAGATTCACAGCCTGTGCACACAAACAAACTTCCAGCACATCTGCTTCTTCCCTCTTCCTAAATTCACTCAGACGTTTTAAAACTCACAGTCTGTGCACACAAACAAACCTCCAGCCCCTTTGCCACTTCCCTCTTCCTGGATTCAGTCAGACGTTTTTAAGATTCACAGCCTGTGCAAACAAACAAACTTCCAGCACATCTGCTTCTTCCCTCTTCCTGTATTCACTCAGAGGTTTTTCAAACTCACAGCCTGCGCACATCACACACACTTACAGCCTCTCTGCCTCTTCCCTCTTCCTGGATTCACTCAGACATTTTTAAGATTCACAGCCTGTGCAAACAAACTTCCAGCACATCTGCTTCTTCCCTCTTCCTGTATTAACTCAGAGGTTTTTCAAACTCACAGCCTGCGCACATCACACACACTTCGAGCCTCTCTGCCTCTTCCCTCTTCCTGTATTCACTCAGAGGTTTTTCAAACTCACAGCCTGTGCACATCACACACACTTCCAGCCCCTCTGTCTCTTCCCTCTTCCTGGATTCACTCAGACGTTTTTAAGACTCACAGCTTGTGCAAACAAACTTCCAGCACATCTGCTTCTTCCCTCTTCCTGTATTAACTCAGAGGTTTTTCAAACTCACAACCTGCGCACATCACACACACTTCGAGCCTCTCTGCCTCTTCCCTCTTCCTGTATTCACTCAGAGGTTTTTCAAACTCACAGCCTGCGCACATCACACACACTTAGAGCCTCTCTGCCTCTTCCCTCTTCCTGGATTCACTCAGACGTTTTTAAGACTCACAGCCTGTGCAAACAAACAAACTTCCAGCACATCTGCTTCTTCCCTCTTCCTGTATTCACTCGGAGGTTTTTCAAACTCACAGCCTGCGCACATCACACACACTTCCAGCATCTCTGCCTCTTCCCTCTTCCTGGATTCACTCAGACATTTTTAAGATTCACAGCCTGTGCAAACAAACAAACTTCCAGCACATCTGCTTCTTCCCTCTTCCTGGATTCACTCAGAGGTTTTTCAAACTCACAGCCTGTGCACATCACACACACTTCCAGCCTCTCTGCCTCTTCCCTCTTCCTGGATTCACTCAGACGTTTTTAAGATTCACAGCCTGTGCACACAAACAAACTTCCAGCACATCTGCTTCTTCCCTCTTCCTAAATTCACTCAGATGTTTTAAAACTCACAGTCTGTGCACACAAACAAACCTCCAGCCCCTTTGCCACTTCCCTCTTCCTGGATTCAGTCAGACGTTTTTAAGATTCACAGCCTGTGCAAACAAACAAACTTCCAGCACATCTGCTTCTTCCCTCTTCCTGTATTCACTCAGAGGTTTTTCAAACTCACAGCCTGCGCACATCACACACACTTCCAGCATCTCTGCTTCTTCCCTCTTCCTGGATTCACTCAGACATTTTTAAGATTCACAGCCTGTGCAAACAAACAAACTTCCAGCACATCTGCTTCTTCCCTCTTCCTGTATTCACTCAGAGGTTTTTCAAACTCACAGCCTGTGCACATCACACACACTTCCAGCCCCTCTTTCTCTTCCCTCTTCCTGTATTCACTCAGATGTGTTTCAAACTCACAGCCTGTGTACAGCACACACACGTGCAGCCCCTCTGCCTCTTCCCTCTTCCTGAATTCACTCAGACGTTTAAAGATTCACAGCCTGTGCAAACATACTTCCAGCACATCTGCTTCTTCCCTCTTCCTGTATTCACTCAGAGGTTTTTCAAACTCACAGCCTGCGCACATCACACACACTTCCCGCCTCTCTGCCTCTTCCCTCTTCCTGGATTCACTCAGACATTTTTAAGATTCACAGCCTGTGCACACAAAAAAAGTTCCAGCACACCTGCTTCTTCCCACTTCCTGAATTCACTCAGACGTTTTAAAACTCACAGTCTGCGAACACACACAAACCTTCAGCCCCTCTGCCACTTCCCTCTTCCTGGATTCACTCAGACGTTTTAAAAATTCACAGCCTGTGCAAACAAACTTCCAGCACATCTGCTTCTTCCCTCTTCCTGTATTCACTCAGAGGTTTTTCAAACTCACAGCCTGTGCACATCACACACACTTCCAGCCCCTCTGCCACTTCCCTCTTTCTGGATTCACTCAGACGTTTTTAAGACTCACAGCCTGTGCACACAAACAAACTTCCAGCACATCTGCTTCTTCCCTCTTCCTGAATTCACTCAGACGTTTTAAAACCACAGTCTGTGCACACACATACACTTCCAGCCCCTCTGCCTCTTCCCTCTTCCTGGATTCACTCAGATGTTATAAAATTCACAGCCAGTGCACATGGACACACTTCAATCCACTCTGCCTCTTCCCGTTTCCTGTATTAACTCAGACGTTTTTAAAACTCACAGCCTCTGTAGAGCACACACACTTCCAGGACCTCTGCCACTTCCCTCTTCCTGGATTCACTCAGAGGTTTTTCAAACTCACAGCCTGTGCACACAAACACACTTCCATCCACTCTGTCTCTTCCCGTTTCCTGGATTCACTCAGACGTTTTTGAGACTCACAGCCTGTGCACACAAACAAAGTTCCAGCACATCTGCATTTTCCCTCTTCCTGGATTCACTCAGACGTTTTTAAGATTCACAGCCTGTGCAAAGAAACAAACTTCCAGCACATCTGCTTCTTCACTCTTCCTGTATTCACTCAGAGGTTTTTCAAACTCACAGCCTGTGCACATCACACACACTTCCAGCCTCTCTGACTCTTCCCTCTTCCTGGATTCACTGAGACGTTTTTAAGATTCACAGCCTGTGCAAACAAACAAACTTCCAGCACATCTGCTTCTTCCCTCTTCCTGGATTCACTCAGATGTTTTTCAAACTCACAGCCTGTGCACATCACACACACTTCGAGCCTCTCTGCCTCTTCCCTCTTCCTGTATTCACTCAGAGGTTTTTCAAACTCACAGCCTGTGCACATCACACACACTTCCAGCCCCTCTGTCTCTTCCCTCTTCCTGTATTCACTCAGATGTGTTTCAAACTCACAGCCTGTGCACAGCACACACACGTGCAGCCCCTCTGCCTCTTCCCTCTTCCTGGATTCACTCAGACATTTTTAAGATTCACAGCCTGTGCACACAAAAAAAGTTCCAGCACATCTGCTTATTCCCACTTCCTGAATTCACTCAGACGTTTCAAAACTCACAGTCTGTGCACACACACAAACCTCCAGCCCCTCTGCCACTTCCCTCTTCCTGGATTCACCCAGAGGTTTTTCAAACTCACAGCCTGTGCACAGCACACACACTTGCAGCCCCTCTGCCTCTTCCCACTTCTTGAATTCACTCAGACGTTTTAAAACTCACAGTCTATGCACACACACAAACCTCCAGCCCCTCTGCCACTTCCCTCTTCCTGGATTCACTCAGACGTTTTTAAAATTCACAGCCTGTGCAAACAAACTTCCAGCACATCTGCTTCTTCCCTCTTCCTGTATTCACTCAGAGGTTTTTCAAACTCACAGCCTGTGCACATCACACACACTTACAGCCTCTCTGCCTCTTCCCTCTTCCTGGATTCACTCATATCTTTTTGAGACTCACAGCCTGTGCACACAGAAAAAGTTGCAGCACATCTGCTGCTTCCCACTTCCTGAATTCACTCAGACGTTTTCAAACTCACAGCTTGTGCACACCACACACACTTCCAGCCCCTCTGCCTCTTCCATCTTCCTGAATTCACTCAGACGTTTTCAAACTCACAGTCTGTGCACATACACAAACCTCCAGGCCCTCTGCCTCTTCCCTCTTCCTGGATTCACTCAGAAGTTTTAAAGATTCACAGCCTGTGCAAACAAACTTCGGGCACATCTGCTTCTTCCCTCTTCCTGTATTCACTCAGAGGTTTTTCAAACTCACAGCCTGTGCACAGAAACACGCTTCCATCAACTCTGTCTCTTCCCATTTCCTGTATTCACTCAGACCTTTTTTAAACTTACAGCCGGTGCACAGCAAACACACTTCCAGCCCCTCTGTCTCTTCCCTCTTCCTGTATTCACTCAGATGTTTTTCAAACTCACAGCCTGTGCACAGCACACACACTTCCAGCCCCTCTGCCACTTCCCTCTTTCTGGATTCACTCAGATGTTTTTCATACTAACAGCCTGTGCACATCACACACACTTCCAGCACCTCTGCTTCTTCCCTCTTCCTGTATTCACTCAGAGGTTTTTCAAACTCACAGCCTGTGCACATCACACACACTTCCAGCCTCTCTGCCTCTTCCCTCTTCCTGGATTCACTCAGACGTTTTTGAGACTCACAGCCTGTGCACACAAACAAACTTCCAGCACATCTGCCTCTTCCCTCTTCCTGGATTCACTCAGACGTTTTTGAGACTCACAGTCTGTGCATACAAACAAAGTTCCAGCACATCTGCATTTTCCGTCTTCCTGAATTCACGCAGAAGTTTTAAAACTCACAGTCTGTGCACACACACAAACCTCCAGCCCCTCTGCCACTTCCCTCTTCCTGGATTCACCCAGAGGTTTTTCAAACTCACAGCCTGTGCACAGCACACAAACCTCCAGCCCCTCTGCCACTTCCCTCTTCCTGGATTCACTCAGACGTTTTTAAAATTCACAGCCTGTGCAAACAAACTTCCAGCCCCTCTGCCACTTCCCTCTTCCTGGATTCACACAGAGGTTTTTCAAACTCACAGCCTGTGCACAGCACACACACTTACAGCCTCTCTGCCTCTTCCCTCTTCCTGGATTCACTCATATCTTCTTGAGACTCACAGCCTGTGCACACAGAAAAAGTTGCAGCACATCTGCCACTTCCCTCTTCCTGGATTCACTCAGACATTTTTAGGACTCACAGCCTGTGCATACAAACAAACTTCCAGCACATCTGCTTCTTCCCACTTCCTGAATTCACTCAGACGTTTTAAAACTCACAGTCTGTGCACACACACAAACCTCCAGCCCCTCTGCCACTTCCCTCTTCCTGGATTCACTCAGACGTTTTTAAAATTCACAGCCTGTGCAAACAAACTTCCAGCACATCTGCTTCTTCCCTCTTCCTGTATTCACTCAGAGGTTTTTCAAACTCACAGCTTGCGCACATCACACACACTTCCAGCCTCTCTGCCTCTTCCCTCTTCCTGTATTCACTCAGACGTTTTTCAAACTCACAGCCTGTGCACATCACACACACTTCCAGCCTCTTTGCCTCTTCCCTCTTCCTGGATTCACTCAGACATTTTTAAGATTCACACCCTGTGCACATCACACACACTTCCAGCCTCTCTGACTCTTCCCTCTTCCTGGATTCACTCAGATGTTTTTGATACTCACATCCTGTGCACATAAAAAAAGGTCCAGTACATCTGCTTCTTCCCACTTCCTGAATTCACTCAGACGTTTTAAAACTCACAGTCTGTGCACACACACAAACCTCCAGCCCCTCTGCCACTTCCCTCTTCCTGTATTCACTCAGTGGTTTTTCAAACTCACAGCCTGTGCACATCACACACACTTACAGCCTCTCTGCCTCTTCCCTCTTCCTGGATTCACTCAGATGTTCTTGAGACTCACAGCCTGTGCACACAGAAAAAGTTGCAGCACATCTGCTGCTTCCCACTTCCTGAATTCACTCAGACGTTTTAAAACTCACAGTCTGTGCACACACACAAACCTCTATCCCCTCTGCCACTTCCCTCTTCCTGGATTCACTCAGACGTTTTTAAAATTCACAGCCTGTGCAAACAAACTTCCAGCACATCTGCTTGTTCCCTCTTCCTGTATTCACTCAGAGGTTTTTCAAACTCACAGCCTGTGCACATCACACACACTTACAGCCTCTCTTCCTCTTCCCTCTTCCTGGATTCACTCAGATGTTCTTGAGACGCACAGCCTGTGCACACAGAAAAAGTTGCAGCACATCTTCTGCTTCCCACTTCCTGAATTCACTCAGACGTTTTAAAACTCACAGTCTGTGCACACACACAAACCTCTATCCCCTCTGCCACTTCCCTCTTCCTGGATTCACTCAGACGTTTTTAAATTTCACAGCCTGTGCAAACAAACTTCCAGCACATCTGCTTCTTCCCTCTTCCTGTATTCACTCAGAGGTTTTTCAAACTCACAGCCTGTGCACATCACACACACTTACAGCCTCTCTGCCACTTCCCTCTTCTTGGATTCACTCAGACGTTTTTAGAATTCACAGCCTGTGCAAACAAATTCCAGCACATCTCCTTCTTCCCTCTTCCTGAATTCACTCAGACGTTTTCAAACTCACAGCTTGTGCACAGCACACATACTTCCAGCCCCTCTGCCTCTTCCATCTTCCTAAATTCACTCAGACGTTTTAAAACTCACAGTCTGTGCACATACACAAACCTCCAGGCCCTCTGCCACTTCCCTCTTCCTGGATTCACTCAGAGGTTTTAAAGATTCACAGCCTGTGCAAACAAACTTCCAGCACATCTGCTTCTTCCCTCTTCCTGTATTCACTCAGAGGTTTTTCAAACTCACAGCCTGTGCACATCACACACACTTCCAGCCTCTCTGCCTCTTCCCTCTTCCTGGATTCACTCAGACGTTTTTAAGACTCACAGCCTGTGCACACAAACAAACTTCCAGCACATCTGCTTCTTCCCTCTTCCTGTATTCACTCAGAGGTTTTTCAAACTCACAGCCCGTGCAGATCACACACACTTCCAGCCTCTCTGCCTCTTCCCTCTTCCTGGAATCACTCAGACGTTTTTGAGACTCACAGCCTGTGCACACAAACTTCCAGCACATCTGCTTCTTCCCTCTTCCTGAATTCACTCAGACGTTTTCAAACTCACAGCTTGTGCACAGCACACACACTTCCAGCCCCTCTGCCTCTTCCATCTTCCTAAATTCACTCAGACGTTTTAAAACTCACAGTCTGTGCACATACACAAACCTCCAGGCCCTCTGCCACTTCCCTCTTCCTGGATTCACTCAGACGTTTTAAAGATTCACAGCCTGTGCAAACAAACTTCCAGCACATCTGCTTCTTCCCTCTTCCTGTATTCACTCAGAGGTTTTTCAAACTCACAGCCTGTGCACATCACACACACTTCCAGCCTCTCTGCCTCTTCCCTCTTCCTGGATTCACTCAGACGTTTTTAAGACTCACAGCCTGTGCACACAAACAAACTTCCAGCACATCTGCTTCTTCCCTCTTCCTGTATTCACTCAGAGGTTTTTCAAACTCACAGCCCGTGCAGATCACACACACTTCCAGCCTCTCTGCCTCTTCCCTCTTCCTGGAATCACTCAGACGTTTTTGAGACTCACAGCCTGTGCACACAAACTTCCAGCACATCTGCTTCTTCCCTCTTCCTGAATTCACTCAGACGTTTTCAAACTCACAGCTTGTGCACAGCACACACACTTCCAGCCCCTCTGCCTCTTCCATCTTCCTGAATTCACTCAGACGTTTTAAAACTCACAGTCTGTGCACATACACAAACCTCCAGGCCCTCTGCCACTTCCCTCTTCCTGGATTCACTCAGACGTTTTAAAGATTCACAGCCTGTGCAAACAAACTTCCAGCACATCTGCTTCTTCCCTCTTCCTGTATTCACTCAGAGGTTTTTCAAACTCACAGCCTGCGCACATCACACACACTTCCAGACTCTCTGCCTCTTCCCTCTTCCTGGATTCACTCAGACGTTTTTAAGACTCACAGCCTGTGCACACAAACAAACTTCCAGCCCCTCTGCCACTTTCCTCTTCCTGGATTCAGTCAGACGTTTTTAAGATTCACAGCCTGTGCAAACAAACAAACTTCCAGCACATCTGCTTCTTCCCTCTTCCTGTATTCACTCAGAGGTTTTTCAAACTCACAGCCTGCGCACATCACACACACTTACAGCCTCTCTGCCTCTTCCCTCTTCCTGGATTCACTCAGACATTTTTAAGATTCACAGCCTGTGCAAACAAACTTCCAGCACATCTGCTTCTTCCCTCTTCCTGTATTAACTCAGAGGTTTTTCAAACTCACAGCCTGCGCACATCACACACACTTCGAGCCTCTCTGCCTCTTCCCTCTTCCTGTATTCACTCAGAGGTTTTTCAAACTCACAGCCTGTGCACATCACACACACTTCCAGCCCCTCTGTCTCTTCCCTCTTCCTGGATTCACTCAGACGTTTTTAAGACTCACAGCTTGTGCAAACAAACTTCCAGCACATCTGCTTCTTCCCTCTTCCTGTATTAACTCAGAGGTTTTTCAAACTCACAACCTGCGCACATCACACACACTTCGAGCCTCTCTGCCTCTTCCCTCTTCCTGTATTCACTCAGAGGTTTTTCAAACTCACAGCCTGCGCACATCACACACACTTAGAGCCTCTCTGCCTCTTCCCTCTTCCTGGATTCACTCAGACGTTTTTAAGACTCACAGCCTGTGCAAACAAACAAACTTCCAGCACATCTGCTTCTTCCCTCTTCCTGTATTCACTCGGAGGTTTTTCAAACTCACAGCCTGCGCACATCACACACACTTCCAGCATCTCTGCCTCTTCCCTCTTCCTGGATTCACTCAGACATTTTTAAGATTCACAGCCTGTGCAAACAAACAAACTTCCAGCACATCTGCTTCTTCTCTCTTCCTGGATTCACTCAGAGGTTTTTCAAACTCACAGCCTGTGCACATCACACACACTTCCAGCCTCTCTGACTCTTCCCTCTTCCTGGATTCACTCAGATGTTTTTGAGACTCACAGCCTGTGCACACAAAAAAAGTTCCAGCACATCTGCTTCTTCCCACTTCCTGAATTCACTCAGACGTTTTAAAACTCACAGTCTGTGCACACACACAAACCTCCATCCCCTCTGCCACTTCCCTCTTCCTGGATTCACTCAGACGTTTTTAAAATTCACAGCCTGTGCAAACAAACTTCCAGCACATCTGCTTCTTCCCTCTTCCTGTATTCACTCAGAGGTTTTTCAAACTCACAGCCTGTGCACATCACACACACTTCCAGCCTCTCTGCCTCTTCCCTCTTCCTGGATTCACTCAGACGTTTTTAAGATTCACAGCCTGTGCACACAAACAAACTTCCAGCACATCTGCTTCTTCCCTCTTCCTAAATTCACTCAGATGTTTTAAAACTCACAGTCTGTGCACACAAACAAACCTCCAGCCCCTTTGCCACTTCCCTCTTCCTGGATTCAGTCAGACGTTTTTAAGATTCACAGCCTGTGCAAACAAACAAAGTTCCAGCACATCTGCTTCTTCCCTCTTCCTGTATTCACTCAGAGGTTTTTCAAACTCACAGCCTGCGCACATCACACACACTTCCAGCATCTCTGCTTCTTCCCTCTTCCTGGATTCACTCAGACATTTTTAAGATTCACAGCCTGTGCAAACAAACAAACTTCCAGCACATCTGCTTCTTCCCTCTTCCTGTATTCACTCAGAGGTTTTTCAAACTCACAGCCTGTGCACATCACACACACTTCCAGCCCCTCTTTCTCTTCCCTCTTCCTGTATTCACTCAGATGTGTTTCAAACTCACAGCCTGTGCACAGCACACACACGTGCAGCCCCTCTGCCTCTTCCCTCTTCCTGAATTCACTCAGACGTTTAAAGATTCACAGCCTGTGCAAACATACTTCCAGCACATCTGCTTCTTCCCTCTTCCTGTATTCACTCAGAGGTTTTTCAAACTCACAGCCTGCGCACATCACACACACTTCCCGCCTCTCTGCCTCTTCCCTCTTCCTGGATTCACTCAGACATTTTAAAAATTCACAGCCTGTGCAAACAAACTTCCAGCACATCTGCTTCTTCCCTCTTCCTGTATTCACTCAGAGGTTTTTCAAACTCACAGCCTGTGCACATCACACACACTTCCAGCCCCTCTGCCACTTCCCTCTTTCTGGATTCACTCAGACGTTTTTAAGATTCACAGCTTGTGCAAACAAACAAACTTCCAGCACATCTGCTTCTTCCCTCTTCCTGGATTCACTCAGAGGTTTTTCAAATTCACAGCCTGTGCACATCACACACACTTCCAGCCTCTCTGACTCTTCCCTCTTCCTGGATTCACTCAGATGTTTTTGAGACTCACAGCCTGTGCACACACAAAAAGTTCCAGTACATCTGCTTCTTCCCACTTCCTGAATTCACTCAGACATTTTAAAACTCACAGTCTGTGCACACACACAAACCTCCAGCCCCTCTGCCACTTCCCTCTTCCTGGATTCACTCAGACGTTTTTAAAATTCACAGCCTGTGCAAACAAACTTCCAGCACCTCTGCTTCTTCCCTCTTCCTGTATAAACTCAGAGGTTTTTCAAACTCACAGCCTGCGCACATCACACACACTTCGAGCCTCTCTGCCTCTTCCCTCTTCCTGTATTCACTCAGAGGTTTTTCAAACTCACAGCCTGTGCACATCACACACACTTCCAGCCCCTCTGCCTCTTCCCTCTTCCTGGATTCACTCAGACGTTTTTAAAACACACAGCCTCTGCACAGCACACACACTTCCAGCACCTCTGCCACTTCCCTCTTCCTGGATTCACCCAGAAGTTTTTCAAACTCACAGCCTGTGCACAGCACACACACGTGCAGCCCCTCTGCCTCTTCCCTCTTCCTGTATTCACTCAGAGGTTTTTCAAACTCACAGCCTGCACACATCACACACACTTCCAGCCTCTCTGCCTCTTCCCTCTTCCTGTATTCACTCAGAGGTTTTTCAAACTCACAGCCTGTGCACATCACACACACTTACAGCCTCTCTGCCTCTTCCCTCTTCCTGGATTCACTCAGATGTTTTTGAGACTCACAGCCTGTGCACACAAACAAACTTCCAGCACATCTGCTTCTTCCCTCTTCCTAAATTCACTCAGACGTTTTAAAACTCACAGTCTGTGCACATACACAAACCTCCAGCCACTCTGCCCCTTCCCTTTTCCTGGATTCACTCAGACGTTTTTAAGATTCACAGCCTGTGCAAACAAACAAACTTCCAGCACATCTGCTTCTTCCCTCTTCCTGTATTCACTCAGAGGTTTTAAAACTCACAGTCTGCGCACATACACAAACCTCCAGCCACTCTGCCACTTCCCTTTTCCTGGATTCACTCAGACGTTTTTAAGATTCACAGCCTGTGCAAACAAACAAACTTCCAGCACATCTGCTTCTTCCCTCTTCCTGTATTCACTCAGAGGTTTTAAAACTCACAGTCTGCGCACATACACAAACCTCCAGCCACTCTGCCACTTCCCTTTTCCTGGATTCACTCAGACATTTTTAAGATTCACAGCCTGCGCACACAAAAAAAGTTCCAGCACATCTGCTTCTTCCCACTTCCTGAATTCACTCAGACGTTTTTAAACTCAGTCTGTGCACACACACAAACCTCCAGCCCCTCTGCCACTTCCCTCTTCCTGGATTCACTCAGACGTTTTTCAAACTCACAGCCTGTGCACAGCACACACACGTGCAGCCCCTCTGCCACTTCCCTCTTCCTGGATTCACTCAGACGTTTTAAAGATTCACAGCCTGTGCAAACATACTTCCAGCACATCTGCTTCTTCCCTCTTCCTGTATTCACTCAGAGGTTTTTCAAACTCACAGCCTGCGCACATCACACACACTTCTCGCCTCTCTGCCTCTTCCCTCTTCCTGGATTCACTCAGACATTTTTAAGATTCAAAGCCTGTGCACACAAAAAAAGTTCCAGCACATCTGCTTCTTCCCACTTCCTGAATTCACTCAGACGTTTTAAAACTCACAGTCTGCGCGCACACACAAACCTTCAGCCCCTCTGCCACTTCCCTCTTCCTGGATTCATTCAGACGTTTTTAAAATTCACAGCCTGTGCAAACAAACTTCCAGCACATCTGCTTCTTCCCTCTTCCTGTATTCACTCAGAGGTTTTTCAAACTCACAGCCTGTGCACATCACACACACTTCGAGCCTCTCTGCCTCTTCCCTCTTCCTGTATTCACTCAGAGGTTTTTCAAACTCACAGCCTGTGCACATCACACACACTTCCAGCCCCTCTGCCTCTTCCCTCTTCCTGGATTCACTCAGACGTTTTTAAAACACACAGCCTCTGCACAGCACACACACTTCCAGCACCTCTGCCACTTCCCTCTTCCTGGATTCACCCAGAAGTTTTTAAAACTCACAGCCAGTGCACACAAACAAACCTCCAGCCCCTTTGCCACTTCCCTCTTCCTGGATTCAGTCAGACGTTTTTAAGATTCACAGCCTGTGCAAACAAACAAACTTCCAGCACATCTGCTTCTTCCCTCTTCCTGTATTCACTCAGAGGTTTTTCAAACTCACAGCCTGTGCACATCACACACACTTCCAGCCTCTCTGCCTCTTCCCTCTTCCTGGATTCACTCAGACGTTTTTAAGATTCACAGCCTGTGCAAACAAACAAACTTCGAGCGCATCTGCTTTTTCCCTCTTCCTGTATTCACTCAGAGGTTTTTCAAACTCACAGCCTGCGCACACAAACAAACCTCCAGCCCCTTTGCCACTTCCCTCTTCCTGGATTCAGTCAGACGTTTTTAAGATTCACAGCCTGTGCAAACAAACAAACTTCCAGCACATCTGCTTCTTCCCTCTTCCTGGATTCACTCAGATATTTTTAAGATTCACAGCCTGTGCACACAAACTTCCAGCACATCTGCTTCTTCCCTCTTCCTGAATTCACTCAGACGTTTTCAAACTCACAGCTTGTGCACAGCACACACACTTCCAGCCCCTCTGCCTCTTCCCTCTTCCTGTATTCACTCAGAGGTTTTTCAAACTCACAGCCTGTGCACATCACACACACTTACAGCCTCTCTGACTCTTCCCTCTTCCTGGATTCCCTCAGATGTTTTTGAGAGTCACAGCTTGTGCACACAAAAAAAGTTCCAGCACATCTGCTTCTTCCCACTTCCTGAATTCACTCAGACGTTTTAAAACTCACAGTCTGTGCACACACACAAACCTCCAGCCCCTCTGCCACTTCCCTCTTCCTGGATTCACTCAGACGTTTTTAAAATTCACAGCCTGTGCAAACAAACTTCCAGCACATCTGCTTCTTCCCTCTTCCTGTATTCACTCAGAGGTTTTTCAAACTCACAGTCTGCGCACATCACACACACTTCCAGCCTCTCTGCCTCTTCCCTCTTCCTGTATTCACTCAGAGGTTTTTCAAACTCACAGCCTGTGCACACAGAAAAAGTTGCAGCACATCTGCTTCTTCCCTCTTCCTGGATTCACTCAGATGTTTTTGAGACTCACAGCCTGTGCACACAAAAAAAGTTCCAGCACATCTGCTTCTTCCCACTTCCTGAATTCACTCAGAGGTTTTTCAAACTCACAGCCTGCGCACATCACACACACTTCCAGCATCTCTGCCTCTTCCCCCTTCCTGTATTCACTCAGAGGTTTTTCAAACTCACAGCCTGTGCACATCACACACACTTCCAGCCTCTCTGACTCTTCCCTCTTCCTGGATTCACTCAGATGTTTTTGAGACTCACAGCCTGTGCACACAAAAAAAGTTCCAGCACATCTGCTTCTTCCCACTTCCTGAATTCACTCAGACGTTTTAAAACTCACAGTCTGTGCACACACACAAACCTCCAGCCCCTCTGCCACTTCCCTCTTCCTGGATTCACTCAGACGTTTTTAAAATTCACAGCCTGTGCAAACAAACTTCCAGCACATCTGCTTCTTCCCTCTTCCTGTATTAACTCAGAGGTTTTTCAAACTCACAGCCTGCGCACATCACACACACTTCGAGCCTCTCTGCCTCTTCCCTCTTCCTGTATTCACTCAGAGGTTTTTCAAACTCACAGCCTGTGCACATCACACACACTTCCAGCCCCTCTGTCTCTTCCCTCTTCCTGTATTCACTCAGATGTTTTTCAAACTCACAGCCTGTGCACAGCACACACACGTGCAGCCCCTCTGCCTCTTCCCTCTTCCTGAATTCACTCAGACGTTTTAAAGATTCACAGCGTGTGCAAACATACTTCCAGCACATCTGCTTCTTCCCTCTTCCTGTATTCACTCAGAGGTTTTTCAAACTCACAGCCTGCGCACATCACACACACTTCCCGCCTCTCTGCCTCTTCCCTCTTCCTGGATTCACTCAGACATTTTTAAGATTCAAAGCCTGTGCACACAAAAAAAGTTCCAGCACATCTGCTTCTTCCCACTTCCTGAATTCACTCAGACGTTTTAAAACTCACAGTCTGCGAGCACACACAAACCTTCAGCCCCTCTGCCACTTCCCTCTTCCTGGATTCACTCAGATGTTTTAAAAATTCACAGCCTGTGCAAACAAACTTCCAGCACATCTGCTTCGTCTCTCTTCCTGTATTCACTCAGAGGTTTTTCAAACTCACAGCCTGTGCACATCACACACACTTTCAGCCTCTCTGCCTCTTCCCTCTTCCTGGATTCACTCAGACGTTTTTAAGATTCACAGCCTGTGCACACAAACAAACTTCCAGCACATCTGCTTCTTCCCTCTTCCTAAATTCACTCAGACGTTTTAAAACTCACAGTCTGTGCACACAAACAAACCTCCAGTCCCTTTGCCACTTCCCTCTTCCTGGATTCAGTCAGACGTTTTTAAGATTCACAGCCTGTGCAAACAAACAAACTTCCAGCACATCTGCTTCTTCCCTCTTCCTGTATTCACTCAGAGGTTTTTCAAACTCACAGCCTGCGCACATCACACACACTTACAGCCTCTCTGCCTCTTCCCTCTTCCTGGATTCACTCAGACATTTTTAAGATTCACAGCCTGTGCAAACAAACTTCCAGCACATCTGCTTCTTCCCTCTTCCTGTATTAACTCAGAGGTTTTTCAAACTCACAGCCTGCGCACATCACACACACTTCGAGCCTCTCTGCCTCTTCCCTCTTCCTGTATTCACTCAGAGGTTTTTCAAAGTCACAGCCTGTGCACATCACACACACTTCCAGCCCCTCTGTCTCTTCCCTCTTCCTGGATTCACTCAGACGTTTTTAAGACTCACAGCTTGTGCAAACAAACTTCCAGCACATCTGCTTCTTCCCTCTTCCTGTATTAACTCAGAGGTTTTTCAAACTCACAACCTGCGCACATCACACACACTTCGAGCCTCTCTGCCTCTTCCCTCTTCCTGTATTCACTCAGAGGTTTTTCAAACTCACAGCCTGCGCACATCACACACACTTAGAGCCTCTCTGCCTCTTCCCTCTTCCTGGATTCACTCAGACGTTTTTAAGACTCACAGCCTGTGCAAACAAACAAACTTCCAGCACATCTGCTTCTTCCCTCTTCCTGTATTCACTCGGAGGTTTTTCAAACTCACAGCCTGCGCACATCACACACACTTCCAGCATCTCTGCCTCTTCCCTCTTCCTGGATTCACTCAGACATTTTTAAGATTCACAGCCTGTGCAAACAAACAAACTTCCAGCACATCTGCTTCTTCCCTCTTCCTGGATTCACTCAGAGGTTTTTCAAACTCACAGCCTGTGCACATCACACACACTTCCAGCCTCTCTGACTCTTCCCTCTTCCTGGATTCACTCAGATGTTTTTGAGACTCACAGCCTGTGCACACAAAAAAAGTTCCAGCACATCTGCTTCTTCCCACTTCCTGAATTCACTCAGACGTTTTAAAACTCACAGTCTGTGCACACACACAAACCTCCATCCCCTCTGCCACTTCCCTCTTCCTGGATTCACTCAGACGTTTTTAAAATTCACAGCCTGTGCAAACAAACTTCCAGCACATCTGCTTCTTCCCTCTTCCTGTATTCACTCAGAGGTTTTTCAAACTCACAGCCTGTGCACATCACACACACTTCCAGCCTCTCTGCCTCTTCCCTCTTCCTGGATTCACTCAGACGTTTTTAAAATTCACAGCCTGTGCAAACAAACTTCCAGCACATCTGCTTCTTCCCTCTTCCTGTATTCACTCAGAGGTTTTTCAAACTCACAGTCTGCGCACATCACACACACTTCCAGCCTCTCTGCCTCTTCCCTCTTCCTGTATTCACTCAGAGGTTTTTCAAACTCACAGCCTGTGCACACAGAAAAAGTTGCAGCACATCTGCTTCTTCCCTCTTCCTGGATTCACTCAGATGTTTTTGAGACTCACAGCCTGTGCACACAAAAAAAGTTCCAGCACATCTGCTTCTTCCCACTTCCTGAATTCACTCAGAGGTTTTTCAAACTCACAGCCTGTGCACATCACACACACTTACAGCCTCTCTGCCTCTTCCCTCTTCCTGGATTCACTCAGATGTTTTTGAGACTCACAGCCTGTGCACACAGAAAAAGTTGCAGCACATCTGCTTCTTCCCTCTTCCTGGATTCACTCAGAGGTTTTTCAAACTCACAGCCTGTGCACATCACACACACTTACAGCCTCTCTGCCTCTTCCCTCTTCCTGGATTCACTCAGACGTTTTTAAGATTCACAGCCTGTGCAAACAAACTTCCAGCACATCTGCTTCTTCCCTCTTCCTGTATTCACTCAAAGGTTTTTCAAACTCACACCTGCGCACATCACACACACTTCCAGCATCTCTGCCTCTTCCCCCTTCCTGTATTCACTCAGAGGTTTTTCAAACTCACAGCCTGTGCACATCACACACACTTCCAGCCTCTCTGACTCTTCCCTCTTCCTGGATTCACTCAGATGTTTTTGAGACTCACAGCCTGTGCACACAAAAAAAGTTCCAGCACATCTGCTTCTTCCCACTTCCTGAATTCACTCAGACGTTTTAAAACTCACAGTCTGTGCACACACACAAACCTCCAGCCCCTCTGCCACTTCCCTCTTCCTGGATTCACTCAGACGTTTTTAAAATTCACAGCCTGTGCAAACAAACTTCCAGCACATCTGCTTCTTCCCTCTTCCTGTATTAACTCAGAGGTTTTTCAAACTCACAGCCTGCGCACATCACACACACTTCGAGCCTCTCTGCCTCTTCCCTCTTCCTGTATTCACTCAGAGGTTTTTCAAACTCACAGCCTGTGCACATCACACACACTTCCAGCCCCTCTGTCTCTTCCCTCTTCCTGTATTCACTCAGATGTTTTTCAAACTCACAGCCTGTGCACAGCACACACACGTGCAGCCCCTCTGCCTCTTCCCTCTTCCTGAATTCACTCAGACGTTTTAAAGATTCACAGCGTGTGCAAACATACTTCCAGCACATCTGCTTCTTCCCTCTTCCTGTATTCACTCAGAGGTTTTTCAAACTCACAGCCTGCGCACATCATACACACTTCCCGCCTCTCTGCCTCTTCCCTCTTCCTGGATTCACTCAGACATTTTTAAGATTCAAAGCCTGTGCACACAAAAAAAGTTCCAGCACATCTGCTTCTTCCCACTTCCTGAATTCACTCAGACGTTTTAAAACTCACAGTCTGCGCGCACACACAAACCTTCAGCCCCTCTGCCACTTCCCTCTTCCTGGATTCACTCAGATGTTTTAAAAATTCACAGCCTGTGCAAACAAACTTCCAGCACATCTGCTTCGTCTGTCTTCCTGTATTCACTCAGAGGTTTTTCAAACTCACAGCCTGTGCACATCACACACACTTCCAGCCTCTCTGCCTCTTCCCTCTTCCTGGATTCACTCAGACGTTTTTAAGATTCACAGCCTGTGCACACAAACAAACTTCCAGCACATCTGCTTCTTCCCTCTTCCTAAATTCACTCAGACGTTTTAAAACTCACAGTCTGTGCACACAAACAAACCTCCAGCCCCTTTGCCACTTCCCTCTTCCTGGATTCAGTCAGACGTTTTTAAGATTCACAGCCTGTGCAAACAAACAAACTTCCAGCACATCTGCTTCTTCCCTCTTCCTGTATTCACTCAGAGGTTTTTCAAACTCACAGCCTGCGCACATCACACACACTTACAGCCTCTCTGCCTCTTCCCTCTTCCTGGATTCACTCAGACATTTTTAAGATTCACAGCCTGTGCAAACAAACTTCCAGCACATCTGCTTCTTCCCTCTTCCTGTATTAACTCAGAGGTTTTTCAAACTCACAGCCTGCGCACATCACACACACTTCGAGCCTCTCTGCCTCTTCCCTCTTCCTGTATTCACTCAGAGGTTTTTCAAACTCACAGCCTGTGCACATCACACACACTTCCAGCCCCTCTGTCTCTTCCCTCTTCCTGGATTCACTCAGACGTTTTTAAGACTCACAGCTTGTGCAAACAAACTTCCAGCACATCTGCTTCTTCCCTCTTCCTGTATTAACTCAGAGGTTTTTCAAACTCACAACCTGCGCACATCACACACACTTCGAGCCTCTCTGCCTCTTCCCTCTTCCTGTATTCACTCAGAGGTTTTTCAAACTCACAGCCTGCGCACATCACACACACTTAGAGCCTCTCTGCCTCTTCCCTCTTCCTGGATTCACTCAGACGTTTTTAAGACTCACAGCCTGTGCAAACAAACAAACTTCCAGCACATCTGCTTCTTCCCTCTTCCTGTATTCACTCGGAGGTTTTTCAAACTCACAGCCTGCGCACATCACACACACTTCCAGCATCTCTGCCTCTTCCCTCTTCCTGGATTCACTCAGACATTTTTAAGATTCACAGCCTGTGCAAACAAACAAACTTCCAGCACATCTGCTTCTTCCCTCTTCCTGGATTCACTCAGAGGTTTTTCAAACTCACAGCCTGTGCACATCACACACACTTCCAGCCTCTCTGCCTCTTCCCTCTTCCTGGATTCACTCAGACGTTTTTAAGATTCACAGCCTGTGCACACAAACAAACTTCCAGCACATCTGCTTCTTCCCTCTTCCTAAATTCACTCAGATGTTTTAAAACTCACAGTCTGTGCACACAAACAAACCTCCAGCCCCTTTGCCACTTCCCTCTTCCTGGATTCAGTCAGACGTTTTTAAGATTCACAGCCTGTGCAAACAAACAAACTTCCAGCACATCTGCTTCTTCCCTCTTCCTGTATTCACTCAGAGGTTTTTCAAACTCACAGCCTGCGCACATCACACACACTTCCAGCATCTCTGCTTCTTCCCTCTTCCTGGATTCACTCAGACATTTTTAAGATTCACAGCCTGTGCAAACAAACAAACTTCCAGCACATCTGCTTCTTCCCTCTTCCTGTATTCACTCAGAGGTTTTTCAAACTCACAGCCTGTGCACATCACACACACTTCCAGCCCCTCTTTCTCTTCCCTCTTCCTGTATTCACTCAGATGTGTTTCAAACTCACAGCCTGTGTACAGCACACACACGTGCAGCCCCTCTGCCTCTTCCCTCTTCCTGAATTCACTCAGACGTTTAAAGATTCACAGCCTGTGCAAACATACTTCCAGCACATCTGCTTCTTCCCTCTTCCTGTATTCACTCAGAGGTTTTTCAAACTCACAGCCTGCGCACATCACACACACTTCCCGCCTCTCTGCCTCTTCCCTCTTCCTGGATTCACTCAGACATTTTTAAGATTCACAGCCTGTGCACACAAAAAAAGTTCCAGCACACCTGCTTCTTCCCACTTCCTGAATTCACTCAGACGTTTTAAAACTCACAGTCTGCGAACACACACAAACCTTCAGCCCCTCTGCCACTTCCCTCTTCCTGGATTCACTCAGACGTTTTAAAAATTCACAGCCTGTGCAAACAAACTTCCAGCACATCTGCTTCTTCCCTCTTCCTGTATTCACTCAGAGGTTTTTCAAACTCACAGCCTGTGCACATCACACACACTTCCAGCCCCTCTGCCACTTCCCTCTTTCTGGATTCACTCAGACGTTTTTAAGACTCACAGCCTGTGCACACAAACAAACTTCCAGCACATCTGCTTCTTCCCTCTTCCTGAATTCACTCAGACGTTTTAAAACCACAGTCTGTGCACACACATACACTTCCAGCCCCTCTGCCTCTTCCCTCTTCCTGGATTCACTCAGATGTTATAAAATTCACAGCCAGTGCACATGGACACACTTCAATCCACTCTGCCTCTTCCCGTTTCCTGTATTAACTCAGACGTTTTTAAAACTCACAGCCTCTGTAGAGCACACACACTTCCAGGACCTCTGCCACTTCCCTCTTCCTGGATTCACTCAGAGGTTTTTCAAACTCACAGCCTGTGCACACAAACACACTTCCATCCACTCTGTCTCTTCCCGTTTCCTGGATTCACTCAGACGTTTTTGAGACTCACAGCCTGTGCACACAAACAAAGTTCCAGCACATCTGCATTTTCCCTCTTCCTGGATTCACTCAGACGTTTTTAAGATTCACAGCCTGTGCAAAGAAACAAACTTCCAGCACATCTGCTTCTTCACTCTTCCTGTATTCACTCAGAGGTTTTTCAAACTCACAGCCTGTGCACATCACACACACTTCCAGCCTCTCTGACTCTTCCCTCTTCCTGGATTCACTGAGACGTTTTTAAGATTCACAGCCTGTGCAAACAAACAAACTTCCAGCACATCTGCTTCTTCCCTCTTCCTGGATTCACTCAGATGTTTTTCAAACTGACAGCCTGTGCACATCACACACACTTCGAGCCTCTCTGCCTCTTCCCTCTTCCTGTATTCACTCAGAGGTTTTTCAAACTCACAGCCTGTGCACATCACACACACTTCCAGCCCCTCTGTCTCTTCCCTCTTCCTGTATTCACTCAGATGTGTTTCAAACTCACAGCCTGTGCACAGCACACACACGTGCAGCCCCTCTGCCTCTTCCCTCTTCCTGGATTCACTCAGACATTTTTAAGATTCACAGCCTGTGCACACAAAAAAAGTTCCAGCACATCTGCTTATTCCCACTTCCTGAATTCACTCAGACGTTTCAAAACTCACAGTCTGTGCACACACACAAACCTCCAGCCCCTCTGCCACTTCCCTCTTCCTGGATTCACCCAGAGGTTTTTCAAACTCACAGCCTGTGCACAGCACACACACTTGCAGCCCCTCTGCCTCTTCCCACTTCTTGAATTCACTCAGACGTTTTAAAACTCACAGTCTATGCACACACACAAACCTCCAGCCCCTCTGCCACTTCCCTCTTCCTGGATTCACTCAGACGTTTTTAAAATTCACAGCCTGTGCAAACAAACTTCCAGCACATCTGCTTCTTCCCTCTTCCTGTATTCACTCAGAGGTTTTTCAAACTCACAGCCTGTGCACATCACACACACTTACAGCCTCTCTGCCTCTTCCCTCTTCCTGGATTCACTCATATCTTTTTGAGACTCACAGCCTGTGCACACAGAAAAAGTTGCAGCACATCTGCTGCTTCCCACTTCCTGAATTCACTCAGACGTTTTCAAACTCACAGCTTGTGCACACCACACACACTTCCAGCCCCTCTGCCTCTTCCATCTTCCTGAATTCACTCAGACGTTTTCAAACTCACAGTCTGTGCACATACACAAACCTCCAGGCCCTCTGCCTCTTCCCTCTTCCTGGATTCACTCAGAAGTTTTAAAGATTCACAGCCTGTGCAAACAAACTTCGGGCACATCTGCTTCTTCCCTCTTCCTGTATTCACTCAGAGGTTTTTCAAACTCACAGCCTGTGCACAGAAACACGCTTCCATCAACTCTGTCTCTTCCCATTTCCTGTATTCACTCAGACCTTTTTTAAACTTACAGCCGGTGCACAGCAAACACACTTCCAGCCCCTCTGTCTCTTCCCTCTTCCTGTATTCACTCAGATGTTTTTCAAACTCACAGCCTGTGCACAGCACACACACTTCCAGCCCCTCTGCCACTTCCCTCTTTCTGGATTCACTCAGATGTTTTTCATACTAACAGCCTGTGCACATCACACACACTTCCAGCACCTCTGCTTCTTCCCTCTTCCTGTATTCACTCAGAGGTTTTTCAAACTCACAGCCTGTGCACATCACACACACTTCCAGCCTCTCTGCCTCTTCCCTCTTCCTGGATTCACTCAGACGTTTTTGAGACTCACAGCCTGTGCACACAAACAAACTTCCAGCACATCTGCCTCTTCCCTCTTCCTGGATTCACTCAGACGTTTTTGAGACTCACAGTCTGTGCATACAAACAAAGTTCCAGCACATCTGCATTTTCCGTCTTCCTGAATTCACGCAGAAGTTTTAAAACTCACAGTCTGTGCACACACACAAACCTCCAGCCCCTCTGCCACTTCCCTCTTCCTGGATTCACCCAGAGGTTTTTCAAACTCACAGCCTGTGCACAGCACACAAACCTCCAGCCCCTCTGCCACTTCCCTCTTCCTGGATTCACTCAGACGTTTTTAAAATTCACAGCCTGTGCAAACAAACTTCCAGCCCCTCTGCCACTTCCCTCTTCCTGGATTCACACAGAGGTTTTTCAAACTCACAGCCTGTGCACAGCACACACACTTACAGCCTCTCTGCCTCTTCCCTCTTCCTGGATTCACTCATATCTTCTTGAGACTCACAGCCTGTGCACACAGAAAAAGTTGCAGCACATCTGCCACTTCCCTCTTCCTGGATTCACTCAGACATTTTTAGGACTCACAGCCTGTGCATACAAACAAACTTCCAGCACATCTGCTTCTTCCCACTTCCTGAATTCACTCAGACGTTTTAAAACTCACAGTCTGTGCACACACACAAACCTCCAGCCCCTCTGCCACTTCCCTCTTCCTGGATTCACTCAGACGTTTTTAAAATTCACAGCCTGTGCAAACAAACTTCCAGCACATCTGCTTCTTCCCTCTTCCTGTATTCACTCAGAGGTTTTTCAAACTCACAGCTTGCGCACATCACACACACTTCCAGCCTCTCTGCCTCTTCCCTCTTCCTGTATTCACTCAGAGGTTTTTCAAACTCACAGCCTGTGCACATCACACACACTTCCAGCCTCTTTGCCTCTTCCCTCTTCCTGGATTCACTCAGACATTTTTAAGATTCACACCCTGTGCACATCACACACACTTCCAGCCTCTCTGACTCTTCCCTCTTCCTGGATTCACTCAGATGTTTTTGATACTCACATCCTGTGCACATAAAAAAAGGTCCAGTACATCTGCTTCTTCCCACTTCCTGAATTCACTCAGACGTTTTAAAACTCACAGTCTGTGCACACACACAAACCTCCAGCCCCTCTGCCACTTCCCTCTTCCTGTATTCACTCAGTGGTTTTTCAAACTCACAGCCTGTGCACATCACACACACTTACAGCCTCTCTGCCTCTTCCCTCTTCCTGGATTCACTCAGATGTTCTTGAGACTCACAGCCTGTGCACACAGAAAAAGTTGCAGCACATCTGCTGCTTCCCACTTCCTGAATTCACTCAGACGTTTTAAAACTCACAGTCTGTGCACACACACAAACCTCTATCCCCTCTGCCACTTCCCTCTTCCTGGATTCACTCAGACGTTTTTAAAATTCACAGCCTGTGCAAACAAACTTCCAGCACATCTGCTTGTTCCCTCTTCCTGTATTCACTCAGAGGTTTTTCAAACTCACAGCCTGTGCACATCACACACACTTACAGCCTCTCTGCCTCTTCCCTCTTCCTGGATTCACTCAGATGTTCTTGAGACGCACAGCCTGTGCACACAGAAAAAGTTGCAGCACATCTTCTGCTTCCCACTTCCTGAATTCACTCAGACGTTTTAAAACTCACAGTCTGTGCACACACACAAACCTCTATCCCCTCTGCCACTTCCCTCTTCCTGGATTCACTCAGACGTTTTTAAATTTCACAGCCTGTGCAAACAAACTTCCAGCACATCTGCTTCTTCCCTCTTCCTGTATTCACTCAGAGGTTTTTCAAACTCACAGCCTGTGCACATCACACACACTTACAGCCTCTCTGCCACTTCCCTCTTCTTGGATTCACTCAGACGTTTTTAGAATTCACAGCCTGTGCAAACAAATTCCAGCACATCTCCTTCTTCCCTCTTCCTGAATTCACTCAGACGTTTTCAAACTCACAGCTTGTGCACAGCACACACACTTCCAGCCCCTCTGCCTCTTCCATCTTCCTAAATTCACTCAGACGTTTTAAAACTCACAGTCTGTGCACATACACAAACCTCCAGGCCCTCTGCCACTTCCCTCTTCCTGGATTCACTCAGAGGTTTTAAAGATTCACAGCCTGTGCAAACAAACTTCCAGCACATCTGCTTCTTCCCTCTTCCTGTATTCACTCAGAGGTTTTTCAAACTCACAGCCTGTGCACATCACACACACTTCCAGCCTCTCTGCCTCTTCCCTCTTCCTGGATTCACTCAGACGTTTTTAAGACTCACAGCCTGTGCACACAAACAAACTTCCAGCACATCTGCTTCTTCCCTCTTCCTGTATTCACTCAGAGGTTTTTCAAACTCACAGCCCGTGCAGATCACACACACTTCCAGCCTCTCTGCCTCTTCCCTCTTCCTGGAATCACTCAGACGTTTTTGAGACTCACAGCCTGTGCACACAAACTTCCAGCACATCTGCTTCTTCCCTCTTCCTGAATTCACTCAGACGTTTTCAAACTCACAGCTTGTGCACAGCACACACACTTCCAGCCCCTCTGCCTCTTCCATCTTCCTAAATTCACTCAGACGTTTTAAAACTCACAGTCTGTGCACATACACAAACCTCCAGGCCCTCTGCCACTTCCCTCTTCCTGGATTCACTCAGACGTTTTAAAGATTCACAGCCTGTGCAAACAAACTTCCAGCACATCTGCTTCTTCCCTCTTCCTGTATTCACTCAGAGGTTTTTCAAACTCACAGCCTGTGCACATCACACACACTTCCAGCCTCTCTGCCTCTTCCCTCTTCCTGGATTCACTCAGACGTTTTTAAGACTCACAGCCTGTGCACACAAACAAACTTCCAGCACATCTGCTTCTTCCCTCTTCCTGTATTCACTCAGAGGTTTTTCAAACTCACAGCCCGTGCAGATCACACACACTTCCAGCCTCTCTGCCTCTTCCCTCTTCCTGGAATCACTCAGACGTTTTTGAGACTCACAGCCTGTGCACACAAACTTCCAGCACATCTGCTAATTCCCTCTTCCTGAATTCACTCAGACGTTTTCAAACTCACAGCTTGTGCACAGCACACACACTTCCAGCCCCTCTGCCTCTTCCATCTTCCTGAATTCACTCAGACGTTTTAAAACTCACAGTCTGTGCACATACACAAACCTCCAGGCCCTCTGCCACTTCCCTCTTCCTGGATTCACTCAGACGTTTTAAAGATTCACAGCCTGTGCAAACAAACTTCCAGCACATCTGCTTCTTCCCTCTTCCTGTATTCACTCAGAGGTTTTTCAAACTCACAGCCTGCGCACATCACACACACTTCCAGACTCTCTGCCTCTTCCCTCTTCCTGGATTCACTCAGACGTTTTTAAGACTCACAGCCTGTGCACACAAACAAACTTCCAGCCCCTCTGCCACTTTCCTCTTCCTGGATTCAGTCAGACGTTTTTAAGATTCACAGCCTGTGCAAACAAACAAACTTCCAGCACATCTGCTTCTTCCCTCTTCCTGTATTCACTCAGAGGTTTTTCAAACTCACAGCCTGCGCACATCACACACACTTACAGCCTCTCTGCCTCTTCCCTCTTCCTGGATTCACTCAGACATTTTTAAGATTCACAGCCTGTGCAAACAAACTTCCAGCACATCTGCTTCTTCCCTCTTCCTGTATTAACTCAGAGGTTTTTCAAACTCACAGCCTGCGCACATCACACACACTTCGAGCCTCTCTGCCTCTTCCCTCTTCCTGTATTCACTCAGAGGTTTTTCAAACTCACAGCCTGTGCACATCACACACACTTCCAGCCCCTCTGTCTCTTCCCTCTTCCTGGATTCACTCAGACGTTTTTAAGACTCACAGCTTGTGCAAACAAACTTCCAGCACATCTGCTTCTTCCCTCTTCCTGTATTAACTCAGAGGTTTTTCAAACTCACAACCTGCGCACATCACACACACTTCGAGCCTCTCTGCCTCTTCCCTCTTCCTGTATTCACTCAGAGGTTTTTCAAACTCACAGCCTGCGCACATCACACACACTTAGAGCCTCTCTGCCTCTTCCCTCTTCCTGGATTCACTCAGACGTTTTTAAGACTCACAGCCTGTGCAAACAAACAAACTTCCAGCACATCTGCTTCTTCCCTCTTCCTGTATTCACTCGGAGGTTTTTCAAACTCACAGCCTGCGCACATCACACACACTTCCAGCATCTCTGCCTCTTCCCTCTTCCTGGATTCACTCAGACATTTTTAAGATTCACAGCCTGTGCAAACAAACAAACTTCCAGCACATCTGCTTCTTCTCTCTTCCTGGATTCACTCAGAGGTTTTTCAAACTCACAGCCTGTGCACATCACACACACTTCCAGCCTCTCTGACTCTTCCCTCTTCCTGGATTCACTCAGATGTTTTTGAGACTCACAGCCTGTGCACACAAAAAAAGTTCCAGCACATCTGCTTCTTCCCACTTCCTGAATTCACTCAGACGTTTTAAAACTCACAGTCTGTGCACACACACAAACCTCCATCCCCTCTGCCACTTCCCTCTTCCTGGATTCACTCAGACGTTTTTAAAATTCACAGCCTGTGCAAACAAACTTCCAGCACATCTGCTTCTTCCCTCTTCCTGTATTCACTCAGAGGTTTTTCAAACTCACAGCCTGTGCACATCACACACACTTCCAGCCTCTCTGCCTCTTCCCTCTTCCTGGATTCACTCAGACGTTTTTAAGATTCACAGCCTGTGCACACAAACAAACTTCCAGCACATCTGCTTCTTCCCTCTTCCTAAATTCACTCAGATGTTTTAAAACTCACAGTCTGTGCACACAAACAAACCTCCAGCCCCTTTGCCACTTCCCTCTTCCTGGATTCAGTCAGACGTTTTTAAGATTCACAGCCTGTGCAAACAAACAAAGTTCCAGCACATCTGCTTCTTCCCTCTTCCTGTATTCACTCAGAGGTTTTTCAAACTCACAGCCTGCGCACATCACACACACTTCCAGCATCTCTGCTTCTTCCCTCTTCCTGGATTCACTCAGACATTTTTAAGATTCACAGCCTGTGCAAACAAACAAACTTCCAGCACATCTGCTTCTTCCCTCTTCCTGTATTCACTCAGAGGTTTTTCAAACTCACAGCCTGTGCACATCACACACACTTCCAGCCCCTCTTTCTCTTCCCTCTTCCTGTATTCACTCAGATGTGTTTCAAACTCACAGCCTGTGCACAGCACACACACGTGCAGCCCCTCTGCCTCTTCCCTCTTCCTGAATTCACTCAGACGTTTAAAGATTCACAGCCTGTGCAAACATACTTCCAGCACATCTGCTTCTTCCCTCTTCCTGTATTCACTCAGAGGTTTTTCAAACTCACAGCCTGCGCACATCACACACACTTCCCGCCTCTCTGCCTCTTCCCTCTTCCTGGATTCACTCAGACATTTTAAAAATTCACAGCCTGTGCAAACAAACTTCCAGCACATCTGCTTCTTCCCTCTTCCTGTATTCACTCAGAGGTTTTTCAAACTCACAGCCTGTGCACATCACACACACTTCCAGCCCCTCTGCCACTTCCCTCTTTCTGGATTCACTCAGACGTTTTTAAGACTCACAGCCTGTGCACACAAACAAACTTCCAGCACATCTGCTTCTTCCCTCTTCCTGAATTCACTCAGACGTTTTAAAACCACAGTCTGTGCACACACATACACTTCCAGCCCCTCTGCCTCTTCCCTCTTCCTGGATTCACTCAGATGTTATAAAATTCACAGCCAGTGCACATGGACACACTTCAATCCACTCTGCCTCTTCCCGTTTCCTGTATTAACTCAGACGTTTTTAAAACTCACAGCCTCTGTAGAGCACACACACTTCCAGGACCTCTGCCACTTCCCTCTTCCTGGATTCACTCAGAGGTTTTTCAAACTCACAGCCTGTGCACACAAACACACTTCCATCCACTCTGTCACTTCCCGTTTCCTGGATTCACTCAGACGTTTTTGAGACTCACAGCCTGTGCACACAAACAAAGTTCCAGCACATCTGCATTTTCCCTCTTCCTGGATTCACTCAGACGTTTTTAAGATTCACAGCCTGTGCAAAGAAACAAACTTCCAGCACATCTGCTTCTTCCCTCTTCCTGTATTCACTCAGAGGTTTTTCAAACTCACAGCCTGTGCACATCACACACACTTTCAGCCTCTCTGACTCTTCCCTCTTCCTGGATTCACTGAGACGTTTTTAAGATTCACAGCCTGTGCAAACAAACAAACTTCCAGCACATCTGCTTCTTCCCTCTTCCTGGATTCAATCAGAGGTTTTTCAAACTCACAGCCTGTGCACATCACACACACTTCGAGCCTCTCTGCCTCTTCCCTCTTCCTGTATTCACTCAGAGGTTTTTCAAACTCACAGCCTGTGCACATCACACACACTTCCAGCCCCTCTGTCTCTTCCCTCTTCCTGTATTCACTCAGATGTGTTTCAAACTCACAGCCTGTGCACAGCACACACACGTGCAGCCCCTCTGCCTCTTCCCTCTTCCTGAATTCACTCAGACGTTTAAAGATTCACAGCCTGTGCAAACATACTTCCAGCACATCTGCTTCTTCCCTCTTCCTGTATTCACTCAGAGGTTTTTCAAACTCACAGCCTGCGCACATCACACACACTTCCAGCCTCTTTGCCTCTTCCCTCTTCCTGGATTCACTCAGACATTTTTAAGATTCACAGCCTGTGCACACAAAAAAAGTTCCAGCACATCTGCTTCTTCCCACTTCCTGAATTCACTCAGACGTTTCAAAACTCACAGTCTGTGCACACACACAAACCTCCAGCCCCTCTGCCACTTCCCTCTTCCTGGATTCACCCAGAGGTTTTTCAAACTCACAGCCTGTGCACAGCACACACACTTGCAGCCCCTCTGCCTCTTCCCACTTCTTGAATTCACTCAGACGTTTTAAAACTCACAGTCTATGCACACACACAAACCTCCAGCCCCTCTGCCACTTCCCTCTTCCTGGATTCACTCAGACGTTTTTAAAATTCACAGCCTGTGCAAACAAACTTCCAGCACATCTGCTTCTTCCCTCTTCCTGTATTCACTCAGAGGTTTTTCAAACTCACAGCCTGTGCACATCACACACACTTACAGCCTCTCTGCCTCTTCCCTCTTCCTGGATTCACTCATATCTTTTTGAGACTCACAGCCTGTGCACACAGAAAAAGTTGCAGCACATCTGCTGCTTCCCACTTCCTGAATTCACTCAGACGTTTTCAAACTCACAGCTTGTGCACACCACACACACTTCCAGCCCCTCTGCCTCTTCCATCTTCCTGAATTCACTCAGACGTTTTCAAACTCACAGTCTGTGCACATACACAAACCTCCAGGCCCTCTGCCTCTTCCCTCTTCCTGGATTCACTCAGAAGTTTTAAAGATTCACAGCCTGTGCAAACAAACTTCGGGCACATCTGCTTCTTCCCTCTTCCTGTATTCACTCAGAGGTTTTTCAAACTCACAGCCTGTGCACAGAAACACGCTTCCATCAACTCTGTCTCTTCCCATTTCCTGTATTCACTCAGACCTTTTTTAAACTTACAGCCGGTGCACAGCAAACACACTTCCAGCCCCTCTGTCTCTTCCCTCTTCCTGTATTCACTCAGATGTTTTTCAAACTCACAGCCTGTGCACAGCACACACACTTCCAGCCCCTCTGCCACTTCCCTCTTTCTGGATTCACTCAGATGTTTTTCATACTAACAGCCTGTGCACATCACACACACTTCCAGCACCTCTGCTTCTTCCCTCTTCCTGTATTCACTCAGAGGTTTTTCAAACTCACAGCCTGTGCACATCACACACACTTCCAGCCTCTCTGCCTCTTCCCTCTTCCTGGATTCACTCAGACGTTTTTGAGACTCACAGCCTGTGCACACAAACAAACTTCCAGCACATCTGCCTCTTCCCTCTTCCTGGATTCACTCAGACGTTTTTGAGACTCACAGTCTGTGCATACAAACAAAGTTCCAGCACATCTGCATTTTCCGTCTTCCTGAATTCACGCAGAAGTTTTAAAACTCACAGTCTGTGCACACACACAAACCTCCAGCCCCTCTGCCACTTCCCTCTTCCTGGATTCACCCAGAGGTTTTTCAAACTCACAGCCTGTGCACAGCACACAAACCTCCAGCCCCTCTGCCACTTCCCTCTTCCTGGATTCACTCAGACGTTTTTAAAATTCACAGCCTGTGCAAACAAACTTCCAGCCCCTCTGCCACTTCCCTCTTCCTGGATTCACACAGAGGTTTTTCAAACTCACAGCCTGTGCACAGCAGACACACTTCCAGCCCCTCTGTCTCTTCCCTCTTCCTGTATTCACTCAGATGTTTTTCAAACTCACAGCCTGTGCACAGCACACACACTTCCAGCCCCTCTGCCACTTCCCTCTTTCTGGATTCACTCAGATGTTTTTCATACTAACAGCCTGTGCACATCACACACACTTCCAGCACCTCTGCTTCTTCCCTCTTCCTGTATTCACTCAGAGGTTTTTCAAACTCACAGCCTGTGCACAGCATACACACTTACAGCCTCTCTGCCTCTTCCCTCTTCCTGGATTCACTCATATCTTCTTGAGACTCACAGCCTGTGCACACAGAAAAAGTTGCAGCACATCTGCCACTTCCCTCTTCCTGGATTCACTCAGACATTTTTAGGACTCACAGCCTGTGCATACAAACAAACTTCCAGCACATCTGCTTCTTCCCACTTCCTGAATTCACTCAGACGTTTTAAAACTCACAGTCTGTGCACACACACAAACCTCCAGCCCCTCTGCCACTTCCCTCTTCCTGGATTCACTCAGACGTTTTTAAAATTCACAGCCTGTGCAAACAAACTTCCAGCACATCTGCTTCTTCCCTCTTCCTGTATTCACTCAGAGGTTTTTCAAACTCACAGCCTGCGCACATCACACACACTTCCAGCCTCTCTGCCTCTTCCCTCTTCTTGTATTCACTCAGAGGTTTTTCAAACTCACAGCCTGTGCACATCACACACACTTCCAGCCTCTTTGCCTCTTCCCTCTTCCTGGATTCACTCAGACATTTTTAAGATTCACACCCTGTGCACATCACACACACTTCCAGCCTCTCTGACTCTTCCCTCTTCCTGGATTCACTCAGATGTTTTTGATACTCACATCCTGTGCACATAAAAAAAGGTCCAGTACATCTGCTTCTTCCCACTTCCTGAATTCACTCAGACGTTTTAAAACTCACAGTCTGTGCACACACACAAACCTCCAGCCCCTCTGCCACTTCCCTCTTCCTGTATTCACTCAGTGGTTTTTCAAACTCACAGCCTGTGCACATCACACACACTTACAGCCTCTCTGCCTCTTCCCTCTTCCTGGATTCACTCAGATGTTCTTGAGACTCACAGCCTGTGCACACAGAAAAAGTTGCAGCACATCTGCTGCTTCCCACTTCCTGAATTCACTCAGACGTTTTAAAACTCACAGTCTGTGCACACACACAAACCTCTATCCCCTCTGCCACTTCCCTCTTCCTGGATTCACTCAGACGTTTTTAAATTTCACAGCCTGTGCAAACAAACTTCCAGCACATCTGCTTCTTCCCTCTTCCTGTATTCACTCAGAGGTTTTTCAAACTCACAGCCCGTGCAGATCACACACACTTCCAGCCTCTCTGCCTCTTCCCTCTTCCTGGAATCACTCAGACGTTTTTGAGACTCACAGCCTGTGCACACAAACTTCCAGCACATCTGCTTCTTCCCTCTTCCTGAATTCACTCAGACGTTTTCAAACTCACAGCTTGTGCACAGCACACACACTTCCAGCCCCTCTGCCTCTTCCATCTTCCTAAATTCACTCAGACGTTTTAAAACTCACAGTCTGTGCACATACACAAACCTCCAGGCCCTCTGCCACTTCCCTCTTCCTGGATTCACTCAGACGTTTTAAAGATTCACAGCCTGTGCAAACAAACTTCCAGCACATCTGCTTCTTCCCTCTTCCTGTATTCACTCAGAGGTTTTTCAAACTCACAGCCTGTGCACATCACACACACTTCCAGCCTCTCTGCCTCTTCCCTCTTCCTGGATTCACTCAGACGTTTTTAAGACTCACAGCCTGTGCACACAAACAAACTTCCAGCACATCTGCTTCTTCCCTCTTCCTGTATTCACTCAGAGGTTTTTCAAACTCACAGCCCGTGCAGATCACACACACTTCCAGCCTCTCTGCCTCTTCCCTCTTCCTGTATTCACTCAGAGGTTTTTGAGACTCACAGCCTGTGCACACAAACTTCCAGCACATCTGCTTCTTCCCTCTTCCTGAATTCACTCAGACGTTTTCAAACTCACAGCTTGTGCACAGCACACACACTTCCAGCCCCTCTGCCTCTTCCATCTTCCTGAATTCACTCAGACGTTTTAAAACTCACAGTCTGTGCACATACACAAACCTCCAGGCCCTCTGCCACTTCCCTCTTCCTGGATTCACTCAGACGTTTTAAAGATTCACAGCCTGTGCAAACAAACTTCAAGCACATCTGCTTCTTCCCTCTTCCTGTATTCACTCAGAGGTTTTTCAAACTCACAGCCTGCGCACATCACACACACTTCCAGACTCTCTGCCTCTTCCCTCTTCCTGGATTCACTCAGACGTTTTTAAGACTCACAGCCTGTGCAAACAAACAAACTTCCAGCCCCTCTGCCACTTTCCTCTTCCTGGATTCAGTCAGACGTTTTTAAGATTCACAGCCTGTGCAAACAAACAAACTTCCAGCACATCTGCTTCTTCCCTCTTCCTGTATTCACTCAGAGGTTTTTCAAACTCACAGCCTGCGCACATCACACACACTTACAGCCTCTCTGCCTCTTCCCTCTTCCTGGATTCACTCAGACATTTTTAAGATTCACAGCCTGTGCAAACAAACTTCCAGCACATCTGCTTCTTCCCTCTTCCTGTATTAACTCAGAGGTTTTTCAAACTCACAGCCTGCGCACATCACACACACTTCGAGCCTCTCTGCCTCTTCCCTCTTCCTGTATTCACTCAGAGGTTTTTCAAACTCACAGCCTGTGCACATCACACACACTTCCAGCCCCTCTGTCTCTTCCCTCTTCCTGGATTCACTCAGACGTTTTTAAGACTCACAGCTTGTGCAAACAAACTTCCAGCACATCTGCTTCTTCCCTCTTCCTGTATTAACTCAGAGGTTTTTCAAACTCACAACCTGCGCACATCACACACACTTCGAGCCTCTCTGCCTCTTCCCTCTTCCTGTATTCACTCAGAGGTTTTTCAAACTCACAGCCTGCGCACATCACACACACTTAGAGCCTCTCTGCCTCTTCCCTCTTCCTGGATTCACTCAGACGTTTTTAAGACTCACAGCCTGTGCAAACAAACAAACTTCCAGCACATCTGCTTCTTCCCTCTTCCTGTATTCACTCGGAGGTTTTTCAAACTCACAGCCTGCGCACATCACACACACTTCCAGCATCTCTGCCTCTTCCCTCTTCCTGGATTCACTCAGACATTTTTAAGATTCACAGCCTGTGCAAACAAACAAACTTCCAGCACATCTGCTTCTTCTCTCTTCCTGGATTCACTCAGAGGTTTTTCAAACTCACAGCCTGTGCACATCACACACACTTCCAGCCTCTCTGACTCTTCCCTCTTCCTGGCTTCACTCAGATGTTTTTGAGACTCACAGCCTGTGCACACAAAAAAAGTTCCAGCACATCTGCTTCTTCCCACTTCCTGAATTCACTCAGACGTTTTAAAACTCACAGTCTGTGCACACACACAAACCTCCATCCCCTCTGCCACTTCCCTCTTCCTGGATTCACTCAGACGTTTTTAAAATTCACAGCCTGTGCAAACAAACTTCCAGCACATCTGCTTCTTCCCTCTTCCTGTATTCACTCAGAGGTTTTTCAAACTCACAGCCTGTGCACATCACACACACTTCCAGCCTCTCTGCCTCTTCCCTCTTCCTGGATTCACTCAGACGTTTTTAAGATTCACAGCCTGTGCACACAAACAAACTTCCAGCACATCTGCTTCTTCCCTCTTCCTAAATTCACTCAGATGTTTTAAAACTCACAGTCTGTGCACACAAACAAACCTCCAGCCCCTTTGCCACTTCCCTCTTCCTGGATTCAGTCAGACGTTTTTAAGATTCACAGCCTGTGCAAACAAACAAAGTTCCAGCACATCTGCTTCTTCCCTCTTCCTGTATTCACTCAGAGGTTTTTCAAACTCACAGCCTGCGCACATCACACACACTTCCAGCATCTCTGCTTCTTCCCTCTTCCTGGATTCACTCAGACATTTTTAAGATTCACAGCCTGTGCAAACAAACAAACTTCCAGCACATCTGCTTCTTCCCTCTTCCTGTATTCACTCAGAGGTTTTTCAAACTCACAGCCTGTGCACATCACACACACTTCCAGCCCCTCTTTCTCTTCCCTCTTCCTGTATTCACTCAGATGTGTTTCAAACTCACAGCCTGTGCACAGCACACACACGTGCAGCCCCTCTGCCTCTTCCCTCTTCCTGAATTCACTCAGACGTTTAAAGATTCACAGCCTGTGCAAACATACTTCCAGCACATCTGCTTCTTCCCTCTTCCTGTATTCACTCAGAGGTTTTTCAAACTCACAGCCTGCGCACATCACACACACTTCCCGCCTCTCTGCCTCTTCCCTCTTCCTGGATTCACTCAGACATTTTAAAAATTCACAGCCTGTGCAAACAAACTTCCAGCACATCTGCTTCTTCCCTCTTCCTGTATTCACTCAGAGGTTTTTCAAACTCACAGCCTGTGCACATCACACACACTTCCAGCCCCTCTGCCACTTCCCTCTTTCTGGATTCACTCAGACGTTTTTAAGACTCACAGCCTGTGCACACAAACAAACTTCCAGCACATCTGCTTCTTCCCTCTTCCTGAATTCACTCAGACGTTTTAAAACCACAGTCTGTGCACACACATACACTTCCAGCCCCTCTGCCTCTTCCCTCTTCCTGGATTCACTCAGATGTTATAAAATTCACAGCCAGTGCACATGGACACACTTCAATCCACTCTGCCTCTTCCCGTTTCCTGTATTAACTCAGACGTTTTTAAAACTCACAGCCTCTGTAGAGCACACACACTTCCAGGACCTCTGCCACTTCCCTCTTCCTGGATTCACTCAGAGGTTTTTCAAACTCACAGCCTGTGCACACAAACACACTTCCATCCACTCTGTCACTTCCCGTTTCCTGGATTCACTCAGACGTTTTTGAGACTCACAGCCTGTGCACACAAACAAAGTTCCAGCACATCTGCATTTTCCCTCTTCCTGGATTCACTCAGACGTTTTTAAGATTCACAGCCTGTGCAAAGAAACAAACTTCCAGCACATCTGCTTCTTCCCTCTTCCTGTATTCACTCAGAGGTTTTTCAAACTCACAGCCTGTGCACATCACACACACTTCCAGCCTCTCTGACTCTTCCCTCTTCCTGGATTCACTGAGACGTTTTTAAGATTCACAGCCTGTGCAAACAAACAAACTTCCAGCACATCTGCTTCTTCCCTCTTCCTGGATTCAATCAGAGGTTTTTCAAACTCACAGCCTGTGCACATCACACACACTTCGAGCCTCTCTGCCTCTTCCCTCTTCCTGTATTCACTCAGAGGTTTTTCAAACTCACAGCCTGTGCACATCACACACACTTCCAGCCCCTCTGTCTCTTCCCTCTTCCTGTATTCACTCAGATGTGTTTCAAACTCACAGCCTGTGCACAGCACACACACGTGCAGCCCCTCTGCCTCTTCCCTCTTCCTGAATTCACTCAGACGTTTAAAGATTCACAGCCTGTGCAAACATACTTCCAGCACATCTGCTTCTTCCCTCTTCCTGTATTCACTCAGAGGTTTTTCAAACTCACAGCCTGCGCACATCACACACACTTCCAGCCTCTTTGCCTCTTCCCTCTTCCTGGATTCACTCAGACATTTTTAAGATTCACAGCCTGTGCACACAAAAAAAGTTCCAGCACATCTGCTTCTTCCCACTTCCTGAATTCACTCAGACGTTTCAAAACTCACAGTCTGTGCACACACACAAACCTCCAGCCCCTCTGCCACTTCCCTCTTCCTGGATTCACCCAGAGGTTTTTCAAACTCACAGCCTGTGCACAGCACACACACTTGCAGCCCCTCTGCCTCTTCCCACTTCTTGAATTCACTCAGACGTTTTAAAACTCACAGTCTATGCACACACACAAACCTCCAGCCCCTCTGCCACTTCCCTCTTCCTGGATTCACTCAGACGTTTTTAAAATTCACAGCCTGTGCAAACAAACTTCCAGCACATCTGCTTCTTCCCTCTTCCTGTATTCACTCAGAGGTTTTTCAAACTCACAGCCTGTGCACATCACACACACTTACAGCCTCTCTGCCTCTTCCCTCTTCCTGGATTCACTCATATCTTTTTGAGACTCACAGCCTGTGCACACAGAAAAAGTTGCAGCACATCTGCTGCTTCCCACTTCCTGAATTCACTCAGACGTTTTCAAACTCACAGCTTGTGCACACCACACACACTTCCAGCCCCTCTGCCTCTTCCATCTTCCTGAATTCACTCAGACGTTTTCAAACTCACAGTCTGTGCACATACACAAACCTCCAGGCCCTCTGCCTCTTCCCTCTTCCTGGATTCACTCAGAAGTTTTAAAGATTCACAGCCTGTGCAAACAAACTTCGGGCACATCTGCTTCTTCCCTCTTCCTGTATTCACTCAGAGGTTTTTCAAACTCACAGCCTGTGCACAGAAACACGCTTCCATCAACTCTGTCTCTTCCCATTTCCTGTATTCACTCAGACCTTTTTTAAACTTACAGCCGGTGCACAGCAAACACACTTCCAGCCCCTCTGTCTCTTCCCTCTTCCTGTATTCACTCAGATGTTTTTCAAACTCACAGCCTGTGCACAGCACACACACTTCCAGCCCCTCTGCCACTTCCCTCTTTCTGGATTCACTCAGATGTTTTTCATACTAACAGCCTGTGCACATCACACACACTTCCAGCACCTCTGCTTCTTCCCTCTTCCTGTATTCACTCAGAGGTTTTTCAAACTCACAGCCTGTGCACATCACACACACTTCCAGCCTCTCTGCCTCTTCCCTCTTCCTGGATTCACTCAGACGTTTTTGAGACTCACAGCCTGTGCACACAAACAAACTTCCAGCACATCTGCCTCTTCCCTCTTCCTGGATTCACTCAGACGTTTTTGAGACTCACAGTCTGTGCATACAAACAAAGTTCCAGCACATCTGCATTTTCCGTCTTCCTGAATTCACGCAGAAGTTTTAAAACTCACAGTCTGTGCACACATACAAACCTCCAGCCCCTCTGCCACTTCCCTCTTCCTGGATTCACCCAGAGGTTTTTCAAACTCACAGCCTGTGCACAGCACACAAACCTCCAGCCCCTCTGCCACTTCCCTCTTCCTGGATTCACTCAGACGTTTTTAAAATTCACAGCCTGTGCAAACAAACTTCCAGCCCCTCTGCCACTTCCCTCTTCCTGGATTCACACAGAGGTTTTTCAAACTCACAGCCTGTGCACAGCACACACACTTCCAGCCCCTCTGTCTCTTCCCTCTTCCTGTATTCACTCAGATGTTTTTCAAACTCACAGCCTGTGCACAGCACACACACTTCCAGCCCCTCTGCCACTTCCCTCTTTCTGGATTCACTCAGATGTTTTTCATACTAACAGCCTGTGCACATCACACACACTTCCAGCACCTCTGCTTCTTCCCTCTTCCTGTATTCACTCAGAGGTTTTTCAAACTCACAGCCTGTGCACAGCATACACACTTACAGCCTCTCTGCCTCTTCCCTCTTCCTGGATTCACTCATATCTTCTTGAGACTCACAGCCTGTGCACACAGAAAAAGTTGCAGCACATCTGCCACTTCCCTCTTCCTGGATTCACTCAGACATTTTTAGGACTCACAGCCTGTGCATACAAACAAACTTCCAGCACATCTGCTTCTTCCCACTTCCTGAATTCACTCAGACGTTTTAAAACTCACAGTCTGTGCACACACACAAACCTCCAGCCCCTCTGCCACTTCCCTCTTCCTGGATTCACTCAGACGTTTTTAAAATTCACAGCCTGTGCAAACAAACTTCCAGCACATCTGCTTCTTCCCTCTTCCTGTATTCACTCAGAGGTTTTTCAAACTCACAGCCTGCGCACATCACACACACTTCCAGCCTCTCTGCCTCTTCCCTCTTCTTGTATTCACTCAGAGGTTTTTCAAACTCACAGCCTGTGCACATCACACACACTTCCAGCCTCTTTGCCTCTTCCCTCTTCCTGGATTCACTCAGACATTTTTAAGATTCACACCCTGTGCACATCACACACACTTCCAGCCTCTCTGACTCTTCCCTCTTCCTGGATTCACTCAGATGTTTTTGATACTCACATCCTGTGCACATAAAAAAAGGTCCAGTACATCTGCTTCTTCCCACTTCCTGAATTCACTCAGACGTTTTAAAACTCACAGTCTGTGCACACACACAAACCTCCAGCCCCTCTGCCACTTCCCTCTTCCTGTATTCACTCAGTGGTTTTTCAAACTCACAGCCTGTGCACATCACACACACTTACAGCCTCTCTGCCTCTTCCCTCTTCCTGGATTCACTCAGATGTTCTTGAGACTCACAGCCTGTGCACACAGAAAAAGTTGCAGCACATCTGCTGCTTCCCACTTCCTGAATTCACTCAGACGTTTTAAAACTCACAGTCTGTGCACACACACAAACCTCTATCCCCTCTGCCACTTCCCTCTTCCTGGATTCACTCAGACGTTTTTAAATTTCACAGCCTGTGCAAACAAACTTCCAGCACATCTGCTTCTTCCCTCTTCCTGTATTCACTCAGAGGTTTTTCAAACTCACAGCCTGTGCACATCACACACACTTACAGCCTCTCTGCCTCTTCCCTCTTCCTGGATTCACTCAGACGTTTTTAAGACTCACAGCCTGTGCACACAAACAAACTTCCAGCACATCTGCTTCTTCCCACTTCCTGAATTCACTCAGACGTTTTAAAACTCACAGTCTGTGCACACACACAAACCTCCATCCCCTCTGCCACTTCCCTCTTCTTGGATTCACTCAGACGTTTTTAGAATTCACAGCCTGTGCAAACAAATTCCAGCACATCTGCTTCTTCCCTCTTCCTGAATTCACTCAGACGTTTTCAAACTCACAGCTTGTGCACAGCACACACACTTCCAGCCCCTCTGCCTCTTCCATCTTCCTAAATTCACTCAGACGTTTTAAAACTCACAGTCTGTGCACATACACAAACCTCCAGGCCCTCTGCCACTTCCCTCTTCCTGGATTCACTCAGACGTTTTAAAGATTCACAGCCTGTGCAAACAAACTTCCAGCACATCTGCTTCTTCCCTCTTCCTGTATTCACTCAGAGGTTTTTCAAACTCACAGCCTGCGCACATCACACACACTTCCAGCCTCTCTGCCTCTTCCCTCTTCCTGGATTCACTCAGACGTTTTTAAGACTCACAGCCTGTGCACACAAACAAACTTCCAGCCCCTCTGCCACTTCCCTCTTCCTGGATTCACTCAGACGTTTTTAAAATTCACAGCCTGTGCAAACAAACTTCCAGCACCTCTGCTTCTTCCCTCTTCCTGTATTCACTCAGAGGTTTTTCAAACTCACAGCCTGTGCACATCACACACACTTCCAGCCTCTCTGCCTCTTCCCTCTTCCTGGATTCACTCAGACGTTTTTGAGACTCACAGCCTGTGCACACAAACAAACTTCCAGCACATCTGCCTCTTCCCTCTTCCTGGATTCACTCAGACGTTTTTGAGACTCACAGTCTGTGCATACAAACAAAGTTCCAGCACATCTGCATTTTCCGTCTTCCTGAATTCACGCAGAAGTTTTAAAACTCACAGTCTGTGCACACACACAAACCTCCAGCCCCTCTGCCACTTCCCTCTTCCTGGATTCACCCAGAGGTTTTTCAAACTCACAGCCTGTGCACAGCACACAAACCTCCAGCCCCTCTGCCACTTCCCTCTTCCTGGATTCACTCAGACGTTTTTAAAATTCACAGCCTGTGCAAACAAACTTCCAGCCCCTCTGCCACTTCCCTCTTCCTGGATTCACACAGAGGTTTTTCAAACTCACAGCCTGTGCACAGCACACACACTTACAGCCTCTCTGCCTCTTCCCTCTTCCTGGATTCACTCATATCTTCTTGAGACTCACAGCCTGTGCACACAGAAAAAGTTGCAGCACATCTGCCACTTCCCTCTTCCTGGATTCACTCAGACATTTTTAGGACTCACAGCCTGTGCATACAAACAAACTTCCAGCACATCTGCTTCTTCCCACTTCCTGAATTCACTCAGACGTTTTAAAACTCACAGTCTGTGCACACACACAAACCTCCAGCCCCTCTGCCACTTCCCTCTTCCTGGATTCACTCAGACGTTTTTAAAATTCACAGCCTGTGCAAACAAACTTCCAGCACATCTGCTTCTTCCCTCTTCCTGTATTCACTCAGAGGTTTTTCAAACTCACAGCCTGCGCACATCACACACACTTCCAGCCTCTCTGCCTCTTCCCTCTTCCTGTATTCACTCAGAGGTTTTTCAAACTCACAGCCTGTGCACATCACACACACTTCCAGCCTCTTTGCCTCTTCCCTCTTCCTGGATTCACTCAGACATTTTTAAGATTCACACCCTGTGCACATCACACACACTTCCAGCCTCTCTGACTCTTCCCTCTTCCTGGATTCACTCAGATGTTTTTGATACTCACATCCTGTGCACATAAAAAAAGGTCCAGTACATCTGCTTCTTCCCACTTCCTGAATTCACTCAGACGTTTTAAAAGTCACAGTCTGTGCACACACACAAACCTCCAGCCCCTCTGCCACTTCCCTCTTCCTGTATTCACTCAGTGGTTTTTCAAACTCACAGCCTGTGCACATCACACACACTTACAGCCTCTCTGCCTCTTCCCTCTTCCTGGATTCACTCAGATGTTCTTGAGACTCACAGCCTGTGCACACAAACAAACTTCCAGCACATCTGCTTCTTCCCACTTCCTGAATTCACTCAGACGTTTTAAAACTCACAGTCTGTGCACACACACAAACCTCCATCCCCTCTGCCACTTCCCTCTTCTTGGATTCACTCAGACGTTTTTAGAATTCACAGCCTGTGCAAACAAATTCCAGCACATCTGCTTCTTCCCTCTTCCTGTATTCACTCAGAGGTTTTTCAAACTCACAGCCCGTGCAGATCACACACACTTCCAGCCTCTCTGCCTCTTCCCTCTTCCTGGAATCACTCAGACGTTTTTGAGACTCACAGCCTGTGCACACAAACTTCCAGCACATCTGCTTCTTCCCTCTTCCTGAATTCACTCAGACGTTTTCAAACTCACAGCTTGTGCACAGCACACACACTTCCAGCCCCTCTGCCTCTTCCATCTTCCTGAATTCACTCAGACATTTTAAAACTCACAGTCTGTGCACATACACAAACCTCCAGGCCCTCTGCCACTTCCCTCTTCCTGGATTCACTCAGACGTTTTAAAGATTCACAGCCTGTGCAAACAAACTTCCAGCACATCTGCTTCTTCCCTCTTCCTGTATTCACTCAGAGGCTTTTCAAACTCACAGCCTGCGCACATCACACACACTTCCAGACTCTCTGCCTCTTCCCTCTTCCTGGATTCACTCAGACGTTTTTAAGACTCACAGCCTGTGCACACAAACAAACTTCCAGCCCCTCTGCCACTTCCCTCTTCCTGGATTCACTCAGACGTTTTTAAAATTCACAGCCTGTGCAAACAAACTTCCAGCACATCTGCTTCTTCCCTCTTCCTGTATTCACTCAGAGGTTTTTCAAACTCACAGCCTGTGCACATCACACACACTTCCAGCCTCTCTACCTCTTCCCTCTTCCTGGATTCACTCAGATGTTTTTGAGACTCACAGCCTGTGCACACAGAAAAAGTTGCAGCACATCTGCTGCTTCCCACTTCCTGAATTCACTCAGACGTTTTAAAACTCACAGTCTGTGCACACACACAAACATCTATCCCCTCTGCCACTTCTCTCTTCCTGGATTCACTCAGACGTTTTTAAAATTCACAGCCTGTGCAAACAAACTTCCAGCACATCTGCTTCTTCCCTCTTCCTGTATTCACTCAGTGGTTTTTCAAACTCACAGCCTGTGCACATCACACACACTTCCAGCCTCTCTGCCTCTTCCCTCTTCCTGGATTCACTCAGACGTTTTTAAGACTCACAGCCTGTGCACACAAACAAACTTCCAGCACATCTGCTTCTTCCCTCTTCCTGTATTCACTCAGAGGTTTTTCAAACTCACAGCCTGTGCAGATCACACACACTTCCAGCCTCTCTGCCTCTTCCCTCTTCCTGGAATCACTCAGACGTTTTTGAGACTCACAGCCTGTGCACACAAACTTCCAGCACATCTGCTTCTTCCCTCTTCCTGACTTCACTCAGACGTTTTCAAACTCACAGCTTGTGCACAGCACACACACTTGCAGCCCCTCTGTCTCTTCCCTCTTCCTGAATTCAATGAGACGTTTTTAAGATTCACAGCCTGTGCAAACAAACTTCCAGCACATCTGCTTCTTCCCTCTTCCTGTATTCACTCAGAGGTTTTTCAAACTCACAGCCTGCGCACATCACACACACTTCGAGCCTCTCTGCCTCTTCCCTCTTCCTGTATTCACTCAGAGGTTTTTCAAACTCACAGCCTGCGCACATCACACACACTTCCCGCCTCTCTGCCTCTTCCCTCTTCCTGGATTCACTCAGACATTTTTAAAATTCACAGCCTGTGCAAACAAACTTCCAGCACCTCTGCTTCTTCCCTCTTCCTGTATAAACTCAGAGGTTTTTCAAACTCACAGCCTGCGCACATCACACACACTTCCAGCCCCTCTGCCTCTTCCCTCTTCCTGGATTCACCCAGAAGTTTTTCAAACTCACAGCCTGTGCACAGCACACACACGTGCAGCCCCTCTGCCTCTTCCCTCTTCCTGTATTCACTCAGAGGTTTTTCAAACTCACAGCCTGCGCACATCACAAACATTTCCCGCCTCTCTGCCTCTTCCCTCTTCCTGTATTCACTCAGACATTTTTAAGATTCACAGCCTGTGCACACAAAAAAAGTTCCAGCACATCTGCTTCTTCCCACTTCCTGAATTCACTCAGACGTTTTAAAACTCACAGTCTGCGCACACACACAAACCTTCAGCCCCTCTGCCACTTCCCTCTTCCTGGATTCACTCAGAGGTTTTTCAAACTCACAGCCTGTGCACATCACACACACTTCCAGCCTCTCTGACTCTTCCCTCTTCCTGGATTCACTCAGATGTTTTTGAGACTCACAGCCTGTGCACACAAAAAAAGTTCCAGCACATCTGCTTCTTCCCACTTCCTGAATTCACTCAGACGTTTTAAAACTCACAGTCTGTGCACACACACAAACCTCCAGCCCCTCTGCCACTTCCCTCTTCCTGGATTCACTCAGACGTTTTTAAAATTCACAGCCTGTGCAAACAAACTTCCAGCACATCTGCTTCTTCCCTCTTCCTGTATTCACTCAGAGGTTTTTCAAACTCACAGCCTGCGCACATCACACACACTTCGAGCCTCTCTGCCTCTTCCCTCTTCCTGTATTCACTCAGAGGTTTTTCAAACTCACAGCCTGCGCACATCACACACACTTCCCGCCTCTCTGCCTCTTCCCTCTTCCTGGATTCACTCAGACATTTTTAAGATTCACAGCCTGTGCACACAAAAAAAGTTCCAGCACATCTGCTTCTTCCCACTTCCTGAATTCACTCAGACGTTTTAAAACTCACAGTCTGCGCACACACACAAACCTTCAGCCCCTCTGCCACTTCCCTCTTCCTGGATTCACTCAGACGTTTTAAAAATTCACAGCCTGTGCAAAGAAACTTCCAGCACATCTGCTTCTTCCCTCTTCCTGTATTCACTCAGAGGTTTTTCAAACTCACAGCCTGCGCACATCACACACACTTCCAGCATCTCTGCCTCTTCCCTCTTCCTGGATTCACTCAGACATTTTTAAGATTCACAGCCTGTGCAAACAAACAAACTTCCAGCACATCTGCTTCTTCCCTCTTCCTGGATTCACTCAGAGGTTTTTCAAACTCACAGCCTGTGCACATCACACACACTTCCAGCCTCTCTGACTCTTCCCTCTTCCTGGATTCACTCAGATGTTTTTGAGACTCACAGCCTGTGCACACAAAAAAAGTTCCAGCACATCTGCTTCTTCCCACTTCCTGAATTCACTCAGACGTTTTAAAACTCACAGTCTGTGCACACACACAAACCTCCAGCCCCTCTGCCACTTCCCTCTTCCTGGATTCACTCAGACGTTTTTAAAATTCACAGCCTGTGCAAACAAACTTCCAGCACATCTGCTTCTTCCCTCTTCCTGTATTAACTCAGAGGTTTTTCAAACTCACAGCCTGCGCACATCACACACACTTCGAGCCTCTCTGCCTCTTCCCTCTTCCTGTATTCACTCAGAGGTTTTTCAAACTCACAGCCTGTGCACATCACACATACTTCCAGCCCTTCTGCCTCTTCCCTCTTCCTGGATTCACTCAGACGTTTTTAAAACACACAGCCTCTGCACAGCACACACACTTCCAGCACCTCTGCCACTTCCCTCTTCCTGGATTCACCCAGAAGTTTTTCAAACTCACAGCCTGTGCACAGCACACACACGTGCAGCCCCTCTGCCTCTTCCCTCTTCCTGAATTCACTCAGACGTTTTAAAGATTCACAGCCTGTGCAAACATACTTCCAGCACATCTGCTTCTTCCCTCTTCCTGTATTCACTCAGAGGTTTTTCAAACTCACAGCCTGTGCACATCACAAACACTTCCTGCCTCTCTGCCTCTTCTCTCTTCCTGGATTCACTCAGACATTTTTAAGATTCACAGCCTATGCACACAAAAAAAGTTCCAGCACATCTGCTTCTTCCCACTTCCTGAATTCACTCAGAAGTTTTAAAACTCACAGTCTGCGCACACACACAAACCTTCAGCCCCTCTGCCACTTCCCTCTTCCTGGATTCAATCAGACGTTTTAAAAATTCACAACCTGTGCAAACAAACTTCCAACACATCTGCTTCTTCCCTCTTCCTGTATTCACTCAGAGGTTTTTCAAACTCACAGCCTGTGCACATTACACACACTTCCAGCCTCTCTGCCTCTTCCCTCTTCCTGGATTCACTCAGAGGTTTTTCAAACTCACAGCCTGTGCACATCACACACACTTCCAGCCCCTCTGCCTCTTCCCTCTTCCTGGATTCACTCAGACGTTTTTAAAACACACAGCCTCTGCACAGCACACACACTTCCAGCACCTCTGCCACTTCCCTTTTCCTGGATTCACTCAGACGTTTTAAAGATTCACAGCCTGTGCAAACAAACTTCCAGCACATCTGCTTCTTCCCTCTTCCTGTATTCACTCAGAGGTTTTTCAAACTCACAGCCTGCGCACATCACACAAACTTCCAGACTCTTTGCCTCTTCCCTCTTCCTGGATTCACTCAGACATTTTTAAGATTCACAGCCTGCGCACACAAAAAAAGTTCCAGCACATCTGCTTCTTCCCACTTCCTGAATTCACTCAGACGTTTTTAAACTCAGTCTGTGCACACACACAAACCTCCAGGCCCTCTGCCACTTCCCTCTTCCTGGATTCACTCAGACGATTTTAAAATTCACAGCCTGTGCAAACAAACTTCCAGCACATCTGCTTCTTCCCTCTTCCTGTATTCACTCAGAGGTTTTTCAAACTCACAGCCTGCGCACATCACACACACTTCCAGCATCTCTGCCTCTTCCCTCTTCCTGGATTCACTCAGACATTTTTAAGATTCACAGCCTGTGCAAACAAACAAACTTCCAGCACATCTGCTTCTTCCCTCTTCCTGTATTCACTCAGAGGTTTTTCAAACTCACAGCCTGTGCACATCACACACACTTCCAGCCTCTCTGACTCTTCCCTCTTCCTGGATTCACTGAGACGTTTTTAAGATTCACAGCTTGTGCAAACAAACAAACTTCCAGCACATCTGCTTCTTCCCTCTTCCTGGATTCACTCAGAGGTTTTTCAAATTCACAGCCTGTGCACATCACACACACTTCCAGCCTCTCTGACTCTTCCCTCTTCCTGGATTCACTCAGATGTTTTTGAGACTCACAGCCTGTGCACACACAAAAAGTTCCAGTACATCTGCTTCTTCCCACTTCCTGAATTCACTCAGACATTTTAAAACTCACAGTCTGTGCACACACACAAACCTCCAGCCCCTCTGCCACTTCCCTCTTCCTGGATTCACTCAGACGTTTTTAAAATTCACAGCCTGTGCAAACAAACTTCCAGCACCTCTGCTTCTTCCCTCTTCCTGTATAAACTCAGAGGTTTTTCAAACTCACAGCCTGCGCACATCACACACACTTCGAGCCTCTCTGCCTCTTCCCTCTTCCTGTATTCACTCAGAGGTTTTTCAAACTCACAGCCTGTGCACATCACACACACTTCCAGCCCCTCTGCCTCTTCCCTCTTCCTGGATTCACTCAGACGTTTTTAAAACACACAGCCTCTGCACAGCACACACACTTCCAGCACCTCTGCCACTTCCCTCTTCCTGGATTCACCCAGAAGTTTTTCAAACTCACAGCCTGTGCACAGCACACACACGTGCAGCCCCTCTGCCTCTTCCCTCTTCCTGTATTCACTCAGAGGTTTTTCAAACTCACAGCCTGCGCACATCACAAACACTTCCCGCCTCTCTGCCTCTTCCCTCTTCCTGGATTCACTCAGACATTTTTAAGATTCACAGCCTGTGCACACAAAAAAAGTTCCAGCACATCTGCTTCTTCCCACTTCCTGAATTCACTCAGACGTTTTAAAACTCACAGTCTGCGCACACACACAAACCTTCAGCCCCTCTGCCACTTCCCTCTTCCTGGATTCACTCAGACGTTTTTAAAATTCACAGCCTGTGCAAACAAACTTCCAGCACATCTGCTTCTTCCCTCTTCCTGTATTCACTCAGAGGTTTTTCAAACTCACAGCCTGCGCACATCACACACACTTCCAGCATCTCTGCCTCTTCCCTCTTCCTGGATTCACTCAGACATTTTTAAGATTCACAGCCTGTGCAAACAAACAAACTTCCAGCACATCTGCTTCTTCCCTCTTCCTGTATTCACTCAGAGGTTTTTCAAACTCACAGCCTGTGCACATCACACACACTTCCAGCCTCTCTGACTCTTCCCTCTTCCTGGATTCACTCAGATGTTTTTGAGACTCACAGCCTGTGCACACAAAAAAAGTTCCAGCACATCTGCTTCTTCCCACTTCCTGAATTCACTCAGACGTTTTAAAACTCACAGTCTGTGCACACACACAAACCTCCAGCCCCTCTGCCACTTCCCTCTTCCTGGATTCACTCAGACGTTTTTAAAATTCACAGCCTGTGCAAACAAACTTCCAGCACATCTGCTTCTTCCCTCTTCCTGTATTAACTCAGAGGTTTTTCAAACTCACAGCCTGCGCACATCACACACACTTCGAGCCTCTCTGCCTCTTCCCTCTTCCTGTATTCACTCAGAGGTTTTTCAAACTCACAGCCTGTGCACATCACACATACTTCCAGCCCTTCTGCCTCTTCCCTCTTCCTGGATTCACTCAGACGTTTTTAAAACACACAGCCTCTGCACAGCACACACACTTCCAGCACCTCTGCCACTTCCCTCTTCCTGGATTCACCCAGAAGTTTTTCAAACTCACAGCCTGTGCACAGCACACACACGTGCAGCCCCTCTGCCTCTTCCCTCTTCCTGAATTCACTCAGACGTTTTAAAGATTCACAGCCTGTGCAAACATACTTCCAGCACATCTGCTTCTTCCCTCTTCCTGTATTCACTCAGAGGTTTTTCAAACTCACAGCCTGTGCACATCACACACACTTCCTGCCTCTCTGCCTCTTCTCTCTTCCTGGATTCACTCAGACATTTTTAAGATTCACAGCCTGTGCACACAAAAAAAGTTCCAGCACATCTGCTTCTTCCCACTTCCTGAATTCACTCAGAAGTTTTAAAACTCACAGTCTGCGCACACACACAAACCTTCAGCCCCTCTGCCACTTCCCTCTTCCTGGATTCAATCAGACGTTTTAAAAATTCACAACCTGTGCAAACAAACTTCCAACACATCTGCTTCTTCCCTCTTCCTGTATTCACTCAGAGGTTTTTCAAACTCACAGCCTGTGCACATTACACACACTTCCAGCCTCTCTGCCTCTTCCCTCTTCCTGGATTCACTCAGACGTTTTTAAGACTCACAGCCTGTGCACACAAACAAACTTCCAGCACATCTGCTTCTTCCGTCTTCCTAAATTCACTCAGACGTTTTAAAACTCACAGTCTGTGCACATACACAAACCTCCAGCCACTCTGCCCCTTCCCTTTTCCTGGATTCACTCAGACGTTTTTAAGATTCACAGCCTGTGCAAACAAACAAACTTCCAGCACATCTGCTTCTTCCCTCTTCCTGTATTCACTCAGAGGTTTTAAAACTCACAGTCTGCGCACATACACAAACCTCCAGCCACTCTGCCACTTCCCTTTTCCTGGATTCACTCAGACGTTTTTAAGATTCACAGCCTGTGCAAACAAACAAACTTCCAGCATATCTGCTTCTTCCCTCTTCCTGTATTCACTCAGAGGTTTTTCAAACTCACAGCCTGCGCACATCACACACACTTCCAGCCTCTCTGACTCTTCCCTCTTCCTGGATTCACTCAGATGTTTTTGAGACTCACAGCCTGTGCACACACAAAAATTTCCAGCACATCTGCTTCTTCCCACTTCCTGAATTCACTCAGACGTTTTAAAACTCACAGTCTGTGCACACACACAAACCTCCAGCCCCTCTGCCACTTCCCTCTTCCTGGATTCACTCAGACGTTTTTAAAATTCACAGCCTGTGCAAACAAACTTCCAGCACAACTGCTTCTTCCCTCTTCCTGTATTAACTCAGAGGTTTTTCAAACTCACAGCCTGCGCACATCACACACACTTCCAGCCTCTCTGCCTCTTCCCTCTTCCTGTATTCACTCAGAGGTTTTTCAAACTCACAGCCTGTGCACATCACACACACTTCCAGCCCCTCTGCCTCTTCCCTCTTCCTGAATTCACTCAGACGTTTTAAAGATTCACAGCCTCTGCAAACATACTTCCAGCACATCTGCTTCTTCCCTCTTCCTGTATTCACTCAGAGGTTTTTCAAACTCACAGCCTGCGCACATCACACACACTTCCCGCCTCTCTGCCTCTTCCCTCTTCCTGGATTCACTCAGACATTTTTAAGATTCACAGCCTGTGCACACAAAAAAAGTTCCAGCACATCTGCTTCTTCCCACTTCCTGAATTCACTCAGACGTTTTAAAGATTCACAGCCTGTGCAAACACACTTCCAGCCCCTCTGTCTCTTCCCTCTTCCTGTATTCACTCAGATGCTTTTCAAACTCACAGCCTGTGCACAGCACACACACTTCCAGCCCCTCTGCCACTTCCCTCTTTCTGGATTCACTCAGATGTTTTTCATACTAACAGCCTGTGCACATCACACACACTTCCAGCCCCTCTGCTTCTTCCCTCTTCCTGTATTCACTCAGAGGTTTTTCAAACTCACAGCCTGTGCACATCACACACACTTCCACCCTCTCTGCCTCTTCCCTCTTCCTGGATTCACTCAGACGTTTTTGAGACTCACAGCCTGTGCACACAAACAAAGTTCCAGCACATCTGCATTTTCCCTCTAACTGAATTCACACAGGCGTTTTAAAACTCACAGTCTGTGCACACACAAAAACATCCATCCCCTCTGCCACTTCCCTCTTCCAGGATTCAATCAGACGTTTTTAAGATTCACAGCCTGTGCAAACAAACTTCCAGCACATCTGCCTCTTCCCTCTTCCTGGATTCACTCAGACGTTTTTGAGACTCACAGCCTGTGCACACAAACAACGTTCCAGCACATCTGCATTTTCCGTCTTCCTGAATTCACACAGAAGTTTTAAAACTCACACTCTGTGCACACACACAAACCTCCAGCCCCTCTGCCTCTTCCCACTTCCTGAATTCACTCAGACGTTTTAAAACTCACAGTCTGTGCACACACACAAACCTCCAGCCCCTCTGCCACTTCCCTCTTCCTGGATTCACTCAGACGTTTTTAAAATTCACAGCCTATGCAAACAAATTTCCAGCACATCTGCTTCTTCCCTCTTCCTGGATTCACTCAGAGGTTTTTCAAACTCACAGCCTGTGCACATCACACACACTTCCAGCCCCTCTGCCTCTTCCCTCTTCCTGTATTCACTCAGAGGTTTTTCAAACACACAGCCTCTGCACAGCACACACACTTCCAGCACCTCTGCCACTTCCCTTTTCCTGGATTCACTCAGACGTTTTAAAGATTCACAGCCTGTGCAAACAAACTTCCAGCACATCTGCTTCTTCCCTCTTCCTGTATTCACTCAGAGGTTTTTCAAACTCACAGCCTGCGCACATCACACAAACTTCCAGACTCTTTGCCTCTTCCCTCTTCCTGGATTCACTCAGACATTTTTAAGATTCACAGCCTGCGCACACAAAAAAAGTTCCAGCACATCTGCTTCTTCCCACTTCCTGAATTCACTCAGACGTTTTTAAACTCAGTCTGTGCACACACACAAACCTCCAGGCCCTCTGCCACTTCCCTCTTCCTGGATTCACTCAGACGTTTTTAAAATTCACAGCCTGTGCAAACAAACTTCCAGCACATCTGCTTCTTCCCTCTTCCTGTATTCACTCAGAGGTTTTTCAAACTCACAGCCTGCGCACATCACACACACTTCCAGCATCTCTGCCTCTTCCCTCTTCCTGGATTCACTCAGACATTTTTAAGATTCACAGCCTGTGCAAACAAACAAACTTCCAGCACATCTGCTTCTTCCCTCTTCCTGTATTCACTCAGAGGTTTTTCAAACTCACAGCCTGTGCACATCACACACACTTCCAGCCTCTCTGACTCTTCCCTCTTCCTGGATTCACTGAGACGTTTTTAAGATTCACAGCTTGTGCAAACAAACAAACTTCCAGCACATCTGCTTCTTCCCTCTTCCTGGATTCACTCAGAGGTTTTTCAAATTCACAGCCTGTGCACATCACACACACTTCCAGCCTCTCTGACTCTTCCCTCTTCCTGGATTCACTCAGATGTTTTTGAGACTCACAGCCTGTGCACACACAAAAAGTTCCAGTACATCTGCTTCTTCCCACTTCCTGAATTCACTCAGACATTTTAAAACTCACAGTCTGTGCACACACACAAACCTCCAGCCCCTCTGCCACTTCCCTCTTCCTGGATTCACTCAGACGTTTTTAAAATTCACAGCCTGTGCAAACAAACTTCCAGCACCTCTGCTTCTTCCCTCTTCCTGTATAAACTCAGAGGTTTTTCAAACTCACAGCCTGCGCACATCACACACACTTCGAGCCTCTCTGCCTCTTCCCTCTTCCTGTATTCACTCAGAGGTTTTTCAAACTCACAGCCTGTGCACATCACACACACTTCCAGCCCCTCTGCCTCTTCCCTCTTCCTGGATTCACTCAGACGTTTTTAAAACACACAGCCTCTGCACAGCACACACACTTCCAGCACCTCTGCCACTTCCCTCTTCCTGGATTCACCCAGAAGTTTTTCAAACTCACAGCCTGTGCACAGCACACACACGTGCAGCCCCTCTGCCTCTTCCCTCTTCCTGTATTCACTCAGAGGTTTTTCAAACTCACAGCCTGCGCACATCACAAACACTTCCCGCCTCTCTGCCTCTTCCCTCTTCCTGGATTCACTCAGACATTTTTAAGATTCACAGCCTGTGCACACAAAAAAAGTTCCAGCACATCTGCTTCTTCCCACTTCCTGAATTCACTCAGACGTTTTAAAACTCACAGTCTGCGCACACACACAAACCTTCAGCCCCTCTGCCACTTCCCTCTTCCTGGATTCACTCAGACGTTTTTAAAATTCACAGCCTGTGCAAACAAACTTCCAGCACATCTGCTTCTTCCCTCTTCCTGTATTCACTCAGAGGTTTTTCAAACTCACAGCCTGCGCACATCACACACACTTCCAGCATCTCTGCCTCTTCCCTCTTCCTGGATTCACTCAGACATTTTTAAGATTCACAGCCTGTGCAAACAAACAAACTTCCAGCACATCTGCTTCTTCCCTCTTCCTGTATTCACTCAGAGGTTTTTCAAACTCACAGCCTGTGCACATCACACACACTTCCAGCCTCTCTGACTCTTCCCTCTTCCTGGATTCACTCAGATGTTTTTGAGACTCACAGCCTGTGCACACAAAAAAAGTTCCAGCACATCTGCTTCTTCCCACTTCCTGAATTCACTCAGACGTTTTAAAACTCACAGTCTGTGCACACACACAAACCTCCAGCCCCTCTGCCACTTCCCTCTTCCTGGATTCACTCAGACGTTTTTAAAATTCACAGCCTGTGCAAACAAACTTCCAGCACATCTGCTTCTTCCCTCTTCCTGTATTAACTCAGAGGTTTTTCAAACTCACAGCCTGCGCACATCACACACACTTCGAGCCTCTCTGCCTCTTCCCTCTTCCTGTATTCACTCAGAGGTTTTTCAAACTCACAGCCTGTGCACATCACACATACTTCCAGCCCTTCTGCCTCTTCCCTCTTCCTGGATTCACTCAGACGTTTTTAAAACACACAGCCTCTGCACAGCACACACACTTCCAGCACCTCTGCCACTTCCCTCTTCCTGGATTCACCCAGAAGTTTTTCAAACTCACAGCCTGTGCACAGCACACACACGTGCAGCCCCTCTGCCTCTTCCCTCTTCCTGAATTCACTCAGACGTTTTAAAGATTCACAGCCTGTGCAAACATACTTCCAGCACATCTGCTTCTTCCCTCTTCCTGTATTCACTCAGAGGTTTTTCAAACTCACAGCCTGTGCACATCACACACACTTCCTGCCTCTCTGCCTCTTCTCTCTTCCTGGATTCACTCAGACATTTTTAAGATTCACAGCCTGTGCACACAAAAAAAGTTCCAGCACATCTGCTTCTTCCCACTTCCTGAATTCACTCAGAAGTTTTAAAACTCACAGTCTGCGCACACACACAAACCTTCAGCCCCTCTGCCACTTCCCTCTTCCTGGATTCAATCAGACGTTTTAAAAATTCACAACCTGTGCAAACAAACTTCCAACACATCTGCTTCTTCCCTCTTCCTGTATTCACTCAGAGGTTTTTCAAACTCACAGCCTGTGCACATTACACACACTTCCAGCCTCTCTACCTCTTCCCTCTTCCTGGATTCACTCAGACGTTTTTAAGACTCACAGCCTGTGCACACAAACAAACTTCCAGCACATCTGCTTCTTCCGTCTTCCTAAATTCACTCAGACGTTTTAAAACTCACAGTCTGCGCACATACACAAACCTCCAGCCACTCTGCCACTTCCCTTTTCCTGGATTCACTCAGACGTTTTTAAGATTCACAGCCTGTGCAAACAAACAAACTTCCAGCATATCTGCTTCTTCCCTCTTCCTGTATTCACTCAGAGGTTTTTCAAACTCACAGCCTGCGCACATCACACACACTTCCAGCCTCTCTGACTCTTCCCTCTTCCTGGATTCACTCAGATGTTTTTGAGACTCACAGCCTGTGCACACACAAAAATTTCCAGCACATCTGCTTCTTCCCACTTCCTGAATTCACTCAGACGTTTTAAAACTCACAGTCTGTGCACACACACAAACCTCCAGCCCCTCTGCCACTTCCCTCTTCCTGGATTCACTCAGACGTTTTTAAAATTCACAGCCTGTGCAAACAAACTTCCAGCACAACTGCTTCTTCCCTCTTCCTGTATTAACTCAGAGGTTTTTCAAACTCACAGCCTGCGCACATCACACACACTTCCAGCCTCTCTGCCTCTTCCCTCTTCCTGTATTCACTCAGAGGTTTTTCAAACTCACAGCCTGTGCACATCACACACACTTCCAGCCCCTCTGCCTCTTCCCTCTTCCTGAATTCACTCAGACGTTTTAAAGATTCACAGCCTCTGCAAACATACTTCCAGCACATCTGCTTCTTCCCTCTTCCTGTATTCACTCAGAGGTTTTTCAAACTCACAGCCTGCGCACATCACACACACTTCCCGCCTCTCTGCCTCTTCCCTCTTCCTGGATTCACTCAGACATTTTTAAGATTCACAGCCTGTGCACACAAAAAAAGTTCCAGCACATCTGCTTCTTCCCACTTCCTGAATTCACTCAGACGTTTTAAAGATTCACAGCCTGTGCAAACACACTTCCAGCCCCTCTGTCTCTTCCCTCTTCCTGTATTCACTCAGATGCTTTTCAAACTCACAGCCTGTGCACAGCACACACACTTCCAGCCCCTCTGCCACTTCCCTCTTTCTGGATTCACTCAGATGTTTTTCATACTAACAGCCTGTGCACATCACACACACTTCCAGCCCCTCTGCTTCTTCCCTCTTCCTGTATTCACTCAGAGGTTTTTCAAACTCACAGCCTGTGCACATCACACACACTTCCACCCTCTCTGCCTCTTCCCTCTTCCTGGATTCACTCAGACGTTTTTGAGACTCACAGCCTGTGCACACAAACAAAGTTCCAGCACATCTGCATTTTCCCTCTAACTGAATTCACACAGGCGTTTTAAAACTCACAGTCTGTGCACACACAAAAACATCCATCCCCTCTGCCACTTCCCTCTTCCAGGATTCAATCAGACGTTTTTAAGATTCACAGCCTGTGCAAACAAACTTCCAGCACATCTGCCTCTTCCCTCTTCCTGGATTCACTCAGACGTTTTTGAGACTCACAGCCTGTGCACACAAACAACGTTCCAGCACATCTGCATTTTCCGTCTTCCTGAATTCACACAGAAGTTTTAAAACTCACACTCTGTGCACACACACAAACCTCCAGCCCCTCTGCCTCTTCCCACTTCCTGAATTCACTCAGACGTTTTAAAACTCACAGTCTGTGCACACACACAAACCTCCAGCCCCTCTGCCACTTCCCTCTTCCTGGATTCACTCAGACGTTTTTAAAATTCACAGCCTATGCAAACAAATTTCCAGCACATCTGCTTCTTCCCTCTTCCTGTATTAACTCAGAGGTTTTTCAAACTCACAGCCTGCGCACATCACACACACTTCCAGCCTCTCTGCCTCTTCCCTCTTCCTGTATTCACTCAGAGGTTTTTCAAACTCACAGCCTGTGCACATCACACACACTTCCAGCCCCTCTGGCTCTTCCCTCTTCCTGGATTCACTCAGACGTTTTTAAAACACACAGCCTCTGCACATACACAAACCTCCAGGCCCTCTGCCACTTCCCTCTTCCTGGATTCACTCAGACGTTTTAAAGATTCACAGCTTGTGCAAACATACTTCCAGCACATCTGCTTCTTCCCTCTTCCTGTATTCACTCAGAGGTTTTTCAAACTCACAGCCTGTGCACAGAAACACACTTCCATCCACTCTGTCTCTTCCCATTTCCTGTATTCACTCAGACCTTTTTTAAACTTACAGCCGGTGCACAGCAAACACACTTCCAGCCCCTCTGTCTCTTCCCTCTTCCTGAATTCACTCAGACGTTTTAAAACTCACAGTCTGTGCACATACACAAACCTCCAGCCACTCTGCCACTTCCCTTTTCCTGGATTCACTCAGACGTTTTTAAGATTCACAGCTTGTGCAAACATACTTCCAGCACATCTTCTTCTTCCCTCTTCCTGTATTCACTCAGAGGTTTTTCAAACTCACAGCCTGCGCACATCACACACACTTCCCGCCTCTCTGCCTCTTCCCTCTTCCTGGATTCACTCAGACATTTTTAAGATTCACAGCCTCTGCACACAAAAAAAGTTCCAGCACATCTGCTTCTTCCCACTTCCTGAATTCACTCAGACGTTTTAAAACTCACAGTCTGCGCACAGACACAAACCTTCAGCCCCTCTGCCACTTCCCTCTTCCTGGATTCACTAAGACGTTTTAAAAATTCACAGCCTGTGCAAACAAACTTCCAGCACATCTGCTTCTTCCCTCTTCCTGTATTCACTCAGAGGTTTTTCAAACTCACAGCCTGCGCACATCACACACACTTCCAGCATCTCTGCCTCTTCCCTCTTCCTGGATTCACTCAGACATTTTTAAGATTCACAGCCTGTGCAAACAAACAAACTTCCAGCACATCTGCTTCTTCCCTCTTCCTGTATTCACTCAGAGGTTTTTCAAACTCACAGCCTGTGCACATCACACACACTTCCAGCCTCTCTGACTCTTCCCTCTTCCTGGATTCACTGAGACGTTTTTAAGATTCACAGCCTGTGCAAACAAACAAACTTCCAGCACATCTGCTTCTTCCCTCTTCCTGGATTCACTCAGAGGTTTTTCAAACTCACAGCCTGTGCACATCACACACACTTCGAGCCTCTCTGCCTCTTCCCTCTTCCTGTATTCACTCAGAGGTTTTTCAAACTCACAGCCTGTGCACATCACACACACTTCTAGCCCCTCTGCCTCTTCCCTCTTCCTGGATTCACTCAGACGTTTTTAAAACACACAGCCTCTGCACAGCACACACACTTCCAGCACCTCTGCCACTTCCCTCTTCCTGGATTCACCCAGAAGTTTTTCAAACTCACAGCCTGTGCACAGCTCACACACGTGCAGCCCCTCTGCCTCTTCCCTCTTCCTGAATTCACTCAGACGTTTTAAAGATTCACAGCCTCTGCAAACATACTTCCAGCACATCTGCTTCTTCCCTCTTCCTGTATTCACTCAGAGGTTTTTCAAACTCACAGCCTGCGCACATCACACACACTTCCCGCCTCTCTGCCTCTTCCCTCTTCCTGGATTCACTCAGACATTTTTAAGATTCACAGCCTGTGCACACAAAAAAAGTTCCAGCACATCTGCTTCTTCCCACTTCCTGAATTCACTCAGACGTTTTAAAACTCACAGTCTACGCACACACACAAACCTTCAGCCCCTCTGCCACTTCCCTCTTCCTGGATTCACTAAGACGTTTTAAAAATTCACAGCCTGTGCAAACAAACTTCCAGCACATCTGCTTCTTCCCTCTTCCTGTATTCACTCAGAGGTTTTTCAAACTCACAGCCTGTGCACATCACACACACTTCCAGCCTCTCTGACTCTTCCCTCTTCCTGGATTCACTGAGACGTTTTTAAGATTCACAGCCTGTGCAAACAAACAAACTTCCAGCACATCTGCTTCTTCCCTCTTCCTGGATTCACTCAGAGGTTTTTCAAACTCACAGCCTGTGCACATCACACACACTTCGAGCCTCTCTGCCTCTTCCCTCTTCCTGTATTCACTCAGAGGTTTTTCAAACTCACAGCCTGTGCACATCACACACACTTCTAGCCCCTCTGCCTCTTCCCTCTTCCTGGATTCACTCAGACGTTTTTAAAACACACAGCCTCTGCACAGCACACACACTTCCAGCACCTCTGCCACTTCCCTCTTCCTGGATTCACCCAGAAGTTTTTCAAACTCACAGCCTGTGCACAGCTCACACACGTGCAGCCCCTCTGCCTCTTCCCTCTTCCTGAATTCACTCAGACGTTTTAAAGATTCACAGCCTCTGCAAACATACTTCCAGCACATCTGCTTCTTCCCTCTTCCTGTATTCACTCAGAGGTTTTTCAAACTCACAGCCTGCGCACATCACACACACTTCCCGCCTCTCTGCCTCTTCCCTCTTCCTGGATTCACTCAGACATTTTTAAGATTCACAGCCTGTGCACACAAAAAAAGTTCCAGCACATCTGCTTCTTCCCACTTCCTGAATTCACTCAGACGTTTTAAAACTCACAGTCTACGCACACACACAAACCTTCAGCCCCTCTGCCACTTCCCTATTCCTGGATTCAATCAGACGTTTTAAAAATTCACAGCCTGTGCAAACAAACTTCCAGCACATCTGCTTCTTCCCTCTTCCTGTATTCACTCAGAGGTTTTTCAAACTCACAGCCTGCGCACATCACACACACTTCCAGCATCTCTGCCTCTTCCCTCTTCCTGGATTCACTCAGACATTTTTAAGATTCACAGCCTGTGCAAACAAACAAACTTCCAGCACATCTGCTTCTTCCCTCTTCCTGTATTCACTCAGAGGTTTTTCAAACTCACAGCCTGTGCACATCACACACACTTCCAGCCTCTCTGACTCTTCCCTCTTCCTGGATTCACTCAGATGTTTTTGAGACTCACAGCCTGTGCACACAAAAAAGTTCCAGCACATCTGCTTCTTCCCACTTCCTGAATTCACTCAGATGTTTTAAAACTCACAGTCTGTGCACACACACAAACCTCCAGCCCCTCTGCCACTTCCCTCTTCCTGGATTCACTCAGACGTTTTTAAAATTCACAGCCTGTGCAAACAAACTTCCAGCACGTCTGCTTCTTCCCTCTTCCTGTATTAACTCAGAGGTTTTTCAAACTCACAGCCTGCGCACATCACACACACTTCGAGCCTCTCTGCCTCTTCCCTCTTCCTGTATTCACTCAGAGGTTTTTCAAACTCACAGCCTGTGCACATCACACACACTTCCAGCCCCTCTGCCTCTTCCCTCTTCCTGGATTCACTCACACGTTTTTAAAACACACAGCCTCTGCACAGCACACACACTTCCAGCACCTCTGCCACTTCCCTCTTCCTGGATTCACCCAGAAGTTTTTCAAACTCACAGCCTGCGCACATCACACACACTTCCAGCATCTCTGCCTCTTCCCTCTTCCTGGATTCACTCAGACATTTTTAAGATTCACAGCCTGTGCAAACAAACAAACTTCCAGCACATCTGCTTCTTCCCTCTTCCTGTATTCACTCAGAGGTTTTTCAAACTCACAGCCTGTGCACATCGCACACACTTCCAGCCTCTCTGACTCTTCCCTCTTCCTGGATTCACTGAGACGTTTTTAAGATTCACAGCCTGTGCAAACAAACAAACTTCCAGCACATCTGCTTCTTCCCTCTTCCTGGATTCACTCAGAGGTTTTTCAAACTCACAGCCTGTGCACATCACACACACTTCCAGCCTCTCTGACTCTTCCCTCTTCCTGGATTCACTCAGATGTTTTTGAGACTCACAGCCTGTGCACACAAAAAAAGTTCCAGCACATCTGCTTCTTCCCACTTCCTGAATTCACTCAGATGTTTTAAAACTCACAGTCTGTGCACACACACAAACCTCCAGCCCCTCTGCCACTTCCCTCTTCCTGGATTCACTCAGACGTTTTTAAAATTCACAGCCTGTGCAAACAAACTTCCAGCACATCTGCTTCTTCCCTCTTCCTGTATTAACTCAGAGGTTTTTCAAACTCACAGCCTGCGCACATCACACACACTTCGAGCCTCTCTGCCTCTTCCCTCTTCCTGTATTCACTCAGAGGTTTTTCAAACTCACAGCCTGTGCACATCACACACACTTCCAGCCCCTCTGCCTCTTCCCTCTTCCTGGATTCACTCACACGTTTTTAAAACACACAGCCTCTGCACAGCATACACACTTCCAGCACCTCTGCCACTTCCCTCTTCCTGGATTCACCCAGAAGTTTTTCAAACTCACAGCCTGTGCACAGCACACACACGTGCAGGCCCTCTGCCTCTTCCCTCTTCCTGAATTCACTCAGACGTTTTAAAGATTCACAGCCTGTGCAAACAAACTTCCAACACATCTGCTTCTTCCCTCTTCCTGTATTCACTCAGAGGTTTTTCAAACTCACAGCCTGTGCACATCACACACACTTCCAGCCTCTCTGCCTCTTCCCTCTTCCTGGATTCACTCAGACGTTTTTGAGACTCACAGCCTGTGCACACAAACAAACTTCCAGCACATCTGCTTCTTCCCTCTTCCTAAATTCACTCAGACGTTTTAAAACTCACAGTCTGTGCACATACACAAACCTCCAGCCACTCTGCCACTTCCCTTTTCCTGGATTCACTCAGACGTTTTTAAGATTCACAGCCTGTGCAAACAAACAAACTTCCAGCACATCTGCTTCTTCCCTCTTCCTGTATTCACTCAGAGGTTTTTCAAACTCACAGCCTGCGCACATCACACACACTTCCAGCATCTCTGCCTCTTCCCACTTCCTGGATTCACTCAGACATTTTTAAGATTCACAGCCTGTGCAAACAAAAAAACTTCCAGCACATCTGCTTCTTCCCTCTTCCTGTATTCACTCAGAGGTTTTTCAAACTCACAGCCTGTGCACATCACACACACTTCCAGCCTCTCTGACTCTTCCCTCTTCCTGGATTCACTGAGACGTTTTTAAGATTCACAGCCTGTGCAAACAAACAAACTTCCAGCACATCTGCTTCTTCCCTCTTCCTGGATTCACTCAGAGGTTTTTCAAACTCACAGCCTGTGCACATCACACACACTTCCAGCCTCTCTGCCTCTTCCCTCTTCCTGGATTCACTCAGATGTTTTTGAGACTCACAGCCTGTGCACACAAAAAAAGTTCCAGCACATCTGCTTCTTCCCACTTCCTGAATTCACTCAGAGGTTTTTCAAACTCACAGCCTGCGCACATCACACACACTTCGAGCCTCTCTGCCTCTTCCCTCTTCCTGTATTCACTCAGAGGTTTTTCAAACTCACAGCCTGTGCACATCACACACACTTCCAGCCCCTCTGCCTCTTCCCTCTTCCTGGATTCACTCAGACGTTTTTAAAACACACAGCCTCTGCACAGCACACACACTTCCAGCACCTCTGCCACTTCCCTCTTCCTGGATTCACCCAGAAGTTTTTCAAACTCACAGCCTGTGCACAGCACACACACGTGCAGCCCCTCTGCCTCTTCCCTCTTCCTGAATTCACTCAGACGTTTTAAAGATTCACAGCCTCTGCAAACATACTTCCAGCACATCTGCTTCTTCCCTCTTCCTGTATTCACTCAGAGGTTTTTCAAACTCACAGCCTGCGCACATCACACACACTTCCCGCCTCTCTGCCTCTTCCCTCTTCCTGGAATCACTCAGACATTTTTAAGATTCACAGCCTGTGCACACAAAAAAAGTTCCAGCACATCTGCTTCTTCCCACTTCCTGAATTCACTCAGACGTTTTAAAGATTCACAGCCTGTGCAAACACACTTCCAGCCCCTCTGTCTCTTCCCTCTTCCTGTATTCACTCAGATGTTTTTCAAACTCACAGCCTGTGCACAGCACACACACTTCCAGCCCCTCTGCCACTTCCCTCTTTCTGGATTCACTCAGATGTTTTTCATACTAACAGCCTGTGCACATCACACACACTTCCAGCCCCTCTGCTTCTTCCCTCTTCCTGTATTCACTCAGAGGTTTTTCAAACTCACAGCCTGTGCACATCACACACACTTCCAGCCTCTCTGCCTCTTCCCTCTTCCTGGATTCACTCAGACGTTTTTAAGACTCACAGTCTGTGCACACACACAAACATCCATCCCCTCTGCCACTTCCCTCTTCCAGGATTCAATCAGACGTTTTTAAGATTCACAGCCTGTGCAAACTAACTTCCAGCACATCTGCCTCTTCCCTCTTCCTGGATTCACTCAGACGTTTTTGAGACTCACAGCCTGTGCACACAAACAAAGTTCCAGCACATCTGCATTTTCCGTCTTCCTGAATTCACGCAGAAGTTTTAAAACTCACAGTCTGTGCACACACACAAACCTCCAGCCCCTCTGCCACTTCTCTCTTCCTGGATTCACCCAGAGGTTTTTCAAACTCACAGCCTGTGCACAGCACACACACTTGCAGCCCCTCTGCCTCTTCCCACTTCCTGAATTCACTCAGACGTTTTAAAACTCACAGTCTGTGCACACACACAAACCTCCAGCCCCTCTGCCGCTTCCCTCTTCCTGGATTCACTCAGACGTTTTTAAAATTCACAGCCTGTGCAAACAAACTTCCAGCACATCTGCTTCTTCCCTCTTCCTGTATTAACTCAGAGGTTTTTCAAACTCACAGCCTGAGCACATCACACACACTTCGAGCCTCTCTGCCTCTTCCCTCTTCCTGTATTCACTCAGAGGTTTTTCAAACTCACAGCCTGTGCACATCACACACACTTCCAGCCCCTCTGCCTCTTCCCTCTTCCTGGATTCACTCAGCCGTTTTTAAAACACACAGCCTCTGCACAGCACACACACTTCCAGCACCTCTGCCACTTCCCTCTTCCTGGATTCACCCAGAAGTTTTTCAAACTCACAGCCTGTGCACAGCACACACACGTGCAGCCCCTCTGCCTCTTCCCTCTTCCTGAATTCACTCAGACGTTTTAAAGATTCACAGCCTCTGCAAACATACTTCCAGCACATCTGCTTCTTCCCTCTTCCTGGATTCACTCAGACGTTTTTAAAACACACAGCCTCTGCACAAACACAAACCTCCAGCCCCTCTGCCACTTCCCTCTTCCTGGATTCAGTCAGACGTTTTTAAGATTCACAGCCTGTGCAAACAAACAAACTTCCAGCACATCTGCTTCTTCCCTCTTCCTGTATTCACTCAGAGGTTTTTAAAACACACAGCCTCTGCACAGCACACACACTTCCAGCACCTCTGCCACTACCCTCTTCCTGGATTCACCCAGAAATTTTTCAAACTCACAGCCTGTGCACAGCACACACACTTGCATTCCCTCTGCCTCTTCCCTCTTCCTGAATTCACTCAGACATTTTAAAACTCACAGTCTGTGCACATACACAAACCTCCAGGGCCTCTGCCACTTCCCTCTTCCTGGATTCACTCAGACATTTTAAAGATTCACAGCCTGTGCAAACAAACTTCCAGCACATCTGCTTCTTCCCTCTTCCTGTATTCACTCAGAGGTTTTTCAAACTCACAGCCTGTGCACAGAAACAAACTTCCATCCACTCTGTTTCTTCCCATTTCCTGTATTCACTCATACCTTTTTTAAACTTACAGCCGGTGCACAGCAAACACACTTCCAGCCCCTCTGTCTCTTCCCTCTTCCTGTATTCACTGGGATGTTTTTCAAAGTCACATCCTGTGCACAGCACACAAACTTCCAGCCCCTCTGCCACTTCCCTCTTTCTGGATTCACTCAGACGTTTTTAAGACTCACAGCCTGTGCACACAAACAAACTTCCAGCACATCTGCTTCTTCCCTCTTCCTGTATTCACTCAGAGGTTTTTCAAACTCACAGTCTGTGCACATCACACACACTTCCAGCCTCTCTGACTCTTCCCTCTTCCTGGATTCACTCAGATGTTTTTGAGACTCACAGCCTGTGCAGACAAAAAAAGTTCCAGCACATCTGCTTCTTCCCACTTCCTGAATTCACTCAGAGGTTTTTCAAACTCACAGCCTGCACACATCACACACACTTCGAGCCTCTCTGCCTCTTCCCTCTTCCTGTATTCACTCAGAGGTTTTTCAAACTCACAGCCTGTGCACATCACACACACTTCCAGCCCCTCTGCCTCTTCCCTCTTCCTGGATTCACTGAGACGTTTTTAAAACACACAGCCTCTGCACAGCACACACACTTCCAGCACCTCTGCCACTTCCCTCTTCCTGGATTCACCCAGAAGTTTTTCAAACTCACAGCCTGAGCACAGCACACACACGTGCAGCCCCTCTGCCTCTTCCCTCTTCCTGAATTCACTCAGACGTTTTAAAGATTCACAGCCTCTGCAAACATACTTCCAGCACATCTGCTTCTTCCCTCTTCCTGTATTCACTCAGAGGTTTTTCAAACTCACAGCCTGCGCACATCACACACACTTCCCGCCTCTCTGCCTCTTCCCTCTTCCTGGAATCACTCAGACATTTTTAAGATTCACAGCCTGTGCACACAAAAAAAGTTCCAGCACATCTGCTTCTTCCCACTTCCTGAATTCACTCAGACGTTTTAAAGATTCACAGCCTGTGCAAACACACTTCCAGCCCCTCTGTCTCTTCCCTCTTCCTGTATTCACTCAGATGTTTTTCAAACTCACAGCCTGTGCACAGCACACACACTTCCAGCCCCTCTGCCACTTCCCTCTTTCTGGATTCACTCAGATGTTTTTCATACTAACAGCCTGTGCACATCACACACACTTCCAGCCCCTCTGCTTCTTCCCTCTTCCTGTATTCACTCAGAGGTTTTTCAAACTCACAGCCTGTGCACATCACACACACTTCCACCCTCTCTGCCTCTTCCCTCTTCCTGGATTCACTCAGACGTTTTTGAGACTCACAGCCTGTGCACACAAACAAAGTTCCAGCACATCTGCATTTTCCCTCTTCCTGAATTCACTCAGACGTTTTAAAACTCACAGTCTGTGCACACACACAAACCTCCAGCCCCTCTGCCATTTCCCTCTTCCTGGATTCACTCAGACGTTTTTAAGATTCACAGCCTGTGCAAACATACTTCCAGCACATCTGCTTCTTCCCTCTTCCTGTATTCACTCAGAGGTTTTTCAAACTCACAGCCTGTGCACAGAAACACACTTCCAGCCTCTCTGCCTCTTCCCTCTTCCTGGATTCACTCAGACGTTTTTGAGACTCACAGCCTGTGCACACAAACAAAGTTCCAGCACATCTGCATTTTCCCCCTTCCTGAATTCACGCAGACGTTTTAAAACTCACAGTCTGTGCACACACACAAACATCCATCCCCTCTGCCACTTCCATCTTCCAGGATTCAATCAGACGTTTTTAAGATTCACAGCCTGTGCAAACAAACTTCCAGCACATCTGCTTCTTCCCTCTTCCTCAATTCACTCAGACGTTTTCAAACTCACAGCTTGTGCACAGCACACACACTTCCAGCCCCTCTGCCTCTTCCCTCTTCCTGGATTCACTCAGACGTTTTTAAAACACACAGCCTCTGCACAGCACACACACTTCCAGCACCTCTGCCACTTCCCTCTTCCAGGATTCACCCAGAAATTTTTCAAACTGACAGCCTGTGCACAGCACACACACTTGCAGCCCCTCTGCCTCTTCCCTCTTCCTGAATTCACTCAGACGTTTTAAAACTCACAGTCTGTGCACATACACAAACCTCCAGGCCCTCTACCACTTCCCTCTTCCTGGATTCACTCAGACGTTTTAAAGATTCACAGCCTGTGCAAACATACTTCCAGCACATCTGCTTCTTCCCTCTTCCTGTATTCACTCAGAGGTTTTTCAAACTCACAGCCTGTGCACAGAAACACACTTCCATCCACTCTGTCTCTTCCCATTTCCTGTATTCACTCATACCTTTTTTAAACTTACAGCCGGTGCACAGCAAACACACTTCCAGCCCCTCTGTCTCTTCCCTCTTCCTGTATTCACTCAGATGTTTTTCAAAGTCACATCCTGTGCACAGCACACACACTTCCAGCCCCTCTGCCACTTCCCTCTTTCTGGATTCACTCAGACGTTTTTAAGACTCACAGCCTGTGCACACAAACAAACTTCCAGCACATCTGCATTTTCCGTCTTCCTGAATTCACGCAGAAGTTTTAAAACTCACAGTCTGTGCACACACACAAATCTCCAGCCCCTCTGCCACTTCCCTATTCCTGGATTCACCCAGAGGTTTTTCAAACTCACAGCCTGTGCACATGCAAACACTTTCAGCCCCTCTGCTTCTTCCCTGTTCCTGGATTCATTCAGACGTTTTTAAAACTCACAGTCCGTGCAAAGCACACAGTTCCAGCCCCTCTGCCTCTTCCCTGTTCCTGCATTCACTCAGACGTTTTAAAACTCACAGCCTATGCACACACGCACACTTCCACCCCCTCTGCCTCTTCCCTCTTCTTGGATTCACTCAGATGTTTTAAAACTCACAGCCTATGCACATGCAAACACTTTCAGCCCCTCTGCTTCTTCCCTGTTCCTGGATTCATTCAGACGTTTTTAAAACTCACAGTCCGTGCAAAGCACACAGTTCCAGCCCCTCTGCCTCTTCCCTGTTCCTGCATTCACTCAGATGTTTTAAAACTCACAGCCTATGCACACACGCACACTTCCACCCCCTCTGCCTCTTCCCTCTTCTTGGATTCACTCAGATGTTTTACAACTCACAGCCTATGCACACGCAGACACTTCCAGCCCTTCTCCCTCTTCCATGTTCCTGGATTCACTCAGACATTTTTAAGACTCACAGCCTGTGCACAACACACACTTCCAGCCCCTCTGCCTCTTCCCTCTTCCTGGATTCATTCAGAGGTTTTTAAAACTCACAGCCTGTGTAAAGCACAGACACTTCCAGCCCCTGTGCCTCTTGCCTCTTACTGGATTCACTCAGAGGTTTTTTAAAACTCACAGCGTGTGCAAAGCACAAACACTTCCAGCCCCTCTGCCACTTCCCTCTTCCTGGATTCACTCAGACGTTTTAAAACTCACAGCCTGTGCACACACGCATACTTCCACCCCCTCTGCCTCTTCCCTCTTCCTGGATTCACTCAGACATTTTTAAAACTCACAGGCTGTGCACAGCATACACTTTAGCCCCTCTGCCACTTCCCTGTTCCTGGATTCATTCAGAGGTTTTAAAACTCACAGTCTGTGCACATACACAAACCTCCAGGCCCTCTACCACTTCCCTCTTCCTGGATTCACTCAGACGTTTTAAAGATTCACAGCCTGTGCAAACATACTTCCAGCACATCTGCTTCTTCCCTCTTCCTGTATTCACTCAGAGGTTTTTCAAACTCACAGCCTGTGCACAGAAACACACTTCCATCCACTCTGTCTCTTCCCATTTCCTGTATTCACTCATACCTTTTTTAAACTTACATCCGGTGCACAGCAAACACACTTCCAGCCCCTCTGTCTCTTCCCTCTTCCTGTATTCACTCAGATGTTTTTCAAAGTCACATCCTGTGCACAGCACACACACTTCCAGCCCCTCTGCCACTTCCCTCTTTCTGGATTCACTCAGACGTTTTTAAGACTCACAGCCTGTGCACACAAACAAACTTCCAGCACATCTGCATTTTCCGTCTTCCTGAATTCACGCAGAAGTTTTAAAACTCACAGTCTGTGCACACACACAAATCTCCAGCCCCTCTGCCACTTCCCTATTCCTGGATTCACCCAGAGGTTTTTCAAACTCACAGCCTGTGCACATGCAAACACTTTCAGCCCCTCTGCTTCTTCCCTGTTCCTGGATTCATTCAGACGTTTTTAAAACTCACAGTCCGTGCAAAGCACACAGTTCCAGCCCCTCTGCCTCTTCCCTGTTCCTGCATTCACTCAGACGTTTTAAAACTCACAGCCTATGCACACACGCACACTTCCACCCCCTCTGCCTCTTCCCTCTTCTTGGATTCACTCAGATGTTTTAAAACTCACAGCCTATGCACATGCAAACACTTTCAGCCCCTCTGCTTCTTCCCTGTTCCTGGATTCATTCAGACGTTTTTAAAACTCACAGTCCGTGCAAAGCACACAGTTCCAGCCCCTCTGCCTCTTCCCTGTTCCTGCATTCAATCAGATGTTTTAAAACTCACAGCCTATGCACACACGCACACTTCCACCCCCTCTGCCTCTTCCCTCTTCTTGGATTCACTCAGATGTTTTACAACTCACAGCCTATGCACACGCAGACACTTCCAGCCCTTCTCCCTCTTCCATGTTCCTGGATTCACTCAGACATTTTTAAGAGTCACAGCCTGTGCACAACACACACTTCCAGCCCCTCTGCCTCTTCCCTCTTCCTGGATTCATTCAGAGGTTTTTAAAACTCACAGCCTGTGTAAAGCACAGACACTTCCAGCCCCTGTGCCTCTTGCCTCTTACTGGATTCACTCAGAGGTTTTTTAAAACTCACAGCGTGTGCAAAGCACAAACACTTCCAGCCCCTCTGCCACTTCCCTCTTCCTGGATTCACTCAGACGTTTTAAAACTCACAGCCTGTGCACACACGCATACTTCCACCCCCTCTGCCTCTTCCCTCTTCCTGGATTCACTCAGACATTTTTAAAACTCACAGGCTGTGCACAGCATACACTTTAGCCCCTCTGCCACTTCCCTGTTGCTGGATTCATTCAGAGGTTTTAAAACTCACAGTCTGTGCACATACACAAACCTCCAGGCCCTCTACCACTTCCCTCTTCCTGGATTCACTCAGACGTTTTAAAGATTCACAGCCTGTGCAAACAAACAAACTTCCAGCACATCTGCTTCTTCCCTCTTCCTGGATTCACTCAGACGTTTTAAAGATTCACAGCCTGTGCACACAAACACACTTCCAGCCCCACTGCCTCTTCCTGGATTGACTCAGAGTTTTTAAAACTCACAGCCTGTGCAAAGCACACACACCTCCAGCCCCTCTGCCTCTTCCCTCTTCTTAGATTCACTCAGATTTTTTTAAAACTCACAGCCTGTTCACACAGACACACACTTCCAGCCCCTCTGCCACTTCCCTCTTCCTGGATTCACTCAGACATTTTAAAAACTCACAGCCTGTGCAAAGCACACACACTTCCAGGCCCACTGCGTCTTCCCTCCTCCTGGATTCACTCAGACGTTTTAAAACTCACAGCCTATGCACACAGGAACTCTTCCAGCCCCTCTGCCTCTTCCCTCTTCCTGAATTCACTCAGATGTTTAGAAACTCACAGCCTGTGCACACGGACAGACGTCCAGCACCTCTGCTTCTTCCATGTTCCTGGATTCACTCAGACATTTTTAAAACTCACAGCCTGTGGAAAGCACACACACTTCCAGCCCCTCGGGCTCTTCCCTCTTCCTGGATTCAGTTAGAGTTTTTAAAACTCACAGCCTGTGCACACACACACACACAGACACACTTCCAACCCCTCTGCCACTTCCCTCTTCCTGGATTCACTCACAGGTTTTTAAAACTCACAGCCTGTGCACAGCACACACTTCCAGCCCCTCTGCCTCTTCCCTCTACCTGGATTCATTCAGAGGTTTTTAAAACTCACAGCCTGTGCACATGCACACACCTCCAGCCCTTCTGCCTCTTCCCTCTTCCTGGATTCATTCAGATGTTTTTAAAACACACAGCCTTTGCACACAGACACTTCCAGCCCTCCTGCCTCTTCCCTCTTCCTGGATTCACTCACAGGTTTTTAAAACTCACAGCCTGTGCACAGCACACACTTCCAGCCCCTCTGCCTCTTCCCTCTTCTTAGATTCACTCAGACATTCTTAAAACTCACAGGCTGTGCAGAGCACACACTTTAACCCTTCTGCCTCTTACGTCTTCCTGGATTCATTCAGAGGTTTTTAAAACTCACAGCCTGAGCAAAGCACACACACTTCCAGCCCCTCTGCCTCTTCCCTCTTCCTGGATTCACTCAAGCGTTTTTAAAACTCACAGGCCATGCAAAGCACACAGTTCCAGCCCCTCTGCCTCTTCCCTGTTCCTGCATTCACTCAGACGTTTTAAAACTCACAGCCTGTACACATGCAGACACTTCCAGCTCTTCTGCCTCTTCCCTCTTCCTGGATTCATTCAGATGTTTTTAAAACTCACAGCCTTTGCACACAGACACTTCCAGCCCTCCTGCCTCTTCCCTCTTCCTGGATTCACTTAGACATTTTTAAAACTCACAGGCTGTGCACAGCACACACTTCCAGCCCTCCTGCCTCTTCCCTCTTCCTGGATTCACTCAGACATTTTTAAAACTCACAGGCTGTGTACAGCACACACTTCCAGCCCCTCTACCTCTTCCCTCTTCCTGGATTCATTCAGAGGTTTTTAAAACTCACAGCCTGTGCATAGCACACACACTTCCCGTCTCTCTCCCTCTTCCCTGTTCCTCCATTCACTCAGACATTTGAAAACTCACAGGCCGTGCAAAGCACACAGTTCCAGCCCCTTGGCCTCTTCCCTCTTCCTGGATTCACTCAGACGTTTTTAAAACTCACAGCCTGTGCACACAAACACACTTCCAGCCCCACTGCCTCTTCCTGGATTGACTCAGAGTTTTTAAAACTCACAGCCTTTGCAAAGCACACACACCTCCAGCCCCTCTGCCTCTTCCCTCTTCTTAGATTCACTCAGATTTTTTTAAAACTCACAGCCTGTGCACACAGACACACACTTCCAGCCCCTCTGCCACTTCCCTCTTCCTGGATTCACTCACAGGTTTTTAAAACTCACAGCCTGTGCACAGCACACACTTCCAGCCCCTCTGCCTCTTCCCTCTACCTGGATTCATTCAGAGGTTTTAAATCTCACAGCCTGTGCACACAGACACTTCCAGCCCTCCTGCCTCTTCCCTCTTCCTGGATTCACTCAGACATTCTTAAAACTCACAGGCTGTGCACAGCACACACTTTAACCCTTCTGCCTCTTACGTCTTCCTGGATTCATTCAGAGGTTTTTAAAACTCACAGCCTGAGCAAAGCACACACACTTCCAGCCCCTCTGCCTCTTCCCTCTTCCTGGATTCACTCAAGCGTTTTTAAAACTCACAGGCCATGCAAAGCACACAGTTCCAGCCCCTCTGCCTCTTCCCTGTTCCTGCATTCACTCAGACGTTTTAAAACTCACAGCCTGTACACATGCAGACACTTCCAGCTCTTCTGCCTCTTCCCTCTTCCTGGATTCATTCAGATGTTTTTAAAACTCACAGCCTTTGCACACAGACACTTCCAGCCCTCCTGCCTCTTCCCTCTTCCTGGATTCACTTAGACATTTTTAAAACTCACAGGCTGTGCACATGCAGACACTTCCAGCCCCTCTGCCTCTTCCCTCTTCCTGGGTTCATTCAGAGGTTTTTAAAACTCACAGCCTGTGCATAGCACACACACTTCCCGTCCCACTCCCTCTTCCCTGTTCCTCCATTCACTCAGACATTTTAAAACTCACAGGCCGTGCAAAGCACACAGTTCCAGCCCCTTGGCCTCTTCCCTCTTCCTGGATTCACTCAGACGTTTTTAAAACTCACAGCCTGTGCACACAAACACACTTCCAGCCCCACTGCCTCTTCCTGGATTGACTCAGACATTTTAAAAACTCACAGCCTGTGCAAAGCACACACACTTCCAGGCCCACTGCGTCTTCCCTCCTCCTGGATTCACTCAGACGTTTTAAAACTCACAGCCTATGAACACAGGGACACTTCCAGCCCCTCTGCCTCTTCCCTCTTCCTGAATTCACTCAGATTTTTAGAAACTCACAGCCTGTGCACACGGACACACGTCCAGCACCTCTGCTTCTTCCATGTTCCTGGATTCACTCAGACATTTTTAAAACTCACAGCCTGTGGAAAGCACACACACTTCCAGCCCCTCGGGCTCTTCCCTCTTCCTGGATTCAGTTAGAGTTTTTAAAACTCACAGCCTGTGCACACACACACACACAGACACACTTCCAACCCCTCTGCCACTTCCCTCTTCCTGGATTCACTCACAGGTTTTTAAAACTCACAGCCTGTGCACAGCACACACTTCCAGCCCCTCTGCCTCTTCCCTCTACCTGGATTCATTCAGAGGTTTTTAAAACTCACAGCCTGTGCACATGCACACACCTCCAGCCCCTCTGCCTCTTCCCTCTTCTTAGATTCACTCAGATTTTTTTAAAACTCACAGCCTGTGCACACAGACACACACTTCCAGCCCCTCTGCCACTTCCCTCTTCCTGGATTCACTCACAGGTTTTTAAAACTCACAGCCTGTGCACAGCACACACTTCCAGCCCCTCTGCCTCTTCCCTCTACCTGGATTCATTCAGAGGTTTTAAATCTCACAGCCTGTGCACACAGACACTTCCAGCCCTCCTGCCTCTTCCCTCTTCCTGGATTCACTCAGACATTCTTAAAACTCACAGGCTGTGCAGAGCACACACTTTAACCCTTCTGCCTCTTACATCTTCCTGGATTCATTCAGAGGTTTTTAAAACTCACAGCCTGAGCAAAGCACACACACTTCCAGCCCCTCTGCCTCTTCCCTCTTCCTGGATTCACTCAAGCGTTTTTAAAACTCACAGGCCATGCAAAGCACACAGTTCCAGCCCCTCTGCCTCTTCCCTGTTCCTGCATTCACTCAGACGTTTTAAAACTCACAGCCTGTACACATGCAGACACTTCCAGCTCTTCTGCCTCTTCCCTCTTCCTGGATTCATTCAGATGTTTTTAAAACTCACAGCCTTTGCACACAGACACTTCCAGCCCTCCTGCCTCTTCCCTCTTCCTGGATTCACTTAGACATTTTTAAAACTCACAGGCTGTGCACAGCACACACTTCCAGCCCCTCTGCCTCTTCCCTCTTCCTGGATTCATTCAGAGGTTTTTAAAACTCACAGCCTGTGCATAGCACACACACTTCCCGTCCCTCTCCCTCTTCCCTGTTCCTCCATAAACTCAGACATTTTAAAACTCACAGGCCGTGCAAAGCACACAGTTCCAGCCCCTTGGCCTCTTCCCTCTTCCTGGATTCACTCAGACGTTTTTAAAACTCACAGCCTGTGCACACAAACACACTTCCAGCCCCACTGCCTCTTCCTGGATTGACTCAGACATTTTAAAAACTCACAGCCTGTGCAAAGCACACACACTTCCAGGCCCACTGCGTCTTCCCTCCTCCTGGATTCACTCAGACGTTTTAAAACTCACAGCCTATGAACACAGGGACACTTCCAGCCCCTCTGCCTCTTCCCTCTTCCTGAATTCACTCAGATTTTTAGAAACTCACAGCCTGTGCACACGGACACACGTCCAGCACCTCTGCTTCTTCCATGTTCCTGGATTCACTCAGACATTTTTAAAACCCACAGCCTGTGGAAAGCACACACACTTCCAGCCCCTCGGGCTCTTCCCTCTTCCTGGATTCAGTTAGAGTTTTTAAAACTCACAGCCTGTGCACACACACACACACAGACACACTTCCAACCCCTCTGCCACTTCCCTCTTCCTGGATTCACTCACAGGTTTTTAAAACTCACAGCCTGTGCACAGCACACACTTCCAGCCCCTCTGCCTCTTCCCTCTACCTGGATTCATTCAGAGGTTTTTAAAACTCACAGCCTGTGCACATGCACACACCTCCAGCCCTTCTGCCTCTTCCCTCTTCCTGGATTCAATTAGAGTTTTTAAAACTCACAGCCTGTGCGCACACACACAAACACTACCAGCCCCTCTGCCTCTTCCCTCTTCCTGAATTCACTCAGAAGTTTTAAAACTCACAGCCTGTGCACACGGACACACGTCTAGCCCCTCTGCTTCTTCCCTGTTCCTGGATTTCCTCAGACATTTTTAAAACTCACACCCTGTGCAAAGCACACACATGTCCAGCCCCTCCGCCTCTTCCCTGTTCCTGCATTCACTCAGACGTTTTTAAAACTCACAGGCCGTGCACAGCACACACTTCCAGCCCTTCTGCCTCTTCCCTCTTCCTGGATGCACTCAAACATTTTTAAAACTCACAGGCCGTGCACACACACACAGTTCCAGCCCCTCTGCCTCTTCCCTCTTCCTGGATTCACTCAGACATTTTAAAACTCACAGCCTGTGCAAAGCACAAACACTTCCAGCCCCTCTGCCACTTACCTCTTCCTGGATTCATTCAGAGGTTTTTAAAACTCACAGCCTATGCAAAGCACACACACTTCCAGTCCCTCTCCCTCTTCCTTGTTACTCCATTCACTCAGACGTTTTAAAACCCACAGCCTGTGCACATGCAGACACTTCCAGCCCTTCTGCCTCTTCCCTCTTCCTGGATGCACTCAGATATTTTTAAAACGCACAGGCTGTGCACAGCACACACTTCCAGCCCCTCTGCCTCTTCCCTCTTCTTGTATTCACTCAGATGTTTTAAATCTCACAGCCTGTGCACACAGACACTTCCAGCCCTCCTGCCTCTTCCCTCTTCCTGGATTCACTCAGACATTCTTAAAACTCACAGGCTGTGCACAGCACACACTTTAACCCTTCTGCCTCTTACGTCTTCCTGGATTCATTCAGAGGTTTTTAAAACTCACAGCCTGAGCAAAGCACACACACTTCCAGCCCCTCTGCCTCTTCCCTCTTCCTGGATTCACTCAAGCGTTTTTAAAACTCACAGGTCATGCAAAGCACACAGTTCCAGCCCCTCTGCCTCTTCCCTGTTCCTGCATTCACTCAGACGTTTTAAAACTCACAGCCTGAGCAAAGCACACACACTTCCAGCCCCTCTGCCTCTTCCCTCTTCCTGGATTCACTCAAGCGTTTTTAAAACTCACAGGCCATGCAAAGCACACAGTTCCAGCCCCTCTGCCTCTTCCCTGTTCCTGCATTCACTCAGACGTTTTAAAACTCACAGCCTGTACACATGCAGACACTTCCAGCTCTTCTGCCTCTTCCCTCTTCCTGGATTCATTCAGATGTTTTTAAAACTCACAGCCTTTGCACACAGACACTTCCAGCCCTCCTGCCTCTTCCCTCTTCCTGGATTCACTTAGACATTTTTAAAACTCACAGGCTATGCACAGCACACACTTCCAGCCCCTCTGCCTCTTCCCTCTTCCTGGATTCATTCAGAGGTTTTTAAAACTCACAGCCTGTGCATAGCACACACACTTCCCGTCCCTCTCCCTCTTCCCTGTTCCTCCATAAACTCAGACATTTTAAAACTCACAGGCCGTGCAAAGCACACAGTTCCAGCCCCTTGGCCTCTTCCCTCTTCCTGGATTCACTCAGACGTTTTTAAAACTCACAGCCTGTGCACACAAACACACTTCCAGCCCCACTGCCTCTTCCTGGATTGACTCAGACATTTTAAAAACTCACAGCCTGTGCAAAGCACACACACTTCCAGGCCCACTGCGTCTTCCCTCCTCCTGGATTCACTCAGACGTTTTAAAACTCACAGCCTATGAACACAGGGACACTTCCAGCCCCTCTGCCTCTTCCCTCTTCCTGAATTCACTCAGATTTTTAGAAACTCACAGCCTGTGCACACGGACACACGTCCAGCACCTCTGCTTCTTCCATGTTCCTGGATTCACTCAGACATTTTTAAAACTCACAGCCTGTGGAAAGCACACACACTTCCAGCCCCTCGGGCTCTTCCCTCTTCCTGGATTCAGTTAGAGTTTTTAAAACTCACAGCCTGTGCACACACACACACACAGACACACTTCCAACCCCTCTGCCACTTCCCTCTTCCTGGATTCACTCACAGGTTTTTAAAACTCACAGCCTGTGCACAGCACACACTTCCAGCCCCTCTGCCTCTTCCCTCTACCTGGATTCATTCAGAGGTTTTTAAAACTCACAGCCTGTGCACATGCACACACCTCCAGCCCTTCTGCCTCTTCCCTCTTCCTGGATTCAATTAGAGTTTTTAAAACTCACAGCCTGTGCGCACACACACAAACACTACCAGCCCCTCTGCCTCTTCCCTCTTCCTGAATTCACTCAGAAGTTTTAAAACTCACAGCCTGTGCACACGGACACACGTCTAGCCCCTCTGCTTCTTCCCTGTTCCTGGATTTCCTCAGACATTTTTAAAACTCACACCCTGTGCAAAGCACACACATGTCCAGCCCCTCCGCCTCTTCCCTGTTCCTGCATTCACTCAGATGTTTTTAAAACTCACAGGCTGTGCACAGCACACACTTCCAGCCCTTCTGCCTCTTCCCTCTTCCTGGATGCACTCAAACATTTTTAAAACTCACAGGCCGTGCACACACACACAGTTCCAGCCCCTCTGCCTCTTCCCTCTTCCTGGATTCACTCAGACATTTTAAAACTCACAGCCTGTGCAAAGCACAAACACTTCCAGCCCCTCTGCCACTTACCTCTTCCTGGATTCATTCAGAGGTTTTTAAAACTCACAGCCTATGCAAAGCACACACACTTCCAGTCCCTCTCCCTCTTCCCTGTTACTCCATTCACTCAGACGTTTTAAAACCCACAGCCTGTGCACATGCAGACACTTCCAGCCCTTCTGCCTCTTCCCTCTTCCTGGATGCACTCAGATATTTTTAAAACGCACAGGCTGTGCACAGCACACACTTCCAGCCCCTCTGCCTCTTCCCTCTTCTTGTATTCACTCAGATGTTTTAAATCTCACAGCCTGTGCACACAGACACTTCCAGCCCTCCTGCCTCTTCCCTCTTCCTGGATTCACTCAGACATTCTTAAAACTCACAGGCTGTGCACAGCACACACTTTAACCCTTCTGCCTCTTACGTCTTCCTGGATTCATTCAGAGGTTTTTAAAACTCACAGCCTGAGCAAAGCACACACACTTCCAGCCCCTCTGCCTCTTCCCTCTTCCTGGATTCACTCAAGCGTTTTTAAAACTCACAGGTCATGCAAAGCACACAGTTCCAGCCCCTCTGCCTCTTCCCTGTTCCTGCATTCACTCAGACGTTTTAAAACTCACAGCCTGTACACATGCAGACACTTCCAGCTCTTCTGCCTCTTCCCTCTTCCTGGATTCATTCAGATGTTTTTAAAACTCACAGCCTTTGCACACAGACACTTCCAGCCCTCCTGCCTCTTCCCTCTTCCTGGATTCACTCAGACATTTTTAAAACTCACAGGCTGTGCACAGCACACACTTCCAGCCCCTCTGCCTCTTCCCTCTTCCTGGATTCATTCAGAGGTTTTTAAAACTCACAGCCTGTGCATAGCACACAAACTTCCCGTCCCTCTCCCTCTTCCCTGTTCCTCCATTCACTCAGACATTTTAAAACTCACAGGCCGTGCAAAGCACAAAGTTCCAGCCCCTTGGCCTCTTCCCTCTTCCTGGATTCACTCAGACGTTTTTAAAACTTACAGGCCATGCAAAGCACAAAGTTCCAGCCCCTCTGCCTCTTCCCTCTACCTGGATTCATTCAGAGGTTTTTAAAACTCACAGCCTGTGCACATGCACACACCTCCAGCCCTTCTGCCTCTTCCCTCTTCCTGGATTCATTTAGAGTTTTTAAAACTCACAGCCTGTGCGCACACACACAAACACTACCAGCCCCTCTGCCTCTTCCCTCTTCCTGAATTCACTCAGAAGTTTTAAAACTCACAGCCTGTGCACACGGACACACGTCCAGCCCCTCTGCTTCTTCCCTGTTCCTGGATTTCCTCAGACATTTTTAAAACTCACACCCTGTGCAAAGCACACACATGTCCAGCCCCTCCGCCTCTTCCCTGTTCCTGCATTCACTCAGACGTTTTTAAAACTCACAGGCTGTGCACAGCACACACTTCCAGCCCTTCTGTCTCTTCCCTCTTCCTGGATGCACTCAGACGTTTTTGAGACTCACAGCCTGTGCACACAAACAAAGTTCCAGCACATCTGCATTTTCCATCTTCCTGAATTCACGCAGAAGTTTTAAAACTCACAGTCTGTGCACACACACAAACCTCCAGCCCCTCTGCCACTTCCCTCTTCCTGGATTCACCCAGAGGTTTTTCAAACTCACAGCCTGTGCACAGCACACACACTTGCAGCACCTCTGCCTCTTCCCACTTCCTGGATTCACTCAGACGTTTTTAAAATTCACAGCCTGTGCAAACAAACTTCCAGCACATCTGCTTCTTCCCTCTTCCTGTATTAACTCAGAGGTTTTTCAAACTCACAGCCTGCGCACATCACACACACTTCCAGCCCCTCTGCCTCTTCCCTCTTCCTGTATTCAGTCAGAGGTTTTTCAAACTCACAGCCTGTGCACATCACACACACTTCCAGCCCCTCTGCCTCTTCCCTCTTCCTGGATTCACTCAGACGTTTTTAAAACACACAGCCTCTGCACAGCACACACACTTCCAGCACCTCTGCCACTTCCCTCTTCCTGGATTCACCCAGAAGTTTTTCAAACTCACAGCCTGTGCACAGCACACATACGTGCAGCCCCTCTGCCTCTTCGCTCTTCCTGAATTCACTCAGACGTTTTCAAACTCACAGCCTGCGCACATCACACACACTTCCTGCCTCTCTGCCTCTTCCCTCTTCCTGGATTCACTCAGACATTTTTAAGATTCACAGCCTGTGCACATCACACACACTTCCAGCCTCTCTGCCTCTTCCCTCTTCCTGGATTCACTCCGACGTTTTTGAGACTCACAGCCTGTGCACACAAACAAAGTTCCAGCACATCTGCATTTTCCCTCTTCCTGAATTCACACAGGCTTTTTAAAACTCACAGTCTGTGCACACACACAAACATCCATCCCCTCTGCCACTTCCCTCTTCCAGGATTCAATCAGACGTTTTTAAGATTCACAGCCTGTGCAAACAAACTTCCAGCACATCTGCCTCTTCCCTCTTCCTGGATTCACTCAGACGTTTTTGAGACTCACAGCCTGTGCACACAAACAAAGTTCCAGCACACCTGCATTTTCCATCTTCCTGAATTCACGCAGAAGTTTTAAAACTCACAGTCTGTGCACACACACAAACCTCCAGCCCCTCTGCCACTTCCCTCTTCCTGGATTCACCCAGAGGTTTTTCAAACTCACAGCCTGTGCACAGCACACACACTTGCAGCCCCTCTGCCTCTTCCCACTTCCTGAATTCACTCAGACGTTTTAAAACTCACAGTCTGTGCACACACACAAACCTCGATCCCCTCTGCCACTTCCCTCTTCCTGGATTCACTCAGACGTTTTTAAAATTCACAGCCTGTGCAAACAAACTTCCAGCACATCTGCTTCTTCCCTCTTCCTGTATTAACTCAGAGGTTTTTCAAACTCACAGCCTGCGCACATCACACACACTTCCAGCCTCTCTGCCTCTTCCCTCTTCCTGTATTCACTCAGAGGTTTTTCAAACTCACAGCCTGTGCACATCACACACACTTCCAGCCCCTCTGCCTCTTCCCCTCTTCCTGGATTCACTGAGACGTTTTTAAAACACACAGCCTCTGCACAGCACACACACTTCCAGCACCTCTGCCACTTCCCTCTTCCTGGATTCACCCAGAAGTTTTTCAAACTCACAGCCTGTGCACAGCACACACACGTGCAGCCCCTCTGCCTCTTCGCTCTTCCTGAATTCACTCAGACGTTTTAAAACTCACAGTCTGTGCACATACACAAACCTCCAGGCCCTCTGCCACTTCCCTCTTCCTGGATTCACTCAGACGTTTTAAAGATTCACAGCCTGTGCAAACATACTTCCAGCACATCTGCTTCTTCCCTCTTCCTGTATTCACTCAGAGGTTTTTCAAACTCACAGCCTGCGCACATCACACACACTTCCCGCCTCTCTGCCTCTTCCCTCTTCCTGGATTCACTCAGACATTTTTAAGACTCACAGCCTGTGCACACAAACAAACTTCCAGCACATCTGCTTCTTCCCTCTTCCTAAATTCACTCAGACGTTTTAAAACTCACAGTCTGTGCACACACACAAACCTCCAGCCCCTCTGCCACTTCCCTCTTCCTGGATTCAGTCAGACGTTTTTAAGATTCACAGCCTGTGCAAACAAACAAACTTCCAGCACATCTGCTTCTTCCCTCTTCCTGTATTCACTCAGAGGTTTTTAAAACACACAGCCTCTGCACAGCACACACACTTCCAGCACCTCTGCCACTACCCTCTTCCTGGATTCACCCAGAAATTTTTCAAACTCACAGCCTGTGCACAGCACACACACTTGCAGCCCCTCTGCCTCTTCCCTCTTCCTGAATTCACTCAGACGTTTTAAAACTCACAGTCTGTGCACATACACAAACCTCCAGGCCCTCTGCCACTTCCCTCTTCCTGGATTCACTCAGACGTTTTAAAGATTCACAGCCTGTGCAAACATACTTCCAGCACATCTGCTTCTTCCCTCTTCCTGTATTCACTCAGAGGTTTTTCAAACTCACAGCCTGTGCACAGAAACACACTTCCATCCACTCTGTTTCTTCCCATTTCCTGTATTCACTCAGATGTTTTTCAAAGTCACATCCTGTGCACAGCACACACACTTCCAGCCCCTCTGCCACTTCCCTCTTTCTGGATTCACTCAGACCTTTTTTAAACTTACAGCCGGTGCACAGCAAACACACTTCCAGCCTCTCTGTCTCTTCCCTCTTCCTGTATTCACTCAGATGTTTTTCAAACTCACAGCCTGTGCACAGCACACACACTTCCAGCCCCTCTGCCACTTCCCTCTTTCTGGATTCACTGAGACGTTTTTAAGACTCACAGCCTGTGCACACAAACAAAGTTCCAGCATATCTGCATTTTCCCTCTTCCTGAATTCACGCAGACGTTTTAAAACTCACAGTCTGTGAACACACACAAACATCCATCCCCTCTGCCACTTCCATCTTCCAGGATTCAATCAGACGTTTTTAAGATTCACAGCCTGTGCAAACAAACTTCCAGCACATCTGCTTCTTCCCTCTTCCTGAATTCACTCAGACGTTTTCAAACTCACAGCTTGTGCACAGCACACACACTTCCAGCGCCTCTGCCACTTCCCTCTTTCTGGATTCACTGAGACGTTTTTAAGACTCACAGCCGGTGCACAGCAAACACACTTCCAGCCCCTCTCTCTCTTCCCTCTTCCTGTATTCACTCAGATGTTTTTCAAAGTCACATCCTGTGCACAGCACACACACTTCCAGCCCCTCTGCCACTTCCCTCTTCCTGGATTCACTCAGACGTTTTAAAACTCACAGTCTGTGCACACACGCATACTTCCACCCCCTCTGCCTCTTCCCTCTTCCTGTATTCACTCAGATGTTTTTCAAACTCACAGCCTCTGTAAAGCACAGACACTTCCACGCCCTCTGCCTCTTCCCTCTTCCTGGATTCATTCAGAGGTTTTTAAAACTCACAGCCTGTGCAAAGCAAACACACTTACAGTCCCTCTCCCTCTTCCCTGTTACTCCATTCACTCAGACGTTTCAAAACTCACAGCCTGTGCACATGCACACACTTCCAGCCCCTCTGCCACTTCCCTCTTCCTGGATTCACCCAGAGGTTTTTCAAACTCACAGCCTGTGCACAGCACACACACTTGCAGCCCCTCTGCCTCTTCCCACTTCCTGAATTCACTCAGACGTTTTAAAACTCACAGTCTGTGCACACACACAAACCTCGAGCCCCTCTGCCACTTCCCTCTTCCTGGATTCACTCAGACGTTTTTAAAATTCACAGCCTGTGCAAACAAACTTCCAGCACATCTGCTTCTTCCCTCTTCCTGTATTAACTCAGAGGTTTTTCAAACTCACAGCCTGCGCACATCACACACACTTCCAGCCTCTCTGCCTCTTCCCTCTTCCTGTATTCACTCAGAGGTTTTTCAAACTCACAGCCTGTGCACATCACACACACTTCCAGCCCCTCTGCCTCTTCCCTCTTCCTGGATTCACTCAGACGTTTTTAAAACACACAGCCTCTGCACAGCACACACACTTGCAGCACCTCTGCCACTTCCCTCTTCCTGGATTCACCCAGAAGTTTTTCAAACTCACAGCCTGTGCACAGCACACACACGTGCAGCCCCTCTGCCTCTTCGCTCTTCCTGAATTCACTCAGACGTTTTAAAACTCACAGTCTGTGCACATACACAAACCTCCAGGCCCTCTGCCACTTCCCTCTTCCTGGATTCACTCAGACGTTTTAAAGATTCACAGCCTGTGCAAACATACTTCCAGCACATCTGCTTCTTCCCTCTTCCTGTATTCACTCAGAGGTTTTTCAAACTCACAGCCTGCGCACATCACACACACTTCCCGCCTCTCTGCCTCTTCCCTCTTCCTGGATTCACTCAGACATTTTTAAGACTCACAGCCTGTGCACACAAACAAACTTCCAGCACATCTGCTTCTTCCCTCTTCCTAAATTCACTCAGACGTTTTAAAACTCACAGTCTGTGCACACACACAAACCTCCAGCCCCTCTGCCACTTCCCTCTTCCTGGATTCAGTCAGACGTTTTTAAGATTCACAGCCTGTGCAAACAAACAAACTTCCAGCACATCTGCTTCTTCCCTCTTCCTGTATTCACTCAGAGGTTTTTAAAACACACAGCCTCTGCACAGCACACACACTTCCAGCACCTCTGCCACTACCCTCTTCCTGGATTCACCCAGAAATTTTTCAAACTCACAGCCTGTGCACAGCACACACACTTGCAGCCCCTCTGCCTCTTCCCTCTTCCTGAATTCACTCAGACGTTTTAAAACTCACAGTCTGTGCACATACACAAACCTCCAGGCCCTCTGCCACTTCCCTCTTCCTGGATTCACTCAGACGTTTTAAAGATTCACAGCCTGTGCAAACATACTTCCAGCACATCTGCTTCTTCCCTCTTCCTGTATTCACTCAGAGGTTTTTCAAACTCACAGCCTGTGCACAGAAACACACTTCCATCCACTCTGTTTCTTCCCATTTCCTGTATTCACTCAGATGTTTTTCAAAGTCACATCCTGTGCACAGCACACACACTTCCAGCCCCTCTGCCACTTCCCTCTTTCTGGATTCACTCAGACCTTTTTTAAACTTACAGCCGGTGCACAGCAAACACACTTCCAGCCTCTCTGTCTCTTCCCTCTTCCTGTATTCACTCAGATGTTTTTCAAACTCACAGCCTGTGCACAGCACACACACTTCCAGCCCCTCTGCCACTTCCCTCTTTCTGGATTCACTGAGACGTTTTTAAGACTCACAGCCTGTGCACACAAACAAAGTTCCAGCATATCTGCATTTTCCCTCTTCCTGAATTCACGCAGACGTTTTAAAACTCACAGTCTGTGCACACACACAAACATCCATCCCCTCTGCCACTTCCATCTTCCAGGATTCATTCAGACGTTTTTAAGATTCACAGCCTGTGCAAACAAACTTCCAGCACATCTGCTTCTTCCCTCTTCCTGAATTCACTCAGACGTTTTCAAACTCACAGCTTGTGCACAGCACACACACTTCCAGCGCCTCTGCCACTTCCCTCTTTCTGGATTCACTGAGACGTTTTTAAGACTCACAGCCGGTGCACAGCAAACACACTTCCAGCCCCTCTCTCTCTTCCCTCTTCCTGTATTCACTCAGATGTTTTTCAAAGTCACATCCTGTGCACAGCACACACACTTCCAGCCCCTCTGCCACTTCCCTCTTTCTGGATTGACTCAGACGTTTTTAAGACTCACAGCCTGTGCACACAAACAAACTTCCAGCACATCTGCTTCTTCCCTCTTCCTGTATTCACTCAGAGGTTTTCAAACTCACAGTCTGTGCACAGCACACACACTTCCAGCCCCTCTGCCTCTTCCCTCTTCCTGGATTCACTCAGACGTTTTTGAGACTCACAGCCTGTGCATACAAACAAAGTTCCAGCACATCTGCATTTTCCGTCTTCCTGAATTCACGCAGAAGTTTTAAAACTCACAGTCTGTGCACACACACAAATCTCCAGCCCCTCTGCCACTTCCCTCTTCCTGGATTCACCCAGAGGTTTTTCAAACTCACAGCCTGTGCACACACACACACTTCCAGCCCCTCGGCCTATTCCCTCTAACTGGATTCGATTTGAGTTTTTAAAAATCACAGCCTGTGCCCACACACACACACTTCCAGCCCCTCTGCCTCTTACCTCTTCCTGGATTCACTCAGACGTTTTTAAATCTCACAGCCTGTGTACTTGCACACTCTTCCAGCCCGTCTGCCTCTTCCCTCTTCCTGGATGCACTCAGACATTTTTAAAACTCACAGCCTGTGCACATGCAAACACTTTCAGCCCCTCTACTTCTTCCCTGTTCCTGGATTCACTTAGACGTTTCTAAAACTCACAGGCCGTGCAAAGCACACAATTTAGCCCCTCTGCCTCTTCCCTCTTCCTGGATTCGATTAGAGTTTTTAAAACTCACAGCCTCTGCACATGCACACACTTCCAGCCCTTCTGCCTCTTCCCTCTTCCTGGATTCATTCAGAGGTTTTTAAAACTCACAGCCTCTGTAAAGCACAGACATTTCCACGCCCTCTGCCTCTTCCCTCTTCCTGGATTCATTCAGAGGTTTTTAAAACTCACAGCCTGTGCAAAGCAAACACACTTACAGTCCCTCTCCCTCTTCCCTGTTACTCCATTCACTCAGACGTTTCAAAACTCACAGCCTGTGCACATGCACACACTTCCAGCCCTTCTGCCTCTTCCCTCTTCCTGGATTCATTCAGAGGTTTTTAAAACTCACAGCCTGTGTAAAGCACAGACACTTCCAGCCCCTGTGCCTCTTCCCTCTTACTGGATTCACTCAGAGGTTTTTTAAAACTCACAGCGTGTGCAAAGCACAAACACTTCCAGCCCCTCTGCCACTTCCCTCTTCCTGGATTCACTCAGACGTTTTAAAACTCACAGTCTGTGCACACACGCATACTTCCACCCCCTCTGCCTCTTCCCTCTTCCTGTATTCACTCAGATGTTTTTCAAACTCACAGCCTGTGCACAGCACACACACTTCCAGCCCCTCTGCCACTTCCCTCTTTCTGGATTCACTGAGACGTTTTTAAGACTCACAGCCTGTGCACACAAACAAACTTCCAGCATATCTGCATTTTCCCTCTTCCTGAATTCACGCAGACGTTTTAAAACTCACAGTCTGTGCACACACACAAACATCCATCCACTCTGCCACTTCCATCTTCCAGGATTCAATCAGACGTTTTTAAGATTCACAGCCTGTGCAAACAAACTTCCAGCACATCTGCTTCTTCCCTCTTCCTGAATTCACTCAGAGGTTTTCAAACTCACAGTCTGTGCACAGCACACACACTTCCAGCCCCTCTGCCTCTTCCCTCTTCCTGGATTCACTCAGACGTTTTTGAGACTCACAGCCTGTGCATACAAACAAAGTTCCAGCACATCTGCATTTTCCGTCTTCCTGAATTCACGCAGAAGTTTTAAAACTCACAGTCTGTGCACACACACAAATCTCCAGCCCCTCTGCCACTTCCCTCTTCCTGGATTCACCCAGAGGTTTTTCAAACTCACAGCCTGTGCACACACACACACTTCCAGCCCCTCGGCCTATTCCCTCTAACTGGATTCGATTTGAGTTTTTAGAAATCACAGCCTGTGCCCACACACACACACTTCCAGCCCCTCTGCCTCTTACCTCTTCCTGGATTCACTCAGACGTTTTTAAAACTCACACCCTGTGTACTTGCACACTCTTCCAGCCCGTCTGCCTCTTCCCTCTTCCTGGATGCACTCAGACATTTTTAAAACTCACAGCCTGTGCACATGCAAACACTTTCAGCCCCTCTACTTCTTCCCTGTTCCTGGATTCACTTAGACGTTTCTAAAACTCACAGGCCGTGCAAAGCACACAATTTAGCCCCTCTGCCTCTTCCCTCTTCCTGGATTCGATTAGAGTTTTTAAAACTCACAGCCTCTGCACATGCACACACTTCCAGCCCTTCTGCCTCTTCCCTCTTCCTGGATTCATTCAGAGGTTTTTAAAACTCACAGCCTCTGTAAAGCACAGACACTTCCACGCCCTCTGCCTCTTCCCTCTTCCTGGATTCATTCAGAGGTTTTTAAAACTCACAGCCTGTGCAAAGCAAACACACTTACAGTCCCTCTCCCTCTTCCCTGTTACTCCATTCACTCAGACGTTTCAAAACTCACAGCCTGTGCACATGCACACACTTCCAGCCCTTCTGCCTCTTCCCTCTTCCTGGATTCATTCAGAGGTTTTTTAAAACTCACAGCGTGTGCAAAGCACAAACACTTCCAGCCCCTGTGCCTCTTCCCTCTTACTGGATTCACTCAGACGTTTTAAAACTCACAGTCTGTGCACACACGCATACTTCCACCCCCTCTGCCTCTTCCCTCTTCCTGGATTCACTCAGACATTTTTAAAACTCACAGGCTGTGCACAACACACACTTCCAGCCCCTCTGCCTCTTCCCTCTTCCTGGATTCATTCAGAGGTTTTTAAAACTCACAGCCTGTGCAAAGCACAGACACTTCCAGCCCCTGTGCCTCTTCCCTCTTACTGGATTCACTCAGAGGTTTTTGAAAACTCACAGCGTGTGCAAAGCACAAACACTTCCAGCCCCTCTGCCACTTCCCACTTCCTGGATTCACTCAGACATTTTAAAACTCACAGCCTGTGCACACACGCATACTTCCACCCCCTCTGCCTCTTCCCTCTTCCTGGATTCACTCAGACGTTTTTAAAACTCACAGCCTGTGCACACACACACACTTCCAGCCCCACTGCCTCTTCCTGGATTGACTCAGAGTTTTTAAAACTCACAGCCTGTGCAAAGCACACACACCTCCAGCCCCTCTGCCTCTTCCCTCTTCTTAGATTCACTCAGATTTTTTTAAAACTCACAGCCTGTGCACACAGACACACACTTGCAGCCCCTCTGCCACTTCCCTCTTCCTGGATTCACTCAGACATTTTAAAACTCACAGCCTGTGCACACACGCATACTTCCACCCCCTCTGCCTCTTCCCTCTTCCTGGATTCACTCAGACATTTTTAAAACTCACAGGCTGTGCACAGCATACACTTTAGCCCCTCTGCCACTTCCCTGTTCCTGGATTCACTCAGACGTTTTTAAAACTCACAGCCTGTGCACAAACACACACTTCCAGCCCCACTGCCTCTTCCTGGATTGAGTCAGAGTTTTTAAAACTCACAGCCTGTGCAAAGCACACACACCTCCAGCCCCTCTGCCTCTTCCCTCTTCTTAGATTCACTCAGATTTTTTTAAAACTCACAGCCTGTGCACACAGACACACACTTGCAGCCCCTCTGCCACTTCCCTCTTCCTGGATTCACTCAGACATTTTAAAAACTCACAGCCTGTGCAAAGCACACACACTTCCAGGCCCACTGCGTCTTCCCTCTTCCTGAATTCACTCAGATGTTTAGAAACTCACAGCCTGTGCACACGGACACACGTCCAGCACCTCTGCTTCTTCCATGTTCCTGGATTCACTCAGACATATTTAAAACTCAGATCCTGTGGAAAGCACACACACTTCCAGCCCCTCGGCCTCTTCCCTCTTCCTGGATTCAGTTAGAGTTTTTAAAACTCACAGCCTGTGCACACACGGACAATTCCAGCCCCTCTGCCTCTTCCCTCTTCCTGAATTCACTCAGACATTTTAAAACTCACAGGCTGTGCACACGGACACGTCCAGCACCTCTGCTTCTTCCCTGTTCCTGCATTCACTCAGACGTTTTAAAACTCACAGCCTGTGCACATGCACACACTACCAGCCCCTCTGCCTCTTCCCTGTTCCTCCATTCACTCAGACGTTTCAAAACTCACAGCATGTGCAAACACGCACATTTCCAGCCGCTCTGCCTCGTCCCTCATCCTGGATTCACTCAGACATTTTAAAACTCACAGCCTGTGCACACGGACACACGTCCAGCACCTCTGCTTCTTCCATGTTCCTGGATTCACTCAGACATTTTTAAGACTCACAGCCTGTGCACAACACACACTTCCAGCCCCTCTGCCTCTTCCCTCTTCCTGGATTCATTCAGAGGTTTTTAAAACACACAGCCTGTGCAAAGCACAGACACTTCCAGCCCCTGTGCCTCTTCCCTCTTACTGGATTCACTCAGAGGTTTTTGAAAACTCACAGCGTGTGCAAAGCACAAACACTTCCAGCCCCTCTGCCACTTCCCTCTTCCTGGATTCACTCAGACATTTTAACACTCACAGCCTGTGCACAGACGCATACTTCCACCCCCTCTGCCTCTTCCCTCTTCCTGGATTCACTCAGACATTTTTAAAACTCACAGCCTGTGCACAAACACACACTTCCAGCCCCACTGCCTCTTCCTGGATTGAGTCAGAGTTTTTAAAACTCACAGCCTGTGCACAAACACACACTTCCAGCCCCACTGCCTCTTCCTGGATTGAGTCAGAGTTTTTAAAACTCACAGCCTGTGCAAAGCACACACACCTCCAGCCCCTCTGCCTCTTCCCTCTTCTTAGATTCACTCAGATTTTTTTAAAACTCACAGCCTGTGCACACAGACACACACTTGCAGCCCCTCTGCCACTTCCCTCTTCCTGGATTCACTCAGACATTTTAAAAACTCACAGCCTGTGCAAAGCACACACACTTCCAGGCCCACTGCGTCTTCCCTCTTCCTGAATTCACTCAGATGTTTAGAAACTCACAGCCTGTGCACACGGACACACGTCCAGCACCTCTGCTTCTTCCATGTTCCTGGATTCACTCAGACATATTTAAAACTCACAGCCTGTGGAAAGCACACACACTTCCAGCCCCTCGGCCTCTTCCCTCTTCCTGGATTCAGTTAGAGTTTTTAAAACTCACAGCCTGTGCGCACACACACACACTTCCAGCCCCTCTGCCTCTTCCCTCTTCCTGGATTCACTCAGACATTTTTAAAACTCACAGGCTGTGCACAGCACACACTTTATCCCCTCTACTTCTTCCCTCTTCCTGGATTCATTCAGAGGTTTTTAAAACTCACAGCCTGTGCACACGCAGACACTTCCAGCCCTCCTGCCTCTTCCCTCTTCCTGGATTCACTCAGACGTTTTTAAAACTCACAGGCCGTGCAAAGCACACACTTCCAGGCCCTCGGCCTCTTCCCTGTTCCTCCATTTAGTCAGACGTTTTAAAACTCACAGCCTGTGCACACGCACACACTTCCAGCCCCTCTGCTTCTTCCCTGTTCCTGGATTCACTCAGACGTTTTTAAAACTCACAGCCTGTGCACACGCACACACTTCCAGCCCCTCTGCTTCTTCCCTGTTTCTGGATTCACTCAGACGTTTTTAAAACTCACAGGTGGTGCAAAGCACACAGTTCCAGCCTGTCGGCCTCTTCCCTCTTCCTGGATTCACTCAGACGTTTTTAAAACTCACAGCCTGTGCACACACAGACACTTCCAGCCCCTCGGCCTATTCCCTCTAACTGGATTCGATTAGAGTTTTTAAAAATCACAGCCTGTGCACACACACACACTTCCATCCACTCTGTCTCTTCCCGTTTCCTGTATTCACTCAGACCTTTTTTAAACTTACAGCCGGTGCACAGCAAACACACTTCCAGCCCCTCTGTCTCTTCCCTCTTCCTGTATTCACTCAGATGTTTTTCAAACTCACAGCCTGTGCACAGCACACACACTTCCAGCCCCTGTGCCACTTCCCTCTTTTTGGATTCACTCAGACGTTTTAAAACCACAGTCTGTGCAAACACAAACTTCCAGCCCCACTGCCTCTTCCTGGATTGACACAGAGTTTTTAAAACTCACAGTCTGTGCAAAGCACACACACCTCCAGCCAATCTGCCTCTTCCCTCTTCTTAGATTCATTCAGATATTTTTAAAACTCACAGCCTGTGCACACACATACACATTTCCAGGCCTTCTGCCTCTTCCTTCTTCCTGGATTCACTGAGACATTTTTAAAACTCACAGCCTGTGCAAAGCACAAACACCTCCAGCCAATCTGCCTCTTCCCTCTTCTTAGATTCATTCAGATGTTTTTAAAACTCACAGCCTGTGCAAACAAACAAACTTCGAGGACATCTGCTTCTTCCCTCTTCCTGTATTCACTCAGAGGTTTTTCAAACTCACAACCTGTGCACATCACACACACTTCCAGCCCCTCTGCCACTTCCCTCTTCCTGGATTCACCCAGACGTTTTTAAAACTCAGAGCCGGTGCACATGCACAAACTTCCAGCACATCTGGTAATTCCCTCTTCCTGGATTCATTCAGATGTTTTTCAAACTCACAGCCTGTGCACATCACACACACTTCCAGCCTCTCTGCCTATTCCCTCTTCCTGAATTCACTCAGACGTTTTAAAACTCACAGTCTGTGCACACACACACACACTTCCAGCCCCTCTGCCTCTTCCCTGTTCTTGGATTCACTCAGACATTTTTAAAACTCACAGGCTGTGCACAGCACACATTTCCAGCCCTTCTGCCTCTTCCCTCTTCCTGGATTCACTCAGAGGTTTTTAAAACTCACAGCCTGGGCACACACACACAGACTTCCAGCCCCTCTACCTCGTCCCTCTTCCTGGATTTACTGAGAGGTTTTTAAAACTCACAGCCTTGGCACACACAGACACACTTCCAGCCCCTCTGTCTCTTCCCTCTTCCTGTATTCACTCAGATGTTTTTCAAACTCACAGCCTGTGCACAGCACACACACTTCCAGCCCCTGTGCCACTTCCCTCTTTTTGGATTCACTCAGACGTTTTAAAACCACACTCTGTGCAAACACAAACTTCCAGCCCCACTGCCTCTTCCTGGATTGACACAGAGTTTTTAAAACTCACAGTCTGTGCAAAGCACACACACCTCCAGCCAATCTGCCTCTTCCCTCTTCTTAGATTCATTCAGATATTTTTAAAACTCACAGCCTGTGCACACACATACACATTTCCAGGCCTTCTGCCTCTTCCTTCTTCCTGGATTCACTGAGACATTTTTAAAACTCACAGCCTGTGCAAAGCACAAACACCTCCAGCCAATCTGCCTCTTCCCTCTTCTTAGATTCATTCAGATGTTTTTAAAACTCACAGCCTGTGCAAACAAACAAACTTCGAGGACATCTGCTTCTTCCCTCTTCCTGTATTCACTCAGAGGTTTTTCAAACTCACAACCTGTGCACATCACACACACTTCCAGCCCCTCTGCCACTTCCCTCTTCCTGGATTCACCCAGACGTTTTTAAAACTCAGAGCCGGTGCACATGCACAAACTTCCAGCACATCTGGTAATTCCCTCTTCCTGGATTCATTCAGATGTTTTTCAAACTCACAGCCTGTGCACATCACAAACACTTCCAGCCTCTCTGCCTATTCCCTCTTCCTGAATTCACTCAGACGTTTTAAAACTCACAGTCTGTGCACACACACACACACTTCCAGCCCCTCTGCCTCTTCCCTGTTCTTGGATTCACTCAGACATTTTTAAAACTCACAGGCTGTGCACAGCACACATTTCCAGCCCTTCTGCCTCTTCCCTCTTCCTGGATTCACTCAGAGGTTTTTAAAACTCACAGCCTGGGCACACACACACAGACTTCCAGCCCCTCTACCTCGTCCCTCTTCCTGGATTTACTGAGAGGTTTTTAAAACTCACAGCCTTGGCACACACAGACACACTTCCAGCCCCTCTGTCTCTTCCCTCTTCCTGGATTCACTCAGAGGTTTTTAAAACTCACAACCTGGGCATACACATACACACTTCAAGCCCCTCTGGCTCTTCCCTTTTCCTAGATTCACTCAGACGTTAGAAAACTCACAGCCTGTGCACACACACGCACACACTTCCAGCCCCTCTGCCTCTTCCCTCTTCCTGTATTTACTCAGCCGTTTTAAAACTCACAGCCTGTGCACACACACACACTTCCAGCCCCTCTGCCTTCTCCCTCTTTTGGATTCAATCAGGGTTTTTAAAACTCACAGCCTGTGCACACACACACACACTTCCAGCCCCACTGCCTCTTCCCTCTTCCTTGATTCACTCACACATTTTAAAACTCCCAGCCTGTGCACACACACACACACTTCCAGCCCCTCTGCCTCTTCCCTGTTCCTGCATTCACTCAGACGTTTTAAAACTCACAGCCTGTGCACATGCACACACTACCAGCCCCTCTGCCTCTTCCCTGTTCCTCCATTCACTCAGACGTTTCAAAACTCACAGCATGTGCAAACACGCACATTTCCAGCCGCTCTGCCTCGTCCCTCATCCTGGATTCACTCAGACGTTTTAAAACTCACAGCCTGTGCACACGGACACACGTCCAGCACCTCTGCTTCTTCCATGTTCCTGGATTCACTCAGACATTTTTAAGACTCACAGCCTGTGCACAACACACACTTCCAGCCCCTCTGCCTCTTCCCTCTTCCTGGATTCATTCAGAGGTTTTTAAAACACACAGCCTGTGCAAAGCACAGACACTTCCAGCCCCTGTGCCTCTTCCCTCTTACTGGATTCACTCAGAGGTTTTTGAAAACTCACAGCGTGTGCAAAGCACAAACACTTCCAGCCCCTCTGCCACTTCCCTCTTCCTGGATTCACTCAGACATTTTAAAACTCACAGCCTGTGCACACACGCATACTTCCACCCCCTCTGCCTCTTCCCTCTTCCTGGATTCACTCAGACATTTTTAAAACTCACAGGCTGTGCACAGCATACACTTTAGCCCCTCTGCCACTTCCCTGTTCCTGGATTCACTCAGACGTTTTTAAAACTCACAGCCTGTGCACAAACACACACTTCCAGCCCCACTGCCTCTTCCTGGATTGAGTCAGAGTTTTTAAAACTCACAGCCTGTGCAAAGCACACACACCTCCAGCCCCTCTGCCTCTTCCCTCTTCTTAGATTCACTCAGATTTTTTAAAAACTCACAGCCTGTGCACACAGACACACACTTGCAGCCCCTCTGCCACTTCCCTCTTCCTGGATTCACTCAGACATTTTAAAAACTCACAGCCTGTGCAAAGCACACACACTTCCAGGCCCACTGCGTCTTCCCTCTTCCTGAATTCACTCAGATGTTTAGAAACTCACAGCCTGTGCACACGGACACACGTCCAGCACCTCTGCTTCTTCCATGTTCCTGGATTCACTCAGACATATTTAAAACTCACAGCCTGTGGAAAGCACACACACTTCCAGCCCCTCGGCCTCTTCCCTCTTCCTGGATTCAGTTAGAGTTTTTAAAACTCACAGCCTGTGCGCACACACACACACTTCCAGCCCCTCTGCCTCTTCCCTCTTCCTGGATTCACTCAGACATTTTTAAAACTCACAGGCTGTGCACAGCACACACTTTATCCCCTCTACTTCTTCCCTCTTCCTGGATTCATTCAGAGGTTTTTAAAACTCACAGCCTGTGCACACGCAGACACTTCCAGCCCTCCTGCCTCTTCCCTCTTCCTGGATTCACTCAGACATTTTTAAAACTCACAGGCTGTGCACAGCACACACTTTATCCCCTCTACTTCTTCCCTCTTCCTGGATTCATTCAGAGGTTTTTAAAACTCACAGCCTGTGCACACGCAGACACTTCCAGCCCTCCTGCCTCTTCCCTCTTCCTGGATTCACTCAGACGTTTTTAAAACTCACAGCCTGTGAAAAGCACACACACTTCCAGCCCCTCTGACTCTTCCCTTTTCCTCCATTCACTCAGACGTTTTAAAACTCACAGCCTGTGCACACGCACACATCCAGCCCTTCTGCCTCTTCCCTCTTCCTGGATTCACTCAGAGGTTTTTAAAACTCACAGCCTGGGCACACACACACAGACTTCCAGCCCCTCTACCTCGTCCCTCTTCCTGGATTTACTGAGAGGTTTTTAAAACTCACAGCCTTGGCACACACAGACACACTTCCAGCCCCTCTGTCTCTTCCCTCTTCCTGGATTCACTCAGACATTTTAAAACTCACAGCCTGTGCACACACACACACCTCCAGCCCCTCTGCCTCTTCCCTCTTCCTTGATTCACTCAGACGTTTTAAAACTCACAGCCTGCACACACACGCAGACTCTTGCAGCCCCTCTGCCTCTTCCCTCTTCCTTGATTCACTCAGACGTTATAAAACTCACAGCCTGTGCACACACACACACACTTCCAGCCCCACTGCCTCTTCCCTCTTCCTTGATTCACTCAGAGGTTTTTAAAGCTCACAGCCTATGCACACACATGCAGACACTTGCAGCCCCTCTGCCTCTTCCCTCTTCCTGGATTCACTCAGAGGATTTTTAAAACTTACAGCCTGTGCACACACATACACTTCCAGCCCCACTGCCTTGTCCCTCTTCCTGGATTCACTCAGAGGTTTTTAAAACTCACAACCTGGGCATACAAAGACACACTTCAAGCCCCTCTGCCTCTTCCCTCTTCCTAGATTCACTCAGACATTTTAAAACTCACAGCCTGTGCACACAAACACACTTCCAGCCCCACTGCCTCTTCCCTCTTCCTTGATTCACTCACACATTTTAAAACTCCCAGCCTGTGCACACACAAACACACTTCCAGCCCCTCTGCCTCTTCCCTGTTCATGGACTCACTCAGACATTTTAATACTCACAGCCTGTGCACAGCACACACACTTCCAGCCCCTCTCCTTCTTCCCTGTTCCTGGATTCACTCAGAGGTTTTTAAACGTCACAGCCTGTGCACAAACACACACTTCCAGCCCCTCTGCCTTTTCCCTCTTCCTGGATTCACTCAGAGGTTTTTAAAGCTCACAGCCTATGCACACACACGCAGACACTTGCAGCCCCTCTGCCTCTTCCCTCTTCCTTGATTCACTCAGATGTTTTAAAACTCACAGCCTGTGCACACACACAAACTTCTAGCCCCTCTGCCTTTTCCCTCTTACTGGATTCACTCAGACATTTTAAAACTCACAGCCTGTGTACAGCACACACTTCCAGCCCCTCTGCTTCTTCCCTGCTCCTGGATTCAGTCAGAGGATTTTTAAAACTTACAGCCTGTGCACACACATACACTTCCAGCCCCACTGCCTTGTCCCTCTTCCTGGATTCACTCAGAGGATTTTTAAAACTCACAGCCTGTGCACACATACACACTTCCAGCCCCTCTGCCTTTTCCCTCTTCCTGGATTCACTCAGACATTTTAAAACTCACAACATGTGCACAGCACACACTTCCAGCCCCTCTGCTTCTTCCCTGCTCCTGGATTCACTCAGAGGATTTTTAAAACTTACAGCCTGTGCACACACATACACTTCCAGCCCAACTGCCTTGTCCCTCTTCCTGGATTCACTCAGAGGTTTTTAAAACTCACAGCCTGTGCACACATACACACTTCCAGCCCCTCTGCCTTTTCCCTCTTCCTGGATTCACTCAGACATTTTAAAACTCACAACATGTGCACAGCACACACTTCCAGCCCCTCTGCTTCTTCCCTGCTCCTGGATTCACTCAGAGGATTTTTAAAACTTACAGCCTGTGCACACACATACACTTCCAGCCCAACTGCCTTGTCCCTCTTCCTGGATTCACTCAGAGGTTTTTAAAACTCACAACCTGGGCATACACATACACACTTCAAGCCCCTCTGGCTCTTCCCTTTTCCTAGATTCACTCAGACGTTAGAAAACTCACAGCCTGTGCACACACACGCACACACTTCCAGCCCCTCTGCCTCTTCCCTCTTCCTGTATTTACTCAGCCGTTTTAAAACTCACAGCCTGTGCACACACACACACTTCCAGCCCCTCTGCCTTCTCCCTCTTTTGGATTCAATCAGGGTTTTTAAAACTCCCAGCCTGTGCACACACACACACACTTCCAGCCCCACTGCCTCTTCCCTCTTCCTTGATTCACTCACACATTTTAAAACTCCCAGCCTGTGCACACACACACACACTTCCAGCCCCTCTGCCTCTTCCCTGTTCCTGCATTCACTCAGACGTTTTAAAACTCACAGCCTGTGCACATGCACACACTACCAGCCCCTCTGCCTCTTCCCTGTTCCTCCATTCACTCAGACGTTTCAAAACTCACAGCATGTGCAAACACGCACATTTCCAGCCGCTCTGCCTCGTCCCTCATCCTGGATTCACTCAGACATTTTAAAACTCACAGCCTGTGCACACGGACACACGTCCAGCACCTCTGCTTCTTCCATGTTCCTGGATTCACTCAGACATTTTTAAGACTCACAGCCTGTGCACAACACACACTTCCAGCCCCTCTGCCTCTTCCCTCTTCCTGGATTCATTCAGAGGTTTTTAAAACACACAGCCTGTGCAAAGCACAGACACTTCCAGCCCCTGTGCCTCTTCCCTCTTACTGGATTCACTCAGAGGTTTTTGAAAACTCACAGCGTGTGCAAAGCACAAACACTTCCAGCCCCTCTGCCACTTCCCTCTTCCTGGATTCACTCAGACATTTTAAAACTCACAGCCTGTGCACACACGCATACTTCCACCCCCTCTGCCTCTTCCCTCTTCCTGGATTCACTCAGACATTTTTAAAACTCACAGGCTGTGCACAGCATACACTTTAGCCCCTCTGCCACTTCCCTGTTCCTGGATTCACTCAGACGTTTTTAAAACTCACAGCCTGTGCACAAACACACACTTCCAGCCCCACTGCCTCTTCCTGGATTGAGTCAGAGTTTTTAAAACTCACAGCCTGTGCAAAGCACACACACCTCCAGCCCCTCTGCCTCTTCCCTCTTCTTAGATTCACTCAGATTTTTTTAAAACTCACAGCCTGTGCACACAGACACACACTTGCAGCCCCTCTGCCACTTCCCTCTTCCTGGATTCACTCAGACATTTTAAAAACTCACAGCCTGTGCAAAGCACACACACTTCCAGGCCCACTGCGTCTTCCCTCTTCCTGAATTCACTCAGATGTTTAGAAACTCACAGCCTGTGCACACGGACACACGTCCAGCACCTCTGCTTCTTCCATGTTCCTGGATTCACTCAGACATATTTAAAACTCACAGCCTGTGGAAAGCACACACACTTCCAGCCCCTCGGCCTCTTCCCTCTTCCTGGATTCAGTTAGAGTTTTTAAAACTCACAGCCTGTGCGCACACACACACACTTCCAGCCCCTCTGCCTCTTCCCTCTTCCTGGATTCACTCAGACATTTTTAAAACTCACAGGCTGTGCACAGCACACACTTTATCCCCTCTACTTCTTCCCTCTTCCTGGATTCATTCAGAGGTTTTTAAAACTCACAGCCTGTGCACACGCAGACACTTCCAGCCCTCCTGCCTCTTCCCTCTTCCTGGATTCACTCAGACGTTTTTAAAACTCACAGGCCGTGCAAAGCACACACTTCCAGGCCCTCGGCCTCTTCCCTGTTCCTCCATTTAGTCAGACGTTTTAAAACTCACAGCCTGTGCACACGCACACACTTCCAGCCCCTCTGCTTCTTCCCTGTTCCTGGATTCACTCAGACGTTTTTAAAACTCACAGCCTGTGCACACGCACACACTTCCAGCCCCTCTGCTTCTTCCCTGTTTCTGGATTCACTCAGACGTTTTTAAAACTCACAGGTGGTGCAAAGCACACAGTTCCAGCCTGTCGGCCTCTTCCCTCTTCCTGGATTCACTCAGACGTTTTTAAAACTCACAGCCTGTGCACACACAGACACTTCCAGCCCCTCGGCCTATTCCCTCTAACTGGATTCGATTAGAGTTTTTAAAAATCACAGCCTGTGCACACACACACACTTCCATCCACTCTGTCTCTTCCCGTTTCCTGTATTCACTCAGACCTTTTTTAAACTTACAGCCGGTGCACAGCAAACACACTTCCAGCCCCTCTGTCTCTTCCCTCTTCCTGTATTCACTCAGATGTTTTTCAAACTCACAGCCTGTGCACAGCACACACACTTCCAGCCCCTGTGCCACTTCCCTCTTTTTGGATTCACTCAGACGTTTTAAAACCACAGTCTGTGCAAACACAAACTTCCAGCCCCACTGCCTCTTCCTGGATTGACACAGAGTTTTTAAAACTCACAGTCTGTGCAAAGCACACACACCTCCAGCCAATCTGCCTCTTCCCTCTTCTTAGATTCATTCAGATATTTTTAAAACTCACAGCCTGTGCACACACATACACATTTCCAGGCCTTCTGCCTCTTCCTTCTTCCTGGATTCACTGAGACATTTTTAAAACTCACAGCCTGTGCAAAGCACAAACACCTCCAGCCAATCTGCCTCTTCCCTCTTCTTAGATTCATTCAGATGTTTTTAAAACTCACAGCCTGTGCAAACAAACAAACTTCGAGGACATCTGCTTCTTCCCTCTTCCTGTATTCACTCAGAGGTTTTTCAAACTCACAACCTGTGCACATCACACACACTTCCAGCCCCTCTGCCACTTCCCTCTTCCTGGATTCACCCAGACGTTTTTAAAACTCAGAGCCGGTGCACATGCACAAACTTCCAGCACATCTGGTAATTCCCTCTTCCTGGATTCATTCAGATGTTTTTCAAACTCACAGCCTGTGCACATCACACACACTTCCAGCCTCTCTGCCTATTCCCTCTTCCTGAATTCACTCAGACGTTTTAAAACTCACAGTCTGTGCACACACACACACACTTCCAGCCCCTCTGCCTCTTCCCTGTTCTTGGATTCACTCAGACATTTTTAAAACTCACAGGCTGTGCACAGCACACATTTCCAGCCCTTCTGCCGCTTCCCTCTTCCTGGATTCACTCAGAGGTTTTTAAAACTCACAGCCTGGGCACACACACACAGACTTCCAGCCCCTCTACCTCGTCCCTCTTCCTGGATTTACTGAGAGGTTTTTAAAACTCACAGCCTTGGCACACACAGACACACTTCCAGCCCCTCTGTCTCTTCCCTCTTCCTGGATTCACTCAGACATTTTAAAACTCACAGCCTGTGCACACACACACACCTCCAGCCCCTCTGCCTCTTCCCTCTTCCTTTATTCACTCAGACGTTTTAAAACTCACAGCCTGCACACACACGCAGACTCTTGCAGCCCCTCTGCCTCTTCCCTCTTCCTTGATTCACTCAGACGTTATAAAACTCACAGCCTGTGCACACACACACACACTTCCAGCCCCACTGCCTCTTCCCTCTTCCTTGATTCACTCAGAGGTTTTTAAAGCTCACAGCCTATGCACACACATGCAGACACTTGCAGCCCCTCTGCCTCTTCCCTCTTCCTGGATTCACTCAGACGTTTTTGAGACTCACAGCCTGTGCATACAAACAAAGTTCCAGCACATCTGCATTTTCCGTCTTCCTGAATTCACGCAGAAGTTTTAAAACTCACAGTCTGTGCACACACACAAATCTCCAGCCCCTCTGCCACTTCCCTCTTCCTGGATTCACCCAGAGGTTTTTCAAACTCACAGCCTGTGCACACACACACACTTCCAGCCCCTCGGCCTATTCCCTCTAACTGGATTCGATTTGAGTTTTTAAAAATCACAGCCTGTGCCCACACACACACACTTCCAGCCCCTCTGCCTCTTACCTCTTCCTGGATTCACTCAGACGTTTTTAAATCTCACAGCCTGTGTACTTGCACACTCTTCCAGCCCGTCTGCCTCTTCCCTCTTCCTGGATGCACTCAGACATTTTTAAAACTCACAGCCTGTGCACATGCAAACACTTTCAGCCCCTCTACTTCTTCCCTGTTCCTGGATTCACTTAGACGTTTCTAAAACTCACAGGCCGTGCAAAGCACACAATTTAGCCCCTCTGCCTCTTCCCTCTTCCTGGATTCGATTAGAGTTTTTAAAACTCACAGCCTCTGCACATGCACACACTTCCAGCCCTTCTGCCTCTTCCCTCTTCCTGGATTCATTCAGAGGTTTTTAAAACTCACAGCCTCTGTAAAGCACAGACATTTCCACGCCCTCTGCCTCTTCCCTCTTCCTGGATTCATTCAGAGGTTTTTAAAACTCACAGCCTGTGCAAAGCAAACACACTTACAGTCCCTCTCCCTCTTCCCTGTTACTCCATTCACTCAGACGTTTCAAAACTCACAGCCTGTGCACATGCACACACTTCCAGCCCTTCTGCCTCTTCCCTCTTCCTGGATTCATTCAGAGGTTTTTAAAACTCACAGCCTGTGTAAAGCACAGACACTTCCAGCCCCTGTGCCTCTTCCCTCTTACTGGATTCACTCAGAGGTTTTTTAAAACTCACAGCGTGTGCAAAGCACAAACACTTCCAGCCCCTCTGCCACTTCCCTCTTCCTGGATTCACTCAGACGTTTTAAAACTCACAGTCTGTGCACACACGCATACTTCCACCCCCTCTGCCTCTTCCCTCTTCCTGTATTCACTCAGATGTTTTTCAAACTCACAGCCTGTGCACAGCACACACACTTCCAGCCCCTCTGCCACTTCCCTCTTTCTGGATTCACTGAGACGTTTTTAAGACTCACAGCCTGTGCACACAAACAAACTTCCAGCATATCTGCATTTTCCCTCTTCCTGAATTCACGCAGACGTTTTAAAACTCACAGTCTGTGCACACACACAAACATCCATCCACTCTGCCACTTCCATCTTCCAGGATTCAATCAGACGTTTTTAAGATTCACAGCCTGTGCAAACAAACTTCCAGCACATCTGCTTCTTCCCTCTTCCTGAATTCACTCAGAGGTTTTCAAACTCACAGTCTGTGCACAGCACACACACTTCCAGCCCCTCTGCCTCTTCCCTCTTCCTGGATTCACTCAGACGTTTTTGAGACTCACAGCCTGTGCATACAAACAAAGTTCCAGCACATCTGCATTTTCCGTCTTCCTGAATTCACGCAGAAGTTTTAAAACTCACAGTCTGTGCACACACACAAATCTCCAGCCCCTCTGCCACTTCCCTCTTCCTGGATTCACCCAGAGGTTTTTCAAACTCACAGCCTGTGCACACACACACACTTCCAGCCCCTCGGCCTATTCCCTCTAACTGGATTCGATTTGAGTTTTTAGAAATCACAGCCTGTGCCCACACACACACACTTCCAGCCCCTCTGCCTCTTACCTCTTCCTGGATTCACTCAGACGTTTTTAAAACTCACACCCTGTGTACTTGCACACTCTTCCAGCCCGTCTGCCTCTTCCCTCTTCCTGGATGCACTCAGACATTTTTAAAACTCACAGCCTGTGCACATGCAAACACTTTCAGCCCCTCTACTTCTTCCCTGTTCCTGGATTCACTTAGACGTTTCTAAAACTCACAGGCCGTGCAAAGCACACAATTTAGCCCCTCTGCCTCTTCCCTCTTCCTGGATTCGATTAGAGTTTTTAAAACTCACAGCCTCTGCACATGCACACACTTCCAGCCCTTCTGCCTCTTCCCTCTTCCTGGATTCATTCAGAGGTTTTTAAAACTCACAGCCTCTGTAAAGCACAGACACTTCCACGCCCTCTGCCTCTTCCCTCTTCCTGGATTCATTCAGAGGTTTTTAAAACTCACAGCCTGTGCAAAGCAAACACACTTACAGTCCCTCTCCCTCTTCCCTGTTACTCCATTCACTCAGACGTTTCAAAACTCACAGCCTGTGCACATGCACACACTTCCAGCCCTTCTGCCTCTTCCCTCTTCCTGGATTCATTCAGAGGTTTTTTAAAACTCACAGCGTGTGCAAAGCACAAACACTTCCAGCCCCTGTGCCTCTTCCCTCTTACTGGATTCACTCAGACGTTTTAAAACTCACAGTCTGTGCACACACGCATACTTCCACCCCCTCTGCCTCTTCCCTCTTCCTGGATTCACTCAGACATTTTTAAAACTCACAGGCTGTGCACAACACACACTTCCAGCCCCTCTGCCTCTTCCCTCTTCCTGGATTCATTCAGAGGTTTTTAAAACTCACAGCCTGTGCAAAGCACAGACACTTCCAGCCCCTGTGCCTCTTCCCTCTTACTGGATTCACTCAGAGGTTTTTGAAAACTCACAGCGTGTGCAAAGCACAAACACTTCCAGCCCCTCTGCCACTTCCCACTTCCTGGATTCACTCAGACATTTTAAAACTCACAGCCTGTGCACACACGCATACTTCCACCCCCTCTGCCTCTTCCCTCTTCCTGGATTCACTCAGACGTTTTTAAAACTCACAGCCTGTGCACACACACACACTTCCAGCCCCACTGCCTCTTCCTGGATTGACTCAGAGTTTTTAAAACTCACAGCCTGTGCAAAGCACACACACCTCCAGCCCCTCTGCCTCTTCCCTCTTCTTAGATTCACTCAGATTTTTTTAAAACTCACAGCCTGTGCACACAGACACACACTTGCAGCCCCTCTGCCACTTCCCTCTTCCTGGATTCACTCAGACATTTTAAAACTCACAGCCTGTGCACACACGCATACTTCCACCCCCTCTGCCTCTTCCCTCTTCCTGGATTCACTCAGACATTTTTAAAACTCACAGGCTGTGCACAGCATACACTTTAGCCCCTCTGCCACTTCCCTGTTCCTGGATTCACTCAGACGTTTTTAAAACTCACAGCCTGTGCACAAACACACACTTCCAGCCCCACTGCCTCTTCCTGGATTGAGTCAGAGTTTTTAAAACTCACAGCCTGTGCAAAGCACACACACCTCCAGCCCCTCTGCCTCTTCCCTCTTCTTAGATTCACTCAGATTTTTTTAAAACTCACAGCCTGTGCACACAGACACACACTTGCAGCCCCTCTGCCACTTCCCTCTTCCTGGATTCACTCAGACATTTTAAAAACTCACAGCCTGTGCAAAGCACACACACTTCCAGGCCCACTGCGTCTTCCCTCTTCCTGAATTCACTCAGATGTTTAGAAACTCACAGCCTGTGCACACGGACACACGTCCAGCACCTCTGCTTCTTCCATGTTCCTGGATTCACTCAGACATATTTAAAACTCAGATCCTGTGGAAAGCACACACACTTCCAGCCCCTCGGCCTCTTCCCTCTTCCTGGATTCAGTTAGAGTTTTTAAAACTCACAGCCTGTGCACACACGGACAATTCCAGCCCCTCTGCCTCTTCCCTCTTCCTGAATTCACTCAGACATTTTAAAACTCACAGGCTGTGCACACGGACACGTCCAGCACCTCTGCTTCTTCCCTGTTCCTGCATTCACTCAGACGTTTTAAAACTCACAGCCTGTGCACATGCACACACTACCAGCCCCTCTGCCTCTTCCCTGTTCCTCCATTCACTCAGACGTTTCAAAACTCACAGCATGTGCAAACACGCACATTTCCAGCCGCTCTGCCTCGTCCCTCATCCTGGATTCACTCAGACATTTTAAAACTCACAGCCTGTGCACACGGACACACGTCCAGCACCTCTGCTTCTTCCATGTTCCTGGATTCACTCAGACATTTTTAAGACTCACAGCCTGTGCACAACACACACTTCCAGCCCCTCTGCCTCTTCCCTCTTCCTGGATTCATTCAGAGGTTTTTAAAACACACAGCCTGTGCAAAGCACAGACACTTCCAGCCCCTGTGCCTCTTCCCTCTTACTGGATTCACTCAGAGGTTTTTGAAAACTCACAGCGTGTGCAAAGCACAAACACTTCCAGCCCCTCTGCCACTTCCCTCTTCCTGGATTCACTCAGACATTTTAACACTCACAGCCTGTGCACAGACGCATACTTCCACCCCCTCTGCCTCTTCCCTCTTCCTGGATTCACTCAGACATTTTTAAAACTCACAGCCTGTGCACAAACACACACTTCCAGCCCCACTGCCTCTTCCTGGATTGAGTCAGAGTTTTTAAAACTCACAGCCTGTGCACAAACACACACTTCCAGCCCCACTGCCTCTTCCTGGATTGAGTCAGAGTTTTTAAAACTCACAGCCTGTGCAAAGCACACACACCTCCAGCCCCTCTGCCTCTTCCCTCTTCTTAGATTCACTCAGATTTTTTTAAAACTCACAGCCTGTGCACACAGACACACACTTGCAGCCCCTCTGCCACTTCCCTCTTCCTGGATTCACTCAGACATTTTAAAAACTCACAGCCTGTGCAAAGCACACACACTTCCAGGCCCACTGCGTCTTCCCTCTTCCTGAATTCACTCAGATGTTTAGAAACTCACAGCCTGTGCACACGGACACACGTCCAGCACCTCTGCTTCTTCCATGTTCCTGGATTCACTCAGACATATTTAAAACTCACAGCCTGTGGAAAGCACACACACTTCCAGCCCCTCGGCCTCTTCCCTCTTCCTGGATTCAGTTAGAGTTTTTAAAACTCACAGCCTGTGCGCACACACACACACTTCCAGCCCCTCTGCCTCTTCCCTCTTCCTGGATTCACTCAGACATTTTTAAAACTCACAGGCTGTGCACAGCACACACTTTATCCCCTCTACTTCTTCCCTCTTCCTGGATTCATTCAGAGGTTTTTAAAACTCACAGCCTGTGCACACGCAGACACTTCCAGCCCTCCTGCCTCTTCCCTCTTCCTGGATTCACTCAGACGTTTTTAAAACTCACAGGCCGTGCAAAGCACACACTTCCAGGCCCTCGGCCTCTTCCCTGTTCCTCCATTTAGTCAGACGTTTTAAAACTCACAGCCTGTGCACACGCACACACTTCCAGCCCCTCTGCTTCTTCCCTGTTCCTGGATTCACTCAGACGTTTTTAAAACTCACAGCCTGTGCACACGCACACACTTCCAGCCCCTCTGCTTCTTCCCTGTTTCTGGATTCACTCAGACGTTTTTAAAACTCACAGGTGGTGCAAAGCACACAGTTCCAGCCTGTCGGCCTCTTCCCTCTTCCTGGATTCACTCAGACGTTTTTAAAACTCACAGCCTGTGCACACACAGACACTTCCAGCCCCTCGGCCTATTCCCTCTAACTGGATTCGATTAGAGTTTTTAAAAATCACAGCCTGTGCACACACACACACTTCCATCCACTCTGTCTCTTCCCGTTTCCTGTATTCACTCAGACCTTTTTTAAACTTACAGCCGGTGCACAGCAAACACACTTCCAGCCCCTCTGTCTCTTCCCTCTTCCTGTATTCACTCAGATGTTTTTCAAACTCACAGCCTGTGCACAGCACACACACTTCCAGCCCCTGTGCCACTTCCCTCTTTTTGGATTCACTCAGACGTTTTAAAACCACAGTCTGTGCAAACACAAACTTCCAGCCCCACTGCCTCTTCCTGGATTGACACAGAGTTTTTAAAACTCACAGTCTGTGCAAAGCACACACACCTCCAGCCAATCTGCCTCTTCCCTCTTCTTAGATTCATTCAGATATTTTTAAAACTCACAGCCTGTGCACACACATACACATTTCCAGGCCTTCTGCCTCTTCCTTCTTCCTGGATTCACTGAGACATTTTTAAAACTCACAGCCTGTGCAAAGCACAAACACCTCCAGCCAATCTGCCTCTTCCCTCTTCTTAGATTCATTCAGATGTTTTTAAAACTCACAGCCTGTGCAAACAAACAAACTTCGAGGACATCTGCTTCTTCCCTCTTCCTGTATTCACTCAGAGGTTTTTCAAACTCACAACCTGTGCACATCACACACACTTCCAGCCCCTCTGCCACTTCCCTCTTCCTGGATTCACCCAGACGTTTTTAAAACTCAGAGCCGGTGCACATGCACAAACTTCCAGCACATCTGGTAATTCCCTCTTCCTGGATTCATTCAGATGTTTTTCAAACTCACAGCCTGTGCACATCACACACACTTCCAGCCTCTCTGCCTATTCCCTCTTCCTGAATTCACTCAGACGTTTTAAAACTCACAGTCTGTGCACACACACACACACTTCCAGCCCCTCTGCCTCTTCCCTGTTCTTGGATTCACTCAGACATTTTTAAAACTCACAGGCTGTGCACAGCACACATTTCCAGCCCTTCTGCCTCTTCCCTCTTCCTGGATTCACTCAGAGGTTTTTAAAACTCACAGCCTGGGCACACACACACAGACTTCCAGCCCCTCTACCTCGTCCCTCTTCCTGGATTTACTGAGAGGTTTTTAAAACTCACAGCCTTGGCACACACAGACACACTTCCAGCCCCTCTGTCTCTTCCCTCTTCCTGTATTCACTCAGATGTTTTTCAAACTCACAGCCTGTGCACAGCACACACACTTCCAGCCCCTGTGCCACTTCCCTCTTTTTGGATTCACTCAGACGTTTTAAAACCACACTCTGTGCAAACACAAACTTCCAGCCCCACTGCCTCTTCCTGGATTGACACAGAGTTTTTAAAACTCACAGTCTGTGCAAAGCACACACACCTCCAGCCAATCTGCCTCTTCCCTCTTCTTAGATTCATTCAGATATTTTTAAAACTCACAGCCTGTGCACACACATACACATTTCCAGGCCTTCTGCCTCTTCCTTCTTCCTGGATTCACTGAGACATTTTTAAAACTCACAGCCTGTGCAAAGCACAAACACCTCCAGCCAATCTGCCTCTTCCCTCTTCTTAGATTCATTCAGATGTTTTTAAAACTCACAGCCTGTGCAAACAAACAAACTTCGAGGACATCTGCTTCTTCCCTCTTCCTGTATTCACTCAGAGGTTTTTCAAACTCACAACCTGTGCACATCACACACACTTCCAGCCCCTCTGCCACTTCCCTCTTCCTGGATTCACCCAGACGTTTTTAAAACTCAGAGCCGGTGCACATGCACAAACTTCCAGCACATCTGGTAATTCCCTCTTCCTGGATTCATTCAGATGTTTTTCAAACTCACAGCCTGTGCACATCACAAACACTTCCAGCCTCTCTGCCTATTCCCTCTTCCTGAATTCACTCAGACGTTTTAAAACTCACAGTCTGTGCACACACACACACACTTCCAGCCCCTCTGCCTCTTCCCTGTTCTTGGATTCACTCAGACATTTTTAAAACTCACAGGCTGTGCACAGCACACATTTCCAGCCCTTCTGCCTCTTCCCTCTTCCTGGATTCACTCAGAGGTTTTTAAAACTCACAGCCTGGGCACACACACACAGACTTCCAGCCCCTCTACCTCGTCCCTCTTCCTGGATTTACTGAGAGGTTTTTAAAACTCACAGCCTTGGCACACACAGACACACTTCCAGCCCCTCTGTCTCTTCCCTCTTCCTGGATTCACTCAGAGGTTTTTAAAACTCACAACCTGGGCATACACATACACACTTCAAGCCCCTCTGGCTCTTCCCTTTTCCTAGATTCACTCAGACGTTAGAAAACTCACAGCCTGTGCACACACACGCACACACTTCCAGCCCCTCTGCCTCTTCCCTCTTCCTGTATTTACTCAGCCGTTTTAAAACTCACAGCCTGTGCACACACACACACTTCCAGCCCCTCTGCCTTCTCCCTCTTTTGGATTCAATCAGGGTTTTTAAAACTCACAGCCTGTGCACACACACACACACTTCCAGCCCCACTGCCTCTTCCCTCTTCCTTGATTCACTCACACATTTTAAAACTCCCAGCCTGTGCACACACACACACACTTCCAGCCCCTCTGCCTCTTCCCTGTTCCTGCATTCACTCAGACGTTTTAAAACTCACAGCCTGTGCACATGCACACACTACCAGCCCCTCTGCCTCTTCCCTGTTCCTCCATTCACTCAGACGTTTCAAAACTCACAGCATGTGCAAACACGCACATTTCCAGCCGCTCTGCCTCGTCCCTCATCCTGGATTCACTCAGACGTTTTAAAACTCACAGCCTGTGCACACGGACACACGTCCAGCACCTCTGCTTCTTCCATGTTCCTGGATTCACTCAGACATTTTTAAGACTCACAGCCTGTGCACAACACACACTTCCAGCCCCTCTGCCTCTTCCCTCTTCCTGGATTCATTCAGAGGTTTTTAAAACACACAGCCTGTGCAAAGCACAGACACTTCCAGCCCCTGTGCCTCTTCCCTCTTACTGGATTCACTCAGAGGTTTTTGAAAACTCACAGCGTGTGCAAAGCACAAACACTTCCAGCCCCTCTGCCACTTCCCTCTTCCTGGATTCACTCAGACATTTTAAAACTCACAGCCTGTGCACACACGCATACTTCCACCCCCTCTGCCTCTTCCCTCTTCCTGGATTCACTCAGACATTTTTAAAACTCACAGGCTGTGCACAGCATACACTTTAGCCCCTCTGCCACTTCCCTGTTCCTGGATTCACTCAGACGTTTTTAAAACTCACAGCCTGTGCACAAACACACACTTCCAGCCCCACTGCCTCTTCCTGGATTGAGTCAGAGTTTTTAAAACTCACAGCCTGTGCAAAGCACACACACCTCCAGCCCCTCTGCCTCTTCCCTCTTCTTAGATTCACTCAGATTTTTTAAAAACTCACAGCCTGTGCACACAGACACACACTTGCAGCCCCTCTGCCACTTCCCTCTTCCTGGATTCACTCAGACATTTTAAAAACTCACAGCCTGTGCAAAGCACACACACTTCCAGGCCCACTGCGTCTTCCCTCTTCCTGAATTCACTCAGATGTTTAGAAACTCACAGCCTGTGCACACGGACACACGTCCAGCACCTCTGCTTCTTCCATGTTCCTGGATTCACTCAGACATATTTAAAACTCACAGCCTGTGGAAAGCACACACACTTCCAGCCCCTCGGCCTCTTCCCTCTTCCTGGATTCAGTTAGAGTTTTTAAAACTCACAGCCTGTGCGCACACACACACACTTCCAGCCCCTCTGCCTCTTCCCTCTTCCTGGATTCACTCAGACATTTTTAAAACTCACAGGCTGTGCACAGCACACACTTTATCCCCTCTACTTCTTCCCTCTTCCTGGATTCATTCAGAGGTTTTTAAAACTCACAGCCTGTGCACACGCAGACACTTCCAGCCCTCCTGCCTCTTCCCTCTTCCTGGATTCACTCAGACATTTTTAAAACTCACAGGCTGTGCACAGCACACACTTTATCCCCTCTACTTCTTCCCTCTTCCTGGATTCATTCAGAGGTTTTTAAAACTCACAGCCTGTGCACACGCAGACACTTCCAGCCCTCCTGCCTCTTCCCTCTTCCTGGATTCACTCAGACGTTTTTAAAACTCACAGCCTGTGAAAAGCACACACACTTCCAGCCCCTCTGACTCTTCCCTTTTCCTCCATTCACTCAGACGTTTTAAAACTCACAGCCTGTGCACACGCACACATCCAGCCCTTCTGCCTCTTCCCTCTTCCTGGATTCACTCAGAGGTTTTTAAAACTCACAGCCTGGGCACACACACACAGACTTCCAGCCCCTCTACCTCGTCCCTCTTCCTGGATTTACTGAGAGGTTTTTAAAACTCACAGCCTTGGCACACACAGACACACTTCCAGCCCCTCTGTCTCTTCCCTCTTCCTGGATTCACTCAGACATTTTAAAACTCACAGCCTGTGCACACACACACACCTCCAGCCCCTCTGCCTCTTCCCTCTTCCTTGATTCACTCAGACGTTTTAAAACTCACAGCCTGCACACACACGCAGACTCTTGCAGCCCCTCTGCCTCTTCCCTCTTCCTTGATTCACTCAGACGTTATAAAACTCACAGCCTGTGCACACACACACACACTTCCAGCCCCACTGCCTCTTCCCTCTTCCTTGATTCACTCAGAGGTTTTTAAAGCTCACAGCCTATGCACACACATGCAGACACTTGCAGCCCCTCTGCCTCTTCCCTCTTCCTGGATTCACTCAGAGGATTTTTAAAACTTACAGCCTGTGCACACACATACACTTCCAGCCCCACTGCCTTGTCCCTCTTCCTGGATTCACTCAGAGGTTTTTAAAACTCACAACCTGGGCATACAAAGACACACTTCAAGCCCCTCTGCCTCTTCCCTCTTCCTAGATTCACTCAGACATTTTAAAACTCACAGCCTGTGCACACAAACACACTTCCAGCCCCACTGCCTCTTCCCTCTTCCTTGATTCACTCACACATTTTAAAACTCCCAGCCTGTGCACACACAAACACACTTCCAGCCCCTCTGCCTCTTCCCTGTTCATGGACTCACTCAGACATTTTAATACTCACAGCCTGTGCACAGCACACACACTTCCAGCCCCTCTCCTTCTTCCCTGTTCCTGGATTCACTCAGAGGTTTTTAAACGTCACAGCCTGTGCACAAACACACACTTCCAGCCCCTCTGCCTTTTCCCTCTTCCTGGATTCACTCAGAGGTTTTTAAAGCTCACAGCCTATGCACACACACGCAGACACTTGCAGCCCCTCTGCCTCTTCCCTCTTCCTTGATTCACTCAGATGTTTTAAAACTCACAGCCTGTGCACACACACAAACTTCTAGCCCCTCTGCCTTTTCCCTCTTACTGGATTCACTCAGACATTTTAAAACTCACAGCCTGTGTACAGCACACACTTCCAGCCCCTCTGCTTCTTCCCTGCTCCTGGATTCAGTCAGAGGATTTTTAAAACTTACAGCCTGTGCACACACATACACTTCCAGCCCCACTGCCTTGTCCCTCTTCCTGGATTCACTCAGAGGATTTTTAAAACTCACAGCCTGTGCACACATACACACTTCCAGCCCCTCTGCCTTTTCCCTCTTCCTGGATTCACTCAGACATTTTAAAACTCACAACATGTGCACAGCACACACTTCCAGCCCCTCTGCTTCTTCCCTGCTCCTGGATTCACTCAGAGGATTTTTAAAACTTACAGCCTGTGCACACACATACACTTCCAGCCCAACTGCCTTGTCCCTCTTCCTGGATTCACTCAGAGGTTTTTAAAACTCACAGCCTGTGCACACATACACACTTCCAGCCCCTCTGCCTTTTCCCTCTTCCTGGATTCACTCAGACATTTTAAAACTCACAACATGTGCACAGCACACACTTCCAGCCCCTCTGCTTCTTCCCTGCTCCTGGATTCACTCAGAGGATTTTTAAAACTTACAGCCTGTGCACACACATACACTTCCAGCCCAACTGCCTTGTCCCTCTTCCTGGATTCACTCAGAGGTTTTTAAAACTCACAACCTGGGCATACACATACACACTTCAAGCCCCTCTGGCTCTTCCCTTTTCCTAGATTCACTCAGACGTTAGAAAACTCACAGCCTGTGCACACACACGCACACACTTCCAGCCCCTCTGCCTCTTCCCTCTTCCTGTATTTACTCAGCCGTTTTAAAACTCACAGCCTGTGCACACACACACACTTCCAGCCCCTCTGCCTTCTCCCTCTTTTGGATTCAATCAGGGTTTTTAAAACTCCCAGCCTGTGCACACACACACACACTTCCAGCCCCACTGCCTCTTCCCTCTTCCTTGATTCACTCACACATTTTAAAACTCCCAGCCTGTGCACACACACACACACTTCCAGCCCCTCTGCCTCTTCCCTGTTCCTGCATTCACTCAGACGTTTTAAAACTCACAGCCTGTGCACATGCACACACTACCAGCCCCTCTGCCTCTTCCCTGTTCCTCCATTCACTCAGACGTTTCAAAACTCACAGCATGTGCAAACACGCACATTTCCAGCCGCTCTGCCTCGTCCCTCATCCTGGATTCACTCAGACATTTTAAAACTCACAGCCTGTGCACACGGACACACGTCCAGCACCTCTGCTTCTTCCATGTTCCTGGATTCACTCAGACATTTTTAAGACTCACAGCCTGTGCACAACACACACTTCCAGCCCCTCTGCCTCTTCCCTCTTCCTGGATTCATTCAGAGGTTTTTAAAACACACAGCCTGTGCAAAGCACAGACACTTCCAGCCCCTGTGCCTCTTCCCTCTTACTGGATTCACTCAGAGGTTTTTGAAAACTCACAGCGTGTGCAAAGCACAAACACTTCCAGCCCCTCTGCCACTTCCCTCTTCCTGGATTCACTCAGACATTTTAAAACTCACAGCCTGTGCACACACGCATACTTCCACCCCCTCTGCCTCTTCCCTCTTCCTGGATTCACTCAGACATTTTTAAAACTCACAGGCTGTGCACAGCATACACTTTAGCCCCTCTGCCACTTCCCTGTTCCTGGATTCACTCAGACGTTTTTAAAACTCACAGCCTGTGCACAAACACACACTTCCAGCCCCACTGCCTCTTCCTGGATTGAGTCAGAGTTTTTAAAACTCACAGCCTGTGCAAAGCACACACACCTCCAGCCCCTCTGCCTCTTCCCTCTTCTTAGATTCACTCAGATTTTTTTAAAACTCACAGCCTGTGCACACAGACACACACTTGCAGCCCCTCTGCCACTTCCCTCTTCCTGGATTCACTCAGACATTTTAAAAACTCACAGCCTGTGCAAAGCACACACACTTCCAGGCCCACTGCGTCTTCCCTCTTCCTGAATTCACTCAGATGTTTAGAAACTCACAGCCTGTGCACACGGACACACGTCCAGCACCTCTGCTTCTTCCATGTTCCTGGATTCACTCAGACATATTTAAAACTCACAGCCTGTGGAAAGCACACACACTTCCAGCCCCTCGGCCTCTTCCCTCTTCCTGGATTCAGTTAGAGTTTTTAAAACTCACAGCCTGTGCGCACACACACACACTTCCAGCCCCTCTGCCTCTTCCCTCTTCCTGGATTCACTCAGACATTTTTAAAACTCACAGGCTGTGCACAGCACACACTTTATCCCCTCTACTTCTTCCCTCTTCCTGGATTCATTCAGAGGTTTTTAAAACTCACAGCCTGTGCACACGCAGACACTTCCAGCCCTCCTGCCTCTTCCCTCTTCCTGGATTCACTCAGACGTTTTTAAAACTCACAGGCCGTGCAAAGCACACACTTCCAGGCCCTCGGCCTCTTCCCTGTTCCTCCATTTAGTCAGACGTTTTAAAACTCACAGCCTGTGCACACGCACACACTTCCAGCCCCTCTGCTTCTTCCCTGTTCCTGGATTCACTCAGACGTTTTTAAAACTCACAGCCTGTGCACACGCACACACTTCCAGCCCCTCTGCTTCTTCCCTGTTTCTGGATTCACTCAGACGTTTTTAAAACTCACAGGTGGTGCAAAGCACACAGTTCCAGCCTGTCGGCCTCTTCCCTCTTCCTGGATTCACTCAGACGTTTTTAAAACTCACAGCCTGTGCACACACAGACACTTCCAGCCCCTCGGCCTATTCCCTCTAACTGGATTCGATTAGAGTTTTTAAAAATCACAGCCTGTGCACACACACACACTTCCATCCACTCTGTCTCTTCCCGTTTCCTGTATTCACTCAGACCTTTTTTAAACTTACAGCCGGTGCACAGCAAACACACTTCCAGCCCCTCTGTCTCTTCCCTCTTCCTGTATTCACTCAGATGTTTTTCAAACTCACAGCCTGTGCACAGCACACACACTTCCAGCCCCTGTGCCACTTCCCTCTTTTTGGATTCACTCAGACGTTTTAAAACCACAGTCTGTGCAAACACAAACTTCCAGCCCCACTGCCTCTTCCTGGATTGACACAGAGTTTTTAAAACTCACAGTCTGTGCAAAGCACACACACCTCCAGCCAATCTGCCTCTTCCCTCTTCTTAGATTCATTCAGATATTTTTAAAACTCACAGCCTGTGCACACACATACACATTTCCAGGCCTTCTGCCTCTTCCTTCTTCCTGGATTCACTGAGACATTTTTAAAACTCACAGCCTGTGCAAAGCACAAACACCTCCAGCCAATCTGCCTCTTCCCTCTTCTTAGATTCATTCAGATGTTTTTAAAACTCACAGCCTGTGCAAACAAACAAACTTCGAGGACATCTGCTTCTTCCCTCTTCCTGTATTCACTCAGAGGTTTTTCAAACTCACAACCTGTGCACATCACACACACTTCCAGCCCCTCTGCCACTTCCCTCTTCCTGGATTCACCCAGACGTTTTTAAAACTCAGAGCCGGTGCACATGCACAAACTTCCAGCACATCTGGTAATTCCCTCTTCCTGGATTCATTCAGATGTTTTTCAAACTCACAGCCTGTGCACATCACACACACTTCCAGCCTCTCTGCCTATTCCCTCTTCCTGAATTCACTCAGACGTTTTAAAACTCACAGTCTGTGCACACACACACACACTTCCAGCCCCTCTGCCTCTTCCCTGTTCTTGGATTCACTCAGACATTTTTAAAACTCACAGGCTGTGCACAGCACACATTTCCAGCCCTTCTGCCGCTTCCCTCTTCCTGGATTCACTCAGAGGTTTTTAAAACTCACAGCCTGGGCACACACACACAGACTTCCAGCCCCTCTACCTCGTCCCTCTTCCTGGATTTACTGAGAGGTTTTTAAAACTCACAGCCTTGGCACACACAGACACACTTCCAGCCCCTCTGTCTCTTCCCTCTTCCTGGATTCACTCAGACATTTTAAAACTCACAGCCTGTGCACACACACACACCTCCAGCCCCTCTGCCTCTTCCCTCTTCCTTGATTCACTCAGACGTTTTAAAACTCACAGCCTGCACACACACGCAGACTCTTGCAGCCCCTCTGCCTCTTCCCTCTTCCTTGATTCACTCAGACGTTATAAAACTCACAGCCTGTGCACACACACACACACTTCCAGCCCCACTGCCTCTTCCCTCTTCCTTGATTCACTCAGAGGTTTTTAAAGCTCACAGCCTATGCACACACATGCAGACACTTGCAGCCCCTCTGCCTCTTCCCTCTTCCTGGATTCACTCAGAGGATTTTTAAAACTTACAGCCTGTGCACACACATACACTTCCAGCCCCACTGCCTTGTCCCTCTTCCTGGATTCACTCAGAGGTTTTTAAAACTCACAACCTGGGCATACAAAGACACACTTCAAGCCCCTCTGCCTCTTCCCTCTTCCTAGATTCACTCAGACATTTTAAAACTCACAGCCTGTGCACACAAACACACTTCCAGCCCCACTGCCTCTTCCCTCTTCCTTGATTCACTCACACATTTTAAAACTCCCAGCCTGTGCACACACAAACACACTTCCAGCCCCTCTGCCTCTTCCCTGTTCATGGACTCACTCAGACATTTTAATACTCACAGCCTGTGCAGAGCACACACACTTCCAGCCCCTCTCCTTCTTCCCTGTTCCTGGATTCACTCAGAGGTTTTTAAACGTCACAGCCTGTGCACACACACACACTTCCAGCCCCTCTGCCTTTTCCCTCTTCCTGGATTCACTCAGAGGTTTTTAAAGCTCACAGCCTATGCACACACACGCAGACACTTGCAGCCCCTCTGCCTCTTCCCTCTTCCTTGATTCACTCAGATGTTTTAAAACTCACAGCCTGTGCACACACACAAACTTCTAGCCCCTCTGCCTTTTCCCTCTTACTGGATTCACTCAGACATTTTAAAACTCACAGCCTGTGTACAGCACACACTTCCAGCCCCTCTGCTTCTTCCCTGCTCCTGGATTCAGTCAGAGGATTTTTAAAACTTACAGCCTGTGCACACACATACACTTCCAGCCCCACTGCCTTGTCCCTCTTCCTGGATTCACTCAGAGGATTTTTAAAACTCACAGCCTGTGCACACATACACACTTCCAGCCCCTCTGCCTTTTCCCTCTTCCTGGATTCACTCAGACATTTTAAAACTCACAACCTGTGCACAGCACACACTTCCAGCCCCTCTGCTTCTTCCCTGCTCCTGGATTCACTCAGAGGATTTTTAAAACTTACAGCCTGTGCACACACATACACTTCCAGCCCAACTGCCTTGTCCCTCTTCCTGGATTCACTCAGAGGTTTTTAAAACTCACAACCTGGGCATACACATACACACTTCAAGCCCCTCTGGCTCTTCCCTTTTCCTAGATTCACTCAGACGTTAGAAAACTCACAGCCTGTGCACACACACGCACACACTTCCAGCCCCTCTGCCTCTTCCCTCTTCCTGTATTTACTCAGCCGTTTTAAAACTCACAGCCTGTGCACACACACACACTTCCAGCCCCTCTGCCTTCTCCCTCTTTTGGATTCAATCAGGGTTTTTAAAACTCACAGCCTGTGCACACACACACACACTTCCAGCCCCACTGCCTCTTCCCTCTTCCTTGATTCACTCACACATTTTAAAACTCCCAGCCTGTGCACACACACACACACTTCCAGCCCCTCTGCCTCTTCCCTGTTCCTGGATTCACTCAGAGGTTTTTAAACGTCACAGCCTGTGCACACAAACACACTTCCAGCCCCTCTGCCTTTTCCCTCTTCCTGGATTCACTCAGAGGTTTTTAAAGCTCACAGCCTATGCACACACACGCAGACACTTGCAGCCCCTCTGCCTCTTCCCTCTTCCTTGATTCACTGAGATGTTTTAAAACTCACAGCCTGTGCACACACACACACTTCTAGCCCCTCTGCCTTTTCCCTCTTACTGGATTCACTCAGACATTTTAAAACTCACAGCCTGTGCACACACACACACACACACACTTCCAGCCCCTCTGCCTCTTCCCTCTTCCTTGATTCACTCAGACGTTTTAAAACTCACAGCCTGCACACACACGCAGACTCTTACAGCCCCTCTGCCTCTTCCCTCTTCCTTGATTCACTCAGATGTTTTAAAACTCACAGCCTGTGCACACACACACACTTCCAGCCCCTCTGCCTTTTCCCTCTTCCTGGATTCACTCAGAGGTTTTTAAAACTCACAGCCTGGGCACACAAAGACATACTTCAAGCCCCTCTGCCTCTTCCCTCTTCCTGGATTCACTCAGACATTTTAAAACACACAGGCTGTGAACACACACAGACTTCCGGCCCCTCTACCTCGTCCCTCTTCCTGGATTTACTCAGAGGTTTTTAAATCTCACAGCCTGTGCACAGCACACACACTTCCAGCCCCTCTGTCTCTTCCCTCTTCCTGGATTCACTCAGACATTTTAAAACTCACAGCCTGTGCACACACACACACCTCCAGCCCCTCTGCCTCTTCCCTCTTCCTTGATTCACTCAGACGTTTTAAAACTCACAGCCTGCACACATACGCAGACTCTTGCAGCCCCTCTGCCTCTTCCCTCTTCCTTGATTCACTCAGACGTTATAAAACTCACAGCCTGTGCACACACACACACACTTCCAGCCCCACTGCCTCTTCCCTCTTCCTTGATTCACTCAGAGGTTTTTAAAGCTCACAGCCTATGCACACACATGCAGACACTTGCAGCCCCTCTGCCTCTTCCCTCTTCCTGGATTCACTCAGAGGATTTTTAAAACTTACAGCCTGTGCACACACATACACTTCCAGCCCCACTGCCTTGTCCCTCTTCCTGGATTCACTCAGAGGTTTTTAAAACTCACAACCTGGGCATACAAAGACACACTTCAAGCCCCTCTGCCTCTTCCCTCTTCCTAGATTCACTCAGACATTTTAAAACTCACAGCCTGTGCACACAAACACACTTCCAGCCCCACTGCCTCTTCCCTCTTCCTTGATTCACTCACACATTTTAAAACTCCCAGCCTGTGCACACACAAACACACTTCCAGCCCCTCTGCCTCTTCCCTGTTCATGGACTCACTCAGACATTTTAATACTCACAGCCTGTGCACAGCACACACACTTCCAGCCCCTCTCCTTCTTCCCTGTTCCTGGATTCACTCAGAGGTTTTTAAACGTCACAGCCTGTGCACACACACACACTTCCAGCCCCTCTGCCTTTTCCCTCTTCCTGGATTCACTCAGAGGTTTTTAAAGCTCACAGCCTATGCACACACACGCAGACACTTGCAGCCCCTCTGCCTCTTCCCTCTTCCTTGATTCACTCAGATGTTTTAAAACTCACAGCCTGTGCACACACACAAACTTCTAGCCCCTCTGCCTTTTCCCTCTTACTGGATTCACTCAGACATTTTAAAACTCACAGCCTGTGTACAGCACACACTTCCAGCCCCTCTGCTTCTTCCCTGCTCCTGGATTCAGTCAGAGGATTTTTAAAACTTACAGCCTGTGCACACACATACACTTCCAGCCCCACTGCCTTGTCCCTCTTCCTGGATTCACTCAGAGGATTTTTAAAACTCACAGCCTGTGCACACATACACACTTCCAGCCCCTCTGCCTTTTCCCTCTTCCTGGATTCACTCAGACATTTTAAAACTCACAACCTGTGCACAGCACACACTTCCAGCCCCTCTGCTTCTTCCCTGCTCCTGGATTCACTCAGAGGATTTTTAAAACTTACAGCCTGTGCACACACATACACTTCCAGCCCAACTGCCTTGTCCCTCTTCCTGGATTCACTCAGAGGTTTTTAAAACTCACAACCTGGGCATACACATACACACTTCAAGCCCCTCTGGCTCTTCCCTTTTCCTAGATTCACTCAGACGTTAGAAAACTCACAGCCTGTGCACACACACGCACACACTTCCAGCCCCTCTGCCTCTTCCCTCTTCCTGTATTTACTCAGCCGTTTTAAAACTCACAGCCTGTGCACACACACACACTTCCAGCCCCTCTGCCTTCTCCCTCTTTTGGATTCAATCAGGGTTTTTAAAACTCACAGCCTGTGCACACACACACACACTTCCAGCCCCACTGCCTCTTCCCTCTTCCTTGATTCACTCACACATTTTAAAACTCCCAGCCTGTGCACACACACACACACTTCCAGCCCCTCTGCCTCTTCCCTGTTCCTGGATTCACTCAGAGGTTTTTAAACGTCACAGCCTGTGCACACAAACACACTTCCAGCCCCTCTGCCTTTTCCCTCTTCCTGGATTCACTCAGAGGTTTTTAAAGCTCACAGCCTATGCACACACACGCAGACACTTGCAGCCCCTCTGCCTCTTCCCTCTTCCTTGATTCACTGAGATGTTTTAAAACTCACAGCCTGTGCACACACACACACTTCCAGCCCCTCTGCCTTTTCCCTCTTCCTGGATTCACTCAGAGGTTTTTAAAACTCACAGCCTGGGCACACAAAGACATACTTCAAGCCCCTCTGCCTCTTCCCTCTTCCTGGATTCACTCAGACATTTTAAAACACACAGGCTGTGAACACACACAGACTTCCGGCCCCTCTACCTCGTCCCTCTTCCTGGATTTACTCAGAGGTTTTTAAATCTCACAGCCTGTGCACAGCACACACACTTCCAGCCCCTCTGTCTCTTCCCTCTTCCTGGATTCACTCAGACATTTTAAAACTCACAGCCTGTGCACACACACACACCTCCAGCCCCTCTGCCTCTTCCCTCTTCCTTGATTCACTCAGACGTTTTAAAACTCACAGCCTGCACACATACGCAGACTCTTGCAGCCCCTCTGCCTCTTCCCTCTTCCTTGATTCACTCAGACGTTATAAAACTCACAGCCTGTGCACATCACACACACTTCCAGCCCCTCTGCCACTTCCCTCTTCCTGGATTCACCCAGACGTTTTTAAAACTCAGAGCCGGTGCACATGCACAAACTTCCAGCACATCTGGTAATTCCCTCTTCCTGGATTCATTCAGATGTTTTTCAAACTCACAGCCTGTGCACATCACACACACTTCCAGCCTCTCTGCCTATTCCCTCTTCCTGAATTCACTCAGACGTTTTAAAACTCACAGTCTGTGCACACACACACACACTTCCAGCCCCTCTGCCTCTTCCCTGTTCTTGGATTCACTCAGACATTTTTAAAACTCACAGGCTGTGCACAGCACACATTTCCAGCCCTTCTGCCTCTTCCCTCTTCCTGGATTCACTCAGAGGTTTTTAAAACTCACAGCCTGTGCACACACACACACCTCCAGCCCCTCTGCCTCTTCCCTCTTCCTTGATTCACTCAGACGTTTTAAAACTCACAGCCTGCACACACACGCAGACTCTTGCAGCCCCTCTGCCTCTTCCCTCTTCCTTGATTCACTCAGACGTTATAAAACTCACAGCCTGTGCACACACACACACACTTCCAGCCCCACTGCCTCTTCCCTCTTCCTTGATTCACTCAGAGGTTTTTAAAGCTCACAGCCTATGCACACACATGCAGACACTTGCAGCCCCTCTGCCTCTTCCCTCTTCCTGGATTCACTCAGAGGATTTTTAAAACTTACAGCCTGTGCACACACATACACTTCCAGCCCCACTGCCTTGTCCCTCTTCCTGGATTCACTCAGAGGTTTTTAAAACTCACAACCTGGGCATACAAAGACACACTTCAAGCCCCTCTGCCTCTTCCCTCTTCCTTGATTCACTCACACATTTTAAAACTCCCAGCCTGTGCACACACAAACACACTTCCAGCCCCTCTGCCTCTTCCCTCTTCCTAGATTCACTCAGACATTTTAAAACTCACAGCCTGTGCACACAAACACACTTCCAGCCCCACTGCCTCTTCCCTCTTCCTTGATTCACTCACACATTTTAAAACTCCCAGCCTGTGCACACACAAACACACTTCCAGCCCCTCTGCCTCTTCCCTGTTCATGGACTCACTCAGACATTTTAATACTCACAGCCTGTGCAGAGCACACACACTTCCAGCCCCTCTCCTTCTTCCCTGTTCCTGGATTCACTCAGAGGTTTTTAAACGTCACAGCCTGTGCACACACACACACTTCCAGCCCCTCTGCCTTTTCCCTCTTCCTGGATTCACTCAGAGGTTTTTAAAGCTCACAGCCTATGCACACACACGCAGACACTTGCAGCCCCTCTGCCTCTTCCCTCTTCCTTGATTCACTCAGATGTTTTAAAACTCACAGCCTGTGCACACACACAAACTTCTAGCCCCTCTGCCTTTTCCCTCTTACTGGATTCACTCAGACATTTTAAAACTCACAGCCTGTGTACAGCACACACTTCCAGCCCCTCTGCTTCTTCCCTGCTCCTGGATTCAGTCAGAGGATTTTTAAAACTTACAGCCTGTGCACACACATACACTTCCAGCCCCACTGCCTTGTCCCTCTTCCTGGATTCACTCAGAGGATTTTTAAAACTCACAGCCTGTGCACACATACACACTTCCAGCCCCTCTGCCTTTTCCCTCTTCCTGGATTCACTCAGACATTTTAAAACTCACAACCTGTGCACAGCACACACTTCCAGCCCCTCTGCTTCTTCCCTGCTCCTGGATTCACTCAGAGGATTTTTAAAACTTACAGCCTGTGCACACACATACACTTCCAGCCCAACTGCCTTGTCCCTCTTCCTGGATTCACTCAGAGGTTTTTAAAACTCACAACCTGGGCATACACATACACACTTCAAGCCCCTCTGGCTCTTCCCTTTTCCTAGATTCACTCAGACGTTAGAAAACTCACAGCCTGTGCACACACACGCACACACTTCCAGCCCCTCTGCCTCTTCCCTCTTCCTGTATTTACTCAGCCGTTTTAAAACTCACAGCCTGTGCACACACACACACTTCCAGCCCCTCTGCCTTCTCCCTCTTTTGGATTCAATCAGGGTTTTTAAAACTCACAGCCTGTGCACACACACACACACTTCCAGCCCCACTGCCTCTTCCCTCTTCCTTGATTCACTCACACATTTTAAAACTCCCAGCCTGTGCACACACACACACACTTCCAGCCCCTCTGCCTCTTCCCTGTTCCTGGATTCACTCAGAGGTTTTTAAACGTCACAGCCTGTGCACACAAACACACTTCCAGCCCCTCTGCCTTTTCCCTCTTCCTGGATTCACTCAGAGGTTTTTAAAGCTCACAGCCTATGCACACACACGCAGACACTTGCAGCCCCTCTGCCTCTTCCCTCTTCCTTGATTCACTGAGATGTTTTAAAACTCACAGCCTGTGCACACACACACACTTCCAGCCCCTCTGCCTTTTCCCTCTTCCTGGATTCACTCAGAGGTTTTTAAAACTCACAGCCTGGGCACACAAAGACATACTTCAAGCCCCTATGCCTCTTCCCTCTTCCTGGATTCACTCAGACATTTTAAAACACACAGGCTGTGAACACACACAGACTTCCGGCCCCTCTACCTCGTCCCTCTTCCTGGATTTACTCAGAGGTTTTTAAATCTCACAGCCTGTGCACAGCACACACACTTCCAGCCCCTCTGTCTCTTCCCTCTTCCTGGATTCACTCAGACATTTTAAAACTCACAGCCTGTGCACACACACACACCTCCAGCCCCTCTGCCTCTTCCCTCTTCCTTGATTCACTCAGACGTTTTAAAACTCACAGCCTGCACACATACGCAGACTCTTGCAGCCCCTCTGCCTCTTCCCTCTTCCTTGATTCACTCAGACGTTATAAAACTCACAGCCTGTGCACATCACACACACTTCCAGCCCCTCTGCCACTTCCCTCTTCCTGGATTCACCCAGACGTTTTTAAAACTCAGAGCCGGTGCACATGCACAAACTTCCAGCACATCTGGTAATTCCCTCTTCCTGGATTCATTCAGATGTTTTTCAAACTCACAGCCTGTGCACATCACACACACTTCCAGCCTCTCTGCCTATTCCCTCTTCCTGAATTCACTCAGACGTTTTAAAACTCACAGTCTGTGCACACACACACACACTTCCAGCCCCTCTGCCTCTTCCCTGTTCTTGGATTCACTCAGACATTTTTAAAACTCACAGGCTGTGCACAGCACACATTTCCAGCCCTTCTGCCTCTTCCCTCTTCCTGGATTCACTCAGAGGTTTTTAAAACTCACAGCCTGTGCACACACACACACCTCCAGCCCCTCTGCCTCTTCCCTCTTCCTTGATTCACTCAGACGTTTTAAAACTCACAGCCTGCACACACACGCAGACTCTTGCAGCCCCTCTGCCTCTTCCCTCTTCCTTGATTCACTCAGACGTTATAAAACTCACAGCCTGTGCACACACACACACACTTCCAGCCCCACTGCCTCTTCCCTCTTCCTTGATTCACTCAGAGGTTTTTAAAGCTCACAGCCTATGCACACACATGCAGACACTTGCAGCCCCTCTGCCTCTTCCCTCTTCCTGGATTCACTCAGAGGATTTTTAAAACTTACAGCCTGTGCACACACATACACTTCCAGCCCCACTGCCTTGTCCCTCTTCCTGGATTCACTCAGAGGTTTTTAAAACTCACAACCTGGGCATACAAAGACACACTTCAAGCCCCTCTGCCTCTTCCCTCTTCCTTGATTCACTCACACATTTTAAAACTCCCAGCCTGTGCACACACAAACACACTTCCAGCCCCTCTGCCTCTTCCCTCTTCCTTGATTCACTCACACATTTTAAAACTCCCAGCCTGTGCACACACAAACACACTTCCAGCCCCTCTGCCTCTTCCCTGTTCTTGGATTCACTCAGACATTTTTAAAACTCACAGGCTGTGCACAGCACACATTTCCAGCCCTTCTGCCTCTTCCCTCTTCCTGGATTCACTCAGAGGTTTTTAAAACTCACAGCCTGGGCACACACACAAAGACTTCCAGCCCCTCTACCTCGTCCCTCTTCCTGGATTTACTGAGAGGTTTTTAAAACTCACAGCCTTGGCACACACAGACACACTTCAAGCCCCTCTGTCTCTTCCCTCTTCCTGGATTCACTCAGACATTTTAAAACTCACAGCCTGTGCACACACACACACCTCCAGCCCCACTGCCTCTTCCCTCTTCCTGAATTCACTCAGACGTTTTAAAACTCACAGTCTGTGCACACACACACACACTTCCAGCCCCTCTGCCTCTTCCCTGTTCTTGGATTCACTCAGACATTTTTAAAACTCACAGGCTGTGCACAGCACACATTTCCAGCCCTTCTGCCTCTTCCCTCTTCCTGGATTCATTCAGAGGTTTTTAAAACTCACAGCCTGTGAAAAGCACACACACTTCCAGCCCCTCTGACTCTTCCCTTTTCCTCCATTCACTCAGACGTTTTAAAACTCACAGCCTGTGCACACGCACACATCCAGCCCTTCTGCCTCTTCACTCTTCCTGGATGCACTCAGACATTTTTAAAACTCACAGGCTGTGCACAGTACACACTTCCAGCCCTTCTGCCTCTTCCCTCTTCCTGGATTCATTCAGAGGTTTTTAAATCTCACAGCCTGTGCATAGCACACACACTTCCAGTCCCTCTCGCTCTTCCCTTTTTCTCCATAAACTCAGACATTTTAAAACTCACAGCCTGTGCACACGAACACACTTTCAACCCCTCTGCTTCTTCCCTGTTCCTGGATTCACTCAGACGTTTTTAAAACTCACAGGCGGTGCAAAGCACACAGTTCCAGCCTGTCGGCCTCTTCACTCTTCCTGGATTCACTCAGACATTTTTAAAACTCACAGCCTGTGCACAGCACACACTTCCAGCCCTCCTACCTCTTCCCTCTTCCTGGATTCACTCAGACATTTTTAAAACTCACAGCCTGTGCACACACAGACTCTTCCAGCCCCGCGGCCTATTCCCTCTTCCTGGATTCACTCAGACGTTTTTAAAACTCACAGCCTGTGTACATGCACACACTTCCAGCCAGTCTGCCTCTTCCCTCTTCCTGGATGCACTCAGACGTTTTTAAAACTCACAGCCTGTGCACATGCAAATACTTTCAGCCCCTCTGCTTCTTCCCTGTTCCTGGATTCACTCAGACGTTTCTAAAACTCACAGCCTGTGCACACACATACACTTCCAGCCCCACTGCCTTGTCCCTCTTCCTGGATTCACTCAGAGCTTTTTAAAACTCACAACCTGGGCATACAAAGACACACTTCAAGCCCCTCTGCCTCGTCCCTCTTCCTGGATTCACTCAGACATTTTAAAACTCACAGGCTGTGCACAGCATACACTTTAGCCCCTCTGCCTCTTCCCTGTTCCTGGATTCATTCAGAGGTTTTTAAAACTCACAGCATCTGCAAAGCACAGACACTTCCACCCCCTCTGCCTCTTCCCTGTTCTTGGATTCACTCAGACATTTTTAAAACTCACAGGCTGTGCACAGCACACATTTCCAGCCCTTCTGCCTCTTCCCTCTTCCTGGATTCATTCAGAGGTTTGTAAAACTCACAGCCTGTGAAAAGCACACACACTTCCAGTACCTCTGCCTCTTCCCTGTTCCTCCATTCACTCAGACGTTTTAAAACTCACAGCCTGTGCACACACAAACACACTTCCAGCCCCTCTGCTTCTTCCCTGTTCCTGGATTCACTCAGACGTTTTTAAAACTCACAGCCTGTGCACAAGCACACACTTCCAGACCCTCTGCCTCTTCCCTCTTCCTGGATTCATTCAGAGGTTTTTAAAACTCACAGGCTGTGAAAAGCACACACACTTCCAGCCCCTCTGCCTCTTCCCTTTTCCTCCATTCACTCAGACGTTTTAAAACTCACAGCCTGTGCACACGCACACATCCAGCCCTTCTGCCTCTTCACTCTTCCTGGATGCACTCAGACATTTTTAAAACTCACAGGCTGTGCACAGCACACACTTCCAGCCCTTCTGCCTCTTCCCTCTTCCTGGATTCATTCAGAGGTTTTTAAATCTCACAGCCTGTGCATAGCACACACACTTCCAGTCCCTCTCGCTCTTCCCTTTTCCTCCATAAACTCAGACATTTTAAAACTCACAGCCTGTGCACACGAACACACTTTCAACCCCTCTGCTTCTTCCCTGTTCCTGGATTCACTCAGACGTTTTTAAAACTCACAGGCGGTGCAAAGCACACAGTTCCAGCCTGTCGGCCTCTTCACTCTTCCTGGATTCACTCAGACATTTTAAAACTCACAGGCTGTGCACAGCATACACTTTAGCCCTTCTGCCTCTTCCCTCTTCCTGGATTCATTCAGAGGTTTTTAAAACTCACAGCCTGTGTACATGCACACACTTCCACCCCCTCTGCCTCTTCCCTGTTCTTGGATTCACTCAGACATTTTTTAAACTCACAGGCAGTGCACAGCACACATTTCCAGCCCTTCTGCCTCTTCCCTCTTCCTGGATTCATTCAGAGGTTTTTAAAACTCACAGCCTGTGTACATGCACACACTTCCAGCCCGTCTGCCTCTTCCCTCTTCCTGGATTCACTCAGACGTTTTTAAAACTCACAGCCTGTGTACATGCACACACTTCCAGCCCGTCTGCCTCTTCCCTCTTCCTGGATGCACTCAGACGTTTTTAAAACTCACAGCCTGTGCACATGCAAATACTTTCAGCCCCTCTGCTTCTTCCCTGTTCCTGGATTCACTTAGACGTTTCTAAAACTCACAGCCTGTGCAAAGCACACACACTTCCAGCCCCTCTGCCGCTTCCCTCTTCCTGGATTCACTCAGATGTTTTAAAACTCACAGCCTGTGCACACGCAGACACTTCCAGGCCTTCTACCTCTTGCCTCTTCCTGGATTCACTCAAACATTTTTAAAACTCACAGGCTGTGCACAGCACACACTTTAGCCCCTCTGCCTTTTCCCTCTTCCTGGATTCATTCAGAGGTTTTTAAAACTCACAGCCGGAGCAAAGCACAAACACTTCCAGTCCCTCTGCCTCTTCCCTGTTCCTGCATTCACTCAGACGTTTTAAAACTCACAGCCTGTGCACACACGGACAATTCTAGCCCCTCTGCCTCGTCCCTCTTCCTGGATTCATTCAGAGGTTTTTAAATCTCACAGCCTGTGCATAGCACACACACTTCCAGTCCCTCTCGCTCTTCCATTTTTCTCCATAAACTCAGACATTTTAAAACTCACAGCCTGTGCACACGAACACACTTTCAACCCCTCTGCTTCTTCCCTGTTCCTGGATTCACTCAGACGTTTTTAAAACTCACAGGCGGTGCAAAGCACACAGTTCCAGCCTGTCGGCCTCTTCACTCTTCCTGGATTCACTCAGACATTTTTAAAACTCACAGCCTGTGCACAGCACACACTTCCAGCCCTCCTACCTCTTCCCTCTTCCTGGATTCACTCAGACATTTTTAAAACTCACAGCCTGTGCACACACAGACTCTTCCAGCCCCTCGGCCTATTCCCTCTTCCTGGATTCACTCAGACGTTTTTAAAACTCACAGCCTGTGTACATGCACACACTTCCAGCCAGTCTGCCTCTTCCCTCTTCCTGGATGCACTCAGACGTTTTTAAAACTCACAGCCTGTGCACATGCAAATACTTTCAGCCCCTCTGCTTCTTCCCTGTTCCTGGATTCACTCAGACGTTTCTAAAACTCACAGCCTGTGCAAAGCACACACACTTCCAGCCCCTCTGCCGCTTCCCTCTTCCTGGATTCACTCAGATGTTTTAAAACTCACAGCCTGTGCACACGCAGACACTTCCAGGCCTTCTACCTCTTGCCTCTTCCTGGATTCACTCAAACATTTTTAAAACTCACAGGCTGTGCACAGCACACACTTCCAGCCCGTCTGCCTCTTCCCTCTTCCTGGATGCACTCAGACATTTTTAAAACTCACAGGCTGTGCAAAGCACATACACTTCCAGCCCCTCTGCCTCTTTCCCCTTCTGGCATTCATTCAGAGGTTTTAAAACTCACAGCCTGTGCACACATACACACTTCTAGCCCCCCGGCCACTTCCCTCTTCCTGGATTCACTCAGACGTTTTAAAACTCAGAGCCTGTTGAAAGCACATACACTTCCAGCCGCTCTGCCTCTTCCCCCTTCTGGGATTCACTCAGACATTTTAAAACTCATAGCCTGTGCACACGCACACACTTCCAGCCGCTCTGCCTCATCCCCCTTCTGGGATTCACTCAGACGTTTTAAAACTCATAGCCTGTGCACACGCACACACTTTCAACCCCTCTGCCTCTTCCCTGTTCCTGCATTCACTCAGACGTTTTAAAACTCACAGCCTGTGCACATGCACATAATTCCAGACCCTCTGCCTCTTCCCTCTTCCTGGATTCATTCAGAGGTTTTTAAAACTCACAGCCTGTGAAAAGCACACACACCTCCAGCCCGTCTGCCTCTTCCCTCTTCTTAGATTCACTCAGATGTTTTTTAAACTCACAGCCTGTGCACATGCACACACTTCCAGCCCTTCTGCCTCTTCCCTCTTCCTGGATTCATCCAGAAGTTTTTAAAACTCACAGCCTGTGCACACGCACACACTTCCAGCCCCTCTGCTTCTTCCCTGTTTCTGGATTCACTCAGACGTTTTTAAAACTCACAGGCGGTGCAAAGCACACAGTTCCAGCCTGTCGGCCTCTTCACTCTTCCTGGATTCACTCAGACGTTTTTAAAACTCACAGCCTGTTCACAGCACACACTTCCAGCCCTCCTACCTCTTCCCTCTTCCTGGATTCACTCAGACATTTTTAAAACTCACAGCCTGTGCACACACAGACACTTCCAGCCCCTTGGCCTATTCCCTCTAACTGGATTCGATTAGAGTTTTTAAAAATCACAGCCTGTGCACACAAACACACACTTCCAGCCCCTCTGCCTCTTCCCTCTTCCTGGATTCACTCAGACGTTTTTAAAACTCACAGCCTGTGTACACGCACACACTTCCAGCCGCTCTGCCTCATCCCCCTTCTGGGATTCACTCAGACGTTTTAAAACTCATAGCCTGTGCACACGCACACACTTTCAACCCCTCTGCCTCTTCCCTATTCCTGCATTCACTCAGACGTTTTAAAACTCACAGCCTGTGCACATGCACATAATTCCAGACCCTCTGCCTCTTCCCTCTTCCTGGATTCATTCAGAGGTTTTTAAAACTCACAGCCTGTGAAAAGCACACACACCTCCAGCCCGTCTGCCTCTTCCCTCTTCTTAGATTCACTCAGATGTTTTTTAAACTCACAGCCTGTGCACATGCACACACTTCCAGCCCTTGTGCCTCTTCCCTGTTCCTGCATTCACTCAGACGTTTTAAAACTCACATCCTGTGCATACACGCACACTTCCACCCCCTCTGCCTCTTCCCTCTTCTTGGATTCACTCAGACGTTTTAAAACTCACAGCCTGTGCACAGCACACATCCAGCCCTTCTGCCTCTTCACTCTTCCTGGATGCACTCAGACATTTTTAAAACTCACAGGCTGTGCACAGCACACATTTCCAGCCCTTCTGCCTCTTCCCTCTTCCTGGATTCATTCAGAGGTTTTTAAATCTCACAGCCTGTGCATAGCACACACACTTCCAGTCCCTCTCGCTCTTCCCTTTTCCTCCATAAACTCAGACATTTTAAAACTCACAGCCTGTGCACACGCACACACTTCCAGCCCCTCTGCTTCTTCCCTGTTTCTGGATTCACTCAGACGTTTTTAAAACTCACAGGCGGTGCAAAGCACACAGTTCCAGCCTGTCGGCCTCTTCACTCTTCCTGGATTCACTCAGACGTTTTTAAAACTCACAGCCTGTGCACAGCACACACTTCCAGCCCTCCTACCTCTTCCCTCTTCCTGGATTCACTCAGACATTTTTAAAACTCACAGCCTGTGCACACACAGACACTTCCAGGCCCTCGGCCTATTCCCTCTAACTGGATTCGATTAGAGTTTTTAAAAATCACAGCCTGTGCACACGCACACATCCAGCCCTTCTGCCTCTTCACTCTTCCTGGATGCACTCAGACATTTTTAAAACTCACAGGCTGTGCACAGCACACACTTCCAGCCCTTCTGCCTCTTCCCTCTTCCTGGATTCATTCAGAGGTTTTTAAATCTCACAGCCTGTGCATAGCACACACACTTCCAGTCCCTCTCGCTCTTCCCTTTTCCTCCATAAACTCAGACATTTTAAAACTCACAGCCTGTGCACACGAACACACTTTCAACCCCTCTGCTTCTTCCCTGTTCCTGGATTCACTCAGACGTTTTTAAAACTCACAGGCGGTGCAAAGCACACAGTTCCAGCCTGTCGGCCTCTTCACTCTTCCTGGATTCACTCAGACATTTTAAAACTCACAGGCTGTGCACAGCATACACTTTAGCCCTTCTGCCTCTTCCCTCTTCCTGGATTCATTCAGAGGTTTTTAAAACTCACAGCCTGTGTACATGCACACACTTCCACCCCCTCTGCCTCTTCCCTGTTCTTGGATTCACTCAGACATTTTTTAAACTCACAGGCAGTGCACAGCACACATTTCCAGCCCTTCTGCCTCTTCCCTCTTCCTGGATTCATTCAGAGGTTTTTAAAACTCCCAGCCTGTGTACATGCACACACTTCCAGCCCGTCTGCCTCTTCCCTCTTCCTGGATTCACTCAGACGTTTTTAAAACTCACAGCCTGTGTACATGCACACACTTCCAGCCCGTCTGCCTCTTCCCTCTTCCTGGATGCACTCAGACGTTTTTAAAACTCACAGCCTGTGCACATGCAAATACTTTCAGCCCCTCTGCTTCTTCCCTGTTCCTGGATTCACTTAGACGTTTCTAAAACTCACAGCCTGTGCAAAGCACACACACTTCCAGCCCCTCTGCCGCTTCCCTCTTCCTGGATTCACTCAGATGTTTTAAAACTCACAGCCTGTGCACACGCAGACACTTCCAGGCCTTCTACCTCTTGCCTCTTCCTGGATTCACTCAAACATTTTTAAAACTCACAGGCTGTGCACAGCACACACTTTAGCCCCTCTGCCTTTTCCCTCTTCCTGGATTCATTCAGAGGTTTTTAAAACTCACAGCCGGAGCAAAGCACAAACACTTCCAGTCCCTCTGCCTCTTCCCTGTTCCTGCATTCACTCAGACGTTTTAAAACTCACAGCCTGTGCACACACGGACAATTCTAGCCCCTCTGCCTCGTCCCTCTTCCTGGATTCATTCAGAGGTTTTTAAATCTCACAGCCTGTGCATAGCACACACACTTCCAGTCCCTCTCGCTCTTCCATTTTTCTCCATAAACTCAGACATTTTAAAACTCACAGCCTGTGCACACGAACACACTTTCAACCCCTCTGCTTCTTCCCTGTTCCTGGATTCACTCAGACGTTTTTAAAACTCACAGGCGGTGCAAAGCACACAGTTCCAGCCTGTCGGCCTCTTCACTCTTCCTGGATTCACTCAGACATTTTTAAAACTCACAGCCTGTGCACAGCACACACTTCCAGCCCTCCTACCTCTTCCCTCTTCCTGGATTCACTCAGACATTTTTAAAACTCACAGCCTGTGCACACACAGACTCTTCCAGCCCCTCGGCCTATTCCCTCTTCCTGGATTCACTCAGACGTTTTTAAAACTCACAGCCTGTGTACATGCACACACTTCCAGCCAGTCTGCCTCTTCCCTCTTCCTGGATGCACTCAGACGTTTTTAAAACTCACAGCCTGTGCACATGCAAATACTTTCAGCCCCTCTGCTTCTTCCCTGTTCCTGGATTCACTCAGACGTTTCTAAAACTCACAGCCTGTGCAAAGCACACACACTTCCAGCCCCTCTGCCGCTTCCCTCTTCCTGGATTCACTCAGATGTTTTAAAACTCACAGCCTGTGCACACGCAGACACTTCCAGGCCTTCTACCTCTTGCCTCTTCCTGGATTCACTCAAACATTTTTAAAACTCACAGGCTGTGCACAGCACACACTTCCAGCCCGTCTGCCTCTTCCCTCTTCCTGGATGCACTCAGACATTTTTAAAACTCACAGGCTGTGCAAAGCACATACACTTCCAGCCCCTCTGCCTCTTTCCCCTTCTGGCATTCATTCAGAGGTTTTAAAACTCACAGCCTGTGCACACATACACACTTCTAGCCCCCCGGCCACTTCCCTCTTCCTGGATTCACTCAGACGTTTTAAAACTCAGAGCCTGTTGAAAGCACATACACTTCCAGCCGCTCTGCCTCTTCCCCCTTCTGGGATTCACTCAGACATTTTAAAACTCATAGCCTGTGCACACGCACACACTTCCAGCCGCTCTGCCTCATCCCCCTTCTGGGATTCACTCAGACGTTTTAAAACTCATAGCCTGTGCACACGCACACACTTTCAACCCCTCTGCCTCTTCCCTGTTCCTGCATTCACTCAGACGTTTTAAAACTCACAGCCTGTGCACATGCACATAATTCCAGACCCTCTGCCTCTTCCCTCTTCCTGGATTCATTCAGAGGTTTTTAAAACTCACAGCCTGTGAAAAGCACACACACCTCCAGCCCGTCTGCCTCTTCCCTCTTCTTAGATTCACTCAGATGTTTTTTAAACTCACAGCCTGTGCACATGCACACACTTCCAGCCCTTCTGCCTCTTCCCTCTTCCTGGATTCATTCAGAAGTTTTTAAAACTCACAGCCTGTGCACACGCACACACTTCCAGCCCCTCTGCTTCTTCCCTGTTTCTGGATTCACTCAGACGTTTTTAAAACTCACAGGCGGTGCAAAGCACACAGTTCCAGCCTGTCGGCCTCTTCACTCTTCCTGGATTCACTCAGACGTTTTTAAAACTCACAGCCTGTTCACAGCACACACTTCCAGCCCTCCTACCTCTTCCCTCTTCCTGGATTCACTCAGACATTTTTAAAACTCACAGCCTGTGCACACACAGACACTTCCAGCCCCTTGGCCTATTCCCTCTAACTGGATTCGATTAGAGTTTTTAAAAATCACAGCCTGTGCACACAAACACACACTTCCAGCCCCTCTGCCTCTTCCCTCTTCCTGGATTCACTCAGACGTTTTTAAAACTCACAGCCTGTGTACACGCACACACTTCCAGCCGCTCTGCCTCATCCCCCTTCTGGGATTCACTCAGACGTTTTAAAACTCATAGCCTGTGCACACGCACACACTTTCAACCCCTCTGCCTCTTCCCTATTCCTGCATTCACTCAGACGTTTTAAAACTCACAGCCTGTGCACATGCACATAATTCCAGACCCTCTGCCTCTTCCCTCTTCCTGGATTCATTCAGAGGTTTTTAAAACTCACAGCCTGTGAAAAGCACACACACCTCCAGCCCGTCTGCCTCTTCCCTCTTCTTAGATTCACTCAGATGTTTTTTAAACTCACAGCCTGTGCACATGCACACACTTCCAGCCCTTGTGCCTCTTCCCTGTTCCTGCATTCACTCAGACGTTTTAAAACTCACATCCTGTGCATACACGCACACTTCCACCCCCTCTGCCTCTTCCCTCTTCTTGGATTCACTCAGACGTTTTAAAACTCACAGCCTGTGCACAGCACACATCCAGCCCTTCTGCCTCTTCACTCTTCCTGGATGCACTCAGACATTTTTAAAACTCACAGGCTGTGCACAGCACACATTTCCAGCCCTTCTGCCTCTTCCATCTTCCTGGATTCATTCAGAGGTTTTTAAATCTCACAGCCTGTGCATAGCACACACACTTCCAGTCCCTCTCGCTCTTCCCTTTTCCTCCATAAACTCAGACATTTTAAAACTCACAGCCTGTGCACACGCACACACTTCCAGCCCCTCTGCTTCTTCCCTGTTTCTGGATTCACTCAGACGTTTTTAAAACTCACAGGCGGTGCAAAGCACACAGTTCCAGCCCTCCTACCTCTTCCCTCTTCCTGGATTCACTCAGACATTTTTAAAACTCACAGCCTGTGCACACACAGACACTTCCAGGCCCTCGGCCTATTCCCTCTAACTGGATTCGATTAGAGTTTTTAAAAATCACAGCCTGTGCACACACACACACACTTCCAGCCCCTCTGCCTCTTCCCTCTTCCTGGATTCACTCAGACGTTTTTAAAACTCACAGCCTGTGTACATGCACACACTTCCAGCCCGTCTGCCTCTTCCCTCTTCCTGGATGGACTCAGACGTTTTTAAAACTCACAGCCTGTGCACATGCAAATACTTTCAGCCCCTCTGCTTCTTCCCTGTTCCTGGATTCACTTAGACGTTTCTAAAACTCACAGCCTGTGCAAAGCACACACACTTCCAGCCCCTCTGCCGCTTCCCTCTTCCTGGATTCACTCAGATGTTTTAAAACTCACAGCCTGTGCACACACAGACACTTCCAGGCCCTCGGCCTATTCCCTCTAACTGGATTCGATTAGAGTTTTTAAAAATCACAGCCTGTGCACAAACACACACACTTCCAGCCCCTCTGCCTCTTCCCTCTTCCTGGATTCACTCAGACGTTTTTAAAACTCACAGCCTGTGCACATGCAAATACTTTCAGCCCCTCTGCTTCTTCCCTGTTCCTGGATTCACTTAGACGTTTCTAAAACTCACAGCCTGTGCAAAGCACACACACTTCCAGCCCCTCTAACGCTTCCCTCTTCTTGGATTCACTCAGATGTTTTAAAACTCACAGCCTGTGCACACACAAACACACTTCCAGCCCCTCTGCTTCTTCCCTGTTCCTGGATTCACTCAGACGTTTTTAAAACTCACAGCCTGTGCACATGCACACACTTCCAGCCCGTCTGCCTCTTCCCTCTTCCTGGATGCACTCAGACATTTTTAAAACTCACAGGCTGTGCAAAGCACATACACTTCCAGCCCCTCTGCCTCTTTCCCCTTCTGGCATTCATTCAGAGGTTTTAAAACTCACAGCCTGTGCACACATACACACTTCCAGGCCCTCGGCCACTTCCCTCTTCCTGGATTCACTCAGACGTTTTAAAACTCAGAGCCTGTGCAAAGCACATACACTTCCAGCCGCTCTGCCTCTTCCCCCTTCTGGGATTCACTCAGACATTTTAAAACTCATAGCCTGTGCACACGCACACACTTCCAGCCGCTCTGCCTCATCCCCCTTCTGGGATTCACTCAGACGTTTTAAAACTCATAGCCTGTGCACACGCACACACTTTCAACCCCTCTGCCTCTTCCCTGTTCCTGCATTCACTCAGACGTTTTAAAACTCACAGCCTGTGCACATGCACATAATTCCAGACCCTCTGCCTCTTCCCTCTTCCTGGATTCATTCAGAGGTTTTTAAAACTCACAGCCTGTGAAAAGCACACACACCTCCAGCCCGTCTGCCTCTTCCCTCTTCTTAGATTCACTCAGATGTTTTTTAAACTCACAGCCTGTGCAAATGCACACACTTCCAGCCCTTCTGCCTCTTCCCTGTTCCTGCATTCACTCAGACGTTTTAAAACACACATCCTGTGCATACACGCACACTTCCACCCCCTCTGCCTCTTCCCTCTTCTTGGATTCACTCAGACGTTTTAAAACTCACATCCTGTGAAAAGCACACACACTTCCAGCCCCTCTGCCTCTTCCCTCTTCTTGGATTCACTCAGACGTTTTAAAACTCACAGCCTGTGCACACGCACACACTTCCAGCCCCTCTGCCTCTTCCCTCTTCCTGGATTCATTCAGAGGTTTTTAAAACTCACAGCCTGTGAAAAGCACACACACTTCCAGCCCCTCTGCCTCTTCCCTTTGCCTCCATTCACTCAGACGTTTTAAAACTCACAGCCTGTGCACACGCACACATCCAGCCCTTCTGTCTCTTCACTCTTCCTGGATGCACTCAGACATTTTTAAAACTCACAGGCTGTGCACAGCACACACTTCCAGCCCTTCTGCCTCTTCCCTGTTCCTGGATTCACTTAGACGTTTCTTAAAGTCACAGCCTGTGCAAAGCACACACACTTCCAGCCCCTCTGCCGCTTCCCTCTTCCTGGATTCACTCAGATGTTTTAAAACTCACAGCCTGTGCACACACAAACACACTTCCAGCCACTCTGCTTCTTCCCTGTTCCTGGATTCACTCAGACATTTTTAAAAATCATAGCCTGTGCACATGCACACACTTCCAGCCCGTCTGCCTCTTCCCTCTTCCTGGATGCACTCAGACATTTTTAAAACTCACAGGTTGTGCAAAGCACATACACTTCCAGCCCCTCTGCCTCTTTCCCCTTCTGGCATTCATTCAGAGGTTTTAAAACTCACAGCCTGTGCACACACAAACACACTTCCAGCCCCTCTGCTTCTTCCCTGTTCCTGGATTCACTCAGACGTTTTTAAAACTCACAGCCTGTGCACACGCACACATCCAGCCCTTCTGCCTCTTCACTCTTCCTGGATGCACTCAGACATTTTTAAAACTCACAGGCTGTGCACAGCACACACTTCCAGCCCTTCTGCCTCTTCCCTGTTCCTGGATTCATTCACAGGTTTTTAAATCTCACAGCCTGTGCATAGCACACACACTTCCAGTCCCTCTCGCTCTTCCCTTTTCCTCCATAAACTCAGAAATTTTAAAACTCACAGCCTGTGCACACGCACACACTTTCAACCCCTCTGCTTCTTCCCTGTTCCTGGATTCACTCAGACATTTTTAAAACTCACAGCCTGTGCACATGCACACACTTCCAGCCCTTCTGCCTCTTCCCTGTTCCTGGATTCACTCAGACATTTTTAAAACTCACAGCCTGTGCACATGCACACACTTCCAGCCCCTCTGCTTCTTCTCTGTTTCTGGATTCACTCAGACGTTTTTAAAACTCACAGGCGGTGCAAAGCACACAGTTCCAGCCTGTCGGCCTCTTCACTCTTCCTGGATTCATTCAGACGTTTTTAAAACTCACAGCCTGTGCACAGCACACACTTCCAGCCCTCCTACCTCTTCCCTCTTCCTGGATTCACTCAGACATTTTTAAAACTCACAGCCTGTGCACACACAGACACTTCCAGCCCCTCGGCCTATTCCCTCTAACTGGATTCGATTAGAGTTTTTAAAAATCACAGCCTGTGCACACACACACACACTTCCAGCCCCTCTGCCTCTTCCCTCTTCCTGGACTCACTCAGACGTTTTTAAAACTCACAGCCTGTGTACATGCACACACTTCCAGCCCGTCTGCCTCTTCCCTCTTCCTGGATGCACTCAGACGTTTTTAAAACTCACAGCCTGTGCACATGCAAATACTTTCAGCCCCTCTGCTTCTTCCCTGTTCCTGGATTCACTCAGACGTTTCTAAAACTCACAGCCTGTGCAAAGCACACACACTTCCAGCCCCTCTGCCGCTTCCCTCTTCCTGGATTCACTCAGATGTTTTAAAACTCACAGCCTGTGCACACGCAGACACTTCCAGGCCTTCTACGTCTTGCCTCTTCCTGGATTCACTCAAACATTTTTAAAACTCACAGGCTGTGCACAGCACACACTTTAGCCCATCTGCCTCTTCCCTCTTCCTGGATTCATTCAGAGGTTTTTAAAACTCACAGCCGGAGCAAAGCACAAACACTTCCAGTCCCTCTGCCTCTTCCCTGTTTCTGCATTCACTCAGACGTTTTAAAACTCACAGCCTGTGCACACACGGACAATTCCAGCCCCTCTGCCTCGTCCCTCTTCCTGGATTCACTCAGACATTTTAAAACTCACAGGCTGTGCACAGCATACACTTTAGCCCCTCTGCCTCTTCCCTGTTCCTGGATTCATTCAGAGGTTTTTAAAACTCACAGCATCTGCAAAGCACAGACACTTCCACCCCCTCTGCCTCTTCCCTGTTCTTGGATTCACTCAGACATTTTTAAAACTCACAGGCTGTGCACAGCACACATTTCCAGCCCTTCTGCCTCTTCCCTCTTCCTGGATTCATTTAGAGGTTTTTAAATCTCACAGCCTGTGCATAGCACACACACTTCCAGTCCCTCTCGCTCTTCCCTTTTCCTCCATAAACTCAGACATTTTAAAACTCACAGCCTGTGCACACGCACACACTTTCAACCCCTCTGCTTCTTCCCTGTTCCTGGATTCACTCAGACATTTTTAAAACTCACAGCCTGTGCACATGCACACACTTCCAGCCCTTCTGCCTCTTCCCTCTTCCTGGATTCATTCAGAAGTTTTTAAAACTCACAGCCTGTGCACACGCACACACTTCCAGCCCCTCTGCTTCTTCCCTGTTTCTGGATTCACTCAGACGTTTTTAAAACTCACAGACGGTGCAAAGCACACAGTTCCAGCCTGTCGGCCTCTTCACTCTTCCTGGATTCACTCAGACGTTTTTAAAACTCACAGCCTGTGCACAGCACACACTTCCAGCCCTCCTACCTCTTCCCTCTTCCTGCATTCACTCAGACATTTTTAAAACTCACAGCCTGTGCACACACAGACACTTCCAGCCCCTCTGCCTCTTCCCTCTTCCTGGATTCATTCAGAGGTTTTTAAAACTCACAGCCTGTGAAAAGCACACACACCTCCAGCCCGTCTGCCTCTTCCCTCTTCTTAGATTCACTCAGATGTTTTTTAAACTCACAGCCTGTGCACATGCACACACTTCCAGCCCTTCTGCCTCTTCCCTGTTCCTGCATTCACTCAGACGTTTTAAAACACACATCCTGTGCATACACGCACACTTCCACCCCCTCTGCCTCTTCCCTCTACTTGGATTCACTCAGACGTTTTAAAACTCACAGCCTGTGCACACGCACACACTTCCAGCCCCTCTGCCTCTTCCCTCTTCCTGGATTCATTCAGAGGTTTTTAAAACTCACAGCCTGTGAAAAGCACACACACTTCCAGCCCCTCTGCCTCTTCCCTTTTCCTCCATTCACTCAGACGTTTTAAAACTCACAGCCTGTGCACACGCACACATCCAGCCCTTCTGCCTCTTCACTCTTCCTGGATGCACTCAGACATTTTTAAAACTCACAGGCTGTGCACAGCACACACCTCCAGCCCTTCTGCCTCTTCCCTGTTCCTGGATTCATTCAGAGGTTTTTAAATCTCACAGCCTGTGCATAGCACACACACTTCCAGTCCCTCTCGCTCTTCCCTTTTCCTCCATAAACTCAGACATTTTAAAACTCACAGCCTGTGCACACGCACACACTTTCAACCCCTCTGCTTCTTCCCTGTTCCTGGATTCACTCAGACATTTTTAAAACTCACAGCCTGTGCACATGCACACACTTCCAGCCCTTCTGCCTCTTCCCTCTTCCTGGATTCATTCAGAAGTTTTTAAAACTCACAGCCTGTGCACACGCACACACTTCCAGCCCCTCTGCTTCTTCCCTGTTTCTGGATTCACTCAGACGTTTTTAAAACTCACAGGCGGTGCAAAGCACACAGTTCCAGCCTGTCGGCCTCTTCACTCTTCCTGGATTCACTCAGACGTTTTTAAAACTCACAGCCTGTGCACAGCACACACTTCCAGCCCTCCTACCTCTTCCCTCTTCCTGGATTCACTCAGACATTTTTAAAACTCACAGCCTGTGCACACACAGACACTTCCAGCCCCTCGGCCTATTCCCTCTAACTGGATTCGATTAGAGTTTTTAAAAATCACAGCCTGTGCACACACACACACACTTCCAGCCCCTCTGCCTCTTCCCTCTTCCTGGATTCACTCAGACGTTTTTAAAACTCACAGCCTGTGTACATGCACACACTTCCAGCCCGTCGGCCTCTTCCCTCTTCCTGGATGCACTCAGACGTTTTTAAAACTCACAGCCTGTGCACATGCAAATACTTTCAGCCCCTCTGCTTCTTCCCTGTTCCTGGATTCACTCAGACGTTTCTAAAACTCACAGCCTGTGCAAAGCACACACACTTCCAGCCCCTCTGCCGCTTCCCTCTTCCTGGATTCACTCAGATGTTTTAAAACTCACAGCCTGTGCACACAGAAACACACTTCCAGGCCTTCTACCTCTTGCCTCTTCCTGGATTCACTCAGACGTTTTTAAAACTCACAGCCTGTGCACATGCACACACTTCCAGCCCGTCTGCCTCTTCCCTCTTCCTGGATGCACTCAGACATTTTTAAAACTCACAGGCTGTGCAAAGCACATACACTTCCAGCCCCTCTGCCTCTTTCCCCTTCTGGCATTCATTCAGAGGTTTTAAAACTCACAGCCTGTGCACACATACACACTTCCAGCCCCTCGGCCACTTCCCTCTTCCTGGATTCACTCAGACGTTTTAAAACTCACAGCCTGTGCAAAGCACACTCACTTCCAGCCCCTCTGCCGCTTCCCTCTTACTGGATTCACTCAGATGTTTTAAAACTCACAGCCTGTGCACACGCAGACACTTCCAGGCCTTCTACCTCTTGCCTCTTCCTGGATTCACTCAAACATTTTTAAAACTCACAGGCTGTGCACAGCACACACTTTAGCCCATCTGCCTCTTCCCTCTTCCTGGATTCATTCAGAGGTTTTTAAAACTCACAGCCGGAGCAAAGCACAAACACTTCCAGTCCCTCTGCCTCTTCCCTGTTCCTGCATTGACTCAGACATTTTAAAACTCACAGCCTGTGCACACACGGACAATTCCAGCCCCTCTGCCTCGTCCCACTTCCTGGATTCACTCAGACATTTTAAAACTCACAGGCTGTGCACAGCATACACTTTAGCCCCTCTGCCTCTTCCCTGTTCCTGGATTCATTCAGAGGTTTTTAAAACTCACAGCATCTGCAAAGCACAGACACTTCCACCCCCTCTGCCTCTTCCCTGTTCTTGGATTCACTCAGACATTTTTAAAACTCACAGGCTGTGCACAGCACACATTTCCAGCCCTTCTGCCTCTTCCCTCTTCCTGGATTCATTTAGAGGTTTTTAAATCTCACAGCCTGTGCATAGCACACACACTTCCAGTCCCTCTCGCTCTTCCCTTTTCCTCCATAAACTCAGACATTTTAAAACTCACAGCCTGTGCACACGCACACACTTTCAACCCCTCTGCTTCTTCCCTGTTCCTGGATTCACTCAGACATTTTTAAAACTCACAGCCTGTGCACATGCACACACTTCCAGCCCTTCTGCCTCTTCCCTCTTCCTGGATTCATTCAGAAGTTTTTAAAACTCACAGCCTGTGCACACGCACACACTTCCAGCCCCTCTGCTTCTTCCCTGTTTCTGGATTCACTCAGACGTTTTTAAAACTCACAGACGGTGCAAAGCACACAGTTCCAGCCTGTCGGCCTCTTCACTCTTCCTGGATTCACTCAGACGTTTTTAAAACTCACAGCCTGTGCACAGCACACACTTCCAGCCCTCCTACCTCTTCCCTCTTCCTGGATTCACTCAGACATTTTTAAAACTCACAGCCTGTGCACACACAGACACTTCCAGCCCCTCTGCCTCTTCCCTCTTCCTGGATTCATTCAGAGGTTTTTAAAACTCACAGCCTGTGAAAAGCACACACACCTCCAGCCCGTCTGCCTCTTCCCTCTTCTTAGATTCACTCAGATGTTTTTTAAACTCACAGCCTGTTCACATGCACACACTTCCAGCCCTTCTGCCTCTTCCCTGTTCCTGCATTCACTCAGACGTTTTAAAACACACATCCTGTGCATAAACGCACACTTCCACCCCCTCTGCCTCTTCCCTCTACTTGGATTCACTCAGACGTTTTAAAACTCACAGCCTGTGCACACGCACACACTTCCAGCCCCTCTGCCTCTTCCCTCTTCCTGGATTCATTCAGAGGTTTTTAAAACTCACAGCCTGTGAAAAGCACACACACTTCCAGCCCCTCTGCCTCTTCCCTTTTCCTCCATTCACTCAGACGTTTTAAAACTCACAGCCTGTGCACACATACACACTTCCAGCCCCTCGGCCACTTCCCTCTTCCTGGATTCACTCAGACGTTTTAAAACTCACAGCCTGTGCAAAGCACACACACTTCCAGCCCCTCTGCCGCTTCCCTCTTCCTGGATTCACTCAGATGTTTTAAAACTCACAGCCTGTGCACACGCAGACACTTCCAGGCCTTCTACCTCTTGCCTCTTCCTGGATTCACTCAAACATTTTTAAAACTCACAGGCTGTGCACAGCACACACTTTAGCCCATCTGCCTCTTCCCTCTTCCTGGATTCATTCAGAGGTTTTTAAAACTCACAGCCTGTGAAAAGCACACACACTTCCAGCCCCTCTGCCTCTTCCCTTTTCCTCCATTCACTCAGACGTTTTAAAACTCACAGCCTGTGCACACGCACACATCCAGCCCTCCTACCTCTTCCCTCTTCCTGGATTCACTCAGACGTTTTTAAAACTCACAGCCTGTGCACAGCACACACTTCCAGCCCTCCTACCTCTTCCCTCTTCCTGGATTCACTCAGACATTTTTAAAACTCACAGCCTGTGCACACACAGACACTTGCAGCCCCTCGGCCTATTCCCTCTAACTGGATTCGATTAGAGTTTTTAAAAATCACAGCCTGTGCACACACACACACACTTCCAGCCCCTCTGCCTCTTCCCTCTTCCTGGATTCACTCAGACGTTTTTAAAACTCACAGCCTGTGTACATGCACACACTTCCAGCCCGTCTGCCTCTTCCCTCTTCCTGGATGCACTCAGACGTTTTTAAAACTCACAGCCTGTGCACATGCAAATACTTTCAGCCCCTCTGCTTCTTCCCTGTTCCTGGATTCACTCAGACGTTTCTAAAACTCACAGCCTGTGCAAAGCACACACACTTCCAGCCCCTCTGCCGCTTCCCTCTTCCTGGATTCACTCAGATGTTTTAAAACTCACAGCCTGTGCACACAGAAACACACTTCCAGGCCTTCTACCTCTTGCCTCTTCCTGGATTCACTCAGACGTTTTTAAAACTCACAGCCTGTGCACATGCACACACTTCCAGCCCGTCTGCCTCTTCCCTCTTCCTGGATGCACTCAGACATTTTTAAAACTCACAGGCTGTGCAAAGCACATACACTTCCAGCCCCTCTGCCTCTTTCCCCTTCTGGCATTCATTCAGAGGTTTTAAAACTCACAGCCTGTGCACACATACACACTTCCAGCCCCTCGGCCACTTCCATCTTCCTGGATTCACTCAGACGTTTTAAAACTCAGAGCCTGTGCAAAGCACACAGTTCCAGCCTGTCGGCCTCTTCACTCTTCCTGGATTCAATCAGACGTTTTTAAAACTCACAGCCTGTGCACAGCACACACTTCCAGCCCTCCTACCTCTTCCCTCTTCCTGGATTCACTCAGACATTTTTAAAACTCACAGCCTGTGCAAAGCACATACACTTCCAGCCCCTCTGCCTCTTTCCCCTTCTGGCATTCATTCAGAGGTTTTAAAACTCACAGCCTGTGCACACATATACACTTCCAGCCGCTCTGCCTCTTCCCCCTTCTGGGATTCACTCAGACATTTTAAAACTCATAGCCTGTGCACACGCACACACTTCCAGCCGCTCTGCCTCATCCCCCTTCTGGGATTCACTCAGACGTTTTAAAACTCATAGCCTGTGCACACGCACACACTTTCAACCCCTCTGCCTCTTCCCTGTTCCTGCATTCACTCAGACGTTTTAAAACTCACAGCCTGTGAAAAGCACACACACCTCCAGCCCGTCTGCCTCTTCCCTCTTCTTAGATTCACTCAGATGTTTTTTAAACTCACAGCCTGTGCACATGCACACACGTCCAGCCCTTCTGCCTCTTCCCCGTTCCTGCATTCACTCAGACATTTTAAAACTCACAGCCTGTGCAAAGCACATAAACTTCCAGCCGCTCTCCCTCTTCCCCCTTCTGGGATTCACTCAGACATTTTAAAACTCATAGCCTGTGCACACGGACACACTTCCAGCCGCTCTGCCTCATCCCCCTTCTGGGATTCACTCAGACGTTTTAAAACTCACAGCCTGTGCACATGCACACACTTCCAGCCGTTCTGCCTCTTCCCTCTTCCTGGATTCATTCAGAGGTTTTTAAAACTCACAGCATCTGCAAAGCACAGACACTTCCACCCCCTCTGCCTCTTCCCTGTTCTTGGATTCACTCAGACGTTTTAAAACTCAGAGCCTGTGCAAAGCACATAAACTTCCAGCCGCTCTGCCTCTTCCCCCTTCTGGGATTCACTCAGACATTTTAAAACTCATAGCCTGTGCACACGGACACACTTCCAGTCCCTCTCGCTCTTCCCTTTTCCTCCATAAACTCAGACATTTTAAAACTCACAGCCTGTGCACACGCACACACTTTCAACCCCTCTGCTTCTTCCCTGTTCCTGGATTCACTCAGACATTTTTAAAACTCACAGCCTGTGCACATGCACACACTTCCAGCCCTTCTGCCTCTTCCCTCTTCCTGCATTCATTCAGAGGTTTTTAAAACTCACAGCATCTGCAAAGCACAGACACTTCCACCCCCTCTGCCTCTTCCCTGTTCTTGGATTCACTCAGACATTTTTAAAACTCACAGGCTGTGCACAGCACACACTTCCACCCCCTCTGCCTATTCCTTCTTCCTGGATTCACTCAGACATTTTTAAAACTCACAGCCTGTGCACATGCACACACTTTCAACCCCTCTGCCTCTTCCCTTTTTCCTGGATTCATTCAGAGGTTTTTAAAACTCACAGCCTGTGAAAAGCACACACACCTCCAGCCCGTCTGCCTCTTCCCTCTTCTTAGATTCACTCAGATGTTTTTTAAACTCACAGCCTGTGCACATGCACACACTTCCAGCCCTTCTGCCTCTTCCCTGTTCCTGCATTCACTCAGACGTTTTAAAACACACATCCTGTGCATACACGCACACTTCCACCCCCTCTGCCTCTTCCCTGTTCCTGGATTCATTCAGAGGTTTTTAAATCTCACAGCCTGTGCATAGCACACATACTTCCAGTCCCTCTCGCTCTTCCCTTTTCCTCCATAAACTCAGACATTTAAAAACTCACAGCCTGTGCACACGCACACACTTTCAACCCCTCTGCTTCTTCCCTGTTCCTGGATTCACTCAGACATTTTTAAAACTCACAACCTGTGCACATGCACACACTTCCAGCCCTTCTGCCTCTTCCCTCTTCCTGGATTCATTCAGAAGTTTTTAAAACTCACAGCCTGTGCACACGCACACACTTCCAGCCCCTCTGCTTCTTCCCTGTTTCTGGATTCACTCAGACGTTTTTAAAACTCACAGGTGGTGCAAAGCACACAGTTCCAGCCCTTCTGCCTCTTCCCTCTTCCTGGATTCATTCAGAAGTTTTTAAAACTCACAGCCTGTGCACACGCACACACTTCCAGCCCCTCTGCTTCTTCCCTGTTTCTGGATTCACTCAGACGTTTTTAAAACTCACAGACGGTGCAAAGCACACAGTTCCAGCCTGTCGGCCTCTTCACTCTTCCTGGATTCACTCAGACGTTTTTAAAACTCACAGCCTGTGCACAGCACACACTTCCAGCCCTCCTACCTCTTCCCTCTTCCTGGATTCACTCAGACATTTTTAAAACTCACAGCCTGTGCACACACAGACACTTCCAGCCCCTCTGCCTCTTCCCTCTTCCTGGATTCATTCAGAGGTTTTTAAAACTCACAGCCTGTGAAAAGCACACACACCTCCAGCCCGTCTGCCTCTTCCCTCTTCTTAGATTCACTCAGATGTTTTTTAAACTCACAGCCTGTTCACATGCACACACTTCCAGCCCTTCTGCCTCTTCCCTGTTCCTGCATTCACTCAGACGTTTTAAAACACACATCCTGTGCATAAACGCACACTTCCACCCCCTCTGCCTCTTCCCTCTACTTGGATTCACTCAGACGTTTTAAAACTCACAGCCTGTGCACACGCACACACTTCCAGACCCTCTGCCTCTTCCCTCTTCCTGGATTCATTCAGAGGTTTTTAAAACTCACAGCCTGTGAAAAGCACACACACTTCCAGCCCCTCTGCCTCTTCCCTTTTCCTCCATTCACTCAGACGTTTTAAAACTCACAGCCTGTGCACACGCACACATCCAGCCCTCCTACCTCTTGCCTCTTCCTGGATTCACTCAGACGTTTTTAAAACTCACAGCCTGTGCACATGCACACACTTCCAGCCCGTCTGCCTCTTCCCTCTTCCTGGATGCACTCAGACATTTTTAAAACTCACAGGCTGTGCAAAGCACATACACTTCCAGCCCCTCTGCCTCTTTCCCCTTCTGGCATTCATTCAGAGGTTTTAAAACTCACAGCCTGTGCACACATACACACTTCCAGCCCCTCGGCCACTTCCATCTTCCTGGATTCACTCAGACGTTTTAAAACTCAGAGCCTGTGCAAAGCACACAGTTCCAGCCTGTCGGCCTCTTCACTCTTCCTGGATTCAATCAGACGTTTTTAAAACTCACAGCCTGTGCACAGCACACACTTCCAGCCCTCCTACCTCTTCCCTCTTCCTGGATTCACTCAGACATTTTTAAAACTCACAGCCTGTGCAAAGCACATACACTTCCAGCCCCTCTGCCTCTTTCCCCTTCTGGCATTCATTCAGAGGTTTTAAAACTCACAGCCTGTGCACACATATACACTTCCAGCCGCTCTGCCTCATCCCCCTTCTGGGATTCACTCAGACGTTTTAAAACTCATAGCCTGTGCACACGCACACACTTTCAACCCCTCTGCCTCTTCCCTGTTCCTGCATTCACTCAGACGTTTTAAAACTCACAGCCTGTGAAAAGCACACACACCTCCAGCCCGTCTGCCTCTTCCCTCTTCTTAGATTCACTCAGATGTTTTTTAAACTCACAGCCTGTGCACATGCACACACGTCCAGCCCTTCTGCCTCTTCCCCGTTCCTGCATTCACTCAGACATTTTAAAACTCACAGCCTGTGCAAAGCACATAAACTTCCAGCCGCTCTGCCTCTTCCCCCTTCTGGGATTCACTCAGACATTTTAAAACTCATAGCCTGTGCACACGGACACACTTCCAGCCGCTCTGCCTCATCCCCCTTCTGGGATTCACTCAGACGTTTTAAAACTCACAGCCTGTGCACATGCACACACTTCCAGCCGTTCTGCCTCTTCCCTCTTCCTGGATTCATTCAGAGGTTTTTAAAACTCACAGCATCTGCAAAGCACAGACACTTCCACCCCCTCTGCCTCTTCCCTGTTCTTGGATTCACTCAGACGTTTTAAAACTCAGAGCCTGTGCAAAGCACATAAACTTCCAGCCGCTCTGCCTCTTCCCCCTTCTGGGATTCACTCAGACATTTTAAAACTCATAGCCTGTGCACACGGACACACTTCCAGTCCCTCTCGCTCTTCCCTTTTCCTCCATAAACTCAGACATTTTAAAACTCACAGCCTGTGCAAACGCACACACTTTCAACCCCTCTGCTTCTTCCCTGTTCCTGGATTCACTCAGACATTTTTAAAACTCACAGCCTGTGCACATGCACACACTTCCAGCCCTTCTGCCTCTTCCCTCTTCCTGCATTCATTCAGAGGTTTTTAAAACTCACAGCATCTGCAAAGCACAGACACTTCCACCCCCTCTGCCTCTTCCCTGTTCTTGGATTCACTCAGACATTTTTAAAACTCACAGGCTGTGCACAGCACACACTTCCACCCCCTCTGCCTATTCCTTCTTCCTGGATTCACTCAGACATTTTTAAAACTCACAGCCTGTGCACATGCACACACTTTCAACCCCTCTGCCTCTTCCCTCTTCCTGGATTCACTCAGACATTTTTAAAACTCACAGCCTGTGCACATGCACACACTTTCAACCCCTCTGCCTCTTCCCTCTTCCTGGATTCATTCAGAAGTTTTTAAAACTCACAGCCTGTGCACACGCACACACTTCCAGCCCCTCTGCTTCTTCCCTGTTTCTGGATTCACTCAGACGTTTTTAAAACTCACAGGTGGTGCAAAGCACACAGTTCCAGCCTGTCGGCCTCTTCACTCTTCCTCGATTCACTCAGACGTTTTTAAAACTCACAGCCTGTGCACAGCACACACTTCCAGCCCTCCTACCTCTTCCCTCTTCCTGGATTCACTCAGACATTTTTAAAACTCACAGCCTGTGCACACACAGACACTTCCAGCCCCTCGGCCTATTCCCTCTAACTGTATTCGATTAGAGTTTTTAAAAATCACAGCCTGTACACACACACACACACTTCCAGCCCCTCTGCCTCTTCCCTCTTCCTGGATTCACTCAGACGTTTTTAAAACTCACAGCCTGTGTACATGCACACACTTCCAGCCCCTCTGCCTCTTCCCTCTTCCTGGATTCACTCAGACATTTTTAAAACTCACAGCCTGTGTACATGCACACACTTCCAGCCCGTCTGCCTCTTCCCTCTTCCTGGATGCACTCAGACGTTTTTAAAACTCACAGCCTGTGCACATGCAAATACTTTCAGCCCCTCTGCTTCTTCCCTGTTCCTGGATTCACTCAGACGTTTCTAAAACTCACAGGCTGTGCAAAGCACATACACTTCCAGCCCCTCTGCCTCTTTCCCCTTCTGGCATTCATTCAGAGGTTTTAAAACTCACAGCCTGTGCACACATACACACTTCCAGCCCCTCGGCCACTTCCCTCTTCCTGGATTCACTCAGACGTTTTAAAACTCAGAGCCTGTGCAAAGCACATACACTTCCAGCCGCTCTGCCTCTTCCCCCTTCTGGGATTCACTCAAACATTTTAAAACTCATAGCCTGTGCACACGGACACACTTCCAGCCGCTCTGCCTCATCCCCCTTCTGGGATTCACTCAGACGTTTTAAAACTCATAGCCTGTGCACACGCACACACTTTCAACCCCTCTGCCTCTTCCCTGTTCCTGCATTCACTCAGACGTTTTAAAACTCACAGCCTGTGCACACGCACACACTTTCAACCCCTCTGCTTCTTCCCTGTTCCTGGATTCACTCAGACATTTTTAAAACTCACAACCTGTGCACATGCACACACTTCCAGCCCTTCTGCCTCTTCCCTCTTCCTGGATTCATTCAGAAGTTTTTAATACTCACAGCCTGTGCACACGCACACACTTCCAGCCCCTCTGCTTCTTCCCTGTTTCTGGATTCACTCAGACGTTTTTAAAACTCACAGGTGGTGCAAAGCACACAGTTCCAGCCTGTCGGCCTCTTCACTCTTCCTGGATTCACTCAGACGTTTTTAAAACTCACAGCCTGTGCACAGCACACACTTCCAGCCCTCCTACCTCTTCCCTCTTCCTGGATTCACTCAGACATTTTTAAAACTCACAGCCTGTGCACACACAGACACTTCCAGCCCCTCGGCCTATTCCCTCTAACTGGATTCGATTAGAGTTTTTAAAAATCACAGCCTGTACACACACACACACACTTCCAGCCCCTCTGCCTCTTCCCTCTTCCTGGATTCACTCAGACGTTTTTAAAACTCACAGCCTGTGTACATGCACACACTTCCAGCCCCTCTGCCTCTTCCCTCTTCCTGGATTCACTCAGACATTTTTAAAACTCACAGCCTGTGTACATGCACACACTTCCAGCCCGTCTGCCTCTTCCCTCTTCCTGGATGCACTCAGACGTTTTTAAAACTCACAGCCTGTGCACATGCAAATACTTTCAGCCCCTCTGCTTCTTCCCTGTTCCTGGATTCACTCAGACGTTTCAAAAACTCACAGGCTGTGCAAAGCACATACACTTCCAGCCCCTCTGCCTCTTTCCCCTTCTGGCATTCATTCAGAGGTTTTAAAACTCACAGCCTGTGCACACATACACACTTCCAGCCCCTCGGCCACTTCCCTCTTCCTGGATTCACTCAGACGTTTTAAAACTCATAGCCTGTGCACACGCACACACTTCCAGCCGCTCTGCCTCATCCCCCTTCTGGGATTCACTCAGACGTTTTAAAACTCATAGCCTGTGCACACGCACACACTTTCAACCCCTCTGCCTCTTCCCTGTTCCTGCATTCACTCAGACGTTTTAAAACTCACAGCCTGTGCACATGCACATAATTTCAGACCCTCTGCCTCTTCCCTCTTCCTGGATTCATTCAGAGGTTTTTAAAACTCACAGCCTGTGAAAAGCAAACACACCTCCAGCCCGTCTGCCTCTTCCCTCTTCTTAGATTCACTCAGACAATTTAAAACTCATAGCCTGTGCACACGCACACTCTTCCAGCCCTTCTGCCTCTTCCCTGTTCCTGCATTCACTCAGACGTTTTAAAACACACATCCTGTGCATACACGCACACTTCCACCCCCTCTGCCTCTTCCCTCTTCTTGGATTCACTCAGACGTTTTAAAACTCACAGCCTGTGCACACGCACACACTTCCAGCCCCTCTGCCTCTTCCCTCTTCCTGGATTCATTCAGAGGTTTTTAAAACTCACAGCCTGTGAAAAGCACACACACTTCCAGCCCCTCTGCCTCTTCCCTTTTCCTCCATTCACTCAGACATTTTAAAACTCACAGCCTGTGCACACGAACACATCCAGCCCTTCTGCCTCTTCACTCTTCCTGGATTCACTCAAACATTTTTAAAACTCACAGGCTGTGCACAGCACACACTTTAGCCCATCTGCCTCTTCCCTCTTCCTGGATTCATTCAGAGGTTTTTAAAACTCACAGCCTGTGCACACATGGACAATTCCAGCCCCTCTGCCTCGTCCCTCTTCCTGGATTCACTCAGACATTTTTAAAACTCACAGCCTGTGCACAGCATACACTTTAGCCCCTCTGCCTCTTCCCTCTTCCTGGATTCATTCAGAGGTTTTTAAAACTCACAGCCGGAGCAAAGCACAAACACTTCCACCCCCTCTGCCTCTTCCCTCTTCTTGGATTCACTTAGACGTTTTAAAACTCACAGCCTGTGCACACGCACACACTTCCAGCCCCTCTGCCTCTTCCCTCTTCCTGGATTCATTCAGAGGTTTTTAAAACTCACAGCCTGTGAAAAGCACACACACTTCCAGCCCCTCTGCCTCTTCTCTTTTCCTCCATTCACTCAGACGTTTTAAAACTCACAGCCTGTGCACACGCACACATCCAGCCCTTCTGCCTCTTCACTCTTCCTGGATGCACTCAGACATTTTTAAAACTCACAGGCTGTGCACAGCACACACTTCCAGCCCTTCTGCCTCTTCCCTGTTCCTGGATTCATTCAGAGGTTTTTAAATCTCACAGCCTGTGCATAGCACACACACTTCCAGTCCCTCTCGCTCTTCCCTTTTCCTCCATAAGCTCAGACATTTTAAAACCCACAGCCTGTGCACACGCACACACTTTCAACCCCTCTGCTTCTTCCCTGTTCCTGGATTCACTCAGACATTTTTAAAACTCACAGCCTGTGCACATGCACACACTTCCAGCCCTTCTGCCTCTTCCCTCTTCCTGGATTCATTCAGAAGTTTTTAAAACTCACAGCCTGTGCACACACACACACTTCCAGCCCCTCTGCTTCTTCCCTGTTTCTGGATTCACTCAGACGTTTTTAAAACTCACAGGTGGTGCAAAGCACACAGTTCCAGCCTGTCGGCCTCTTCACTCTTCCTGGATTCACTCAGACGTTTTTAAAACTCACAGCCTGTGCACAGCACACACTTCCAGCCCTCCTACCTCTTCCCTCTTCCTGGATTCACTCAGACATTTTTAAAACTCACAGCCTGTGCACACACAGACACTTCCAGCCCCTCGGCCTATTCCCTCTAACTGGATTCGATTAGAGTTTTTAAAAATCACAGCCTGTGCACACACACACACACTTCCAGCCCCTCTGCCTCTTCCCTCTTCCTGGATTCACTCAGACGTTTTTAAAACTCACAGCCTGTGCACATGCAAATACTTTCAGCCCCTCTGCTTCTTCCCTGTTCCTGGATTCACTCAGACGTTTCTAAAACTCACAGCCTGTGCAAAGCACACACACTTCCAGCCCCTCGGCCTATTCCCTCTAACTGGATTCGATTAGAGTTTTTAAAAATCACAGCCTGTGCACACACACACACACACTTCCAGCCCCTCTGCCTCTTTCCCCTTCTGGCATTCATTCAGAGGTTTTAAAACTCACAGCCTGTGCACACATACACACTTCCAGCCCCTCGGCCACTTCCCTCTTCCTGGATTCACTCAGACATTTTAAAACTCAGAGCCTGTGCAAAGCACATACACTTCCAGCCGCTCTGCCTCTTCCCCCTTCTGGCATTCATTCAGAGGTTTTAAAACTCACAGCCTGTGCACACATACACACTTCCAGCCCCTCGGCCACTTCCCTCTTCCTGGATTCACTCAGACGTTTTAAAACTCAGAGCCTGTGCAAAGCACATACACTTCCAGCCGCTCTGCCTCTTCCCCCTTCTGGGATTCACTCAGACATTTTAAAACTCATAGCCTGTGCACACGCACACTCTTCCAGCCGCTCTGCCTCATGCCCCTTCTGGGATTCACTCAGACGTTTTAAAACTCATAGCCTGTGCACACGCACACACTTTCAACCCCTCTGCCTCTTCCCTGTTCCTGCATTCACTCAGACGTTTTAAAACTCACAGCCTGTGCACATGGACATAATTCCAGACCCTCTGCCTCTTCCCTCTTCCTGGATTCATTCAGAGGTTTTTAAAACTCACAGCCTGTGAAAAGCACACACACTTCCAGCCCGTCTGCCTCTTCCCTCTTCCTGGATGCACTCAGACGTTTTTAAAACTCACAGCCTGTGCACATGCAAATACTTTCAGCCCCTCTGCTTCTTCCCTGTTCCTGGATTCACTCAGACGTTTCTAAAACTCACAGCCTGTGCAAAGCACACACACTTCCAGCCCCTCTGCCGCTTCCCTCTTCCTGGATTCACTCAAACATTTTTAAAACTCACAGGCTGTGCACAGCACACACTTTAGCCCATCTGCCTCTTCCCTCTTCCTGGATTCATTCAGAGGTTTTTAAAACTCACAGCCGGAGCAAAGCACAAACACTTCCAGTCCCTCTGCCTCTTCCCTGTTCCTGCATTCACTCAGACGTTTTAAAACACACATCCTGTGCATACACGCACACTTCCACCCCCTCTGCCTCTTCCCTCTTCTTGGATTCACTCAGACGTTTTAAAACTCACAGCCTGTGCACACGCACACACTTCCAGCCCCTCTGCCTCTTCCCTCTTCCTGGATTCATTCAGAGGTTTTTAAAACTCACAGCCTGTGAAAAGCACACACACTTCCAGCCCCTCTGCCTCTTCCCTTTTCCTCCATTCACTCAGACGTTTTAAAACTCACAGCCTGTGCACACGCACACATCCAGCCCTTCTGCCTCTTCACTCTTCCTGGATGCATTCAGACATTTTTAAAACTCACAGGCTGTGCACAGCACACACTTCCAGCCCTTCTGCCTCTTCCCTGTTCCTGGATTCATTCAGAGGTTTTTAAATCTCACAGCCTGTGCATAGCACACACACTTCCAGTCCCTCTCGCTCTTCCCTTTTCCTCCATAAACTCAGACATTTTAAAACTCACAGCCTGTGCACACGCACACACTTTCAACCCCTCTGGTTCTTCCCTGTTCCTGGATTCACTCAGACATTTTTAAAACTCACAGCCTGTGCACATGCACACACTTCCAGCCCTTCTGCCTCTTCCCTCTTCCTGGATTCATTCAGAAGTTTTTAAAACTCACAGCCTGTGCACACGCACACACTTCCAGCCCCTCTGCTTCTTCCCTGTTTCTGGATTCACTCAGACGTTTTTAAAACTCACAGGCGGTGCAAAGCACACAGTTCCAGCCTGTCGGCCTCTTCACTCTTCCTGGATTCACTCAGACGTTTTTAAAACTCACAGCCTGTGCACAGCACACACTTCCAGCCCTCCTACCTCTTCCCTCTTCCTGGATTCACTCAGACATTTTTAAAACTCACAGCCTGTGCACACACAGACACTTCCAGCCCCTCGGCCTATTCCCTCTAACTGGATTCGATTAGAGTTTTTAAAAATCACAGCCTGTGCACACACACACACACTTCCAGCCCCTCTGCCTCTTCCCTCTTCCTGGATTCACTCAGACGTTTTTAAAACTCACAGCCTGTGTACATGCACACACTTTAGCCCCTCTGCCTCTTCCCTCTTCCTGGATTCATTCAGAGGTTTTTAAAACTCACAGCCGGAGCAAAGCACACACACTTCCAGCCCCTCTGCCTCTTCTCTTTTCCTCCATTCACTCAGACGTTTTAAAACTCACAGCCTGTGCACACGCACACATCCAGCCCTTCTGCCTCTTCACTCTTCCTGGATGCACTCAGACATTTTTAAAACTCACAGGCTGTGCACAGCACACACTTCCAGCCCTTCTGCCTCTTCCCTGTTCCTGGATTCATTCAGAGGTTTTTAAATCTCACAGCCTGTGCATAGCACACACACTTCCAGTCCCTCTCGCTCTTCCCTTTTCCTCCATAAGCTCAGACATTTTAAAACCCACAGCCTGTGCACACGCACACACTTTCAACCCCTCTGCTTCTTCCCTGTTCCTGGATTCACTCAGACATTTTTAAAACTCACAGCCTGTGCACATGCACACACTTCCAGCCCTTCTGCCTCTTCCCTCTTCCTGGATTCATTCAGAAGTTTTTAAAACTCACAGCCTGTGCACACACACACACTTCCAGCCCCTCTGCTTCTTCCCTGTTTCTGGATTCACTCAGACGTTTTTAAAACTCACAGGTGGTGCAAAGCACACAGTTCCAGCCTGTCGGCCTCTTCACTCTTCCTGGATTCACTCAGACGTTTTTAAAACTCACAGCCTGTGCACAGCACACACTTCCAGCCCTCCTACCTCTTCCCTCTTCCTGGATTCACTCAGACATTTTTAAAACTCACAGCCTGTGCACACACAGACACTTCCAGCCCCTCGGCCTATTCCCTCTAACTGGATTCGATTAGAGTTTTTAAAAATCACAGCCTGTGCACACACACACACACTTCCAGCCCCTCTGCCTCTTCCCTCTTCCTGGATTCACTCAGACGTTTTTAAAACTCACAGCCTGTGCACATGCAAATACTTTCAGCCCCTCTGCTTCTTCCCTGTTCCTGGATTCACTCAGACGTTTCTAAAACTCACAGCCTGTGCAAAGCACACACACTTCCAGCCCCTCGGCCTATTCCCTCTAACTGGATTCGATTAGAGTTTTTAAAAATCACAGCCTGTGCACACACACACACACACTTCCAGCCCCTCTGCCTCTTTCCCCTTCTGGCATTCATTCAGAGGTTTTAAAACTCACAGCCTGTGCACACATACACACTTCCAGCCCCTCGGCCACTTCCCTCTTCCTGGATTCACTCAGACATTTTAAAACTCAGAGCCTGTGCAAAGCACATACACTTCCAGCCGCTCTGCCTCTTCCCCCTTCTGGCATTCATTCAGAGGTTTTAAAACTCACAGCCTGTGCACACATACACACTTCCAGCCCCTCGGCCACTTCCCTCTTCCTGGATTCACTCAGACGTTTTAAAACTCAGAGCCTGTGCAAAGCACATACACTTCCAGCCGCTCTGCCTCTTCCCCCTTCTGGGATTCACTCAGACATTTTAAAACTCATAGCCTGTGCACACGCACACTCTTCCAGCCGCTCTGCCTCATGCCCCTTCTGGGATTCACTCAGACGTTTTAAAACTCATAGCCTGTGCACACGCACACACTTTCAACCCCTCTGCCTCTTCCCTGTTCCTGCATTCACTCAGACGTTTTAAAACTCACAGCCTGTGCACATGGACATAATTCCAGACCCTCTGCCTCTTCCCTCTTCCTGGATTCATTCAGAGGTTTTTAAAACTCACAGCCTGTGAAAAGCACACACACTTCCAGCCCGTCTGCCTCTTCCCTCTTCCTGGATGCACTCAGACGTTTTTAAAACTCACAGCCTGTGCACATGCAAATACTTTCAGCCCCTCTGCTTCTTCCCTGTTCCTGGATTCACTCAGACGTTTCTAAAACTCACAGCCTGTGCAAAGCACACACACTTCCAGCCCCTCTGCCGCTTCCCTCTTCCTGGATTCACTCAGATGTTTTAAAACTCACAGCCTGTGCACACGCAGACACTTCCAGGCCTTCTACCTCTTGCCTCTTCCTGGATTCACTCAAACATTTTTAAAACTCACAGGCTGTGCACAGCACACACTTTAGCCCATCTGCCTCTTCCCTCTTCCTGGATTCATTCAGAGGTTTTTAAAACTCACAGCCGGAGCAAAGCACAAACACTTCCAGTCCCTCTGCCTCTTCCCTGTTCCTGCATTCACTCAGACGTTTTAAAACACACATCCTGTGCATACACGCACACTTCCACCCCCTCTGCCTCTTCCCTCTTCTTGGATTCACTCAGACGTTTTAAAACTCACAGCCTGTGCACACGCACACACTTCCAGCCCCTCTGCCTCTTCCCTCTTCCTGGATTCATTCAGAGGTTTTTAAAACTCACAGCCTGTGAAAAGCACACACACTTCCAGCCCCTCTGCCTCTTCCCTTTTCCTCCATTCACTCAGACGTTTTAAAACTCACAGCCTGTGCACACGCACACATCCAGCCCTTCTGCCTCTTCACTCTTCCTGGATGCATTCAGACATTTTTAAAACTCACAGGCTGTGCACAGCACACACTTCCAGCCCTTCTGCCTCTTCCCTGTTCCTGGATTCATTCAGAGGTTTTTAAATCTCACAGCCTGTGCATAGCACACACACTTCCAGTCCCTCTCGCTCTTCCCTTTTCCTCCATAAACTCAGACATTTTAAAACTCACAGCCTGTGCACACGCACACACTTTCAACCCCTCTGGTTCTTCCCTGTTCCTGGATTCACTCAGACATTTTTAAAACTCACAGCCTGTGCACATGCACACACTTCCAGCCCTTCTGCCTCTTCCCTCTTCCTGGATTCATTCAGAAGTTTTTAAAACTCACAGCCTGTGCACACGCACACACTTCCAGCCCCTCTGCTTCTTCCCTGTTTCTGGATTCACTCAGACGTTTTTAAAACTCACAGGCGGTGCAAAGCACACAGTTCCAGCCTGTCGGCCTCTTCACTCTTCCTGGATTCACTCAGACGTTTTTAAAACTCACAGCCTGTGCACAGCACACACTTCCAGCCCTCCTACCTCTTCCCTCTTCCTGGATTCACTCAGACATTTTTAAAACTCACAGCCTGTGCACACACAGACACTTCCAGCCCCTCGGCCTATTCCCTCTAACTGGATTCGATTAGAGTTTTTAAAAATCACAGCCTGTGCACACACACACACACTTCCAGCCCCTCTGCCTCTTCCCTCTTCCTGGATTCACTCAGACGTTTTTAAAACTCACAGCCTGTGTACATGCACACACTTTAGCCCCTCTGCCTCTTCCCTCTTCCTGGATTCATTCAGAGGTTTTTAAAACTCACAGCCGGAGCAAAGCACACACACTTCCAGCCCCTCTGCCTCTTCCCTTTTCCTCCATTCACTCAGACGTTTTAAAACTCACAGCCTGTGCACACGCACACATCCAGCCCTTCTGCCTCTTCACTCTTCCTGGATGCATTCAGACATTTTTAAAACTCACAGGCTGTGCACAGCACACACTTCCAGCCCTTCTGCCTCTTCCCTCTTCCTGGATTCATTCAGAAGTTTTTAAAACTCACAGCCTGTGCACACGCACACACTTCCAGCCCCTCTGCTTCTTCCCTGTTTCTGGATTCACTCAGACGTTTTTAAAACTCACAGCCTGTGCACACACAGACACTTCCAGCCCCTCGGACTATTCCCTCTAACTGGATTCGATTAGAGTTTTTAAAAATCACAGCCTGTGCACACACACACACACTTCCAGCCCCTCTGCCTCTTCCCTCTTCCTGGATTCACTCAGACGTTTTTAAAACTCACAGCCTGTGTACATGCACACACTTTAGCCCCTCTGCCTCTTCCCTCTTCCTGGATTCATTCAGAGGTTTTTAAAACTCACAGCCGGAGCAAAGCACAAACACTTCCAGTCCCTCTGCCTCTTCCCTGTTCCTGCATTCACTCAGACGTTTTAAAACACACATCCTGTGCATACACACACACTTCCACCCCCTCTGCCTCTTCCCTCTTCTTGGATTCACTCAGACGTTTTAAAACTCACAGCCTGTGCACACGCACACACTTTCAACCCCTCTGCTTCTTCCCTGTTCCTGGATTCACTCAGACATTTTTAAAACTCACAGCCTGTGCACACGCACACACTTCCAGCCCCTCTGCTTCTTCCCTGTTTCTGGATTCACTCAGACGTTTTTAAAACTCACAGGCGGTGCAAAGCACACAGTTCCAGCCTGTCGGCCTCTTCACTCTTCCTGGATTCACTCAGACGTTTTTAAAACTCACAGCCTGTGCACAGCACACACTTCCAGCCCTCCTACCTCTTCCCTCTTCCTGGATTCACTCAGACATTTTTAAAACTCACAGCCTGTGCACACACAGACACTTCCAGCCCCTCGGCCTATTCCCTCTAACTGGATTCGATTAGAGTTTTTAAAAATCACAGCCTGTGCACACACACACACACTTCCAGCCCCTCTGCCTCTTCCCTCTTCCTGGATTCACTCAGACGTTTTTAAAACTCACAGCCTGTGTACATGCACACACTTCCAGCCCGTCTGCCTCTACCCTCTTCCTGGATGCACTCAGACGTTTTTAAAACTCACAGCCTGTGCACATGCAAATACTTTCAGCCCCTCTGCTTCTTCCCTGTTCCTGGATTCACTCAGACGTTTCTAAAACTCACAGCCTGTGCAAAGCACACACACTTCCAGCCCCTCTGCCGCTTCCCTCTTCCTGGATTCACTCAGATGTTTTAAAACTCACAGCCTGTGCACACGCAGACACTTCCAGGCCTTCTACCTCTTGCCTCTTCCTGGATTCACTCAAACATTTTTAAAACTCACAGGCTGTGCACAGCACACACTTTAGCCCCTCTGCCTCTTCCCTCTTCCTGGATTCATTCAGAGGTTTTCAAAACTCACAGCCGGAGCAAAGCACAAACACTTCCAGTCCCTCTGCCTCTTCCCTGTTCCTGCATTCACTCAGATGTTTTAAAACTCACAGCCTGTGCACACACGGACAATTCCAGCCCCTCTGCCTCGTCCCTCTTCCTGGATTCACTCAGACATTTTTAAAACTCAAAGCCTGTGCACATGCACACACTTCCAGCCCTTCTGCCTCTTCCCTCTTCCTGGATTCATTCAGAAGTTTTTAAAACTCACAGCCTGTGCACACGCACACACTTCCAGCCCCTCTGCTTCTTCCCTGTTTCTGGATTCACTCAGACGTTTTTAAAACTCACAGGCGGTGCAAAGCACACAGTTCCAGCCTGTCGGCCTCTTCACTCTTCCTGGATTCACTCAGACGTTTTTAAAACTCACAGCCTGTGCACAGCACACACTTCCAGCCCTCCTACCTCTTCCTTCTTCCTGGATTCACTCAGACATTTTTAAAACTCACAGCCTGTGCACACGCACACACTTCCAGCCCCTCTGCCTCTTCCCTCTTCCTGGATTCATTCAGACGTTTTAAAACTCACAGCCTGTGCACATGCACACATCCAGCCCTTCTGCCTCTTCACTCTTCCTGGATGCACTCAGACATTTTTAAAACTCACAGGCTGTGCACAGCACACACTTCCAGCCCTTCTACCTCTTCCCTCTTCCTGGATTCACTCAGACATTTTTAAAACTCACAGCCTGTGCACACACAGACACTTCCAGCCCCTCGGCCTATTCCCTCTAACTGGATTCGATTAGAGTTTTAAAAAATCACAGCCTGTGCACACATACACACACTTCCAGCCCCTCTGCCTCTTTCCCCTTCTGGCATTCATTCAGAGGTTTTAAAACTCACAGCCTGTGCACACATACACACTTCCAGCCCCTCGGCCACTTCCCTCTTCCTGGATTCACTCAGACGTTTTAAAACTCAGAGCCTGTGCAAAGCACATACACTTCCAGCCGCTCTGCCTCTTCCCCCTTCTGGGATTCACTCAGACAATTTAAAACTCATAGCCTGTGCACACGCACACTCTTCCAGCCGCTCTGCCTCATCCCCCTTCTTAGATTCACTCAGATGTTTTTTAAACTCACAGCCTGTGCACATGCACACACTTCCAGCCCTTCTGCCTCTTCCCTGTTCCTGCATTCACTCAGACGTTTTAAAACACACATCCTGTGCATACACGCACACTTCCACCCCCTCTGCCTCTTCCCTCTTCTTGGATTCTCTCAGACGTTTTAAAACTCACAGCCTGTGCACACGCACACACTTCCAGCCCCTCTGCCTCTTCCCTCTTCCTGGATTCATTCAGAGGTTTTTAAAACTCACAGCCTGTGAAAAGCACACACACTTCCACCCCCTCTGCCTCTTCCCTTTTCCTCCATTCACTCAGACGTTTTAAAACTCACAGCCTGTGCACACGCACACATCCAGCCCTTCTGCCTCTTCACTCTTCCTGGATGCACTCAGACATTTTTAAAACTCATAGGCTGTGCACAGCACACACTTCCAGCCCTTCTCCCTCTTCCCTGTTCCTGGATTCATTCAGAGGTTTTTAAATCTCACAGCCTGTGCATAGCACACACACTTCCAGTCCCTCTCGCTCTTCCCTTTTCCTCCATAAACTCAGACATTTTAAAACTCACAGCCTGTGCACACGCACACACTTTCAACCCCTCTGCTTCTTCCCTGTTCCTGGATTCACTCAGACATTTTTAAAACTCACAGCCTGTGCACATGCACACACTTCCAGCCCTTCTGCCTCTTCCCTCTTCCTGGATTCATTCAGATGTTTTTAAAACTCACAGCCTGTGCACACGCACACACTTCCAGCCCCTCTGCTTCTTCCCTGTTTCTGGATTCACTCAGACGTTTTTAAAACTCACAGGCGGTGCAAAGCACACAGTTCCAGCCTGTCGGCCTCTTCACTCTTCCTGGATTCACTCAGACGTTTTTAAAACTCACAGCCTGTGCACAGCACACACTTCCAGCCCTCCTACCTCTTCCTTCTTCCTGGATTCACTCAGACATTTTTAAAACTCACAGCCTGTGCACACACAGACACTTCCAGCCCCTCGGCCTATTCCCTCTAACTGGATTCGATTAGAGTTTTTAAAAATCACAGCCTGTGCACACACACACACACACTTCCAGCCCCTCTGCCTCTTTCCCCTTCTGGCATTCATTCAGAGGTTTTAAAACTCACAGCCTGTGCACACATACACACTTCCAGCCCCTCGGCCACTTCCCTCTTCCTGGATTCACTCAGACATTTTAAAACTCAGAGCCTGTGCAAAGCACATACACTTCCAGCCCCTCTGCCTCTTCCCTGTTCCTGGATTCATTCAGAGGTTTTTAAAACTCACAGCATCTGCAAAGCACAGACACTTCCACCCCCTCTGCCTCTTCCCTGTTCTTGGATTCACTCAGACATTTTTAAAACTCACAGGCTGTGCACAGCACACATTTCCAGCCCTTCTGCCTCTTCCCTCTTCCTGGATTCATTTAGAGGTTTTTAAATCTCACAGCCTGTGCATAGCACACACACTTCCAGTCCCTCTCGCTCTTCCCTTTTCCTCCATAAACTCAGACATTTTAAAACTCACAGCCTGTGCACACGCACACACTTTCAACCCCTCTGCTTCTTCCCTGTTCCTGGATTCACTCAGACATTTTTAAAACTCACAGCCTGTGCACATGCACACACTTCCAGCCCTTCTGCCTCTTCCCTCTTCCTTGATTCATTCAGAAGTTTTTAAAACTCACAGCCTGTGCACACGCACACACTTTCAACCCCTCTGCTTCTTCCCTGTTCCTGGATTCACTCAGACATTTTTAAAACTCACAGCCTGTGCACATGCACACACTTCCAGCCCCTCTGCCTCTTCCCTCTTCCTGGATTCATTCAGAGGTTTTTAAAACTCACAGCCGGAGCAAAGCACAAACACTTCCAGTCCCTCTGCCTCTTCCCTGTTCCTGCATTCACTCAGATGTTTTAAAACTCACAGCCTGTGCACACACGGACAATTCCAGCCCCTCTGCCTCGTCCCTCTTCCTGGATTCACTCAGACATTTTTAAAACTCAAAGCCTGTGCACATGCACACACTTCCAGCCCTTCTGCCTCTTCCCTGTTCCTGGATTCATTCAGAAGTTTTTAAAACTCACAGCCTGTGCACAGCACACATTTCCAGCCCTTCTGCCTCTTCCCTCTTCCTGGATTCATTTAGAGGTTTTTAAATCTCACAGCCTGTGCATAGCACACACACTTCCAGTCCCTCTCGCTCTTCCCTTTTCCTCCATAAACTCAGACATTTTAAAACTCACAGCCTCTGCACACGCACACACTTTCAACCCCTCTGCTTCTTCCCTGTTCCTGGATTCACTCAGACATTTTTAAAACTCACAGCCTGTGCACATGCACACACTTCCAGCCCTTCTGCCTCTTCCCTCTTCCTTGATTCATTCAGAAGTTTTTAAAACTCACAGCCTGTGCACACGCACACACTTCCAGCCCCTCTGCTTCTTCCCTGTTTCTGGATTCACTCAGACGTTTTTAAAACTCACAGACGGTGCAAAGCACACAGTTCCAGCCTGTCGGCCTCTTCACTCTTCCTGGATTCACTCAGACGTTTTTAAAACTCACAGCCTGTGCACAGCACACACTTCCAGCCCTCCTACCTCTTCCCTCTTCCTGGATTCACTCAGACATTTTTAAAACTCACAGCCTGTGCACACACAGACACTTCCAGCCCCTCTGCCTCTTCCCTCTTCCTGGATTCATTCAGAGGTTTTTAAAACTCACAGCCGGAGCAAAGCACAAACACTTCCAGTCCCTCTGCCTCTTCCCTGTTCCTGCATTCACTCAGATGTTTTAAAACTCACAGCCTGTGCACACACGGACAATTCCAGCCCTTCTGCCTCGTCCCTCTTCCTGGATTCACTCAGACATTTTTAAAACTCAAAGCCTGTGCACATGCACACACTTCCAGCCCTTCTGCCTCTTCCCTGTTCCTGGATTCATTCAGAAGTTTTTAAAACTCACAGCCTGTGCACACGCACACACTTCCAGCCCCTCTGCTTCTTCCCTGTTTCTGGATTCACTCAGACGTTTTTAAAACTCACAGGCGGTGCAAAGCACACAGTTCCAGCCTGTCGGCCTCTTCACTCTTCCTGGATTCACTCAGACGTTTTTAAAACTCACAGCCTGTGCACAGCACACACTTCCAGCCCTCCTACCTCTTCCTTCTTCCTGGATTCACTCAGACATTTTTAAAACTCACAGCCTGTGCACACACAGACACTTCCAGCCCCTCGGCCTATTCCCTCTAACTGGATTCGATTAGAGTTTTTAAAAATCACAGCCTGTGCACACACACACACACACTTCCAGCCCCTCTGCCTCTTTCCCCTTCTGGCATTCATTCAGAGGTTTTAAAACTCACAGCCTGTGCACACATACACACTTCCAGCCCCTCGGCCACTTCCCTCTTCCTGGATTCACTCAGACATTTTAAAACTCAGAGCCTGTGCAAAGCACATACACTTCCAGCCCCTCTGCCTCTTCCCTGTTCCTGGATTCATTCAGAGGTTTTTAAAACTCACAGCATCTGCAAAGCACAGACACTTCCACCCCCTCTGCCTCTTCCCTGTTCTTGGATTCACTCAGACATTTTTAAAACTCACAGGCTGTGCACAGCACACATTTCCAGCCCTTCTGCCTCTTCCCTCTTCCTGGATTCATTTAGAGGTTTTTAAATCTCACAGCCTGTGCATAGCACACACACTTCCAGTCCCTCTCGCTCTTCCCTTTTCCTCCATAAACTCAGACATTTTAAAACTCACAGCCTGTGCACACGCACACACTTTCAACCCCTCTGCTTCTTCCCTGTTCCTGGATTCACTCAGACATTTTTAAAACTCACAGCCTGTGCACATGCACACACTTCCAGCCCTTCTGCCTCTTCCCTCTTCCTTGATTCATTCAGAAGTTTTTAAAACTCACAGCCTGTGCACACGCACACACTTTCAACCCCTCTGCTTCTTCCCTGTTCCTGGATTCACTCAGACATTTTTAAAACTCACAGCCTGTGCACATGCACACACTTCCAGCCCCTCTGCCTCTTCCCTCTTCCTGGATTCATTCAGAGGTTTTTAAAACTCACAGCCGGAGCAAAGCACAAACACTTCCAGTCCCTCTGCCTCTTCCCTGTTCCTGCATTCACTCAGATGTTTTAAAACTCACAGCCTGTGCACACACGGACAATTCCAGCCCCTCTGCCTCGTCCCTCTTCCTGGATTCACTCAGACATTTTTAAAACTCAAAGCCTGTGCACATGCACACACTTCCAGCCCTTCTGCCTCTTCCCTGTTCCTGGATTCATTCAGAAGTTTTTAAAACTCACAGCCTGTGCACAGCACACATTTCCAGCCCTTCTGCCTCTTCCCTCTTCCTGGATTCATTTAGAGGTTTTTAAATCTCACAGCCTGTGCATAGCACACACACTTCCAGTCCCTCTCGCTCTTCCCTTTTCCTCCATAAACTCAGACATTTTAAAACTCACAGCCTGTGCACACGCACACACTTTCAACCCCTCTGCTTCTTCCCTGTTCCTGGATTCACTCAGACATTTTTAAAACTCACAGCCTGTGCACATGCACACACTTCCAGCCCTTCTGCCTCTTCCCTCTTCCTTGATTCATTCAGAAGTTTTTAAAACTCACAGCCTGTGCACACGCACACACTTCCAGCCCCTCTGCTTCTTCCCTGTTTCTGGATTCACTCAGACGTTTTTAAAACTCACAGACGGTGCAAAGCACACAGTTCCAGCCTGTCGGCCTCTTCACTCTTCCTGGATTCACTCAGACGTTTTTAAAACTCACAGCCTGTGCACAGCACACACTTCCAGCCCTCCTACCTCTTCCCTCTTCCTGGATTCACTCAGACATTTTTAAAACTCACAGCCTGTGCACACACAGACACTTCCAGCCCCTCTGCCTCTTCCCTCTTCCTGGATTCATTCAGAGGTTTTTAAAACTCACAGCCGGAGCAAAGCACAAACACTTCCAGTCCCTCTGCCTCTTCCCTGTTCCTGCATTCACTCAGATGTTTTAAAACTCACAGCCTGTGCACACACGGACAATTCCAGCCCCTCTGCCTCGTCCCTCTTCCTGGATTCACTCAGACATTTTTAAAACTCAAAGCCTGTGCACATGCACACACTTCCAGCCCTTCTGCCTCTTCCCTGTTCCTGGATTCATTCAGAAGTTTTTAAAACTCACAGCCTGTGCACACGCACACACTTCCAGCCCCTCTGCTTTTTCCCTGTTTCTGGATTCACTCAGACGTTTTTAAAACTCACAGGCGGTGCAAAGCACACAGTTCCAGCCTGTCGGCCTCTTCACTCTTCCTGGATTCACTCAGACGTTTTTAAAACTCACAGCCTGTGCACAGCACACACTTCCAGCCCTCCTACCTCTTCCTTCTTCCTGGATTCACTCAGACATTTTTAAAACTCACAGCCTGTGCACACACAGACACTTCCAGCCCCTCGGCCTATTCCCTCTAACTGGATTCGATTAGAGTTTTTAAAAATCACAGCCTGTGCACACACACACACACTTCCAGCCCCTCTGCCTCTTTCCCCTTCTGGCATTCATTCAGAGGTTTTAAAACTCACAGCCTGTGCACACATACACACTTCCAGCCCCTCGGCCACTTCCCTCTTCCTGGATTCACTCAGACATTTTAAAACTCAGAGCCTGTGCAAAGCACATACACTTCCAGCCCCTCTGCCTCTTCCATGTTCCTGGATTCATTCAGAGGTTTTTAAAACTCACAGCATCTGCAAAGCACAGACACTTCCACCCCCTCTGCCTCTTCCCTGTTCTTGGATTCACTCAGACATTTTTAAAACTCACAGGCTGTGCACAGCACACATTTCCAGCCCTTCTGCCTCTTCCCTCTTCCTGGATTCATTTAGAGGTTTTTAAATCTCACAGCCTATGCATAGCACACACACTTCCAGTCCCTCTCGCTCTTCCCTTTTCCTCCATAAACTCAGACATTTTAAAACTCACAGCCTGTGCACACGCACACACTTTCAACCCCTCTGCTTCTTCCCTGTTCCTGGATTCACTCAGACATTTTTAAAACTCACAGCCTGTGCACATGCACACACTTCCAGCCCTTCTGCCTCTTCCCTCTTCTTGGATTCACTCAGATGTTTTAAAACTCACAGCCTGTGCACACGCACACACTTCCAGCCCCTCTGCCTCTTCCCTCTTCCTGGATTCATTCAGAAGTTTTTAAAACTCACAGCCTGTGCACACGCACACACTTCCAGCCCCTCTGCTTCTTCCCTGTTTCTGGATTCACTCAGACGTTTTTAAAACTCACAGACGGTGCAAAGCACACAGTTCCAGCCTGTCGGCCTCTTCACTCTTCCTGGATTCACTCAGACGTTTTTAAAACTCACAGCCTGTGCACAGCACACACTTCCAGCCCTCCTACCTCTTCCCTCTTCCTGGATTCACTCAGACATTTTTAAAACTCACAGCCTGTGCACACACAGACACTTCCAGCCCCTCTGCCTCTTCCCTCTTCCTGGATTCATTCAGAGGTTTTTAAAACTCACAGCCTGTGAAAAGCACACACACCTCCAGCCGGTCTGCCTCTTCCCTCTTCTTAGATTCACTCAGATGTTTTTTAAACTCACAGCCTGTGCACATGCACACACTTCCAGCCCTTCTGCCTCTTCCCTGTTCCTGCATTCACTCAGACGTTTTAAAACACACATCCTGTGCATACACGCACACTTCCACCCCCTCTGCCTCTTCCCTCTTCTTGGATTCACTCAGACGTTTTAAAACTCACAGCCTGTGCACACGCACACACTTCCAGCCCCTCTGCCTCTTCCCTCTTCCTGGATTCATTCAGAGGTTTTTAAAACTCACAGCCTGTGAAAAGCACACACACTTCCAGCCCCTCTGCCTCTTCCCTTTTCCTCCATTCACTCAGACGTTTTAAAACTCACAGCCTGTGCACACGCACACATCCAGCCCTTCTGCCTCTTCACTCTTCCTGGATGCACTCAGACATTTTTAAAACTCACAGGCTGTGCACAGCACACACCTCCAGCCCTTCTGCCTCTTCCCTGTTCCTGGATTCATTCAGAGGTTTTTAAATCTCACAGCCTGTGCATAGCACACACACTTCCAGTCCCTCTCGCTCTTCCCTTTTCCTCCATAAACTCAGACATTTTAAAACTCACAGCCTGTGCACACGCACACACTTTCAACCCCTCTGCTTCTTCCCTGTTCCTGGATTCACTCAGACATTTTTAAAACTCACAGCTGGTGCACATCCACACACTTCCAGCGCCTCTGCCTCTTCCCTCTTCCTGGATTCATTCAGAAGTTTTTAAAACTCACAGCCTGTGGAAACGCACACACTTCCAGCCCCTCTGCTTCTTCCCTGTTTCTGGATTCACTCAGACGTTTTTAAAACTCACAGCCTGTGCACAGCACACACTTCCAGCCCTCCTACCTCTTCCCTCTTCCTGGATTCACTCAGACATTTTTAAAACTCACAGCCTGTGTACATGCACACACTTCCAGCCCGTCTGCCTCTTCCCTCTTCCTGGATGCACTCAGACGTTTTTAAAACTCACAGCCTGTGCACATGCAAATACTTTCAGCCCCTCTGCTTCTTCCCTGTTCCTGGATTCACTCAGACGTTTTTAAAACTCACAGACGGTGCAAAGCACACAGTTCCAGCCTGTCGGCCTCTTCACTCTTCCTGGATTCACTCAGACATTTTTAAAACTCAGAGCCTGTGCACACACAGACACTTGCAGCCCCTCGGCCTATTCCCTCTAACTGGATTCGATTAGAGTTTTTAAAAATCACAGCCTGTGCACACACACACACACTTCCAGCCCCTCTGCCTCTTCCCTCTTCCTGGATTCACTCAGACGTTTTTAAAACTCACAGCCTGTGCACAGCACACACTTCCAGCCCTCCTACCTCTTCCTTCTTCCTGGATTCACTCAGACATTTTTAAAACTCACAGCCTGTGCACACACAGACACTTCCAGCCCCTCGGCCTATTCCCTCTAACTGGATTCGATTAGAGTTTTTAAAAATCACAGCCTGTGCACACACACACACACTTCCAGCCCCTCTGCCTCTTTCCCCTTCTGGCATTCATTCAGAGGTTTTAAAACTCACAGCCTGTGCACACATACACACTTCCAGCCCCTCGGCCACTTCCCTCTTCCTGGATTCACTCAGACATTTTAAAACTCAGAGCCTGTGCAAAGCACATACACTTCCAGCCCCTCTGCCTCTTCCATGTTCCTGGATTCATTCAGAGGTTTTTAAAACTCACAGCATCTGCAAAGCACAGACACTTCCACCCCCTCTGCCTCTTCCCTGTTCTTGGATTCACTCAGACATTTTTAAAACTCACAGGCTGTGCACAGCACACATTTCCAGCCCTTCTGCCTCTTCCCTCTTCCTGGATTCATTTAGAGGTTTTTAAATCTCACAGCCTATGCATAGCACACACACTTCCAGTCCCTCTCGCTCTTCCCTTTTCCTCCATAAACTCAGACATTTTAAAACTCACAGCCTGTGCACACGCACACACTTTCAACCCCTCTGCTTCTTCCCTGTTCCTGGATTCACTCAGACATTTTTAAAACTCACAGCCTGTGCACATGCACACACTTCCAGCCCTTCTGCCTCTTCCCTCTTCCTTGATTCATTCAGAAGTTTTTAAAACTCACATCCTGTGCATACACGCACACTTCCACCCCCTCTGCCTCTTCCCTCTTCTTGGATTCACTCAGATGTTTTAAAACTCACAGCCTGTGCACACGCACACACTTCCAGCCCCTCTGCCTCTTCCCTCTTCCTGGATTCATTCAGAAGTTTTTGAAACTCACAGCCTGTGCACACGCACACACTTCCAGCCCCTCTGCTTCTTCCCTGTTTCTGGATTCACTCAGACGTTTTTAAAACTCACAGACGGTGCAAAGCACACAGTTCCAGCCTGTCGGCCTCTTCACTCTTCCTGGATTCACTCAGACGTTTTTAAAACTCACAGCCTGTGCACAACACACACTTCCAGCCCTCCTACCTCTTCCCTCTTCCTGGATTCACTCAGACATTTTTAAAACTCACAGCCTGTGCACACACAGACACTTCCAGCCCCTCTGCCTCTTCCCTCTTCCTGGATTCATTCAGAGGTTTTTAAAACTCACAGCCTGTGAAAAGCACACACACCTCCAGCCGGTCTGCCTCTTCCCTCTTCTTAGATTCACTCAGATGTTTTTTAAACTCACAGCCTGTGCACATGCACACACTTCCAGCCCTTCTGCCTCTTCCCTGTTCCTGCATTCACTCAGACGTTTTAAAACACACATCCTGTGCATACACGCACACTTCCACCCCCTCTGCCTCTTCCCTCTTCTTGGATTCACTCAGACGTTTTAAAACTCACAGCCTGTGCACACGCACACACTTCCAGCCCCTCTGCCTCTTCCCTCTTCCTGGATTCATTCAGAGGTTTTTAAAACTCACAGCCTGTGAAAAGCACACACACTTCCAGCCCCTCTGCCTCTTCCCTTTTCCTCCATTCACTCAGACGTTTTAAAACTCACAGCCTGTGCACACGCACACATCCAGCCCTTCTGCCTCTTCACTCTTCCTGGATGCACTCAGACATTTTTAAAACTCACAGGCTGTGCACAGCACACACCTCCAGCCCTTCTGCCTCTTCCCTGTTCCTGGATTCATTCAGAGGTTTTTAAATCTCACAGCCTGTGCATAGCACACACACTTCCAGTCCCTCTCGCTCTTCCCTTTTCCTCCATAAACTCAGACATTTTAAAACTCACAGCCTGTGCACACGCACACACTTTCAACCCCTCTGCTTCTTCCCTGTTCCTGGATTCACTCAGACATTTTTAAAACTCACAGCTGGTGCACATCCACACACTTCCAGCGCCTCTGCCTCTTCCCTCTTCCTGGATTCATTCAGAAGTTTTTAAAACTCACAGCCTGTGGAAACGCACACACTTCCAGCCCCTCTGCTTCTTCCCTGTTTCTGGATTCACTCAGACGTTTTTAAAACTCACAGCCTGTGCACAGCACACACTTCCAGCCCTCCTACCTCTTCCCTCTTCCTGGATTCACTCAGACATTTTTAAAACTCACAGCCTGTGTACATGCACACACTTCCAGCCCGTCTGCCTCTTCCCTCTTCCTGGATGCACTCAGACGTTTTTAAAACTCACAGCCTGTGCACATGCAAATACTTTCAGCCCCTCTGCTTCTTCCCTGTTCCTGGATTCACTCAGACGTTTTTAAAACTCACAGACGGTGCAAAGCACACAGTTCCAGCCTGTCGGCCTCTTCACTCTTCCTGGATTCACTCAGACATTTTTAAAACTCAGAGCCTGTGCACACACAGACACTTGCAGCCCCTCGGCCTATTCCCTCTAACTGGATTCGATTAGAGTTTTTAAAAATCACAGCCTGTGCACACACACACACACTTCCAGCCCCTCTGCCTCTTCCCTCTTCCTGGATTCACTCAGACGTTTTTAAAACTCACAGCCTGTGTACATGCACACACTTCCAGCCCGTCTGCCTCTTCCCTCTTCCTGGATGCACTCAGACGTTTTTAAAACTCACAGCCTCTGCACATGCAAATACTTTCAGCCCCTCTGCTTCTTCCCTGTTCCTGGATTCACTCAGACGTTTCTAAAACTCACAGCCTGTGCAAAGCACACACACTTCCAGCCCCTCTGTCGCTTCCCTCTTCCTGGATTCACTCAGATGTTTTAAAACTCACAGCCTGTGCACACGCAGACACTTCCAGGCCTTCTACCTCTTGCCTCTTCCTGGATTCACTCAAACATTTTTAAAACTCACAGGCTGTGCACAGCACACACTTTAGCCCCTCTGCCTCTTCCCTCTTCCTGGATTCATTCAGAGGTTTTTAAAACTCACAGCCGGAGCAAAGCACAAACACTTCCAGTCCCTCTGCCTCTTCCCTGTTCCTGCATTCACTCAGACGTGTTAAAACACACATCCTGTGCATACACGCACACTTCCACCCCCTCTGCCTCTTCCCTCTTCTTGGATTCACTCAGACGTTTTAAAACTCACAGCCTGTGCACACGCACACACTTCCAGCCCCTCTGCCTCTTCCCTCTTCCTGGATTCATTCAGAGGTTTTTAAAACTCACAGCCTGTGAAAAGCACACACACTTCCAGCCCCTCTGCCTCTTCCCTTTTCCTCCATTCACTCAGACGTTTTAAAACTCACAGCCTGTGCACATGCACACATCCAGCCCTTCTGCCTCTTCACTCTTCCTGGATGCACTCAGACATTTTTAAAACTCACAGGCTGTGCACAGCACACACACTTCCAGCCCTTCTACCTCTTCCCTCTTCCTGGATTCACTCAGACATTTTTAAAACTCACAGCCTGTGCACACACAGACACTTCCAGCCCCTCGGCCTATTCCCTCTAACTGGATTTGATTAGAGTTTTTAAAAATCACAGCCTGTGCACACATACACACACTTCCAGCCCCTCTGCCTCTTTCCCCTTCTGGCATTCATTCAGAGGTTTTAAAACTCACAGCCTGTGCACACATTCACACTTCCAGCCCCTCGGCCACTTCCCTCTTCCTGGATTCACTCAGACGTTTTAAAACTCAGAGCCTGTGCAAAGCACATACACTTCCAGCCGCTCTGCCTCTTCCCCCTTCTGGGATTCACTCAGACATTTTAAAACTCATAGCCTGTGCACAGGCACACACTTTCAACCCCTCTGCCTCTTCCCTGTTCCTGCATTCACTCAGACGTTTTAAAACTCACAGCCTGTGCACATGGACATAATTCCAGACCCTCTGCCTCTTCCCTCTTCCTGGATTCACTCAGACGTTTTAAAACTCAGAGCCTGTCCAAAGCACATACACTTCCAGCCGCTCTGCCTCTTCCCCCTTCTGGGATTCACTCAGACAATTTAAAACTCATAGCCTGTGCACACGCACACTCTTCCAGCCGCTCTGCCTCATCCCCCTTCTTAGATTCACTCAGATGTTTTTTAAACTCACAGCCTGTGAAAAGCACACACACTTCCACCCCCTCTGCCTCTTCCCTTTTCCTCCATTCACTCAGACGTTTTAAAACTCACAGCCTGTGCACACGAACACATCCAGCCCTTCTGCCTCTTCACTCTTCCTGGATGCACTCAGACATTTTTAAAACTCACAGGCTGTGCACAGCACACACTTCCAGCCCTTCTGCCTCTTCCCTGTTCCTGGATTCATTCAGAGGTTTTTAAATCTCACAGCCTGTGCATAGCACACACACTTCCAGTCCCTCTCGCTCTTCCCTTTTCCTCCATAAACTCAGACATTTTAAAACTCACAGCCTGTGCACACGCACACACTTTCAACCCCTCTGCTTCTTCCCTGTTCCTGGATTCACTCAGACATTTTTAAAACTCACAGCCTGTGCACATGCACACACTTCCAGCCCTTCTGCCTCTTCCCTCTTCCTGGATTCACTCAGACGTTTTTAAAACTCACAGCCTGTGCACATGCAAATACTTTCAGCCCCTCTGCTTCTTCCCTGTTCCTGGATTCACTCAGACGTTTCTAAAACTCACAGCCTGTGCAAAGCACACACACTTCCAGCCCCTCTGCCGCTTCCCTCTTCCTGGATTCACTCAGATGTTTTAAAACTCACAGCCTGTGCACACGCAGACACTTCCAGGCCTTCTACCTCTTGCCTCTTCCTGGATTCACTCAAACATTTTTAAAACTCACAGGCTGTGCACAGCACACACTTTAGCCCATCTGCCTCTTCCCTCTTCCTGGATTCATTCAGAGGTTTTTAAAACTCACAGCCGGAGCAAAGCACAAACACTTCCAGTCCCTCTGCCTCTTCCCTGTTCCTGCATTCACTCAGACGTTTTAAAACTCACAGCCTGTGCACACACGGACAATTCCAGCCCCTCTGCCTATTCCCTCTAACTGGATTCGATTAGAGTTTTTAAAAATCACAGCCTGTGCACACACACACACACTTCCAGCCCCTCTGCCTCTTTCCCCTTCTGGCATTCATTCAGAGGTTTTAAAACTCACAGCCTGTGCACACATACACACTTCCAGCCCCTCGGCCACTTCCCTCTTCCTGGATTCACTCAGACATTTTAAAACTCAGAGCCTGTGCAAAGCACATACACTTCCAGCCGCTCTGCCTCTTCCCCCTTCTGGCATTCATTCAGAGGTTTTAAAACTCACAGCCTGTGCACATGCACACACTTCCAGCCCTTCTGCCTCTTCCCTCTTCCTGGATTCATTCAGAAGTTTTTAAAACTCACAGCCTGTGCACACGCACACACTTCCAGCCCCTCTGCTTCTTCCCTGTTTCTGGATTCACTCAGATGTTTTTAAAACTCACAGGCGGTGCAAAGCACACAGTTCCAGCCTGTCGGACTCTTCACTCTTCCTGGATTCACTCAGACGTTTTTAAAACTCACAGCCTGTGCACAGCACACACTTCCAGCCCTCCTACCTCTTCCCTCTTCCTGGATTCACTCAGACATTTTTAAAACTCACAGCCTGTGCACACACAGACACTTCCAGCCCCTCGGCCTATTCCCTCTAACTGGATTCGATTAGAGTTTTTAAAAATCACAGCCTGTGCACACACACACACACTTCCAGCCCCTCTGCCTCTTTCCCCTTCTGGCATTCATTCAGAGGTTTTAAAACTCACAGCCTGTGCACACATACACACTTCCAGCCCCTCGGCCACTTCCCTCTTCCTGGATTCACTCAGACATTTTAAAACTCAGAGCCTGTGCAAAGCACATACACTTCCAGCCGCTCTGCCTCTTCCCCCTTCTGGCATTCATTCAGAGGTTTTAAAACTCACAGCCTGTGCACACATACACACTTCCAGCCCCTCGGCCACTTCCCTCTTCCTGGATTCACTCAGACGTTTTAAAACTCAGAGCCTGTGCAAAGCACATACACTTCCAGCCGCTCTGCCTCTTCCCCCTTCTGGGATTCACTCAGATATTTTAAAACTCATAGCCTGTGCACACGCACACTCTTCCAGCCGCTCTGCCTCATGCCCCTTCTGGGATTCACTCAGACGTTTTAAAACTCATAGTCTGTGCACACGCACACACTTTCAACCCCTCTGCCTCTTCCCTGTTCCTGCATTCACTCAGACGTTTTAAAACTCACAGCCTGTGCACATGGACATAATTCCAGACCCTCTGCCTCTTCCCTCTTCCTGGATTCACTCAGACGTTTTAAAACTCAGAGCCTGTGCAAAGCACATACACTTCCAGCCGCTCTGCCTCTTCCCCCTTCTGGGATTCACTCAGACAATTTAAAACTCATAGCCTGTGCACACGCACACTCTTCCAGCCGCTCTGCCTCATCCCCCTTCTTAGATTCACTCAGATGTTTTTTAAACTCACAGCCTGTGCACATGCACACACTTCCAGCCCCTCTGCCTCTTCCCTCTTCCTGGATTCACTCAGACGTTTTTAAAACTCACAGCCTGTGTACATGCACACACTTCCAGCCCGTCTGCCTCTTCCCTCTTCCTGGATGCACTCAGACGTTTTTAAAACTCACAGCCTGTGCACATGCAAATACTTTCAGCCCCTCTGCTTCTTCCCTGTTCCTGGATTCACTCAGACGTTTCTAAAACTCACAGCCTGTGCAAAGCACACACACTTCCAGCCCCTCTGCCGCTTCCCTCTTCCTGGATTCACTCAGATGTTTTAAAACTCACAGCCTGTGCACACGCAGAAACTTCCAGGCCTTCTACCTCTTGCCTCTTCCTGGATTCACTCAAACATTTTTAAAACTCACAGGCTGTGCACAGCACACACTTTAGCCCATCTGCCTCTTCCCTCTTCCTGGATTCATTCAGAGGTTTTTAAAACTCACAGCCGGAGCAAAGCACAAACACTTCCAGTCCCTCTGCCTCTTCTCTGTTCCTGCATTCACTCAGACGTTTTAAAACTCACAGCCTGTGCACACACGGACAATTCCAGCCCCTCTGCCTCGTCCCTCTTCCTGGATTCACTCAGACATTTTTAAAACTCACAGCCTATGCACATGCACACACTTCCAGCCCTTCTGCCTCTTCCCTCTTCCTGGATTCATTCAGAAGTTTTTAAAACTCACAGCCTGTGCACACGCACACACTTCCAGCCCCTCTGCTTCTTCCCTGTTTCTGGATTCACTCAGACGTTTTTAAAACTCACAGGCGGTGCAAAGCACACAGTTCCAGCCTGTCGGCCTCTTCACTCTTCCTGGATTCACTCAGACGTTTTTAAAACTCACAGCCTGTGCACAGCACACACTTCCAGCCCTCCTACCTCTTCCCTCTTCCTGGATTCACTCAGACATTTTTAAAACTCACAGCCTGTGCACACACAGACACTTCCAGCCCCTCGGCCTATTCCCTCTAACTGGATTCGATTAGAGTTTTTAAAAATCACAGGCTGTGCACACACACACACACACTTCCAGCCCCTCTGCCTCTTTCCCCTTCTGGCATTCATTCAGAGGTTTTAAAACTCACAGCCTGTGCACACATACACACTTCCAGCCCCTCGGCCACTTCCCTCTTCCTGGATTCACTCAGACATTTTAAAACTCAGAGCCTGTGCAAAGCACATACACTTCCAGCCGCTCTGCCTCTTCCCCCTTCTGGCATTCATTCAGAGGTTTTAAAACTCACAGCCTGTGCACACATACACACTTCCAGCCCCTCGGCCACTTCCCTCTTCCTGGATTCACTCAGACGTTTTAAAACTCAGAGCCTGTGCAAAGCACATACACTTCCAGCCGCTCTGCCTCTTCCCCCTTCTGGGATTCACTCAGACATTTTAAAACTCATAGCCTGTGCACACGCACACTCTTCCAGCCGCTCTGCCTCATGCCCCTTCTGGGATTCACTCAGACGTTTTAAAACTCATAGCCTGTGCACACGCACACACTTTCAACCCCTCTGCCTCTTCCCTGTTCCTGCATTCACTCAGACGTTTTAAAACTCACAGCCTGTGCACATGGACATAATTCCAGACCCTCTGCCTCTTCCCTCTTCCTGGATTCACTCAGACGTTTTAAAACTCAGATCCTGTGCAAAGCACATACACTTCCACCCCCTCTGCCTCTTCCCTCTTCTTGGATTCTCTCAGACGTTTTAAAACTCACAGCCTGTGCACACGCACACACTTCCAGCCCCTCTGCCTCTTCCCTCTTCCTGGATTCATTCAGAGGTTTTTAAAACTCACAGCCTGTGAAAAGCACACACACTTCCACCCCCTCTGCCTCTTCCCTTTTCCTCCATTCACTCAGACGTTTTAAAACTCACAGCCTGTGCACACGCACACATCCAGCCCTTCTGCCTCTTCACTCTTCCTGGATGCACTCAGACATTTTTAAAACTCACAGGCTGTGCACAGCACACACTTCCAGCCCTTCTGCCTCTTCCCTGTTCCTGGATTCATTCAGAGGTTTTTAAATCTCACAGCCTGTGCATAGCACACACACTTCCAGTCCCTCTCGCTCTTCCCTTTTCCTCCATTCACTCAGACGTTTTAAAACTCACAGCCTGTGCACACACAAACACACTTTCAACCCCTCTGCCTCTTCCCTGTTCCTGCATTCACTCAGACGTTTTAAAACTCACAGCATGTGCACATGCACATAATTCCAGACCCTCTGCCTCTTCCCTCTTCCTGGGTTCATTCAGAGGTTTTTAAAACTCACAGCCTGTGAAAAGCACACACACCTCCAGCCCGTCTGCCTCTTCCCTCTTCTTAGATTCACTCAGATGTTTTTTAAACTCACAGCCTGTGCACATGCACACACTTCCAGCCCTTCTGCCTCTTCCCTGTTCCTGCATTCACTCAGACGTTTTAAAACACACATCCTGTGCATACACGCACACTTCCACCCCCTCTGCCTCTTCCCTGTTCCTGCATTCACTCAGACGTTTTAAAACTCACAGCATGTGCACATGCACATAATTCCAGACCCTCTGCCTCTTCCCTCTTCCTGGGTTCATTCAGAGGTTTTTAAAACTCACAGCCTGTGAAAAGCACACACACCTCCAGCCCGTCTGCCTCTTCCCTCTTCTTAGATTCACTCAGATGTTTTTTAAACTCACAGCCTGTGCACATGCACACACTTCCAGCCCTTCTGCCTCTTCCCTGTTCCTGCATTCACTCAGACGTTTTTAAAACTCACAGGCGGTGCAAAGCACACAGTTCCAGCCTGTCGGCCTCTTCACTCTTCCTGGATTCACTCAGACGTTTTTAAAACTCACAGCCTGTGCACAGCACACACTTCCAGCCCTCCTACCTCTTCCCTCTTCCTGGATTCACTCAGACATTTTTAAAACTCACAGCCTGTGCACACACAGACACTTCCAGCCCCTCGGCCTATTCCCTCTAACTGGATTCGATTAGAGTTTTTAAAAATCACAGCCTGTGCACACACACACACACTTCCAGCCCCTCTTCCTCTTTCCCCTTCTGGCATTCATTCAGAGGTTTTAAAACTCACAGCCTGTGCACACATACACACTTCCAGCCCCTCGGCCACTTCCCTCTTCCTGGATTCACTCAGACATTTTAAAACTCAGAGCCTGTGCAAAGCACATACACTTCCAGCCGCTCTGCCTCTTCCCCCTTCTGGCATTCATTCAGAGGTTTTAAAACTCACAGCCTGTGCACACATACACACTTCCAGCCCCTCGGCCACTTCCCTCTTCCTGGATTCACTCAGACGTTTTAAAACTCAGAGCCTGTGCAAAGCACATACACTTCCAGCCGCTCTGCCTCTTCCCCCTTCTGGGATTCACTCAGACATTTTAAAACTCATAGCCTGTGCACACGCACACTCTTCCAGCCGCTCTGCCTCATGCCCCTTCTGGGATTCACTCAGACGTTTTAAAACTCATAGCCTGTGCACACGCACACACTTTCAACCCCTCTGCCTCTTCCCTGTTCCTGCATTCACTCAGACGTTTTAAAACTCACAGCCTGTGCACATGGACATAATTCCAGACCCTCTGCCTCTTCCCTCTTCCTGGATTCACTCAGACGTTTTAAAACTCAGATCCTGTGCAAAGCACATACACTTCCAGCCGCTCTGCCTCTTCCCCCTTCTGGGATTCACTCAGACAATTTAAAACTCATAGCCTGTGCACACGCACACTCTTCCAGCCGCTCTGCCTCATCCCCCTTCTTAGATTCACTCAGATGTTTTTTAAACTCACAGCCTGTGCACATGCACACACTTCCAGCCCTTCTGCCTCTTCCCTGTTCCTGCATTCACTCAGACGTTTTAAAACACACATCCTGTGCATACACACACACTTCCACCCCCTCTGCCTCTTCCCTCTTCTTGGATTCTCTCAGACGTTTTAAAACTCACAGCCTGTGCACACGCACACACTTCCAGCCCCTCTGCCTCTTACCTCTTCCTGGATTCATTCAGAGGTTTTTAAAACTCACAGCCTGTGAAAAGCACACACACTTCCACCCCCTCTGCCTCTTCCCTTTTCCTCCATTCACTCAGACGTTTTAAAACTCACAGCCTGTGCACACGCACACATCCAGCCCTTCTGCCTCTTCACTCTTCCTGGATGCACTCAGACATTTTTAAAACTCACAGGCTGTGCACAGCACACACTTCCAGCCCTTCTGCCTCTTCCCTGTTCCTGGATTCATTCAGAGGTTTTTAAATCTCACAGCCTGTGCATAGCACACACACTTCCAGTCCCTCTCGCTCTTCCCTTTTCCTCCATTCACTCAGACGTTTTAAAACTCACAGCCTGTGCACACACAAACACACTTTCAACCCCTCTGCCTCTTCCCTGTTCCTGCATTCACTCAGACGTTTTAAAACTCACAGCATGTGCACATGCACATAATTCCAGACCCTCTGCCTCTTCCCTCTTCCTGGGTTCATTCAGAGGTTTTTAAAACTCACAGCCTGTGAAAAGCACACACACCTCCAGCCCGTCTGCCTCTTCCCTCTTCTTAGATTCACTCAGATGTTTTTTAAACTCACAGCCTGTGCACATGCACACACTTCCAGCCCTTCTGCCTCTTCCCTGTTCCTGCATTCACTCAGACGTTTTAAAACACACATCCTGTGCATACACGCACACTTCCACCCCCTCTGCCTCTTCCCTCTTCTTGGATTCACTCAGACATTTTAAAACTCACAGCCTGTGCACACGCACACACTTCCAGCCCCTCTGCCTCTTCCCTCTTCCTGGATTCATTCAGAGGTTTTTAAAACTCACAGCCTGTGAAAAGCACACACACTTCCAGCCCCTCTGCCTCTTCCCTTTTCCTCCATTCACTCAGACGTTTTAAAACTCACAGCCTGTGCACACACAAACACACTTCCAGCCCCTCTGCTTCTTCCCTGTTCCTGGATTCACTCAGACGTTTTTAAAACTCACAGCCTGTGCACATGCACACACTTCCAGCCCGTCTGCCTCTTCCCTCTTCCTGGATGCACTCAGACATTTTTAAAACTCACAGGCTGTGCAAAGCACATACACTTCCAGCCCCTCTGCCTCTTTCCCCTTCTGGCATTCATTCAGAGGTTTTAAAACTCACAGCCTGTGCACACATACACACTTCCAGCCCCTCGGCCACTTCCCTCTTCCTGGATTCACTCAGACGTTTTAAAACTCAGAGCCTGTGCAAAGCACATAAACTTCCAGCCGCTCTGCATCTTCCCCCTTCTGGGATTCACTCAGACATTTTAAAACTCATAGCCTGTGGACACGGACACACTTCCAGCCGCTCTGCCTCATCCCCCTTCTGGGATTCACTCAGACGTTTTAAAACTCATAGCCTGTGCACACGCACACACTTTCAACCCCTCTGCCTCTTCCCTGTTCCTGCATTCACTCAGACGTTTTAAAACTCACAGCCTGTGCACATGCACATAATTCCAGACCCTCTGCCTCTTCCCTCTTCCTGGATTCATTCAGAGGTTTATAAAACTCACAGCCTGTGAAAAGCACACACACCTCCAGCCCGTCTGCCTCTTCCCTCTTCTTAGATTCACTCAGATGTTTTTTAAACTCACAGCCTGTGCACATGCACACACTTCCAGCCCTTCTGCCACTTCCCTGTTCCTGCATTCACTCAGACGTTTTAAAACACACATCCTGTGCATACACGCACACTTCCACCCCCTCTGCCTCTTCCCTTTTCCTCCATTCACTCAGATGTTTTAAAACTCACAGCCTGTGCACACGCACACATCCAGCCCTTCTGCCTCTTCACTCTTCCTGGATGCGCTCAGACATTTTTAAAACTCACAGGCTGTGCACAGCACACACTTCCAGCCCTTCTGCCTCTTCCCTGTTCCTGGATTCATTCAGAGGTTTTTAAATCTCACAGCCTGTGCATAGCACACACACTTCCAGTCCCTCTCGCTCTTCCCTTTTCCTCCATTCACTCAGACGTTTTAAAACTCACAGCCTGTGCACACACAAACACACTTTCAACCCCTCTGCCTCTTCCCTGTTCCTGCATTCACTCAGACGTTTTAAAACTCACAGCATGTGCACATGCACATAATTCCAGACCCTCTGCCTCTTCCCTCTTCCTGGGTTCATTCAGAGGTTTTTAAAACTCACAGCCTGTGAAAAGCACACACACCTCCAGCCCGTCTGCCTCTTCCCTCTTCTTAGATTCACTCAGATGTTTTTTAAACTCACAGCCTGTGCACATGCACACACTTCCAGCCCTTCTGCCTCTTCCCTGTTCCTGCATTCACTCAGACGTTTTAAAACTCACAGCCTGTGCACACGCACACACTTCCAGCCCCTCTGCCTCTTCCCTCTTCCTGGATGCACTCAGACGTTTTTAAAACTCACAGCCTGTGCACATGCAAATACTTTCAGCCCCTCTGCTTCTTCCCTGTTCCTGGATTCACTCAGACGTTTTTAAAACTCACAGACGGTGCAAAGCACACAGTTCCAGCCTGTCGGCCTCTTCACTCTTCCTGGATTCACTCAGACATTTTTAAAACTCAGAGCCTGTGCACACACAGACACTTGCAGCCCCTCGGCCTATTCCCTCTAACTGGATTCGATTAGAGTTTTTAAAAATCACAGCCTGTGCACACACACACACACTTCCAGCCCCTCTGCCTCTTCCCTCTTCCTGGATTCACTCAGACGTTTTTAAAACTCACAGCCTGTGTACATGCACACACTTCCAGCCCGTCTGCCTCTTCCCTCTTCCTGGATGCACTCAGACGTTTTTAAAACTCACAGCCTCTGCACATGCAAATACTTTCAGCCCCTCTGCTTCTTCCCTGTTCCTGGATTCACTCAGACGTTTCTAAAACTCACAGCCTGTGCAAAGCACACACACTTCCAGCCCCTCTGTCGCTTCCCTCTTCCTGGATTCACTCAGATGTTTTAAAACTCACAGCCTGTGCACACGCAGACACTTCCAGGCCTTCTACCTCTTGCCTCTTCCTGGATTCACTCAAACATTTTTAAAACTCACAGGCTGTGCACAGCACACACTTTAGCCCCTCTGCCTCTTCCCTCTTCCTGGATTCATTCAGAGGTTTTTAAAACTCACAGCCGGAGCAAAGCACAAACACTTCCAGTCCCTCTGCCTCTTCCCTGTTCCTGCATTCACTCAGACGTGTTAAAACACACATCCTGTGCATACACGCACACTTCCACCCCCTCTGCCTCTTCCCTCTTCTTGGATTCACTCAGACGTTTTAAAACTCACAGCCTGTGCACACGCACACACTTCCAGCCCCTCTGCCTCTTCCCTCTTCCTGGATTCATTCAGAGGTTTTTAAAACTCACAGCCTGTGAAAAGCACACACACTTCCAGCCCCTCTGCCTCTTCCCTTTTCCTCCATTCACTCAGACGTTTTAAAACTCACAGCCTGTGCACATGCACACATCCAGCCCTTCTGCCTCTTCACTCTTCCTGGATGCACTCAGACATTTTTAAAACTCACAGGCTGTGCACAGCACACACACTTCCAGCCCTTCTACCTCTTCCCTCTTCCTGGATTCACTCAGACATTTTTAAAACTCACAGCCTGTGCACACACAGACACTTCCAGCCCCTCGGCCTATTCCCTCTAACTGGATTTGATTAGAGTTTTTAAAAATCACAGCCTGTGCACACATACACACACTTCCAGCCCCTCTGCCTCTTTCCCCTTCTGGCATTCATTCAGAGGTTTTAAAACTCACAGCCTGTGCACACATTCACACTTCCAGCCCCTCGGCCACTTCCCTCTTCCTGGATTCACTCAGACGTTTTAAAACTCAGAGCCTGTGCAAAGCACATACACTTCCAGCCGCTCTGCCTCTTCCCCCTTCTGGGATTCACTCAGACATTTTAAAACTCATAGCCTGTGCACAGGCACACACTTTCAACCCCTCTGCCTCTTCCCTGTTCCTGCATTCACTCAGACGTTTTAAAACTCACAGCCTGTGCACATGGACATAATTCCAGACCCTCTGCCTCTTCCCTCTTCCTGGATTCACTCAGACGTTTTAAAACTCAGAGCCTGTCCAAAGCACATACACTTCCAGCCGCTCTGCCTCTTCCCCCTTCTGGGATTCACTCAGACAATTTAAAACTCATAGCCTGTGCACACGCACACTCTTCCAGCCGCTCTGCCTCATCCCCCTTCTTAGATTCACTCAGATGTTTTTTAAACTCACAGCCTGTGAAAAGCACACACACTTCCACCCCCTCTGCCTCTTCCCTTTTCCTCCATTCACTCAGACGTTTTAAAACTCACAGCCTGTGCACACGAACACATCCAGCCCTTCTGCCTCTTCACTCTTCCTGGATGCACTCAGACATTTTTAAAACTCACAGGCTGTGCACAGCACACACTTCCAGCCCTTCTGCCTCTTCCCTGTTCCTGGATTCATTCAGAGGTTTTTAAATCTCACAGCCTGTGCATAGCACACACACTTCCAGTCCCTCTCGCTCTTCCCTTTTCCTCCATAAACTCAGACATTTTAAAACTCACAGCCTGTGCACACGCACACACTTTCAACCCCTCTGCTTCTTCCCTGTTCCTGGATTCACTCAGACATTTTTAAAACTCACAGCCTGTGCACATGCACACACTTCCAGCCCTTCTGCCTCTTCCCTCTTCCTGGATTCACTCAGACGTTTTTAAAACTCACAGCCTGTGCACATGCAAATACTTTCAGCCCCTCTGCTTCTTCCCTGTTCCTGGATTCACTCAGACGTTTCTAAAACTCACAGCCTGTGCAAAGCACACACACTTCCAGCCCCTCTGCCGCTTCCCTCTTCCTGGATTCACTCAGATGTTTTAAAACTCACAGCCTGTGCACACGCAGACACTTCCAGGCCTTCTACCTCTTGCCTCTTCCTGGATTCACTCAAACATTTTTAAAACTCACAGGCTGTGCACAGCACACACTTTAGCCCATCTGCCTCTTCCCTCTTCCTGGATTCATTCAGAGGTTTTTAAAACTCACAGCCGGAGCAAAGCACAAACACTTCCAGTCCCTCTGCCTCTTCCCTGTTCCTGCATTCACTCAGACGTTTTAAAACTCACAGCCTGTGCACACACGGACAATTCCAGCCCCTCTGCCTATTCCCTCTAACTGGATTCGATTAGAGTTTTTAAAAATCACAGCCTGTGCACACACACACACACTTCCAGCCCCTCTGCCTCTTTCCCCTTCTGGCATTCATTCAGAGGTTTTAAAACTCACAGCCTGTGCACACATACACACTTCCAGCCCCTCGGCCACTTCCCTCTTCCTGGATTCACTCAGACATTTTAAAACTCAGAGCCTGTGCAAAGCACATACACTTCCAGCCGCTCTGCCTCTTCCCCCTTCTGGCATTCATTCAGAGGTTTTAAAACTCACAGCCTGTGCACATGCACACACTTCCAGCCCTTCTGCCTCTTCCCTCTTCCTGGATTCATTCAGAAGTTTTTAAAACTCACAGCCTGTGCACACGCACACACTTCCAGCCCCTCTGCTTCTTCCCTGTTTCTGGATTCACTCAGATGTTTTTAAAACTCACAGGCGGTGCAAAGCACACAGTTCCAGCCTGTCGGACTCTTCACTCTTCCTGGATTCACTCAGACGTTTTTAAAACTCACAGCCTGTGCACAGCACACACTTCCAGCCCTCCTACCTCTTCCCTCTTCCTGGATTCACTCAGACATTTTTAAAACTCACAGCCTGTGCACACACAGACACTTCCAGCCCCTCGGCCTATTCCCTCTAACTGGATTCGATTAGAGTTTTTAAAAATCACAGCCTGTGCACACACACACACACTTCCAGCCCCTCTGCCTCTTTCCCCTTCTGGCATTCATTCAGAGGTTTTAAAACTCACAGCCTGTGCACACATACACACTTCCAGCCCCTCGGCCACTTCCCTCTTCCTGGATTCACTCAGACATTTTAAAACTCAGAGCCTGTGCAAAGCACATACACTTCCAGCCGCTCTGCCTCTTCCCCCTTCTGGCATTCATTCAGAGGTTTTAAAACTCACAGCCTGTGCACACATACACACTTCCAGCCCCTCGGCCACTTCCCTCTTCCTGGATTCACTCAGACGTTTTAAAACTCAGAGCCTGTGCAAAGCACATACACTTCCAGCCGCTCTGCCTCTTCCCCCTTCTGGGATTCACTCAGATATTTTAAAACTCATAGCCTGTGCACACGCACACTCTTCCAGCCGCTCTGCCTCATGCCCCTTCTGGGATTCACTCAGACGTTTTAAAACTCATAGTCTGTGCACACGCACACACTTTCAACCCCTCTGCCTCTTCCCTGTTCCTGCATTCACTCAGACGTTTTAAAACTCACAGCCTGTGCACATGGACATAATTCCAGACCCTCTGCCTCTTCCCTCTTCCTGGATTCACTCAGACGTTTTAAAACTCAGAGCCTGTGCAAAGCACATACACTTCCAGCCGCTCTGCCTCTTCCCCCTTCTGGGATTCACTCAGACAATTTAAAACTCATAGCCTGTGCACACGCACACTCTTCCAGCCGCTCTGCCTCATCCCCCTTCTTAGATTCACTCAGATGTTTTTTAAACTCACAGCCTGTGCACATGCACACACTTCCAGCCCCTCTGCCTCTTCCCTCTTCCTGGATTCACTCAGACGTTTTTAAAACTCACAGCCTGTGTACATGCACACACTTCCAGCCCGTCTGCCTCTTCCCTCTTCCTGGATGCACTCAGACGTTTTTAAAACTCACAGCCTGTGCACATGCAAATACTTTCAGCCCCTCTGCTTCTTCCCTGTTCCTGGATTCACTCAGACGTTTCTAAAACTCACAGCCTGTGCAAAGCACACACACTTCCAGCCCCTCTGCCGCTTCCCTCTTCCTGGATTCACTCAGATGTTTTAAAACTCACAGCCTGTGCACACGCAGAAACTTCCAGGCCTTCTACCTCTTGCCTCTTCCTGGATTCACTCAAACATTTTTAAAACTCACAGGCTGTGCACAGCACACACTTTAGCCCATCTGCCTCTTCCCTCTTCCTGGATTCATTCAGAGGTTTTTAAAACTCACAGCCGGAGCAAAGCACAAACACTTCCAGTCCCTCTGCCTCTTCTCTGTTCCTGCATTCACTCAGACGTTTTAAAACTCACAGCCTGTGCACACACGGACAATTCCAGCCCCTCTGCCTCGTCCCTCTTCCTGGATTCACTCAGACATTTTTAAAACTCACAGCCTATGCACATGCACACACTTCCAGCCCTTCTGCCTCTTCCCTCTTCCTGGATTCATTCAGAAGTTTTTAAAACTCACAGCCTGTGCACACGCACACACTTCCAGCCCCTCTGCTTCTTCCCTGTTTCTGGATTCACTCAGACGTTTTTAAAACTCACAGGCGGTGCAAAGCACACAGTTCCAGCCTGTCGGCCTCTTCACTCTTCCTGGATTCACTCAGACGTTTTTAAAACTCACAGCCTGTGCACAGCACACACTTCCAGCCCTCCTACCTCTTCCCTCTTCCTGGATTCACTCAGACATTTTTAAAACTCACAGCCTGTGCACACACAGACACTTCCAGCCCCTCGGCCTATTCCCTCTAACTGGATTCGATTAGAGTTTTTAAAAATCACAGGCTGTGCACACACACACACACACTTCCAGCCCCTCTGCCTCTTTCCCCTTCTGGCATTCATTCAGAGGTTTTAAAACTCACAGCCTGTGCACACATACACACTTCCAGCCCCTCGGCCACTTCCCTCTTCCTGGATTCACTCAGACATTTTAAAACTCAGAGCCTGTGCAAAGCACATACACTTCCAGCCGCTCTGCCTCTTCCCCCTTCTGGCATTCATTCAGAGGTTTTAAAACTCACAGCCTGTGCACACATACACACTTCCAGCCCCTCGGCCACTTCCCTCTTCCTGGATTCACTCAGACGTTTTAAAACTCAGAGCCTGTGCAAAGCACATACACTTCCAGCCGCTCTGCCTCTTCCCCCTTCTGGGATTCACTCAGACATTTTAAAACTCATAGCCTGTGCACACGCACACTCTTCCAGCCGCTCTGCCTCATGCCCCTTCTGGGATTCACTCAGACGTTTTAAAACTCATAGCCTGTGCACACGCACACACTTTCAACCCCTCTGCCTCTTCCCTGTTCCTGCATTCACTCAGACGTTTTAAAACTCACAGCCTGTGCACATGGACATAATTCCAGACCCTCTGCCTCTTCCCTCTTCCTGGATTCACTCAGACGTTTTAAAACTCAGATCCTGTGCAAAGCACATACACTTCCACCCCCTCTGCCTCTTCCCTCTTCTTGGATTCTCTCAGACGTTTTAAAACTCACAGCCTGTGCACACGCACACACTTCCAGCCCCTCTGCCTCTTCCCTCTTCCTGGATTCATTCAGAGGTTTTTAAAACTCACAGCCTGTGAAAAGCACACACACTTCCACCCCCTCTGCCTCTTCCCTTTTCCTCCATTCACTCAGACGTTTTAAAACTCACAGCCTGTGCACACGCACACATCCAGCCCTTCTGCCTCTTCACTCTTCCTGGATGCACTCAGACATTTTTAAAACTCACAGGCTGTGCACAGCACACACTTCCAGCCCTTCTGCCTCTTCCCTGTTCCTGGATTCATTCAGAGGTTTTTAAATCTCACAGCCTGTGCATAGCACACACACTTCCAGTCCCTCTCGCTCTTCCCTTTTCCTCCATTCACTCAGACGTTTTAAAACTCACAGCCTGTGCACACACAAACACACTTTCAACCCCTCTGCCTCTTCCCTGTTCCTGCATTCACTCAGACGTTTTAAAACTCACAGCATGTGCACATGCACATAATTCCAGACCCTCTGCCTCTTCCCTCTTCCTGGGTTCATTCAGAGGTTTTTAAAACTCACAGCCTGTGAAAAGCACACACACCTCCAGCCCGTCTGCCTCTTCCCTCTTCTTAGATTCACTCAGATGTTTTTTAAACTCACAGCCTGTGCACATGCACACACTTCCAGCCCTTCTGCCTCTTCCCTGTTCCTGCATTCACTCAGACGTTTTAAAACACACATCCTGTGCATACACGCACACTTCCACCCCCTCTGCCTCTTCCCTGTTCCTGCATTCACTCAGACGTTTTAAAACTCACAGCATGTGCACATGCACATAATTCCAGACCCTCTGCCTCTTCCCTCTTCCTGGGTTCATTCAGAGGTTTTTAAAACTCACAGCCTGTGAAAAGCACACACACCTCCAGCCCGTCTGCCTCTTCCCTCTTCTTAGATTCACTCAGATGTTTTTTAAACTCACAGCCTGTGCACATGCACACACTTCCAGCCCTTCTGCCTCTTCCCTGTTCCTGCATTCACTCAGACGTTTTTAAAACTCACAGGCGGTGCAAAGCACACAGTTCCAGCCTGTCGGCCTCTTCACTCTTCCTGGATTCACTCAGACGTTTTTAAAACTCACAGCCTGTGCACAGCACACACTTCCAGCCCTCCTACCTCTTCCCTCTTCCTGGATTCACTCAGACATTTTTAAAACTCACAGCCTGTGCACACACAGACACTTCCAGCCCCTCGGCCTATTCCCTCTAACTGGATTCGATTAGAGTTTTTAAAAATCACAGCCTGTGCACACACACACACACTTCCAGCCCCTCTTCCTCTTTCCCCTTCTGGCATTCATTCAGAGGTTTTAAAACTCACAGCCTGTGCACACATACACACTTCCAGCCCCTCGGCCACTTCCCTCTTCCTGGATTCACTCAGACATTTTAAAACTCAGAGCCTGTGCAAAGCACATACACTTCCAGCCGCTCTGCCTCTTCCCCCTTCTGGCATTCATTCAGAGGTTTTAAAACTCACAGCCTGTGCACACATACACACTTCCAGCCCCTCGGCCACTTCCCTCTTCCTGGATTCACTCAGACGTTTTAAAACTCAGAGCCTGTGCAAAGCACATACACTTCCAGCCGCTCTGCCTCTTCCCCCTTCTGGGATTCACTCAGACATTTTAAAACTCATAGCCTGTGCACACGCACACTCTTCCAGCCGCTCTGCCTCATGCCCCTTCTGGGATTCACTCAGACGTTTTAAAACTCATAGCCTGTGCACACGCACACACTTTCAACCCCTCTGCCTCTTCCCTGTTCCTGCATTCACTCAGACGTTTTAAAACTCACAGCCTGTGCACATGGACATAATTCCAGACCCTCTGCCTCTTCCCTCTTCCTGGATTCACTCAGACGTTTTAAAACTCAGATCCTGTGCAAAGCACATACACTTCCAGCCGCTCTGCCTCTTCCCCCTTCTGGGATTCACTCAGACAATTTAAAACTCATAGCCTGTGCACACGCACACTCTTCCAGCCGCTCTGCCTCATCCCCCTTCTTAGATTCACTCAGATGTTTTTTAAACTCACAGCCTGTGCACATGCACACACTTCCAGCCCTTCTGCCTCTTCCCTGTTCCTGCATTCACTCAGACGTTTTAAAACACACATCCTGTGCATACACACACACTTCCACCCCCTCTGCCTCTTCCCTCTTCTTGGATTCTCTCAGACGTTTTAAAACTCACAGCCTGTGCACACGCACACACTTCCAGCCCCTCTGCCTCTTACCTCTTCCTGGATTCATTCAGAGGTTTTTAAAACTCACAGCCTGTGAAAAGCACACACACTTCCACCCCCTCTGCCTCTTCCCTTTTCCTCCATTCACTCAGACGTTTTAAAACTCACAGCCTGTGCACACGCACACATCCAGCCCTTCTGCCTCTTCACTCTTCCTGGATGCACTCAGACATTTTTAAAACTCACAGGCTGTGCACAGCACACACTTCCAGCCCTTCTGCCTCTTCCCTGTTCCTGGATTCATTCAGAGGTTTTTAAATCTCACAGCCTGTGCATAGCACACACACTTCCAGTCCCTCTCGCTCTTCCCTTTTCCTCCATTCACTCAGACGTTTTAAAACTCACAGCCTGTGCACACACAAACACACTTTCAACCCCTCTGCCTCTTCCCTGTTCCTGCATTCACTCAGACGTTTTAAAACTCACAGCATGTGCACATGCACATAATTCCAGACCCTCTGCCTCTTCCCTCTTCCTGGGTTCATTCAGAGGTTTTTAAAACTCACAGCCTGTGAAAAGCACACACACCTCCAGCCCGTCTGCCTCTTCCCTCTTCTTAGATTCACTCAGATGTTTTTTAAACTCACAGCCTGTGCACATGCACACACTTCCAGCCCTTCTGCCTCTTCCCTGTTCCTGCATTCACTCAGACGTTTTAAAACACACATCCTGTGCATACACGCACACTTCCACCCCCTCTGCCTCTTCCCTCTTCTTGGATTCACTCAGACATTTTAAAACTCACAGCCTGTGCACACGCACACACTTCCAGCCCCTCTGCCTCTTCCCTCTTCCTGGATTCATTCAGAGGTTTTTAAAACTCACAGCCTGTGAAAAGCACACACACTTCCAGCCCCTCTGCCTCTTCCCTTTTCCTCCATTCACTCAGACGTTTTAAAACTCACAGCCTGTGCACACACAAACACACTTCCAGCCCCTCTGCTTCTTCCCTGTTCCTGGATTCACTCAGACGTTTTTAAAACTCACAGCCTGTGCACATGCACACACTTCCAGCCCGTCTGCCTCTTCCCTCTTCCTGGATGCACTCAGACATTTTTAAAACTCACAGGCTGTGCAAAGCACATACACTTCCAGCCCCTCTGCCTCTTTCCCCTTCTGGCATTCATTCAGAGGTTTTAAAACTCACAGCCTGTGCACACATACACACTTCCAGCCCCTCGGCCACTTCCCTCTTCCTGGATTCACTCAGACGTTTTAAAACTCAGAGCCTGTGCAAAGCACATAAACTTCCAGCCGCTCTGCATCTTCCCCCTTCTGGGATTCACTCAGACATTTTAAAACTCATAGCCTGTGGACACGGACACACTTCCAGCCGCTCTGCCTCATCCCCCTTCTGGGATTCACTCAGACGTTTTAAAACTCATAGCCTGTGCACACGCACACACTTTCAACCCCTCTGCCTCTTCCCTGTTCCTGCATTCACTCAGACGTTTTAAAACTCACAGCCTGTGCACATGCACATAATTCCAGACCCTCTGCCTCTTCCCTCTTCCTGGATTCATTCAGAGGTTTATAAAACTCACAGCCTGTGAAAAGCACACACACCTCCAGCCCGTCTGCCTCTTCCCTCTTCTTAGATTCACTCAGATGTTTTTTAAACTCACAGCCTGTGCACATGCACACACTTCCAGCCCTTCTGCCACTTCCCTGTTCCTGCATTCACTCAGACGTTTTAAAACACACATCCTGTGCATACACGCACACTTCCACCCCCTCTGCCTCTTCCCTTTTCCTCCATTCACTCAGATGTTTTAAAACTCACAGCCTGTGCACACGCACACATCCAGCCCTTCTGCCTCTTCACTCTTCCTGGATGCGCTCAGACATTTTTAAAACTCACAGGCTGTGCACAGCACACACTTCCAGCCCTTCTGCCTCTTCCCTGTTCCTGGATTCATTCAGAGGTTTTTAAATCTCACAGCCTGTGCATAGCACACACACTTCCAGTCCCTCTCGCTCTTCCCTTTTCCTCCATTCACTCAGACGTTTTAAAACTCACAGCCTGTGCACACACAAACACACTTTCAACCCCTCTGCCTCTTCCCTGTTCCTGCATTCACTCAGACGTTTTAAAACTCACAGCATGTGCACATGCACATAATTCCAGACCCTCTGCCTCTTCCCTCTTCCTGGGTTCATTCAGAGGTTTTTAAAACTCACAGCCTGTGAAAAGCACACACACCTCCAGCCCGTCTGCCTCTTCCCTCTTCTTAGATTCACTCAGATGTTTTTTAAACTCACAGCCTGTGCACATGCACACACTTCCAGCCCTTCTGCCTCTTCCCTGTTCCTGCATTCACTCAGACGTTTTAAAACTCACAGCCTGTGCACACGCACACACTTCCAGCCCCTCTGCCTCTTCCCTCTTCCTGGATTCATTCAGAGGTTTTTAAAACTCACAGCCTGTGAAAAGCACACACACTTCCAGCCCCTCTGCCTCTTCCCTTTTCCTCCATTCACTCAGACGTTTTAAAACTCACAGCCTGTGCACACACAAACACACTTCCAGCCCCTCTGCTTCTTCCCTGTTCCTGGATTCACTCAGACGTTTTTAAAACTCACAGCCTGTGCACATGCACACACTTCCAGCCCGTCTGCCTCTTCCCTCTTCCTGGATGCACTCAGACATTTTTAAAACTCACAGGCTGTGCAAAGCACATACACTTCCAGCTCCTCTGCCTCTTTCCCCTTCTGGCATTCATTCAGAGGTTTTAAAACTCACAGCCTGTGCACACATACACACTTCCAGCCCCTCGGCCACTTCCCTCTTCCTGGATTCACTCAGACGTTTTAAAACTCAGAGCCTGTGCAAAGCACATAAACTTCCAGCCGCTCGGCCTCTTCCCCCTTCTGGGATTCACTCAGACATTTTAAAACTCATAGCCTGTGCACACGGACACACTTCCAGCCGCTCTGCCTCATCCCCCTTCTGGGATTCACTCAGACGTTTTAAAACTCATAGCCTGTGCACACACAAACACTTTCAACCCCTCTGCCTCTTCCCTGTTCCTGCATTCACTCAGACGTTTTAAAACTCACAGCCTGTGCACATGCACATAATTCCAGACCCTCTGCCTCTTCCCTCTTCCTGGATTCATTCAGAGGTTTATAAAACTCACAGCCTGTGAAAAGCACACACACCTCCAGCCCGTCTGCCTCTTCCCTCTTCTTAGATTCACTCAGATGTTTTTTAAACTCACAGCCTGTGCACATGCACACACTTCCAGCCCTTCTGCCACTTCCCTGTTCCTGCATTCACTCAGACGTTTTAAAACACACATCCTGTGCATACACGCACACTTCCACCCCCTCTGCCTCTTCCCTCTTCTTGGATTCACTCAGACGTTTTAAAACTCACAGCCTGTGCACACGCACACACTTCCAGCCCCTCTGCCTCTTCCCTCTTCCTGGATTCATTCAGAGGTTTTTAAAACTCACAGCCTGTGCATAGCACACACACTTCCAGTCCCTCTCGCTCTTCCCTTTTCCTCCATAAACTCAGACATTTTAAAACTCACAGCCTGCGCACACGCACACACTTTCAACCCCTCTGCTTCTTCCCTGTTCCTGGATTCACTCAGACATTTTTAAAACTCACAGGCTGTGCACAGCACACACTTCCACCCCCTCTGCCTCTTCCTTCTTCCTGGATTCACTCAGACATTTTTAAAACTCACAGCCTGTGCACATGCACACACTTCCAGCCCTTCTGCCTCTTCCCTCTTCCTGGATTCATTCAGAAGTTTTTAAAACTCACAGCCTGTGCACACGCACACACTTCCAGCCCCTCTGCTTCTTCCCTGTTTCTGGATTCACTCAGAGGTTTTTAAAACTCACAGGCGGTGCAAAGCACACAGTTCCAGCCTGTCGGCCTCTTCACTCTTCCTGGATTCACTCAGACGTTTTTAAAACTCACAGCCTGTGCACAGCACACACTTCCAGCCCTCCTACCTCTTCCCTCTTCCTGGATTCACTCAGACATTTTTAAAACTCACAGCCTGTGCACACACAGACACTTCCAGCCCCTCGGCCTATTCCCTCTAACAGGATTCGATTAGAGTTTTTAAAAATCACAGCCTGTGCACACACACACACACTTCCAGCCCCTCTGCCTCTTCCCTCTTCCTGGATTCACTCAGACGTTTTTAAAACTCACAGCCTGTGTACATGCACACACTTCCAGCCCGTCTGCCTCTTCCCTCTTCCTGGATGCACTCAGACGTTTTTAAAACTCACAGCCTGTGCACATGCAAATACTTTCAGCCCCTCTGCTTCTTCCCTGTTCCTGGATTCACTTAGACGTTTCTAAAACTCACAGCCTGTGCAAAGCACACACACTTCCAGCCCCTCTGCCGCTTCCCTCTTCCTGGATTCACTCAGATGTTTTAAAACTCACAGCCTGTGCACACACAAACACACTTCCAGCCCCTCTGCTTCTTCCCTGTTCCTGGATTCACTCAGACGTTTTTAAAACTCACAGGCTGTGCACAGCACACACTTCCAGCCCTCCTACCTCTTCCCTCTTCCTGGATTCACTCAGACATTTTTAAAACTCACAGCCTGTGCACACACAGACACTTCCAGCCCCTCGGCCTATTCCCTCTAACTGGATTCGATTAGAGTTTTTAAAAATCACAGCCTGTGCACACACACACACACTTCCAGCCCCTCTGCCTCTTCCCTCTTCCTGGATTCACTCAGACGTTTTTAAAACTCACAGCCTGTGTACATGCACACACTTCCAGCCCGTCTGCCTCTTCCCTCTTCCTGGATGCACTCAGACGTTTTTAAAACTCACAGCCTGTGCACATGCAAATACTTTCAGCCCCTCTGCTTCTTCCCTGTTCCTGGATTCACTTAGACGTTTCTAAAACTCACAGCCTGTGCAAAGCACACACACTTCCAGCCCTTCTGCCTCTTCCCTGTTCCTGCATTCACTCAGCCGTTTTAAAACACACATCCTGTGCATACAAGCACACTTCCACCCCCTCTGCCTCTTCCCTCTTCTTGGATTCACTCAGACGTTTTAAAACTCACAGCCTGTGCACACGCACACACTTCCAGCCCCTCTGCCTCTTCCCTCTTCCTGGATTCATTCAGAGGTTTTTAAAACTCACAGCCTTTGAAAAGCACACACACTTCCAGCCCCTCTGCCTCTTCCCTTTTCCTCCATTCACTCAGACGTTTTAAAACTCACAGTCTGTGCACACGCACACATCCAGCCCTTCTGCCTCTTCACTCTTCCTGGATGCACTCAGACATTTTTAAAACTCACAGGCTGTGTACAGCACACACTTCCAGCCCTTCTGCCTCTTCCCTGTTCCTGGATTCACTCAGATGTTTTAAAACTCACAGCCTGTGCACACGCAGACACTTCCAGGCCTTCTACCTCTTGCCTCTTCTTGGATTCACTCAAACATTTTTAAAACTCACAGCCTGTGCACAGCACACACTTTAGCCCCTCTGCCTCTTCCCTCTTCCTGGATTCATTCAGATGTTTTTAAAACTCACAGCCGGAGCAAAGCACAAACACTTCCAGTCCCTCTGCCTCTTCCCTGTTCCTGCATTCACTCAGACGTTTTAAAACTCACAGCCTGTGCACACACGGACAATTCCAGCCCCTCTGCCTCGTCCCTCTTCCTGGATTCACTCAGACATTTTAAAACTCACAGGCTGTGCACAGCATACACTTTAGCCCCTCTGCCTCTTCCCTGTTCCTGGATTCATTCAGAGGTTTTTAAAACTCACAGCATCTGCAAAGCACAGACACTTCCATCCCCTCTGCCTCTTCCCTGTTCTTGGATTCACTCAGACATTTTTAAAACTCACAGGCTGTGCACAGCACACATTTCCAGACCCTCTGCCTCTTCCCTCTTCCTGGATTCATTCAGAGGTTTTTAAATCTCACAGCCTGTGCATAGCACACACACTTCCAGTCCCTCTCGCTCTTCCCTTTTCCTCCATAAACTCAGACATTTTAAAACTCACAGCCTGTGCACACGCACACACTTTCAACCCCTCTGCTTCTTCCCTGTTCCTGGATTCACTCAGACATTTTTAAAACTCACAGCCTGTGCACATGCACACACTTCCAGCCCTTCTGCCTCTTCCCTCTTCCTGGATTCATTCAGAAGTTTTTAAAACTCACAGCCTGTGCACACGCACACACTTCCAGCCCCTCTGCTTCTTCCCTGTTTCTGGATTCACTCAGACGTTTTTAAAACTCACAGACGGTGCAAAGCACACAGTTCCAGCCTGTCGGCCTCTTCACTCTTCCTGGATTAACTCAGACGTTTTTAAAACCCACAGCCTGTGCACAGCACACACTTCCAGCCCTCCTACCTCTTCCCTCTTCCTGGATTCACTCAGACATTTTTAAAACTCACAGCCTGTGCACACACAGACACTTCCAGCCCCTCGGCCTATTCCCTCTAACTGGATTCGATTAGAGTTTTTAAAAATCACAGCCTGTGCACACACACACACACTTCCAGCCCCTCTGCCTCTTCCCTCTTCCTGGATTCACTCAGACGTTTTTAAAACTCACAGCCTGTGCACACGCACACACTTTCAACCCCTCTGCCTCTTCCCTGTTCCTGCATTCACTCAGACGTTTTAAAACTCACAGCCTGTGCACATGCACATAATTCCAGACCCTCTGCCTCTTCCCCCTTCTTAGATTCACTCAGATGTTTTTTAAACTCACAGCCTGTGCACATGCACACACTTCCAGCCCTTCTGCCTCTTCCCTGTTCCTGCATTCACTCAGACGTTTTAAAACACACATCCTGTGCATACACGCACACTTCCACCCCCTCTGCCTCTTCCCTCTTCTTGGATTCTCTCAGACGTTTTAAAACTCACAGCCTGTGCACACGCACACACTTCCAGCCCCTCTGCCTCTTCCCTCTTCCTGGATTCATTCAGAGGTTTTTAAAACTCACAGCCTGTGAAAAGCACACACACTTCCACCCCCTCTGCCTCTTCCCTTTTCCTCCATTCACTCAGACGTTTTAAAACTCACAGCCTGTGCACACGCACACATCCAGCCCTTCTGCCTCTTCACTCTTCCTGGATGCACTCAGACATTTTTAAAACTCACAGGCTGTACACAGCACACACTTCCAGCCCTTCTGCCTCTTCCCTGTTCCTGGATTCATTCAGAGGTTTTTAAATCTCACAGCCTGTGCATAGCACACACACTTCCAGTCCCTCTCGCTCTTCCCTTTTCCTCCATTCACTCAGACGTTTTAAAACTCACAGCCTGTGCACACACAAACACACTTTCAACCCCTCTGCCTCTTCCCTGTTCCTGCATTCACTCAGACGTTTTAAAACTCACAGCATGTGCACATGCACATAATTCCAGACCCTCTGCCTCTTCCCTCTTCCTGGGTTCATTCAGAGGTTTTTAAAACTCACAGCCTGTGAAAAGCACACACACCTCCAGCCCGTCTGCCTCTTCCCTCTTCTTAGATTCACTCAGATGTTTTTTAAACTCACAGCCTGTGCACATGCACACACTTCCAGCCCTTCTGCCTCTTCCCTGTTCCTGCATTCACTCAGACGTTTTAAAACACACATCCTGTGCATACATGCACACTTCCACCCCCTCTGCCTCTTCCCTCTTCTTGGATTCACTCAGACGTTTTAAAACTCACAGCCTGTGCACACGCACACACTTCCAGCCCCTCTGCCTCTTCCCTCTTCCTGGATTCATTCAGAGGTTTTTAAAACTCACAGCCTGTAAAAAGCACACACACCTCCAGCCCGTCTGCCTCTTCCCTCTTCTTAGATTCACTCAGATGTTTTTAAAACTCACAGCCTGTGCACACGCACACACTTCCAGCTCCTCTGCCTCTTCCCTCTTCCTGGATTCATTCAGAGGTTTTTAAAACTCACAGCCTTTGAAAAGCACACACACTTCCAGCCCCTCTGCCTCTTCCCTTTTCCTCCATTCACTCAGACGTTTTAAAACTCACAGCCTGTGCACACGCACACATCCAGCCCTTCTGCCTCTTCACTCTTCCTGGATGCACTCAGACATTTTTAAAACTCACAGGCTGTGCACAGCACACACTTTAGCCCCTCTGCCTCTTCCCTGTTCCTGGATTCATTCAGAGGTTTTTAAAACTCACAGCATCTGCAAAGTACAGACACTTCCACCCCCTCTGCCTCTTCCCTGTTCTTGGATTCACTCAGACATTTTTAAAACTCACAGGCTGTGCACAGCACACATTTCCAGCCCTTCTGCCTCTTCCCTCTTCCTGGATTCATTCAGAGGTTTTTAAATCTCACAGCCTGTGCATAGCACACACACTTCCAGTCCCTCTCGCTCTTCCCTTTTCCTCCATAAACTCAGACATTTTAAAACTTACAGCCTGTGCACACGCACACACTTTCAACCCCTCTGCTTCTTCCCTGTTCCTGGATTCACTCAGACATTTTTAAAACTCACAGCCTGTGCACATGCACACACTTCCAGCCCTTCTGCCTCTTCCCTCTTCCTGGATTCATTCAGAAGTTTTTAAAACTCACAGCCTGTGCACACGCACACACTTCCAGCCCCTCTGCTTCTTCCCTGTTTCTGGATTCACTCAGACGTTTTTAAAACTCACAGACGGTGCAAAGCACACAGTTCCAGCCTGTCGGCCTCTTCACTCTTCCTGGATTCACTCAGACGTTTTTAAAACTCACAGCCTGTGCACAGCACACACTTCCAGCCCTCCTACCTCTTCCCTCTTCCTGGATTCACTCAGACATTTTTAAAACTCACAGCCTGTGCACACACAGACACTTCCAGCCCCTCGGCCTATTCCCTCTAACTGGATTCGATTAGAGTTTTTAAAAATCACAGCCTGTGCACACACACACACACACACTTCCAGCCCCTCTGCCTCTTCCCTCTTCCTGGATTCACTCAGACGTTTTTAAAACTCACAGCCTGTGTACATGCACACACTTCCAGCCCGTCTGCCTCTTCCCTCTTCCTGGATGCACTCAGACGTTTTTAAAACTCACAGCCTGTGCACATGCAAATACTTTCAGCCCCTCTGCTTCTTCCCTGTTCCTGGATTCACTTAGACGTTTCTAAAACTCACAGCCTGTACAAAGCACACACACTTCCAGCCCCTCTGCCGCTTCCCTCTTCCTGGATTCACTCAGATGTTTTAAAAATCACAGCCTGTGCACACGCAGACACTTCCAGGCCTTCTACCTCTTGCCTCTTCCTGGATTCACTCAAACATTTTTAAAACTCACAGGCTGTGCACAGCACACACTTTAGCCCCTCTGCCTCTTCCCTCTTCCTGGATTCATTCAGAGGTTTTTAAAACTCACAGCCAGAGCAAAGCACAAACACTTCCAGTCCCTCTGCCTCTTCCCTGTTCCTGCATTCACTCAGACGTTTTAAAACTCACAGCCTGTGCACACACGGACAATTCCAGCCCTTCTGCCTCGTCCCTCTTCCTGGATTCACTCAGACATTTTAAAACTCACAGGCTGTGCACAGCATACACTTTATCCCCTCTGCCTCTTCCCTGTTCCTGGATTCATTCAGAGGTTTTTAAAACTCACAGCCTGTGAACACACACAGACTTCCAGCCCCTCTGCCTCTTCCCTCTTCCTTGATTCACTCAGATGTTTTAAAACTCACAGCCTGTGCACACACACACACACACTTCTAGTCCCTCTGCCTCTTCCCTCTTACTGGATTCACTCAGACATTTTAAAACTCACAGCCTGTGCACACAAACACACACACACTTCCAGCCCCTCTGCTTCTTCCCTGCTCCTGGATTCACTCAGAGGATTTTTAAAACTTACAGCCTGTGCACACACATACACTTCCAGCCCCCTGCCTCGTCCCTCTTCCTGGATTCACTCAGAGATTTTTAAAATGCACAGCCTGTGAACACACACAGACTTCCAGCCCATCTGCCTCTTCCCTCTTCCTTGATTCACTCAGACGTTATAAAACTCACAGCCTGTGCACACACAGACACACTTCAAGCCCCTCTGCCTCTTCTCTCTTCCTGGATTCACTCAGACATTTAAAAACTCACAGGCTGTGCACACAGACGAACACACTTCCAGCCCCTCTGCCTCTTCCCTCTTCCTGGATTCACTCAGACATTTTAAAACTCACAGCCTGTGCACACAAACACACACACACTTCCAGCCCCACTGCCTCTTCCCTCTTCCTTGATTCACTCAGAGGTTTTTAAAGCTCACAGCCTATGCACACACACGCAGACACTTGCAGCCCCTCTGCCTCTTCCCTCTTCCTGGATTCACTCAGAGGATTTTTAAAACTTACAGCCTGTGCACACACATACACTTCCAGCCCCACTGCCTTGTCCCTCTTCCTAGATTCACTCAGAGGTTTTTAAAACTCACAGCCTGTGCACACACACACACACTTCCAGCCCCTCTGCCTTCTCCCTCTTTTGGTTTCAATGAGGATTTTTAAAACTCACAGCCTGTGCACAAACACACACACTTCCAGCCCCACTGCCTCTTCCCTCTTCCTTGATTCACTCACACATTTTAAAACTCCCAGCCTGTGCACACACACACACTTCTAGCCCCTCTGCCTTTTCCCTCTTACTGGATTCACTCAGACATTTTAAAACTCACAGCCTGTGCACAGCACACACTTCCAGCCCCTCTGTTTCTTCCCTGTTCCTGGATTCACTCAGACGTTTTAAAACTCACAGCCTGTGCACACACACACACCTCCAGCCCCTCTGCCTCTTCCCTCTTCCTTGATTCACTCAGACGTTATAAAACTCACAGCCTGTGCACAGGACACACACTTCCAGCCCCTCTGTTTCTTCCCTGTTCCTGGATTCACTCAGAGGTTTTTAAAACTCACAGCCTGGGCACACACAGACACACTTCAAGCCCCTCTGTCTCTTCCCTCTTCCTGGATTCACTCAGACGTTTTAAAACTCACAGCCTGTGCACACACACACACTTCTAGCCCCTCTGCCTTTTCCCTCTTACTGGATTCACTCAGACATTTTAAAACTCACAGCCTGTGCACAGCACACACTTCCAGACCCTCTGCTTCTTCCCTGCTCCTGGATTCACTCAGAGGATTTTTAAAACTTACAGCCTGTGCACACACATAGACTTCCAGCCCCACTGCCTTGTCCATCTTCCTGGATTCAATCAGAGGATTTTTAAAACTCACAGCCTGTGCACACACATACACTTCCAGCCCCACTGCCTCGTCCCTCTTCCTGGATTCACTCAGAGGTTTTTAAAACTCACAGCCTGTGCACACACACACACTTCTAGCCCCTCTGCCTTTTCCCTCTTACTGGATTCACTCAGACATTTTAAAACTCACAGCCTGTGCACAGCACACACTTCCAGACCCTCTGCTTCTTCCCTGCTCCTGGATTCACTCAGAGGATTTTTAAAACTTACAGCCTGTGCACACACATAGACTTCCAGCCCCACTGCCTTGTCCATCTTCCTGGATTCAATCAGAGGATTTTTAAAACTCACAGCCTGTGCACACACATACACTTCCAGCCCCACTGCCTCGTCCCTCTTCCTGGATTCACTCAGAGGTTTTTAAAACTCACAGCCTGTGAACACACACAGACTTCCAGCCCCTCTGCCTCTTCCCTCTTCCTTGATTCACTCAGATGTTTTAAAACTCACAGCCTGTGCACACACACACACTTCTAGTCCCTCTGCCTCTTCCCTCTTACTGGATTCACTCAGACATTTTAAAACTCACAGCCTGTGCACACAAACACACAGACACTTCCAGCCCCTCTGCTTCTTCCCTGCTCCTGGATTCACTCAGAGGATTTTTAAAACTTACAGCCTGTGCACACACATACACTTCCAGCCCCACTGCCTTGTCCCTCTTCCTGGATTCACTCAGAGGTTTTTAAAACTCACAACCTGGGCATACACATACACACTTCAAGCCCCTCTGCCTCTTCCCTCTTCCTAGATTCACTCAGATGTTATAAAACTCACAGCCTGTGCGCAGGACACACACTTCCAGCCCCTCTGTTTCTTCCCTGTTCCTGGATTCACTCAGACGTTTTAAAACTCACAGCCTGTGCACACACACACACCTCCAGCCCCTCTGCCTCTTCCCTCTTCCTTGATTCACTCAGACGTTATAAAACTCACAGCCTGTGCACAGGACACACACTTCCAGCCCCTCTGTTTCTTCCCTGTTCCTGGATTCACTCAGAGGTTTTTAAAACTCACAGCCTGGGCACACACAGAGACACTTCAAGCTCCTCTGTCTCTTCCCTCTTCCTGGATTCACTCAGACGTTTTAAAACTCACAGCCTGTGCACACACACACACTTCTAGCCCCTCTGCCTTTTCCCTCTTACTGGATTCACTCAGACATTTTAAAACTCACAGCCTGTGCACAGCACACACTTCCAGACCCTCTGCTTCTTCCCTGCTCCTGGATTCACTCAGAGGATTTTTAAAACTTACAGCCTGTGCACACACATAGACTTCCAGCCCCACTGCCTTGTCCATCTTCCTGGATTCAATCAGAGGATTTTTAAAACTCACAGCCTGTGCACACACATACACTTCCAGCCCCACTGCCTCGTCCCTCTTCCTGGATTCACTCAGAGGTTTTTAAAACTCACAGCCTGTGCACACACACACACTTCTAGCCCCTCTGCCTTTTCCCTCTTACTGGATTCACTCAGACATTTTAAAACTCACAGCCTGTGCACAGCACACACTTCCAGACCCTCTGCTTCTTCCCTGCTCCTGGATTCACTCAGAGGATTTTTAAAACTTACAGCCTGTGCACACACATAGACTTCCAGCCCCACTGCCTTGTCCATCTTCCTGGATTCAATCAGAGGATTTTTAAAACTCACAGCCTGTGCACACACATACACTTCCAGCCCCACTGCCTCGTCCCTCTTCCTGGATTCACTCAGAGGTTTTTAAAACTCACAGCCTGTGAACACACAAAGACTTCCAGCCCCTCTGCCTCTTCCCTCTTCCTTGATTCACTCAGATGTTTTAAAACTCACAGCCTGTGCACACACACACACTTCTAGTCCCTCTGCCTCTTCCCTCTTACTGGATTCACTCAGACATTTTAAAACTCACAGCCTGTGCACACAAACACACAGACACTTCCAGCCCCTCTGCTTCTTCCCTGCTCCTGGATTCACTCAGAGGATTTTTAAAACTTACATCCTGTGCACACACATACACTTCCAGCCCCACTGCCTCGTCCCCCTTCCTGGATTCACTCAGAGGTTTTTAAAACTCACAGCCTGTGAACACACACAGACTTCCAGCCCCTCTGCCTCTTCCCTCTTCCTTGATTCACTCAGATGTTTTAAAACTCACAGCCTGTGCACACACACACACTTCTAGTCCCTCTGCCTCTTCCCTCTTACTGGATTCACTCAGACATTTTAAAACTCACAGCCTGTGCATACAAACACACACACACTTCCAGCCCCTCTGCTTCTTCCCTGCTCCTGGATTCACTCAGAGGATTTTTAAAACTTACAGCCTGTGCACACACATACACTTCCAGCCCCACTGCCTCGTCCCTCTTCCTGGATTCACTCAGAGATTTTTAAAATGCACAGCCTGTGAACACACACAGACTTCCAGCCCATCTGCCTCTTCCCTCTTCCTTGATTCACTCAGACATTATAAAACTCACAGCCTGTGCACACACAGACACACTTCAAGCCCCTCTGCCTCTTCTCTCTTCCTGGATTCACTCAGACATTTAAAAACTCACAGGCTGTGCACACACACGAACACACTTCCAGCCCCTCTGCCTCTTCCCTCTTCCTGGATTCACTCAGACATTTTAAAACTCACAGCCTGTGCACCCAAACACACACACACTTCCAGCCCCTCTGCCTCTTCCCTCTTCCTTGATTCACTCAGATGTTTTAAAACTCACAGCCTGTGCACACACACACACTTCTAGCCCCTCTGCCTTTTCCCTCTTACTGGATTCACTCAGACATTTTAAAACTCACAGCCTGTGCACAGCACACACTTCCAGACCCTCTGCTTCTTCCCTGCTCCTGGATTCACTCAGAGGATTTTTAAAACTTACAGCCTGTGCACACACATAGACTTCCAGCCCCACTGCCTTGTCCCTCTTCCTGGATTCAATCAGAGGATTTTTAAAACTCACAGCCTGTGCACAGACACACACTTCCAGCCCCACTGCCTCGTCCCTCTTCCTGGATTCACTCAGAGGTTTGTAAAACTCACAGCCTGTGAACACACACAGACTTCCAGCCCCTCTGCCTCTTCCCTCTTCCTTGATTCACTCAGATGTTTTAAAACTCACAGCCTGTGCAGACACACACACTTCTAGTCCCTCTGCCTCTTCCCTCTTACTGGATTCACTCAGACATTTTAAAACTCACAGCCTGTGCACACAAACACACAGACACTTCCAGCCCCTCTGCTTCTTCCCTGCTCCTGGATTCACTCAGAGGATTTTTAAAACTTACAGCCTGTGCACACACATACACTTCCAGCCCCACTGCCTCGTCCCTCTTCCTGGATTCACTCAGAGGTTTTTAAAACTCACAGCCTGTGAACACACACAGACTTCCAGCCCCTCTGCCTCTTCCCTCTTCCTTGATTCACTCAGATGTTTTAAAACTCACAGCCTGTGCACACACACACACTTCTAGTCCCTCTGCCTCTTCCCTCTTACTGGATTCACTCAGACATTTTAAAACTCACAGCCTGTGCATACAAACACACACACACTTCCAGCCCCTCTGCTTCTTCCCTGCTCCTGGATTCACTCAGAGGATTTTTAAAACTTACAGCCTGTGCACACACATACACTTCCAGCCCCACTGCCTCGTCCCTCTTCCTGGATTCACTCAGAGATTTTTAAAATGCACAGCCTGTGAACACACACAGACTTCCAGCCCATCTGCCTCTTCCCTCTTCCTTGATTCACTCAGACATTATAAAACTCACAGCCTGTGCACACACAGACACACTTCAAGCCCCTCTGCCTCTTCTCTCTTCCTGGATTCACTCAGACATTTAAAAACTCACAGGCTGTGCACACACACGAACACACTTCCAGCCCCTCTGCCTCTTCCCTCTTCCTGGATTCACTCAGGCATTTTAAAACTCACAGCCTGTGCACACAAACACACACACACTTCCAGCCCCACTGCCTCTTCCCTCTTCCTTGATTCACTCAGAGGTTTTTAAAGCTCACAGCCTATGCACACACACGCAGACACTTGCAGCCCCTCTGCCTCTTCCCTCTTCCTGGATTCACTCAGAGGGTTTTTAAAACTTACAGCCTGTGCACACACATACACTTCCAGCCCCACTGCCTTGTCCCTCTTCCTGGATTCACTCAGAGGTTTTTAAAACTCACAGCCTGTGCACACACACACACACACTTCCAGCCCCTCTGCCTTCTCCCTCTTTTGGATTCAATCAGGGTTTTTAAAACTCACAGCCTGTGCACACACACACACACTTCCAGCCCCACTGCCTATTCCCTCTTCCTTGATTCACTCACACATTTTAAAACTCCCAGCCTGTGCACACACACACACTTCTAGCCCCTCTGCCTTTTCCCTCTTACTGGATTCACTCAGACATTTTAAAACTCACAGCCTGTGCACAGCACACACTTCCAGACCCTCTGCTTCTTCCCTGCTCCTGGATTCACTCAGAGGATTTTTAAAACTTACAGCCTGTGCACACACATAGACTTCCAGCCCCACTGCCTTGTCCATCTTCCTGGATTCAATCAGAGGATTTTTAAAACTCACAGCCTGTGCACACACATACACTTCCAGCCCCACTGCCTCGTCCCTCTTCCTGGATTCACTCAGACATTTTAAAACTCACAGCCTGTGCACACACACACACACACACACACTTCCAGCCCCTCTGCCTCTTCCCTCTTCCTTGATTCACTCAGACATTTTAAAACTCACAGCCTGCACACACACGCAGACTCTTACAGCCCCTCTGCCTCTTCCCTCTTCCTTGATTCACTCAGACGTTTTAAAACTCACAGCCTGCACACACAGGCAGACTCTTGCAGCCCCTCTGCCTCTTCCCTCTTCCTTGATTCACTCAGATGTTTTAAAACTCACAGCCTGTGCACACATACACACTTCCAGCCCCTCTGCCTTTTCCCTCTTCCTGGATTCACTCAGAGGATTTTTAAAACTTTCACCCTGTGCACACACATACACTTCCAGCCCCACTGCCTTGTCCCTCTTCCTGGATTCACTCAGAGGTTTTTAAAACTCACAACCTGGGCATACACATACACAGTTCAAGCCCCTCTGCCTCTTCCCTCTTCCTAGATTCACTCAGACGTTATAAAACTCAGAGCCTGTGCACAGGACACACACTTCCAGCCCCTCTGTTTCTTCCCTGTTCCTGGATTCACTCAGAGGTTTTTAAAACTCACAGCCTGGGCACACACAGACACACTTCAAGCCCCTCTGTCTCTTCCCTCTTCCTGGATTCACTCAGACGTTTTAAAACTCACAGCCTGTGCACACACACACACCTCCAGCCCCTCTGCCTCTTCCGTCTTCCTTGATTCACTCAGACGTTTTAAAACTCACAGCCTGCACACACACGCAGACTCTTGCAGCCCCTCTGCCTCTTCCCTCTTCCTTGATTCACTCAGACGTTATAAAACTCACAGCCTGTGCACATACACACACACTTCCAGCCCCACTGCCTCTTCCCTCTTCCTTGATTCACTCAGAGGTTTTTAAAGCTCACAGCCTATGCACACCCACGCAGACACTTGCAGCCCCTCTGCCTCTTCCCTCTTCCTGGATTCACTCAGAGGATTTTTAAAACTTACAGCCTGTGCACACACATACACTTCCAGCCCCACTGCCTTGTCCCTCTTCCTGGATTCACTCAGAGGTTTTTAAAACTCACAGCCTGTGCACACACACACACACTTCCAGCCCCTCTGCCTTCTCCCTCTTTTGGATTCAATCAGGGTTTTTAAAACTCACAGCCTGTGCACACACACACACACTTCCAGCCCCACTGCCTCTTCCCTCTTCCTTGATTCACTCACACATTTTAAAACTCCCAGCCTGTGCACACACACACACTTCTAGCCCCTCTGCCTTTTCCCTCTTACTGGATTCACTCAGACATTTTAAAACTCACAGCCTGTGCACAGCACACACTTCCAGACCCTCTGCTTCTTCCCTGCTCCTGGATTCACTCAGAGGATTTTTAAAACTCACAGCCTGTGAACACACACAGACTTCCAGCCCCACTGCCTCGTCCCTCTTCCTGGATTCACTCAGAGGTTTTTAAAACTCACAGCCTGTGAACACACACAGACTTCCAGCCCCTCTGCCTCTTCCCTCTTCCTTGATTCACTCAGATGTTTTAAAACTCACAGCCTGTGCACACACACACACTTCTAGTCCCTCTGCCTCTTCCCTCTTACTGGATTCACTCAGACATTTTAAAACTCACAGCCTGTGCACACAAACACACACAAACTTCCAGCCCCTCTGCTTCTTCCCTGCTCCTGGATTCACTCAGAGGATTTTTAAAACTTACAGCCTGTGCACACACATACACTTCCAGCCCCACTGCCTCGTCCCTCTTCCTGGATTCACTCAGAGATTTTTAAAATGCACAGCCTGTGAACACACACAGACTTCCAGCCCATCTGCCTCTTCCCTCTTCCTTGATTCACTCAGACGTTATAAAACTCACAGCCTGTGCACACACAGACACACTTCAAGCCCCTCTGCCTCTTCTCTCTTCCTGGATTCACTCAGACATTTAAAAACTCACAGGCTGTGCACACACACGAACACACTTCCAGCCCCTCTGCCTCTTCCCTCTTCCTGGATTCACTCAGACATTTTAAAACTCACAGCCTGTGCACACAAACACACACACACTTCCAGCCCCACTGCCTCTTCCCTCTTCCTTGATTCACTCAGAGGTTTTTAAAGCTCACAGCCTATGCACACACACGCAGACACTTGCAGCCCCTCTGCCTCTTCCCTCTTCCTGGATTCACTCAGAGGGTTTTTAAAACTTACAGCCTGTGCACACACATACACTTCCAGCCCCACTGCCTTGTCCCTCTTCCTGGATTCACTCAGAGGTTTTTAAAACTCACAGCCTGTGCACACACACACACACTTCCAGCCCCTCTGCCTTCTCCCTCTTTTGGTTTCAATCAGGATTTTTAAAACTCACAGCCTGTGCACACACACACACACTTCCAGCCCCACTGCCTCTTCCCTCTTCCTTGATTCACTCACACATTTTAAAACTCCCAGCCTGTGCACACACACACACTTCTAGCCCCTCTGCCTTTTCCCTCTTACTGGATTCACTCAGACATTTTAAAACTCACAGCCTGTGCACAGCACACACTTCCAGACCCTCTGCTTCTTCCCTGCTCCTGGATTCACTCAGAGGATTTTTAAAACTTACAGCCTGTGCACACACATACACTTCCAGCCCCACTGCCTTGTCCCTCTTCCTGGATTCACTCAGAGGATTTTTAAAACTCACAACCTGTGCACAGCACACACTTCCAGCCCCTCTGCTTCTTCCCTGCTCCTGGATTCACTCAGAGGATTTTTAAAACTTACAGCCTGTGCACACACATACACTTCCAGCCCCACTGCCTTGTCCCTCTTCCTGGATTCACTCAGAGGTTTTTAAAACTCACAACCTGGGCATACACATACACACTTCAAGCCCCTCTGCCTCTTCCCTCTTCCTTGATTCACTCAGACGTTATAAAACTCACAGCCTGTGCACAGGGCACACACTTCCAGCCCCTCTGTTTCTTCCCTGTTCCTGGATTCACTCAGAGGTTTTTATAACTCACAGCCTGGGCACACACAGACACACTTCAAGCCCCCTCTGTCTCTTCCCTCTTCCTGGATGCACTCAGACGTTTTAAAACTCACAGCCTGTGCACACACACACACCTCCAGCCCCTCTGCCTCTTCCCTCTTCCTTGATTCACTCAGACGTTTTAAAACTCACAGCCTGCACAAACACGGAGACTCTTGCAGCCCCTCTGCCTCTTCCCTCTTCCTTGATTCACTCAGACGTTATAAAACTCACAGCCTGTGCACACACACACACACTTCCAGCCCCACTGCCTCTTCCCTCTTCCTTGATTCACTCAGAGGTTTTTAAAGCTCACAGCCTATGCACACACACGCAGACACTTGCAGCCCCTCTGCCTCTTCCCTCTTCCTGGATTCACTCAGAGGATTTTTAAAACTTACAGCCTGTGCACACACATACACTTCCAGCCCCACTGCCTTGTCCCTCTTCCTGGATTCACTCAGAGGTTTTTAAAACTCACAGCCTGTGCACACACACACACACTTCCAGCCCCACTGCCTCTTCCCTCTTCCTTGATTCACTCACACATTTTAAAACTCCCAGCCTGTGCACACACACACACTTCTAGCCCCTCTGCCTTTTCCCTCTTACTGGATTCACTCAGACATTTTAAAACTCACAGCCTGTGCACAGCACACACTTCCAGACCCTCTGCTTCTTCCCTGTTCCTGGATTCACTCAGAGGTTTTTAAACGTCACAGCCTGTGCACACACACACAAACTTCCAGCCCCTCTGCCTTTTCCCTCTTCCTTGATTCACTCAGAGGATTTTTAAAACTTACAGCCTGTGCACACACATAGACTTCCAGCCCCACTGCCTTGTCCCTCTTCCTGGATTCAATCAGAGGATTTTTAAAACTCACAGCCTGTGCACACACATACACTTCCAGCCCCACTGCCTCGTCCCTCTTCCTGGATTCACTCAGAGGTTTTTAAAACTCACAGCCTGTGAACACACACAGACTTCCAGCCCGTCTGCCTCTTCCCTCTTCCTTGATTCACTCAGATGTTTTAAAACTCACAGCCTGTGCACACACACACACTTCTAGTCCCTCTGCCTCTTCCCTCTTACTGGATTCACTCAGACATTTTAAAACTCACAGCCTGTGCACACAAACACACACACACACTTCCAGCCCCTCTGCTTCTTCCCTGCTCCTGGATTCACTCAGAGGATTTTTAAAACTTACAGCCTGTGCACACACATACACTTCCAGCCCCACTGCCTCGTCCCTCTTCCTGGATTCACTCAGAGATTTTTAAAATGCACAGCCTGTGAACACACACAGACTTCCAGCCCATCTGCCTCTTCCCTCTTCCTTGATTCACTCAGACGTTATAAAACTCACAGCCTGTGCACACACAGACACACTTCAAGCCCCTCTGCCTCTTCTCTCTTCCTGGATTCACTCAGACATTTAAAAACTCACAGGCTGTGCACACACACGAACACACTTCCAGCCCCTCTGCCTCTTCCCTCTTCCTGGATTCACTCAGACATTTTAAAACTCACAGCCTGTGCACACAAACACACACACACTTCCAGCCCCACTGCCTCTTCCCTCTTCCTTGATTCACTCAGAGGTTTTTAAAGCTCACAGCCTATGCACACACACGCAGACACTTGCAGCCCCTCTGCCTCTTCCCTCTTCCTGGATTCACTCAGAGGATTTTTAAAACTTACAGCCTGTGCACACACATACACTTCCAGCCCCACTGCCTTGTCCCTCTTCCTGGATTCACTCAGAGGTTTTTAAAACTCACAGCCTGTGCACACACACACACACTTCCAGCCCCTCTGCCTTCTCCCTCTTTTGGATTCAATCAGGGTTTTTAAAACTCACAGCCTGTGCACACACACACACACTTCCAGCCCCACTGCCTCTTCCCTCTTCCTTGATTCACTCACACATTTTAAAACTCCCAGCCTGTGCACACACACACACTTCCAGCCCCTCTGCCTCTTCCCTCTTCCTGGATTCACTCAGAGATTTTTAAAATGCACAGCCTGTGAACACACACACACTTCCAGCCCCTCTGCCTCTTCCCTCTTCCTTGATTCACTCAGATGTTTTAAAACTCACAGCCTGTGCACACACACACACTTCTAGCCCCTCTGCCTTTTCCCTCTTACTGGATTCACTCAGACATTTTAAAACTCACAGCCTGTGCACAGCACACACTTCCAGACCCTCTGCTTCTTCCCTGCTCCTGGATTCACTCAGAGGATTTTTAAAACTTACAGCCTGTGCACACACATAGACTTCCAGCCCCACTGCCTTGTCCCTCTTCCTGGATTCAATCAGAGGATTTTTAAAACTCACAGCCTGTGCACAGACATACACTTCCAGCCCCACTGCCTCGTCCCTCTTCCTGGATTCACTCAGAGGTTTTTAAAACTCACAGCCTGTGAACACACACAGACTTCCAGCCCCTCTGCCTCTTCCCTCTTCCTTGATTCACTCAGACGTTATAAAACTCACAGCCTGTGCACACACAGACACACTTCAAGCCCCTCTGCCTCTTCTCTCTTCCTGGATTCACTCAGACATTTAAAAACTCACAGGCTGTGCACACACACGAACACACTTCCAACCCCTCTGCCTCGTCCCTCTTCCTGTATTTACTCAGACGTTTTAAAACTCACAGCCTGTGCACAGCACACACTTCCAGCCCCTCTGCCTCTTCCCTCTTCCTTGATTCACTCAGATGTTTTAAAACTCACAGCCTGCACACACACGCAGACTCTTACAGCCCCTCTGCCTCTTCCCTCTTCCTTGATTCACTCAGATGTTTTAAAACTCACAGCCTGTGCACACACACACACTTCCAGCCCCTCTGCCTTTTCCCTCTTCCTGGATTCACTCAGAGGTTTTTAAAGCTCACAGCCTATGCACATACAGGCAGACACTTGCGGCCCCTCTGCCTCTTCCCTCTTCCTTGATTCACTCAGATGTTTTAAAACTCACAGCCTGTGCACACACACACACTTCCAGCCCCTCTGCCTCTTCCCTCTTCCTAGATTCAGTCAGACATTTTAAAACTCACAGGCTGTGCACACACACACATACACTTCCAGCCCCTCTGCCTTTTCCCTCTTCCTGGATTCACTCAGACTTTTTTAAAGCTCACAGCCTATGCACACACACGCACACACTTCCAGCCCCTCTAACTTCTCCCTCTTTTGGATTCAATTAGGGTTTTTAAAACTCACAGCCTGTGCACACACACACACACTTCCAGCCCCACTGACTTCTCCCTCTTTTGGATTCAATCAGGGTTTTTAAAACTCACAGCCTGTGCACACACACACACACTTCCAGCCCCACTGCCTCTTCCCTCTTCCTTGATTCACTAACACATTTTAAAACTCCCAGCCTGTGCACACACACACACACACTTCCAGCCCCTCTGCCTCTTCCCTGTTCCTGGATTCACTCAGACATTTTAATACTCACAGCCTGTGCACAGCACACACACTTCCAGCCCCTCTCCTTCTTCCCTGTTCCTGGATTCACTCAGAGGTTTTTAAACGTCACAGCCTGTGCACACACACACTTCCAGCCCCTCTGCCTTTTCCCTCTTCCTGGATTCACTCAGAGGTTTTTAAAGCTCACAGCCTGTGCACACAGACACACTTCAAGCCCCTCTGCCTCTTCCCTCTTCCTAGATTCACTCAGACATTTTAAAACTCACAGGCTGTGCACACACATGCACACACTTCCAGCCCCTCTGCCTTCTCCCTCTTTTGGATTCAATCAGGGTTTTTAAAACTCACAGCCTGTGCACACACACACACACACTTCCAGCCCCTCTGCCTCTTCCCTGTTCCTGGATTCACTCAGACATTTTAATACTCACAGCCTGGGCATAGCACACACACTTCCAGCCCCTCTCCTTCTTCCCTGTTCCTGGATTCACTCAGAGGTTTTTAAACGTCACAGCCTGTGCACACACACACACACTTCCAGCCCCTCTGCCTTTTCCCTCTTCCTGAATTCAATCAGGGTTTTTAAAACTCACAGCCTGTGCACAAACAGACACTTCGAGCCCCATTGCCTCTTCCCTCTTCGTGGATTCACTCACACATTTTGAAACTCACACCCTGTGCACACACACACACTCTTTCAGCCCCTCTGCATTTTCCCTCTTTCTGGATTCACTCAGACGTTTTAAAACTCCCAGCCTGTGCACACACACACACTTCTAGCCCCTCTGCCTCTTCCCTCTTCCTGTATTTACTCAGCCGTTTTAAAACTCAGAGCCTGTGCACACACACACACTTCCAGCCCCTCTGCCTTCTCCCTCTTTTGGATTCAATCAGGGTTTTTAAAACTCACAGCCTGTGCACACACACACACACTTCCAGCCCCACTGCCTCTTCCCTCTTCCTTGATTCACTCACACATTTTAAAACTCCCAGCCTGTGCACACACACACACACACACTTCCAGCCCCTCTGCCTCTTCCCTGTTCCTGGATTCACTCAGACATTTTAATACTCACAGCCTGTGCACAGCACACACACTTCCAGCCCCTCTCCTTCTTCCCTGTTCCTGGATTCACTCAGAGGTTTTTAAACGTCACAGCCTGTGCACACAAACACACTTCCAGCCCCTCTGCCTTATCCCTCTTCCTGGATTCACTCAGAGGTTTTTAAAGCTCACAGCCTATGCACACACACGCAGACACTTGCAGCCCCTCTGCCTCTTCCCTCTTCCTTGATTCACTGAGATGTTTTAAAACTCACAGCCTGTGCACACACACACACTTCTAGCCCCTCTACCTTTTCCCTCTTACTGGATTCACTCAGACATTTTAAAACTCACAGCCTGTGCACAGCACACACTTCCAGCCCCTCTGCTTCTTCCCTGCTCCTGGATTCAGTCAGAGGATTTTTAAAACTTACAGCCTGTGCACACACATACTCTTCCAGCCCCACTGTCTTGTCCCTCTTCCTGGATTCACTCAGAGGATTTTTAAAACTCACAGCCTCTGCACACACATAAACTTCCAGCCCCACTGCCTCGTCCCTCTTCCTGGATTCACTCAGAGGTTTTTAAAACTCACAGCCTGTGAACACACACAGACTTCCAGCCCCTCTGCCTCTTCCCTCTTCCTTGATTCACTCAGACGTTATAAAACTCACAGCCTGTGCACACACACAGACACTTCCAGCCCCTCTGCCTTTTCCCTCTTCCTGGATTCACTCAGAGGTTTTTAAAGCTCACAGCCTATGCACAAACACGCAGACACTTGCAGCCCCACTGCCTCGTCCCTCTTCCTGGATTCACTCAGAGGTTTTTAAAACTCACAGCCTGGGCACACACACACAGACTTCCAGCCCCTCTACCTCGTCCCTCTTCCTGGATTTACTCATAGGTTTTTAAAACTCACAGCCTGGGCACACACAGACACACTTCAAGCCCCTCTGCCTCTTCTCTCTTCCTGGATTCACTCAGACATTTAAAAACTCACAGGCTGTTCACACACACGCACACACTTCCAGCCCCTCTGCCTCGTCCCTCTTCCTGTATTTACTCAGAAGTTTTAAAACTCACAGCCTGTGCACAGCACACACTTCCAGCCCCTCTGCCTTTTCCCTCTTCCTGGATTCACTCAGAGGTATTTAAAGCTCACAGCCTATGCACAAACACGCAGACACTTGCAGCCCCTCTGCCTCTTCCCTCTTCCTTGATTCACTCAGATGTTTTAAAACTCACAGCCTGTGCACACATACACACTTCCAGCCCCTCTGCCTTTTCCCTCTTCCTGGATTCACTCAGACATTTTAAAACTCACAGCCTGTGCACAGCACACACTTCCAGCCCCTCTGCTTCTTCCCTGCTCCTGGATTCACTCAGAGGATTTTTAAAACTTACAGTTTGTGCACACACATACACTTCCAGCCCCACTGCCTTGTACCTCTTCCTGGATTCACTCAGAGGTTTTCAAAACTCACAACCTGGGCACACACACACACACTTCCAGCCCCTCTGCCTCTTCCCTGTTCCTGGATTCACTCAGACATTTTAATACTCACAGCCTGTGCACAGCACACACACTTCCAGCCCCTCTCCTTCTTCCCTGTTCCTGGATTCACTCAGAGGTTTTTAAACGTCACAGCCTGTGCACACAAACACACTTCCAGCCCCTCTGCCTTTTCCCTCTTCCTGGATTCACTCAGAGGTTTTTAAAGCTCACAGCCTATGCACACACATGCAGACACTTGCAGCCCCTCTGCCTCTTCCCTCTTCCTTGATTCACTGAGATGTTTTAAAACTCACTGCCTGTGTACACACACACATTTCTAGCCCCTCTGCCTTTTCCCTCTTACTGGATTCACTCAGACATTTTAAAACTCACAGCCTGTGCACAGCACACACTTCCAGCCCCTCTGCTTCTTCCCTGCTCCTGGATTCAGTCAGAGGATTTTTAAAACTCACACCCTGTACACACACATACACTCTTTCATCCCCTCTGCATTTTCCCTCTTTCTGGATTCACTCAGACGTTTTAAAACTCCCAGCCTGTGCACACACACACACTTCCAGCCCCTCTGCCTCTTCCCTCTTCCTAGATTCACTCAGACATTTTAAAACTCACAGGCTGTGCACACACACGCACACACTTCCAGCCCCTTTGCCTTTTCCCTCTTTCTGGATTCACTCAGAGGTTTTTAAACGTCACAGCCTGTGCACACACATACACTTCCAGCCCCTCTGCCTTTTCCCTCTTCCTGGATTCAATCAGGGTTTTTAAAACTCACAGCCTGTGCACAAACACACACTTCCAGCCACACTGCCACTTCCCTCTTCGTGGATTCACTCACACATTTTGAAACTCACACCCTGTGCACACACACACACTCTTTCAGCCCCTCTGCATTTTCCCTCTTTCTGGATTCACTCAGACGTTTTAAAACTCCCAGCCTGTGCACACACACACACTTCCAGCCCCTCTGCCTCTTCCCTCTTCCTAGATTCACTCAGACATTTTAAAACTCACAGGCTGTGCACACACACGCACACACTTCCAGCCCCTCTGCCTCTTCCCTCTTCCTGGATTCACTCAGAGGTTTTTAAACGTCACAGCCTGTGCACACAGACACACTTCCAGCCCCTCTGCCTTTTCCCTCTTCCTGGATTAAATCAGGGTTTTTAAAACTCACAGCCTGTGCACACACACCCACACTTCCAGCCCCTCTAACTTCTCCCTCTTTTGGATTCAATTAGGGTTTTTAAAACTCACAGCCTGTGCACACACAGACACACTTCCAGCCCCACTGCCTTCTCCCTCTTTTGGATTCAATCAGGGTTTTTAAAACTCACAGCCTGTGCACACACACACACACTTCCAGCCCCACTGCCTCTTCCCTCTTCCTTGATTCACTAACACATTTTAAAACTCCCAGCCTGTGCACACACACACACACACTTCCAGTCCCTCTGTCTCTTCCCTGTTCCTGGATTCACTCAGACATTTTAATACTCACAGCCTGTGCACAGCACACACACTTCCAGCCCCTCTCCTTCTTCCCTGTTCCTGGATTCACTCAGAGGTTTTTAAACGTCACAGCCTCTGCACACACACACAAACTTCCAGCCCCTCTGCCTTTTCCCTCTTCCTGGATTCACTCAGAGGTTTTTAAAGCTCACAGCCTGTGCACACAGACACACTTCCAGCCCCTCTGCCTTTTCCCTCTTCCTGGATTCACTCAGAGGTTTTTAAACATCACAGCCTGTGCACACACACACACTTCCAGCCCCTCTGCCTTTTCCCTCTTCCTGAATTCAATTAGGGTTTTTAAAACTCACAGCCTGTGCACAAACACACACACTTCGAGCCCCACTGCCTCTTCCCTCTTCGTGGATTCAATCAGGGTTTTTAAAACTCACAGCCTGTGCACAAACACACACTTCCAGCCACACTGCCTCTTCCCTCTTCGTGGATTCACTCACACATTTTGAAACTCACACCCTGTGCACACACACACACTCTTTCAGCCCCTCTGCATTTTCCCTCTTTCTGGATTCACTCAGACGTTTTAAAACTCCCAGCCTGTGCACACACACACACTTCCAGCCCCTCTGCCTCTTCCCTCTTCCTAGATTCACTCAGACATTTTAAAACTCACAGGCTGTGCACACACACGCACACACTTCCAGCCCCTCTGCCTTTTCCCTCTTCCTGGATTCACTCAGAGGTTTTTAAACGTCACAGCCTGTGCACACACACACACTTCCAGCCCCTCTGCCTTTTCCCTCTTCCTGGATTAAATCAGGGTTTTTAAAACTCACAGCCTGTGCACAAACACACACTTCCAGCCACACTGCCTCTTCCCTCTTCGTGGATTCACTCACACATTTTGAAACTCACACCCTGTGCACACACACACACTCTTTCAGCCCCTCTGCATTTTCCCTCTTTCTGGATTCACTCAGACGTTTTAAAACTCACAGGCTGTTCACACACACGCACACACTTCCAGCCCCTCTGCCTCGTCCCTCTTCCTGTATTTACTCAGACGTTTTAAAACTCACAGCCTGTGCACAGCACACACTTCCAGCCCCTCTGCCTTTTCCCTCTTCCTGGATTCACTCAGAGGTATTTAAACGTCACAGCCTGTGCACACAGAGACACTTCCAGCCCCTCTGCCTTTTCCCTCTTCCTGGATTAAATCAGGGTTTTTAAAACTCACAGCCTGTGCACACACACGCACACACTTCCAGCCCCTCTAACTTCTCCCTCTTTTGGATTCAATTAGGGTTTTTAAAACTCACAGCCTGTGCACACACACACACACTTCCAGCTCCACTGCCTTCCCCCTCTTTTGGATTCAATCAGGGTTTTTAAAACTCACAGCCTGTGCACACACACACACACTTCCAGCCCCACTGCCTCTTCCCTCTTCCTTGATTCACTAACACATTTTAAAACTCCCAGCCTGTGCACACACACACACACACTTCCAGCCCCTCTGCCTCTTCCCTGTTCCTGGATTCACTCAGACATTTTAATACTCACAGCCTGTGCACAAACACACACACTTCGAGCCCCACTGCCTCTTCCCTCTTCGTGGATTCACTCACATATTTTGAAACTCACACCCTGTGCACACACACACACTCTATCAGCCCCTCTGCATTTTCCCTCTTTCTGGATTCACTCAGACGTATTAAAACTCCCAGCCTGTGCACACACACACACTTCCAGCCCCTCTGCCTCTTCCCTCTTCCTAGATTCACTCAGACATTTTAAAACTCACAGTCTGTGCACACACACGCACACACTTCCAGCCCCTCTGCCTTTTCCCTCTTCCTGGATTCACTCAGAGGTTTTTAAACGTCACAGCCTGTGCACACACACACACTTCCAGCCCCTCTGCCTTTTCCCTCTTCCTGGATTCAATCAGGGTTTTTAAAACTCACAGCCTGTGCACAAACACACACTTCCAGCCACACTGCCTCTTCCCTCTTCGTGGATTCACTCACACATTTTGAAACTCACACCCTGTGCACACACACACACTCTTTCAGCCCCTCTGCATTTTCCCTCTTTCTGTATTCACTCAGACGTTTTAAAACTCCCAGCCTGTGCACACACACACACTTCCAGCCCCTCTGCCTCTTCCCTCTTCCTAGATTCACTCAGACATTTAAAAACTCACAGGCTGTTCACACACAAGCACACACTTCCAGCCCCTCTGCCTCGTCCCTCTTCCTGTATTTACTCAGACGTTTTAAAACTCACAGCCTGTGCACAGCACACACTTCCAGCCCCTCTGCCTTTTCCCTCTTCCTGGATTCACTCAGAGGTATTTAAAGCTCACAGCCTATGCACAAACACGTAGACACTTGCTGCCCCTCTGCCTCTTCCCTCTTCCTTGATTCACTCAGATGTTTTAAAACTCACAGCCTGTGCACACATACACACTTCCAGCCCCTCTGCCTTTTCCCTCTTCCTGGATTCACTCAGACATTTTAAAACTCACAACCTGTGCACAGCACACACTTCCAGCCCCTCTGCTTCTTCCCTGCTCCTGGATTCACTCAGAGGATTTTTAAAACTTACAGCCTGTGCACACACATACACTTCCAGCCCCACTGCCTTGTCCCTCTTCCTGGATTCACTCAGAGGTTTTCAAAACTCACAACCTGGGCACACACACACACACTTCCAGCCCCTCTGCCTCTTCCCTGTTCCTGGATTCACTCAGACATTTTAATACTCACAGCCTGTGCACAGCACACACACTTCCAGCCCCTCTCCTTCTTCCCTGTTCCTGGATTCACTCAGAGGTTTTTAAACGTCACAGCCTGTGCACACAAACACACTTCTAGCCCCTCTGCTTCTTCCCTGCTCCTGGATTCACTCAGAGGATTTTTAAAACTCACACCCTGTGCACACACATACACTCTTTCATCCCCTCTGCATTTTCCCTCTTTCTGGATTCACTCAGACGTTTTAAAACTCCCAGCCTGTGCACACACACACACTTCCAGCCCCTCTGCCACTTCCCTCTTCGTGGATTCACTCACACATTTTGAAACTCACACCCTGTGCACACACACACACTCTTTCAGCCCCTCTGCATTTTCCCTCTTTCTGGATTCACTCAGACGTTTTAAAACTCCCAGCCTGTGCACACACACACACTTCCAGCCCCTCTGCCTCTTCCCTCTTCCTAGATTCACTCAGACATTTTAAAACTCACAGGCTGTGCACACACACGCACACACTTCCAGCCCCTCTGCCTCTTCCCTCTTCCTGGATTCACTCAGAGGTTTTTAAACGTCACAGCCTGTGCACACAGACACACTTCCAGCCCCTCTGCCTTTTCCCTCTTCCTGGATTAAATCAGGGTTTTTAAAACTCACAGCCTGTGCACACACACGCACACACTTCCAGCCCCTCTAACTTCTCCCTCTTTTGGATTCAATTAGGGTTTTTAAAACTCACAGCCTGTGCACACACACACACACTTCCAGCCCCACTGCCTTCTCCCTCTTTTGGATTCAATCAGGGTTTTTAAAACTCACAGCCTGTGCACACACACACACACTTCCAGCCCCACTGCCTCTTCCCTCTTCCTTGATTCACTAACACATTTTAAAACTCCCAGCCTGTGCACACACACACACACACTTCCAGCCCCTCTGCCTCTTCCCTGTTCCTGGATTCACTCAGACATTTTAATACTCACAGCCTGTGCACAGCACACACACTTCCAGCCTCTCTCCTTCTTCCCTGTTCCTGGATTCACTCAGAGGTTTTTAAACGTCACAGCCTGTGCACACACACACAAACTTCCAGCCCCTCTGCCTTTTCCCTCTTCCTGGATTCACTCAGAGGTTTTTAAAGCTCACAGCCTGTGCACACAGACACACTTCCAGCCCCTCTGCCTTTTCCCTCTTCCTGGATTCACTCAGAGGTTTTTAAACGTCACAGCCTGTGCACACACACACACTTCCAGCCCCTCTGCCTTTTCCCTCTTCCTGAATTCAATTAGGGTTTTTAAAACTCACAGCCTGTGCACAAACACACACACTTCGAGCCCCACTGCCTCTTCCCTCTTTTGGATTCAATTAGGGTTTTTAAAACTCACAGCCTGTGCACACACACACACACTTCCAGCCCCACTGCCTCTTCCCTCTTCCTTGATTCACTAACACATTTTAAAACTCCCAGCCTGTGCACACACACACACAAACACTTCCAGCCCCTCTGCCTCTTCCCTGTTCCTGGATTCACTCAGACATTTTAATACTCACAGCCTGTGCACAGCACACACACTTCCAGCCCCTCTCCTTCTTCCCTGTTCCTGGATTCACTCAGAGGTTTTTAAACGTCACAGCCTGTGCACACAAACACACACTTCCAGCCCCTCTGCCTTTTCCCTCTTCCTGGATTCACTCAGAGGTTTTTAAAGCTCACAGCCTGTACACACAGACACACTTCAAGCCCCTCTGCCTCTTCCCTCTTCCTAGATTCACTCAGACATTTTAAAACTCACAGGCTGTGCACACACATGCACACACTTCCAGCCCCTCTGCCTTCTCCCTCTTTTGGATTCAATCAGGGTTTTTAAAACTCACAGCCTGTGCACACACACACACACTTCCAGCCCCACTGCCTCTTCCCTCTTCCTTGATTCACTAACACATTTTAAAACTCCCAGCCTGTGCACAAACACACACACACTTCCAGCCCCTCTGCCTCTTCCCTGTTCCTGGATTCACTCAGACATTTTAATACTCACAGCCTGTGCACAGCACACACACTTCCAGCCCCTCTCCTTCTTCCCTGTTCCTGGATTCACTCAGAGGTTTTTAAACGTCACAGCCTGTGCACACACACACAAACTTCCAGCCCCTCTGCCTTTTCCCTCTTCCTGGATTCACTCAGAGGTTTTTAAAGCTCACAGCCTGTGCACACAGACACACTTCCAGCCCCTCTGCCATTTCCCTCTTCCTGGATTCACTCAGAGGTTTTTAAACGTCACAGCCTGTGCACACACATACACTTCCAGCCCCTCTGCCTTTTCCCTCTTCCTGGATTCAATCAGGGTTTTTAAAACTCACAGCCTGTGCACAAACACACACTTCCAGCCACACTGCCTCTTCCCTCTTCGTGGATTCACTCACACATTTTGAAACTCACACCCTGTGCACACACACACACTCTTTCAGCCCCTCTGCATTTTCCCTCTTTCTGTATTCACTCAGACGTTTTAAAACTCCCAGCCTGTGCACACACACACACTTCCAGCCCCTCTGCCTCTTCCCTCTTCCTAGATTCACTCAGACATTTAAAAACTCACAGGCTGTTCACACACAAGCACACACTTCCAGCCCCTCTGCCTCGTCCCTCTTCCTGTATTTACTCAGACGTTTTAAAACTCACAGCCTGTGCACAGCACACACTTCCAGCCCCTCTGCCTTTTCCCTCTTCCTGGATTCACTCAGAGGTATTTAAAGCTCACAGCCTATGCACAAACACGTAGACACTTGCTGCCCCTCTGCCTCTTCCCTCTTCCTTGATTCACTCAGATGTTTTAAAACTCACAGCCTGTGCACACATACACACTTCCAGCCCCTCTGCCTTTTCCCTCTTCCTGGATTCACTCAGACATTTTAAAACTCACAACCTGTGCACAGCACACACTTCCAGCCCCTCTGCTTCTTCCCTGCTCCTGGATTCACTCAGAGGATTTTTAAAACTTACAGCCTGTGCACACACATACACTTCCAGCCCCACTGCCTTGTCCCTCTTCCTGGATTCACTCAGAGGTTTTCAAAACTCACAACCTGGGCACACACACACACACTTCCAGCCCCTCTGCCTCTTCCCTGTTCCTGGATTCACTCAGACATTTTAATACTCACAGCCTGTGCACAGCACACACACTTCCAGCCCCTCTCCTTCTTCCCTGTTCCTGGATTCACTCAGAGGTTTTTAAACGTCACAGCCTGTGCACACAAACACACTTCTAGCCCCTCTGCTTCTTCCCTGCTCCTGGATTCACTCAGAGGATTTTTAAAACTCACACCCTGTGCACACACATACACTCTTTCATCCCCTCTGCATTTTCCCTCTTTCTGGATTCACTCAGACGTTTTAAAACTCCCAGCCTGTGCACACACACACACTTCCAGCCCCTCTGCCACTTCCCTCTTCGTGGATTCACTCACACATTTTGAAACTCACACCCTGTGCACACACACAGACTCTTTCAGCCCCTCTGCATTTTCCCTCTTTCTGGATTCACTCAGACGTTTTAAAACTCCCAGCCTGTGCACACACACACACTTCCAGCCCCTCTGCCTCTTCCCTCTTCCTAGATTCACTCAGACATTTTAAAACTCACAGGCTGTGCACACACACGCACACACTTCCAGCCCCTCTGCCTCTTCCCTCTTCCTGGATTCACTCAGAGGTTTTTAAACGTCACAGCCTGTGCACACAGACACACTTCCAGCCCCTCTGCCTTTTCCCTCTTCCTGGATTAAATCAGGGTTTTTAAAACTCACAGCCTGTGCACACACACGCACACACTTCCAGCCCCTCTAACTTCTCCCTCTTTTGGATTCAATTAGGGTTTTTAAAACTCACAGCCTGTGCACACACACACACACTTCCAGCCCCACTGCCTTCTCCCTCTTTTGGATTCAATCAGGGTTTTTAAAACTCACAGCCTGTGCACACACACACACACTTCCAGCCCCACTGCCTCTTCCCTCTTCCTTGATTCACTAACACATTTTAAAACTCCCAGCCTGTGCACACACACACACACACTTCCAGCCCCTCTGCCTTTTCCCTCTTCCTGGATTCACTCAGAGGTTTTTAAAGCTCACAGCCTGTGCACACAGACACACTTCCAGCCCCTCTGCCTTTTCCCTCTTCCTGGATTCACTCAGAGGTTTTTAAACGTCACAGCCTGTGCACACACACACACTTCCAGCCCCTCTGCCTTTTCCCTCTTCCTGAATTCAATTAGGGTTTTTAAAACTCACAGCCTGTGCACAAACACACACACTTCGAGCCCCACTGCCTCTTCCCTCTTTTGGATTCAATTAGGGTTTTTAAAACTCACAGCCTGTGCACACACACACACACTTCCAGCCCCACTGCCTCTTCCCTCTTCCTTGATTCACTAACACATTTTAAAACTCCCAGCCTGTGCACACACACACACAAACACTTCCAGCCCCTCTGCCTCTTCCCTGTTCCTGGATTCACTCAGACATTTTAATACTCACAGCCTGTGCACAGCACACACACTTCCAGCCCCTCTCCTTCTTCCCTGTTCCTGGATTCACTCAGAGGTTTTTAAACGTCACAGCCTGTGCACACAAACACACACTTCCAGCCCCTCTGCCTTTTCCCTCTTCCTGGATTCACTCAGAGGTTTTTAAAGCTCACAGCCTGTGCACACAGACACACTTCAAGCCCCTCTGCCTCTTCCCTCTTCCTAGATTCACTCAGACATTTTAAAACTCACAGGCTGTGCACACACATGCACACACTTCCAGCCCCTCTGCCTTCTCCCTCTTTTGGATTCAATCAGGGTTTTTAAAACTCACAGCCTGTGCACACACACACACACTTCCAGCCCCACTGCCTCTTCCCTCTTCCTTGATTCACTAACACATTTTAAAACTCCCAGCCTGTGCACAAACACACACACACTTCCAGCCCCTCTGCCTCTTCCCTGTTCCTGGATTCACTCAGACATTTTAATACTCACAGCCTGTGCACAGCACACACACTTCCAGCCCCTCTCCTTCTTCCCTGTTCCTGGATTCACTCAGAGGTTTTTAAACGTCACAGCCTGTGCACACACACACAAACTTCCAGCCCCTCTGCCTTTTCCCTCTTCCTGGATTCACTCAGAGGTTTTTAAAGCTCACAGCCTGTGCACACAGACACACTTCAAGCCCCTCTGCCATTTCCCTCTTCCTGGATTCACTCAGAGGTTTTTAAACGTCACAGCCTGTGCACACACACACACTTCCAGCCCCTCTGCCTTTTCCCTCTTCCTGAATTCAATTAGGGTTTTTAAAACTCACAGCCTGTGCACAAACACACACACTTCGAGCCCCACTGCCTCTTCCCTCTTCGTGGATTCACTCACACATTTTGAAACTCACACCCTGTGCACACAGACACACTCTTCCAGCCCCTCTGCCTCTTCCCTCTTCCTGTATTTACTCAGCCGTTTTAAAACTCACAGCCTGTGCACACACACACACTTCCAGCCCCTCTGCCTTTTCCCTCTTCCTGAATTCAATTAGGGTTTTTTAAACTCACAGCCTGTGCACAAACACACACACTTCGAGCCCCACTGCCTCTTCCCTCTTCGTGGATTCACTCACATATTTTGAAACTCACACCCTGTGCACACACACACACTTCCACCCCCTCTGCCTCTTCCCTCTTCTTGGATTCACTCAGACGTTTTAAAACTCACAGCCTGTGCACACGCACACACTTCCAGCCCCTCTGCCTCTTCCCTCTTCCTGGATTCATTCAGACATTTTAAAACTCACAGTCTGTGCACACACACGCACACACTTCCAGCCCCTCTGGCTTTTCCCTCTTCCTGGATTCACTCAGAGGTTTTTAAACATCACAGCCTGTGCACACACACACACTTCCAGCCCCTCTGCCTTTTCCCTCTTCCTGGATTCAATCAGGGTTTTTAAAACTCACAGCCTGTGCACAAACACACACTTCCAGCCACACTGCCTCTTCCCTCTTCGTGGATTCACTCACACATTTTGAAACTCACACCCTGTGCACACACACACACTCTTTCAGCCCCTCTGCATTTTCCCTCTTTCTGGATTCACTCAGACGTTTTAAAACTCCCAGCCAGTGCACACACACACACTTCCAGCCCCTCTGCCTCTTCCCTCTTCCTAGATTCACTCAGACATTTAAAAACTCACAGGCTGTTCACACACACGCACACACTTCCAGCCCCTCTGCCTCGTCCCTCTTCCTGTATTTATTCAGACGTTTTAAAACTCACAGCCTGTGCACAGCACACACTTCCAGCCCCTCTGCCTTTTCCCTCTTCCTGGATTCACTCAGAGGTATTTAAAGCTCACAGCCTATGCACAAACACGCAGACACTTGCAGCCCCTCTGCCTCTTCCCTCTTCCTTGATTCACTCAGATGTTTTAAAACTCACAGCCTGTGCACACATACACACTTCCAGCCCCTCTGCCTTTTCCCTCTTCCTGGATTCACTCAGACATTTTAAAACTCAACCTGTGCACAGCACACACTTCCAGCCCCTCTGCTTCTTCCCTGCTCCTGGATTCACTCAGAGGATTTTTAAAACTTACAGCCTGTGCACACACATACACTTCCAGCCCCACTGCCTTGTCCCTCTTCCTGGATTCACTCAGAGGTTTTCAAAACTCACAACCTGGGCACACACACACACACTTCCAGCCCCTCTGCCTCTTCCCTGTTCCTGGATTCACTCAGACATTTTAATACTCACAGCCTGTGCACAGCACACACACTTCCAGCCCCTCTCCTTCTTCCCTGTTCCTGGATTCACTCAGAGGTTTTTAAACGTCACAGCCTGTGCACACAAACACACTTCCAGCCCCTCTGCTTCTTCCCTGCTCCTGGATTCACTCAGAGGATTTTTAAAACTCACACCCTGTGCACACACATACACTCTTTCATCCCCTCTGCATTTTCCCTCTTTCTGGATTCACTCAGACGTTTTAAAACTCCCAGCCTGTGCACACACACACACTTCCAGCCCCTCTGCCTCTTCCCTCTTCCTAGATTCACTCAGACATTTTAAAACTCACAGGCTGTGCACACACACGCACACACTTCCAGCCCCTTTGCCTTTTCCCTCTTCCTGGATTCACTCAGAGGTTTTTAAACGTTACAGCCTGTGCACACACATACACTTCCAGCCCCTCTGCCTTTTCCCTCTTCCTGGATTCAATCAGGGTTTTTAAAACTCACAGCCTGTGCACAAACACACACTTCCAGCCACACTGCCACTTTCCTCTTCGTGGATTCACTCACACATTTTGAAACTCACACCCTGTGCACACACACACACTCTTTCAGCCCCTCTGCATTTTCCCTCTTTCTGGATTCACTCAGACGTTTTAAAACTCCCAGCCTGTGCACACACACACACTTCCAGCCCCTCTGCCTCTTCCCTCTTCCTAGATTCACTCAGACATTTTAAAACTCACAGGCTGTGCACACACACGCACACACTTCCAGCCCCTCTGCCTCTTCCCTCTTCCTGGATTCACTCAGAGGTTTTTAAACGTCACAGCCTGTACACACAGACACACTTCCAGCCCCTCTGCCTTTTCCCTGTTCCTGGATTAAATCAGGGTTTTTAAAACTCACAGCCTGTGCACACACACGCACACACTTCCAGCCCCTCTAACTTCTCCCTCTTTTGGATTCAATTAGGGTTTTTAAAACTCACAGCCTGTGCACACACACACACACTTCCAGCCCCACTGCCTTCTCCCTCTTTTGGATTCAATCAGGGTTTTTAAAACTCACAGCCTGTGCACACACACACACACTTCCAGCCCCTCTGCTTCTTCCCTGCTCCTGGATTCACTCAGAGGATTTTTAAAACTTACAGCCTGTGCACACACATACACTTCCAGCCCCACTGCCTTGTCCCTCTTCCTGGATTCACTCAGAGGTTTTCAAAACTCACAACCTGGGCACACACACACACACTTCCAGCCCCTCTGCCTCTTCCCTGTTCCTGGATTCACTCAGACATTTTAATACTCACAGCCTGTGCACAGCACACACACTTCCAGCCCCTCTCCTTCTTCCCTGTTCCTGGATTCACTCAGAGGTTTTTAAACGTCACAGCCTGTGCACACAAACACACTTCCAGCCCCTCTGCTTCTTCCCTGCTCCTGGATTCACTCAGAGGATTTTTAAAACTCACACCCTGTGCACACACATACACTCTTTCATCCCCTCTGCATTTTCCCTCTTTCTGGATTCACTCAGACGTTTTAAAACTCCCAGCCTGTGCACACACACACACTTCCAGCCCCTCTGCCTCTTCCCTCTTCCTAGATTCACTCAGACATTTTAAAACTCACAGGCTGTGCACACACACGCACACACTTCCAGCCCCTTTGCCTTTTCCCTCTTCCTGGATTCACTCAGAGGTTTTTAAACGTTACAGCCTGTGCACACACATACACTTCCAGCCCCTCTGCCTTTTCCCTCTTCCTGGATTCAATCAGGGTTTTTAAAACTCACAGCCTGTGCACAAACACACACTTCCAGCCACACTGCCACTTTCCTCTTCGTGGATTCACTCACACATTTTGAAACTCACACCCTGTGCACACACACACACTCTTTCAGCCCCTCTGCATTTTCCCTCTTTCTGGATTCACTCAGACGTTTTAAAACTCCCAGCCTGTGCACACACACACACTTCCAGCCCCTCTGCCTCTTCCCTCTTCCTAGATTCACTCAGACATTTTAAAACTCACAGGCTGTGCACACACACGCACACACTTCCAGCCCCTCTGCCTCTTCCCTCTTCCTGGATTCACTCAGAGGTTTTTAAACGTCACAGCCTGTACACACAGACACACTTCCAGCCCCTCTGCCTTTTCCCTGTTCCTGGATTAAATCAGGGTTTTTAAAACTCACAGCCTGTGCACACACACGCACACACTTCCAGCCCCTCTAACTTCTCCCTCTTTTGGATTCAATTAGGGTTTTTAAAACTCACAGCCTGTGCACACACACACACACTTCCAGCCCCACTGCCTTCTCCCTCTTTTGGATTCAATCAGGGTTTTTAAAACTCACAGCCTGTGCACACACACACACACTTCCAGCCCCTCTGCTTCTTCCCTGCTCCTGGATTCACTCAGAGGATTTTTAAAACTCACACCCTGTGCACACACATACACTCTTTCATCCCCTCTGCATTTTCCCTCTTTCTGGATTCACTCAGACGTTTTAAAACTCCCAGCCTGTGCACACACACACACTTCCAGCCCCTCTGCCTCTTCCCTCTTCCTAGATTCACTCAGACATTTTAAAACTCACAGGCTGTGCACACACACGCACACACTTCCAGCCCCTTTGCCTTTTCCCTCTTTCTGGATTCACTCAGAGGTTTTTAAACGTCACAGCCTGTGCACACACATACACTTCCAGCCCCTCTGCCTTTTCCCTCTTCCTGGATTCAATCAGGGTTTTTAAAACTCACAGCCTGTGCACAAACACACACTTCCAGCCACACTGCCACTTCCCTCTTCGTGGATTCACTCACACATTTTGAAACTCACACCCTGTGCACACACACACACTCTTTCAGCCCCTCTGCATTTTCCCTCTTTCTGGATTCACTCAGACGTTTTAAAACTCCCAGCCTGTGCACACACACACACTTCCAGCCCCTCTGCCTCTTCCCTCTTCCTAGATTCACTCAGACATTTTAAAACTCACAGGCTGTGCACACACACGCACACACTTCCAGCCCCTCTGCCTCTTCCCTCTTCCTGGATTCACTCAGAGGTTTTTAAACGTCACAGCCTGTGCACACAGACACACTTCCAGCCCCTCTGCCTTTTCCCTCTTCCTGGATTAAATCAGGGTTTTTTAAACTCACAGCCTGTGCACACACACCCACACTTCCAGCCCCTCTAACTTCTCCCTCTTTTGGATTCAATTAGGGTTTTTAAAACTCACAGCCTGTGCACACACAGACACACTTCCAGCCCCACTGCCTTCTCCCTCTTTTGGATTCAATCAGGGTTTTTAAAACTCACAGCCTGTGCACACACACACACACTTCCAGCCCCACTGCCTCTTCCCTCTTCCTTGATTCACTAACACATTTTAAAACTCCCAGCCTGTGCACACACACACACACACTTCCAGCCCCTCTGTCTCTTCCCTGTTCCTGGATTCACTCAGACATTTTAATACTCACAGCCTGTGCACAGCACACACACTTCCAGCCCCTCTCCTTCTTCCCTGTTCCTGGATTCACTCAGAGGTTTTTAAACGTCACAGCCTCTGCACACACACACAAACTTCCAGCCCCTCTGCCTTTTCCCTCTTCCTGGATTCACTCAGAGGTTTTTAAAGCTCACAGCCTGTGCACACAGACACACTTCCAGCCCCTCTGCCTTTTCCCTCTTCCTGGATTCACTCAGAGGTTTTTAAACATCACAGCCTGTGCACACACACACACTTCCAGCCCCTCTGCCTTTTCCCTCTTCCTGAATTCAATTAGGGTTTTTAAAACTCACAGCCTGTGCACAAACACACACACTTCGAGCCCCACTGCCTCTTCCCTCTTCGTGGATTCAATCAGGGTTTTTAAAACTCACAGCCTGTGCACAAACACACACTTCCAGCCACACTGCCTCTTCCCTCTTCGTGGATTCACTCACACATTTTGAAACTCACACCCTGTGCACACACACACACTCTTTCAGCCCCTCTGCATTTTCCCTCTTTCTGGATTCACTCAGACGTTTTAAAACTCCCAGCCTGTGCACACACACACACTTCCAGCCCCTCTGCCTCTTCCCTCTTCCTAGATTCACTCAGACATTTTAAAACTCACAGGCTGTGCACACACACGCACACACTTCCAGCCCCTCTGCCTTTTCCCTCTTCCTGGATTCACTCAGAGGTTTTTAAACGTCACAGCCTGTGCACACACACACACTTCCAGCCCCTCTGCCTTTTCCCTCTTCCTGGATTCAATCAGGGTTTTTAAAACTCACAGCCTGTGCACAAACACACACTTCCAGCCACACTGCCTCTTCCCTCTTCGTGGATTCACTCACACATTTTGAAACTCACACCCTGTGCACACACACACACTCTTTCAGCCCCTCTGCATTTTCCCTCTTTCTGGATTCACTCAGACGTTTTAAAACTCACAGGCTGTTCACACACACGCACACACTTCCAGCCCCTCTGCCTCGTCCCTCTTCCTGTATTTACTCAGACGTTTTAAAACTCACAGCCTGTGCACAGCACACACTTCCAGCCCCTCTGCCTTTTCCCTCTTCCTGGATTCACTCAGAGGTATTTAAACGTCACAGCCTGTGCACACAGAGACACTTCCAGCCCCTCTGCCTCTTCCCTCTTCCTGGATTCACTCAGAGGTTTTTAAACGTCACAGCCTGTGCACACAGACACACTTCCAGCCCCTCTGCCTTTTCCCTCTTCCTGGATTAAATCAGGGTTTTTAAAACTCACAGCCTGTGCACACACACGCACACACTTCCAGCCCCTCTAACTTCTCCCTCTTTTGGATTCAATTAGGGTTTTTAAAACTCACAGCCTGTGCACACACACACACACTTCCAGCTCCACTGCCTTCCCCCTCTTTTGGATTCAATCAGGGTTTTTAAAACTCACAGCCTGTGCACACACACACACACTTCCAGCCCCACTGCCTCTTCCCTCTTCCTTGATTCACTAACACATTTTAAAACTCCCAGCCTGTGCACACACACACACACACTTCCAGCCCCTCTGCCTCTTCCCTGTTCCTGGATTCACTCAGACATTTTAATACTCACAGCCTGTGCACAGCACACACACTTCCAGCCCCTCTCCTTCTTCCCTGTTCCTGGATTCACTCAGAGGTTTTTAAACGTCACAGCCTGTGCACACACAGACAAACTTCCAGCCCCTCTGCCTTTTCCCTCTTCCTGGACTCACTCAGAGGTTTTTAAAGCTCACAGCCTGTGCACACAGACACACTTCCAGCCCCTCTGCCTTTTCCCTCTTCCTGGATTCACTCAGAGGTTTTTAAACGTCACAGCCTGTGCACACACACACACTTCCAGCCCCTCTGCCTTTTCCCTCTTCCTGAATTCAATTAGGGTTTTTAAAACTCACAGCCTGTGCACAAACACACACACTTCGAGCCCCACTGCCTCTTCCCTCTTCGTGGATTAACTCACATATTTTGAAACTCACACCCTGTGCACACACACACACTCTATCAGCCCCTCTGCATTTTCCCTCTTTCTGGATTCACTCAGACGTATTAAAACTCCCAGCCTGTGCACACACACACACTTCCAGCCCCTCTGCCTCTTCCCTCTTCCTAGATTCACTCAGACATTTTAAAACTCACAGTCTGTGCACACACACGCACACACTTCCAGCCCCTCTGCCTTTTCCCTCTTCCTGGATTCACTCAGAGGTTTTTAAACGTCACAGCCTGTGCACACACACACATTTCCAGCCCCTCTGCCTTTTCCCTCTTCCTGGATTCAATCAGGGTTTTTAAAACTCACAGCCTGTGCACAAACACACACTTCCAGCCACACTGCCTCTTCCCTCTTCGTGGATTCACTCACACATTTTGAAACTCACACCCTGTGCACACACACACACTCTTTCAGCCCCTCTGCATTTTCCCTCTTTCTGGATTCACTCAGACGTTTTAAAACTCCCAGCCTGTGCACACACACACACTTCCAGCCCCTCTGCCTCTTCCCTCTTCCTAGATTCACTCAGACATTTAAAAACTCACAGGCTGTTCACACACAAGCACACACTTCCAGCCCCTCTGCCTCGTCCCTCTTCCTGTATTTACTCAGACGTTTTAAAACTCACAGCCTGTGCACAGCACACACTTCCAGCCCCTCTGCCTTTTCCCTCTTCCTGGATTCACTCAGAGGTATTTAAAGCTCACAGCCTATGCACAAACACGTAGACACTTGCTGCCCCTCTGCCTCTTCCCTCTTCCTTGATTCACTCAGATGTTTTAAAACTCACAGCCTGTGCACACATACACACTTCCAGCCCCTCTGCCTTTTCCCTCTTCCTGGATTCACTCAGACATTTTAAAACTCACAACCTGTGCACAGCACACACTTCCAGCCCCTCTGCTTCTTCCCTGCTCCTGGATTCACTCAGAGGATTTTTAAAACTTACAGCCTGTGCACACACATACACTTCCAGCCCCACTGCCTTGTCCCTCTTCCTGGATTCACTCAGAGGTTTTCAAAACTCACAACCTGGGCACACACACACACACTTCCAGCCCCTCTGCCTCTTCCCTGTTCCTGGATTCACTCAGACATTTTAATACTCACAGCCTGTGCACAGCACACACACTTCCAGCCCCTCTCCTTCTTCCCTGTTCCTGGATTCACTCAGAGGTTTTTAAACGTCACAGCCTGTGCACACAAACACACTTCCAGCCCCTCTGCTTCTTCCCTGCTCCTGGATTCACTCAGAGGATTTTTAAAACTCACACCCTGTGCACACACATACACTCTTTCATCCCCTCTGCATTTTCCCTCTTTCTGGATTCACTCAGACGTTTTAAAACTCCCAGCCTGTGCACACACACACACTTCCAGCCCCTCTGCCTCTTCCCTCTTCCTAGATTCACTCAGACATTTTAAAACTCACAGGCTGTGCACACACACGCACACACTTCCAGCCCCTTTGCCTTTTCCCTCTTCCTGGATTCACTCAGAGGTTTTTAAACGTTACAGCCTGTGCACACACATACACTTCCAGCCCCTCTGCCTTTTCCCTCTTCCTGGATTCAATCAGGGTTTTTAAAACTCACAGCCTGTGCACAAACACACACTTCCAGCCACACTGCCACTTTCCTCTTCGTGGATTCACTCACACATTTTGAAACTCACACCCTGTGCACACACACACACTCTTTCAGCCCCTCTGCATTTTCCCTCTTTCTGGATTCACTCAGACGTTTTAAAACTCCCAGCCTGTGCACACACACACACTTCCAGCCCCTCTGCCTCTTCCCTCTTCCTAGATTCACTCAGACATTTTAAAACTCACAGGCTGTGCACACACACGCACACACTTCCAGCCCCTCTGCCTCTTCCCTCTTCCTGGATTCACTCAGAGGTTTTTAAACGTCACAGCCTGTACACACAGACACACTTCCAGCCCCTCTGCCTTTTCCCTCTTCCTGGATTAAATCAGGGTTTTTAAAACTCACAGCCTGTGCACACACACGCACACACTTCCAGCCCCTCTAACTTCTCCCTCTTTTGGATTCAATTAGGGTTTTTAAAACTCACAGCCTGTGCACACACACACACACTTCCAGCCCCACTGCCTTCTCCCTCTTTTGGATTCAATCAGGGTTTTTAAAACTCACAGCCTGTGCACACACACACACACTTCCAGCCCCTCTCCTTCTTCCCTGTTCCTGGATTCACTCAGAGGTTTTTAAACGTCACAGCCTTTGCACACAAACACACTTCCAGCCCCTCTGCTTCTTCCCTGCTCCTGGATTCACTCAGAGGATTTTTAAAACTCACACCCTGTGCACACACATACACTCTTTCATCCCCTCTGCATTTTCCCTCTTTCTGGATTCACTCAGACGTTTTAAAACTCCCAGCCTGTGCACACACACACACTTCCAGCCCCTCTGCCTCTTCCCTCTTCCTAGATTCACTCAGACATTTTAAAACTCACAGGCTGTGCACACACACGCACACACTTCCAGCCCCTTTGCCTTTTCCCTCTTCCTGGATTCACTCAGAGGTTTTTAAACGTTACAGCCTGTGCACACACATACACTTCCAGCCCCTCTGCCTTTTCCCTCTTCCTGGATTCAATCAGGGTTTTTAAAACTCACAGCCTGTGCACAAACACACACTTCCAGCCACACTGCCACTTCCCTCTTCGTGGATTCACTCACACATTTTGAAACTCACACCCTGTGCACACACACACACTCTTTCAGCCCCTCTGCATTTTCCCTCTTTCTGGATTCACTCAGACGTTTTAAAACTCCCAGCCTGTGCACACACAAACACTTCCAGCCCCTCTGCCTCTTCCCTCTTCCTAGATTCACTCAGACATTTTAAAACTCACAGGCTGTGCACACACACGCACACACTTCCAGCCCCTCTGCCTCTTCCCTCTTCCTGGATTCACTCAGAGGTTTTTAAACGTCACAGCCTGTGCACACAGACACACTTCCAGCCCCTCTGCCTTTTCCCTCTTCCTGGATTAAATCAGGGTTTTTAAAACTCACAGCCTGTGCACACACACGGACACACTTCCAGCCCCTCTAACTTCTCCCTCTTTTGGATTCAATTAGGGTTTTTAAAACTCACAGCCTGTGCACACACACACACATTCTTCCAGCCCCACTGCCTTCTCCCTCTTTTGGATTCAATCAGGGTTTTTAAAACTCACAGCCTGTGCACACACACACACACTTCCAGCCCCACTGCCTCTTCCCTCTTCCTTGATTCACTAACACATTTTAAAACTCCCAGCCTGTGCACACACACACACACACTTCCAGCCCCTCTGCCTCTTCCCTGTTCCTGGATTCACTCAGACATTTTAATACTCACAGCCTGTGCACAGCACACACACTTCCAGCCCCTCTCCTTCTTCCCTGTTCCTGGATTCACTCAGAGGTTTTTAAACGTCACAGCCTGTGCACACACACACAAACTTCCAGCCCCTCTGCCTTTTCCCTCTTCCTGGATTCACTCAGAGGTTTTTAAAGCTCACAGCCTGTGCACACAGACACACTTCCAGCCCCTCTGCCTTTTCCCTCTTCCTGGATTCACTCAGAGGTTTTTAAACGTCACAGCCTGTGCACACACACACACTTCCAGCCCCTCTGCCTTTTCCCTCTTCCTGAATTAATTTAGGGTTTTTAAAACTCACAGCCTGTGCACAAACACACACACTTCGAGCCCCACTGCCTCTTCCCTCTTCGTGGATTCACTCACACATTTTGAAACTCACACCCTGTGCACACACACACACTCTTTCAGCCCCTCTGCATTTTCCCTCTTTCTGGATTCACTCAGAGGTTTTTAAACGTTACAGCCTGTGCACACACATACACTTCCAGCCCCTCTGCCTTTTCCCTCTTCCTGGATTCAATCAGGGTTTTTAAAACTCACAGCCTGTGCACAAACACACACTTCCAGCCACACTGCCACTTCCCTCTTCGTGGATTCACTCACACATTTTGAAACTCACACCCTGTGCACACACACACACTCTTTCAGCCCCTCTGCATTTTCCCTCTTTCTGGATTCACTCAGACGTTTTAAAACTCCCAGCCTGTGCACACACACGCACTTCCAGCCCCTCTGCCTCTTCCCTCTTCCTAGATTCACTCAGACATTTTAAAACTCACAGGCTGTGCACACACACGCACACACTTCCAGCCCCTCTGCCTCTTCCCTCTTCCTGGATTCACTCAGAGGTTTTTAAACGTCACAGCCTGTGCACACAGACACACTTCCAGCCCCTCTGCCTTTTCCCTCTTCCTGGATTAAATCAGGGTTTTTAAAACTCACAGCCTGTGCACACACACGCACACACTTCCAGCCCCTCTAACTTCTCCCTCTTTTGGATTCAATTAGGGTTTTTAAAACTCACAGCCTGTGCACACACACACACACACTTCCAGCCCCACTGCCTTCTCCCTCTTTTGGATTCAATCAGGGTTTTTAAAACTCACAGCCTGTGCACACACACACACACACTTCCAGCCCCACTGCCTCTTCCCTCTTCCTTGATTCACTAACACATTTTAAAACTCCCAGCCTGTGCACACACACACACACACTTCCAGCCCCTCTGTCTCTTCCCTGTTCCTGGATTCACTCAGACATTTTAATACTCACAGCCTGTGCACAGCACACACACTTCCAGCCCCTCTCCTTCTTCCCTGTTCCTGGATTCACTCAGAGGTTTTTAAACGTCACAGCCTGTGCACACACAGACAAACTTCCAGCCCCTCTGCCTTTTCCCTCTTCCTGGATTCATTCAGAGGTTTTTAAAGCTCACAGCCTGTGCACACAGACACACTTCCAGCCCCTCTGCCTTTTCCCTCTTCCTGGATTCACTCAGAGGTTTTTAAACGTCACAGCCTGTGCACACAAACACACTTCCAGCCCCTCTGCCTTTTCCCTCTTCCTGAATTCAATTAGGGTTTTTAAAACTCACAGCCTGTGCACAAACAAACACACTTCGAGCCCCACTGCCTCTTCCCTCTTCGTGGATTCACTCACACATTTTGAAACTCACACCCTGTGCACACACACACACTCTTCCAGCCCCTCTGCCTCTTCCCTCTTCCTGTATTTACTCAGCCGTTTTAAAACTCACAGCCTGTGCACACACACACACTTCCAGCCCCTCTGCCTTCTCTCTCTTTTGGATTCAATCAGGGTTTTTAAAACTCACAGCCTGTGCACACACACAAACACTTCCAGCCCCACTGCCTCTTCCCTCTTCGTGGATTCACTCACACGTTTTGAAACTCACACCCTGTGCACACACACACACTCTTTCAGCCCCTCTGCATTTTCCCTCTTTCTGGATTCACTCAGACGTTTTAAAACTCCCAGCCTGTGCACACACACACACTTCCAGCCCCTCTGCCTCTTCCCTCTTCCTAGATTCACTCAGACATTTTAAAACTCACAGGCTGTGCACACACACGCACACACTTCCAGCCCCTCTACCTTTTCCCTCTTCCTGGATTCACTCAGAGGTTTTTAAACGTCACAGCCTGTGCACACAGACACACTTCCAGCCCCTCTGCCTTTTCCCTCTTCCTGGATTCAATCAGGGTTTTTAAAACTCACAGCCTGTGCACACACACGCACACACTTCCAGCCCCTCTGCCTTCTCCCTCTTTTGGATTCAATTAAGGTTTTTAAAACTCACAGCCTGTGCACACACACACACACTTCCAGCCCCACTGCCTCTTCCCTCTTCCTTGATTCACTAACACATTTTAAAACTCCCAGCCTGTGCACACACACACACACACTTCCAGCCCCTCTGTCTCTTCCCTGTTCCTGGATTCACTCAAACATTTTAATACTCACAGCCTGTGCACAGCACACACACTTCCAGCCCCTCTCCTTCTTCCCTGTTCCTGGATTCACTCAGAGGTTTTTAAACGTCACAGCCTGTGCACACACAGACAAACTTCCAGCCCCTCTGCCTTTTCCCTCTTCCTGGATTCACTCAGAGGTTTTTAAAGCTCACAGCCTGTGCACACAGACAAACTTCCAGCCCCTCTGCCTTTTCCCTCTTCCTGGATTCACTCAGAGGTTTTTAAACGTCACAGCCTGTGCACACACACACACTTCCAGCCCCTCTGCCTTTTCCCTCTTCCTGAATTCAATTAGGGTTTTTAAAACTCACAGCCTGTGCACAAACACACACACTTCGAGCCCCACTGCCTCTTCCCTCTTCGTGGATTCACTCACACATTTTGAAACTCACACCCTGTGCACACACACACACTCTTCCAGCCCCTCTGCCTCTTCCCTCTTCCTGTATTTACTCAGCCGTTTTAAAACTCACAGCCTGTGCACACACACACACTTCCAGCCCCTCTGCCTCTTCCCTCTTCCTAGATTCACTCAGACATTTTAAAACTCACAGGCTGTGCACACACACGCACACACTTCCAGCCCCTCTGCCTTCTCTCTCTTTTGGATTCAATCAGGGTTTTTAAAACTCACAGCCTGTGCACACACACAAACACTTCCAGCCCCACTGCCTCTTCCCTCTTCGTGGATTCACTCACACGTTTTGAAACTCACACCCTGTGCACACACACACACTCTTTCAGCCCCTCTGCATTTTCCCTCTTTCTGGATTCACTCAGACGTTTTAAAACTCCCAGCCTGTGCACACACACACACTTCCAGCCCCTCTGCCTCTTCCCTCTTCCTAGATTCACTCAGACATTTTAAAACTCACAGGCTGTGCACACACACGCACACACTTCCAGCCCCTCTACCTTTTCCCTCTTCCTGGATTCACTCAGAGGTTTTTAAACATCACAGCCTGTGCACACAGACACACTTCCAGCCCCTCTGCCTTTTCCCTCTTCCTGGATTCAATCAGGGTTTTTAAAACTCACAGCCTGTGCACACACACGCACACACTTCCAGCCCCTCTGCCTTCTCCCTCTTTTGGATTCAATTAGGGTTTTTAAAACTCACAGCCTGTGCACACACACACACACTTCCAGCCCCACTGCCTCTTCCCTCTTCCTTGATTCACTAACACATTTTAAAACTCCCAGCCTGTGCACACAAACACACACACTTCCAGCCCCTCTGCCTCTTCCCTGTTCCTGGATTCACTCAGACATTTTAATACTCACAGCCTGTGCACAGCACACACACTTCCAGCCCCTCTCCTTCTTCCCTGTTCCTGGATTCACTCAGAGGTTTTTAAACGTCACAGCCTGTGCACACACACACTTCCAGCCCCTCTGCCTTTTCCCTCTTCCTGGATTCACTCAGAGGTTTTTAAAGCTCACAGCCTGTGCACACAGACACACTTCAAGCCCCTCTGCCTCTTCCCTCTTCCTAGATTCACTCAGACATTTTAAAACTCACAGGCTGTGCACACACATGCACACACTTCCAGCCCCTCTGCCTTCTCCCTCTTTTGGATTCAATCAGGGTTTTTAAAACTCACAGCCTGTGCACACACACACACACACTTCCAGCCCCTCTGCCTCTTCCCTGTTCCTGGATTCACTCAGACATTTTAATACTCACAGCCTGGGCACAGCACACACACTTCCAGCCCCTCTCCTTCTTCCCTGTTCCTGGATTCACTCAGAGGTTTTTAAACGTCACAGCCTGTGCACACACACACACACACTTCCAGCCCCTCTGCCTTTTCCCTCTTCCTGGATTCACTCAGAGGTTTTTAAAGCTCACAGCCTGTGCACACAGACACACTTCCAGCCCCTCTGCCTTTTCCCTCTTCCTGGATTCACTCAGAGGTTTTTAAATGTCACAGCCTGTGCACACACACACACTTCCAGCCCCTCTGCCTTTTCCCTCTTCGTGGATTCACTCACACATTTTGAAACTCACACCCTGTGCACACACACACACTCTTTCAGCCCCTCTGCATTTTCCCTCTTTCTGGATTCACTCAGACGTTTTAAAACTCCCAGCCTGTGCACACACACACACTTCTAGCCCCTCTGCCTCTTCCCTCTTCCTAGATTCACTCAGACATTTTAAAACTCACAGGCTGTGCACACACACGTACACACTTCCAGCCCCTCTGCCTTCTCCCTCTTTTGGATTCAATCAGGGTTTTTAAAACTCACAGCCTGTGCACACACACACACACTTCCAGCCCCACTGCCTCTTCCCTCTTCCTTGATTCACTCACACATTTTAAAACTCCCAGCCTGTGCACACACACACACACTTCCAGCCCCTCTGCCTCTTCCCTGTTCCTGGATTCACTCAGACATTTTAATACTCACAGCCTGTGCACAGCACACACACTTCCAGCCCCTCTCCTTCTTCCCTGTTCCTGGATTCACTCAGAGGTTTTTAAACGTCACAGCCTGTGCACACAAACACACTTCCAGCCCCTCTGCCTTTTCCCTCTTCCTGGATTCACTCAGAGGTTTTTAAAGCTCACAGCCTATGCACACACACGCAGACACTTGCAGCCCCTCTGCCTCTTCCCTCTTCCTTGATTCACTGAGATGTTTTAAAACTTACAGCCTGTGCACACACATACACTTCCAGCCCCACTGTCTTGTCCCTCTTCCTGGATTCACTCAGAGGATTTTTAAAACTCACAGCCTCTGCACACACATACACTTCCAGCCCCACTGCCTCGTCCCTCTTCCTGGATTCACTCAGAGGTTTTTAAAACTCACAGCCTGTGAACACACACAGACTTCCAGCCCCTCTGCCTCTTCCCTCTTCCTTGATTCACTCAGACGTTATAAAACTCACAGCCTGTGCACACACACAGAAACTTCCAGCCCCTCTGCCTTTTCCCTCTTCCTGGATTCACTCAGAGGTTTTTAAAACTCACAGCCTGGGCACACACACACAGACTTCCAGCCCCTCTACCTCGTCCCTCTTCCTGGATTTACTCATAGGTTTTTAAAACTCACAGCCTGGGCACACACAGACACACTTCAAGCCCCTCTGCCTCTTCTCTCTTCCTGGATTCACTCAGACGTTTTAAAACTCACAGCCTGTGCACAGCACACACTTCCAGCCCCTCTGCCTTTTCCCTCTTCCTGGATTCACTCAGAGGTATTTAAAGCTCACAGCCTATGCACAAACACGCAGACACTTGCAGCCCCTCTGCCTCTTCCCTCTTCCTTGATTCACTCAGATGTTTTAAAACTCACAGCCTGTGCACACATACACACTTCCAGCCCCTCTGCCTTTTCCCTCTTCCTGGATTCACTCAGACATTTTAAAACTCACAACCTGTGCACAGCACACACTTCCAGCCCCTCTGCTTCTTCCCTGCTCCTGGATTCACTCAGAGGATTTTTAAAACTTACAGCCTGTGCACACACATACACTTCCAGCCCCACTGCCTTGTCCCTCTTCCTGGATTCACTCAGAGGTTTTCAAAACTCACAACCTGGGCATACACATACACACTTCCAGCCCCTCTGCCTTTTCCCTCTTCCTGGATTCACTCAGACATTTTAAAACTCCCAGCCTGTGCACACACACACACACACTTCCAGCCGCTCTGCATCTTCCCTGTTCCTGGATTCACTCAGACATTTTAACACTCACAGCCTGTGCAAGGCACACACTTCCAGCCCCTCTGCTTCTTCCCTGCTCCTGGATTCACTCAGAGGATTTTTAAAACTCACAGCCTCGGCACACACATACACTTCCAGCCCCACTGCCTCGTCCCTGTTCCTGGATTCACTCAGAGGTTTTTAAAACTCACAGCCTGTGAACACACACAGACTTCCAGCCCCTCTGCCTCTTCCCTCTTCCTTGATTCACTCAGACGTTATAAAACTCACAGCCTGTGCACACACACACACTTCCAGCCCCTCTGCCTTTTCCCTCTTCCTGGATTCACTCAGAGGTTTTTAAAGCTCACAGCCTATGCACAAACACGCAGACACTTGCAGCCCCACTGCCTCGTCCCTCTTCCTGGATTCACTCAGAGGTTTTTAAAACTCACAGCCTGGGCACACACACACAGACTTCCAGCCCCTCTACCTCGTCCCTCTTCCTGGATTTACTCAGAGGTTTTTAAAACTCACAGCCTGGGCACACACAGACACACTTCAAGCCCCTCTGCCTATTCTCTCTTCCTGGATTCACTCAGACATTTAAAAACTCACAGGCTGTGCACACACACGCACACACTTCCAGCCCCTCTGCCTCGTCCCTCTTCCTGTATTTACTCAGACGTTTTAAAACTCACAGACTGTGCACACACACACACTTCCAGCCCCTCTGCCTTTTTCCTCTTCCTGGATTCACTCAGAGGTTTTTAAAGCTCACAGCCTATGCACAAACACACACTTCTAGCCCCTCTGCCTCGTCCCTCTTCCTGGATTCACTCAGACAGTTTAAAACTCACAGCCTGTGCACACACACACACACACACACTTCCAGCCCCTCTGCCTCTTCCCTCTTCCTGGATTCACTCAGACATTTTAAAACTCACAGCCTGTGCACACAAACACACACACACTTCCAGCCCCTCTGCCTCTTCCCTCTTCCTTGATTCACTCAGATGTTTTAAAACTCACAGCCTGTGCACACACACACACTTCTAGCCCCTCTGCCTTTTCCCTCTTACTGGATTCACTCAGACATTTTAAAACTCACAGCCTGTGCACAGCACACACTTCCAGACCCTCTGCTTCTTCCCTGCTCCTGGATTCACTCAGAGGGTTTTTAAAACTTACAGCCTGTGCACACACATAGACTTCCAGCCCCACTGCCTTGTCCCTCTTCCTGGATTCAATCAGAGGATTTTTAAAACTCACAGCCTGTGCACACACATACACTTCCAGCCCCACTGCCTCGTCCCTCTTCCTGGATTCACTCAGAGGTTTTTAAAACTCACAGCCTGTGAACACACACAGACACACTTCAAGCCCCTCTGCCTTTTCCCTCTTCCTGAATTCAATCAGGGTTTTTAAAACTCACAGCCTGTGCACAAACACACACTTCGAGCCCCACTGCCTCTTCCCTCTTCGTCGATTCACTCACACATTTTGAAACTCACACCCTGTGCACACACACACACTCTTTCAGCCCCTCTGCATTTTCCCTCTTTCTGGATTCACTCAGACGTTTTAAAACTCCCAGCCTGTGCACACACACACACTTCGAGCCCCACTGCCTCTTCCCTCTTCGTGGATTCACTCACAAATTTTGAAACTCACACCCTGTGTACACACACACACTCTTTCAACCCCTCTGCATTTTCCCTCTTTCTGGATTCACTCAGACGTTTTAAAACTCACAACCTGGGCATACACAGATACACTTCAAGCCCCTCTGCCTCTTCCCTCTTCCTAGATTCACTCAGACATTTTAAAACTCACAGGCTGTGCACACACACGCACACACTTCCAGCCCCTCTGCCTTCTCCCTCTTTTGGATTCAATCAGGGTTTTTAAAACTCACAGCCTGTGCACACACACACACACTTCCAGCCCCACTGCCTCTTCCCTCTTCCTTGATTCACTAACACATTTTAAAACTCCCAGCCTGTGCACACACACACACACACTTCCAGCCCCTCTGCCTCTTCCCTGTTCCTGGATTCACTCAGACATTTTAATACTCACAGCCTCTGCACAGCACACACACTTCCAACCCCTCTCCTTCTTCCCTGTTCCTGGATTCACTCAGAGGTTTTTAAACATCACAGCCTGTGCACACACACACACACTTCCAGCCCCTCTGACTTTTCCCTCTTCCTGGATTCACTCAGAGGTTTTTAAAGCTCACAGCCTGTGCACACAGACACACTTCCAGCCCCTCTGCCTTTTCCCTCTTCCTGGATTCACTCAGAGGTTTTTAAACGTCACAGCCTGTGCACACACACACACTTCCAGCCCCTCTGCCTTTTCCCTCTTCCTGAATTCAATCAGGGTTTTTAAAACTCACAGCCTGTGCACAAACAGACACTTCGAGCCCCACTGCCTCTTCCCTCTTCGTGGATTCACTCACACATTTTGAAACTCACACCCTGTGCACACACACACACTCTTTCAGCCCCTCTGCATTTTCCCTCTTTCTGGATTCACTCAGACGTTTTAAAACTCCCAGCCTGTGCACACACACAGACTTCGAGCCCCACTGCCTCTTCCCTCTTCGTGGATTCACTCACACATTTTGAAACTCACACCCTGTGCACACACACACACTCTTTCAGCCCCTCTGCATTTTCCCTCTTTCTGGATTCACTCAGACGTTTTAAAACTCCCAGCCTGTGCACACACACACACTTCCAGCCCCTCTGCCTCTTCCCTGTTCCTGGATTCACTCAGACATTTTAATACTCACAGCCTATGCACAGCACACACACTTCCAGCCCCTCTCCTTCTTCCCGGTTCCTGGATTCACTCAGAGGTTTTTAAACGTCACAGCCTGTGCACACAAACACACTTCCAGCCCCTCTGCCTTCTCCCTCTTTTGGATTCAATCAGGGTTTTTAAAACTCACAGCCTGTGCACACACACACACACTTCCAGCCCCACTGCCTCTTCCCTCTTCCTTGATTCACTCACACATTTTAAAACTCCCAGCCTGTGCACACACACAAACACTTCCAGCCCCTCTGCCTCTTCCCTGTTCCTGGATTCACTCAGACATTTTAATACTCACAGCCTATGCACAGCACACACACTTCCAGCCCCTCTCCTTCTTCCCTGTTCCTGGATTCACTCAGAGGTTTTTAAACGTCACAGCCTGTGCACACAAACACACTTCCAGCCCCTCTGCGTTTTCCCTCTTCCTGGATTCACTCAGAGGTTTTTAAAGCTCACAGCCTATGCACACACAAGCAGACACTTGCAGCCCCTCTGCCTCTTCCCTCTTCCTTGATTCACTCAGATTTTTTAAAACTCACAGCCTGTGCACACACACACACTTCTAGCCCCTCTGCCTTTTCCCTCTTACTGGATTCACTCAGACATTTTAAAACTCACAGCCTGTGCACACACACACACACATACACTTCCAGCCCCTCTGCCTCTTCCCTCTTCCTTGATTCACTCAGACGTTTTAAAACTCACAGCCTGCACACACACGCAGACTCTTACAGTCCCTCTGCCACTTCCCTCTTCCTTGATTCACTCAGATGTTTTAAAACTCACAGCCTGTGCACACACACACACTTCCAGCCCCTCTGCCTTTTCCCTCTTCCTGGATTCACTCAGAGATTTTTAAAACTCACAGCCTGGGCACACAAAGACATACTTCAAGCCCCTCTGCCTCTTCCCTCTTCCTTGATTCACTCAGAGGTTTTTAGAACTCACAGCCTGGGCACACACAGACACACTTCCAGCCCCTCTGTCTCTTCCCTCTTCCTGGATTCACTCAGACATTTTAAAACACACAGGCTGTGAACACACACAGACTTCCGGCCCCTCTACATCGTCCCTCTTCCTGGATTTACTCAGAGGTTTTTAAAGCTCACAGCCTGTGCACAGCACACACACTTCCAGCCCCTCTGCCTCCTCCCTCTTCCTGGATTCACTCAGACATTTTAAAACTCACAGCCTGCACACACACACACTTCCAGCCCCTCTGCCTTTTCCCTCTTCCTGGATTCCCTCAGAGGTTTTTAAAGCTCACAGCCTATGCACAAACACGCAGACACTTTCAGCCCCACTGCCTCGTCCCTCTTCCTGGATTCACTCAGAGGTTTTTAAAACTCACAGCCTGGGCACACACACACAGACTTCCAGCCCCTCTACCTCGTCCCTCTTCCTTGATTCACTCAGAGGTTTTTAGAACTCACAGCCTGGGCACACACAGACACACTTCCAGCCCCTCTGTCTCTTCCCTCTTCCTGGATTCACTCAGACGTTTTAAAACTCACAGCCTGTGCACACACACACACCTCCAGCCCCTCTGCCTCTTCCCTCTTCCTTGATTCACTCAGACGTTTTAAAACTCACAGCCTGCACACACACGCAGACTCTTGCAGCCCCTCTGCCTCTTCCCTCTTCCTTGATTCACTCAGACATTATAAAACTCACAGCCTGTGCACACACACACACACTTCCAGCCCCACTGCCTCTTCCCTCTTCCTTGATTCACTCAGAGGTTTTTAAAGCTCACAGCCTATGCACACACACGCAGACACTTGCAGCCCCTCTGCCTCTTCCCTCTTCCTGGATTCACTCAGAGGATTTTTAAAACTTACAGCCTGTGCACACACATACACTTCCAGCCCCACTGCCTTTTCCCTCTTCCTGGATTCACTCAGAGGTTTTTAAAACTCACAACCTGGGCATACAAAGACACACTTCAAGCCCCTCTGCCTCTTCCCTCTTCCTAGATTCACTCAGACATTTTAAAACTCACAGCCTGTGCACACAAACACACTTCCAGCCCCACTGCCTCTTCCCTCTTCCTTGATTCACTCACACATTTTAAAACTCCCAGCCTGTGCACACACAAACACACTTGCAGCCCCTCTGCCTCTTCCCTGTTCATGGATTCACTCAGACATTTTAATACTCACAGCCTGTGCACAGCACACACACTTCCAGCCCCTCTCCTTCTTCCCTGTTCCTGTATTCACTCAGAGGTTTTTAAACGTCACAGCCTGTGCACACACACACACTTCCAGCCCCTCTGCCTTTTCCCTCTTCCTGGATTCACTCAGAGGTTTTTAAAGCTCACAGCCTATGCACACACACGCAGACACTTGCAGCCCCTCTGCCTCTTCCCTCTTCCTTGATTCACTCAGATGTTTTAAAACTCACAGCCTGTGCACACACATACACTTCTAGCCCCTCTGTCTTTTCCCTCTTACTGGATTCACTCAGACATTTTAAAACTCACAGCCTGTGTACAGCACACACTTCCAGCCCCTCTGCTTCTTCCCTGCTCCTGGATTCAGTCAGAGGATTTTTAAAACTTACAGCCTGTGCACACACACACACTTCCAGCCCCTCTGCCTTTTCCCTCTTCCTGGATTCAATCAGGGTTTTTAAAACTCACAGCCTGTGCACAAACACACACTTCCAGCCACACTGCCTCTTCCCTCTTCGTGGATTCACTCACACATTTTGAAACTCACACCCTGTGCACACACACACACTCTTTCAGCCCCTCTGCATTTTCCCTCTTTCTGGATTCACTCAGACATTTTAAAACTCCCAGCCTGTGCACACACACACACTTCCAGCCCCTCTGCCTCTTCCCTCTTCCTAGATTCACTCAGACATTTTAAAACTCACAGGCTGTGTACACACACTCACACACTTCCATCCCCTCTGCCTCTTCCCTCTTCCTGTATTTACTCAGCCGTTTTAAAACTCACAGCCTGTGCACAAACACACACTTCGAGCCCCACTGCCTCTTCCCTCTTCCTAGATTCACTCAGACATTTTAAAACTCACAGCCTGTGCACAGCACACACACTTCCAGCCCCTCTGCCTTTTCCCTCTTCCTGGATTCAATCAGGGTTTTTAAAACTCACAGCCTGTGCACAAACACACACTTCGAGCCCCACTGCCTCTTCCCTCTTCGTCGATTCACTCACACATTTTGAAACTCACACCCTGTGCACACACACACTCTCTTTCAGCCCCTCTGCATTTTCCCTCTTTCTGGATTCACTCAGACGTTTTAAAACTCCCAGCCTGTGCACACACACACACTTCGAGCCTCACTGCCTCTTCCCTCTTCGTGGATTCACTCACAAATTTTGAAACTCACACCCTGTGTACACACACACACTCTTTCAACCCCTCTGCATTTTCCCTCTTTCTGGATTCACTCAGACGTTTTAAAACTCACAACCTGGGCATACACAGACACACTTCAAGCCCCTCTGCCTCTTCCCTCTTCCTAGATTCACTCAGACATTTTAAAACTCACAGGCTGTGCACACACACGCACACACTTCCAGCCCCTCTGCCTTCTCCCTCTTTTGGATTCAATCAGGGTTTTTAAAACTCACAGCCTGTGCACACACACACACACTTCCAGCCCCACTGCCTCTTCCCTCTTCCTTGATTCACTAACACATTTTAAAACTCCCAGCCTGTGCACACACACACACACACTTCCAGCCCCTCTGCCTCTTCCCTGTTCCTGGATTCACTCAGACATTTTAATACTCACAGCCTGGGCACAGCACACACACTTCCAGCCCCTCTCCTTCTTCCCTGTTCCTGGATTCACTCAGAGGTTTTTAAACGTCACAGCCTGTGCACACACACACACACTTCCAGCCCCTCTGACTTTTCCCTCTTCCTGGATTCACTCAGAGGTTTTTAAAGCTCACAGCCTGTGCACACAGACACACTTCCAGCCCCTCTGCCTTTTCCCTCTTCCTGGATTCACTCAGAGGTTTTTAAACATCACAGCCTGTGCACACACACACACTTCCAGCCCCTCTGCCTTTTCCCTCTTCCTGAATTCAATCAGGGTTTTTAAAACTCACAGCCTGTGCACAAACAGACACTTCGAGCCCCACTGCCTCTTCCCTCTTCGTGGATTCACTCACACATTTTGAAACTCACACCCTGTGCACACACACACACTCTTTCAGCCCCTCTGCATTTTCCCTCTTTCTGGATTCACTCAGACGTTTTAAAACTCCCAGCCTGTGCACACACACAGACTTCGAGCCCCACTGCCTCTTCCCTCTTCGTGGATTCACTCACACATTTTGAAACTCACACCCTGTGCACACACACACACTCTTTCAGCCCCTCTGCATTTTCCCTCTTTCTGGATTCACTCAGACGTTTTAAAACTCCCAGCCTGTGCACACACACACACTTCCAGCCCCTCTGCCTCTTCCCTGTTCCTGGATTCACTCAGACATTTTAATACTCACAGCCTATGCACAGCACACACACTTCCAGCCCCTCTCCTTCTTCCCTGTTCCTGGATTCACTCAGAGGTTTTTAAACGTCACAGCCTGTGCACACAAACACACTTCCAGCCCCTCTGCCTTCTCCCTCTTTTGGATTCAATCAGGGTTTTTAAAACTCACAGCCTGTGCACACACACACACACTTCCAGCCCCACTGCCTCTTCCCTCTTCCTTGATTCACTCACACATTTTAAAACTCCCAGCCTGTGCACACACACACACACTTCCAGCCCCTCTGCCTCTTCCCTGTTCCTGGATTCACTCAGACATTTTAATACTCACAGCCTATGCACAGCACACACACTTCCAGCCCCTCTCCTTCTTCCCTGTTCCTGGATTCACTCAGAGGTTTTTAAACGTCACAGCCTGTGCACACAAACACACTTCCAGCCCCTCTGCGTTTTCCCTCTTCCTGGATTCACTCAGAGGTTTTTAAAGCTCACAGCCTATGCACACACACGCAGACACTTGCAGCCCCTCTGCCTCTTCCCTCTTCCTTGATTCACTCAGATTTTTTAAAACTCACAGCCTGTGCACACACACACACTTCTAGCCCCTCTGCCTTTTCCCTCTTACTGGATTCACTCAGACATTTTAAAACTCACAGCCTGTGCACACAGACACACTCTTTCAGCCCCTCTGCATTTTCCCTCTTTCTGGATTCACTCAGACGTTTTAAAACTCCCAGCCTGTGCACACACACAGACTTCGAGCCCCACTGCCTCTTCCCTCTTCGTGGATTCACTCACACATTTTGAAACTCACACCCTGTGCACACACACACACTCTTTCAGCCCGTCTGCATTTTCCCTCTTTCTGGATTCACTCAGACGTTTTAAAACTCCCAGCCTGTGCACACACACACACTTCCAGCCCCTCTGCCTCTTCCCTGTTCCTGGATTCACTCAGACATTTTAATACTCACAGCCTATGCACAGCACACACACTTCCAGCCCCTCTCCTTCTTCCCTGTTCCTGGATTCACTCAGAGGTTTTTAAACGTCACAGCCTGTGCACACACACACACACTTCCAGCCCCTCTGACTTTTCCCTCTTCCTGGATTCACTCAGAGGTTTTTAAAGCTCACAGCCTGTGCACACAGACACACTTCCAGCCCCTCTGCCTTTTCCCTCTTCCTGGATTCACTCAGAGGTTTTTAAACGTCACAGCCTGTGCACACACACACACTTCCAGCCCCTCTGCCTTTTCCCTCTTCCTGAATTCAATCAGGGTTTTTAAAACTCACAGCCTGTGCACAAACAGACACTTCGAGCCCCACTGCCTCTTCCCTCTTCGTGGATTCACTCACACATTTTGAAACTCACACCCTGTGCACACACAAACACTCTTTCAGCCCCTCTGCATTTTCCCTCTTTCTGGATTCACTCAGACGTTTTAAAACTCCCAGCCTGTGCACACACACAGACTTCGAGCCCCACTGCCTCTTCCCTCTTCGTGGATTCACTCACACATTTTGAAACTCACACCCTGTGCACACACACACACTCTTTCAGCCCCTCTGCATTTTCCCTCTTTCTGGATTCACTCAGACGTTTTAAAACTCCCAGCCTGTGCACACACACAGACTTCGAGCCCCACTGCCTCTTCCCTCTTCGTGGATTCACTCACACATTTTGAAACTCACACCCTGTGCACACACACACACTCTTTCAGCCCCTCTGCATTTTCCCTCTTTCTGGATTCACTCAGACGTTTTAAAACTCCCAGCCTGTGCACACACACACACTTCCAGCCCCTCTGCCTCTTCCCTGTTCCTGGATTCACTCAGACATTTTAATACTCACAGCCTATGCACAGCACACACACTTCCAGCCCCTCTCCTTCTTCCCTGTACCTGGATTCACTCAGAGGTTTTTAAACGTCACAGCCTGTGCACACAAACACACTTCCAGCCCCTCTGCCTTCTCCCTCTTTTGGATTCAATCAGGGTTTTTAAAACTCACAGCCTGTGCACACACACACACACTTCCAGCCCCACTGCCTCTTCCCTCTTCCTTGATTCACTCACACATTTTAAAACTCCCAGCCTTTGCACACACACACACACTTCCAGCCCCTCTGCCTCTTCCCTGTTCCTGGATTCACTCAGGCATTTTAATACTCACAGCCTATGCACAGCACACACACTTCCAGCCCCTCTCCTTCTTCCCTGTTCCTGGATTCACTCAGAGGTTTTTAAACGTCACAGCCTGTGCACACAAACACACTTCCAGCCCCTCTGCCTTCTCCCTCTTTTGGATTCAATCAGGGTTTTTAAAACTCACAGCCTGTGCACACACACACACACTTCCAGCCCCACTGCCTCTTCCCTCTTCCTTGATTCACTCACACATTTTAAAACTCCCAGCCTTTGCACACACACACACACTTCCAGCCCCTCTGCCTCTTCCCTGTTCCTTGATTCACTCAGATTTTTTAAAACTCACAGCCTGTGCACACACACACACTTCTAGCCCCTCTGCCTTTTCCCTCTTACTGGATTCACTCAGACATTTTAAAACTCACAGCCTGTGCACACACACACACACATACACTTCCAGCCCCTCTGCCTCTTCCCTCTTCCTTGATTCACTCAGACGTTTTAAAACTCACAGCCTGCACACACACGCAGACTCTTACAGTCCCTCTGCCTCTTCCCTCTTCCTTGATTCACTCAGATGTTTTAAAACTCACAGCCTGTGCACACACACACACTTCCAGCCCCTCTGCCTTTTCCCTCTTCCTGGATTCACTCAGAGATTTTTAAAACTCACAGCCTGGGCACACAAAGACATACTTCAAGCCCCTCTGCCTCTTCCCTCTTCCTTGATTCACTCAGAGGTTTTTAGAACTCACAGCCTGGGCACACACAGACACACTTCCAGCCCCTCTGTCTCTTCCCTCTTCCTGGATTCACTCAGACATTTTAAAACACACAGGCTGTGAACACACACAGACTTCCGGCCCCTCTACATCGTCCCTCTTCCTGGATTTACTCAGAGGTTTTTAAAGCTCACAGCCTGTGCACAGCACACACACTTCCAGCCCCTCTGCCTCGTCCCTCTTCCTGGATTCACTCAGACATTTTAAAACTCACAGCCTGCACACACACACACTTCCAGCCCCTCTGCCTTTTCCCTCTTCCTGGATTCCCTCAGAGGTTTTTAAAGCTCACAGCCTATGCACAAACACGCAGACACTTTCAGCCCCACTGCCTCGTCCCTCTTCCTGGATTCACTCAGAGGTTTTTAAAACTCACAGCCTGGGCACACACACACAGACTTCCAGCCCCTCTACCTCGTCCCTCTTCCTTGATTCACTCAGAGGTTTTTAGAACTCACAGCCTGGGCACACACAGACACACTTCCAGCCCCTCTGTCTCTTCCCTCTTCCTGGATTCACTCAGACGTTTTAAAACTCACAGCCTGTGCACACACACACACCTCCAGCCCCTCTGCCTATTCCCTCTTCCTTGATTCACTCAGACGTTTTAAAACTCACAGCCTGCACACACACGCAGACTCTTGCAGCCCCTCTGCCTCTTCCCTCTTCCTTGATTCACTCAGACGTTATGAAACTCACAGCCTGTGCACACACACACACACACTTCCAGCCCCACTGCCTCTTCCCTCTTCCTTGATTCACTCAGAGGTTTTTAAAGCTCACAGCCTATGCACACACACGCAGACCCTTGCAGCCCCTCTGCCTCTTCCCTCTTCCTGGATTCACTCAGAGGATTTTTAAAACTTACAGCCTGTGCACACACATACACTTCCAGCCCCACTGCCTTGTCCCTCTTCCTGGATTCACTCAGAGGTTTTTAAAACTCACAACCTGGGCATACAAAGACACACTTCAAGCCCCTCTGCCTCTTCCCTCTTCCTAGATTCACTCAGACATTTTAAAACTCACAGCCTGTGCACACAAACACACTTCCAGCCCCACTGCCTCTTCCCTCTTCCTTGATTCACTCACACATTTTAAAACTCCCAGCCTGTGCACACACAAACACACTTCCAGCCCCTCTGCCTCTTCCCTGTTCATGGATTCACTCAGACATTTTAATACTCACAGCCTGTGCACAGCACACACACTTCCAGCCCCTCTCCTTCTTCCCTGTTCCTGGATTCACTCAGAGGTTTTTAAACGTCACAGCCTGTGCACACACACACACTTCCAGCCCCTCTGCCTTTTCCCTCTTCCTGGATTCACTCAGAGGTTTTTAAAGCTCACAGCCTATGCACACACACGCAGACACTTGCAGCCCCTCTGCCTCTTCCCTCTTCCTTGATTCACTCAGATGTTTTAAAACTCACAGCCTGTGCACACACATACACTTCTAGCCCCTCTGTCTTTTCCCTCTTACTGGATTCACTCAGACATTTTAAAACTCACAGCCTGTGTACAGCACACACTTCCAGCCCCTCTGCTTCTTCCCTGCTCCTGGATTCAGTCAGAGGATTTTTAAAACTTACAGCCTGTGCACACACACACACTTCCAGCCCCTCTGCCTTTTCCCTCTTCCTGGATTCAATCAGGGTTTTTAAAACTCACAGCCTGTGCACAAACACACACTTCCAGCCACACTGCCTCTTCCCTCTTCGTGGATTCACTCACACATTTTGAAACTCACACCCTGTGCACACACACACACTCTTTCAGCCCCTCTGCATTTTCCCTCTTTCTGGATTCACTCAGACATTTCAAAACTCCCAGCCTGTGCACACACACACACTTCCAGCCCCTCTGCCTCTTCCCTCTTCCTAGATTCACTCAGACATTTTAAAACTCACAGGCTGTGTACACACACTCACACACTTCCAGCCCCTCTGCCTCTTCCCTCTTCCTGTATTTACTCAGCCGTTTTAAAACTCACAGCCTGTGCACAAACACACACTTCGAGCCCCACTGCCTCTTCCCTCTTCCTAGATTCACTCAGACATTTTAAAACTCACAGCCTGTGCACAGCACACACACTTCCAGCCCCTCTGCCTTTTCCCTCTTCCTGGATTCACTCAGAGGTTTTTAAACGTCACAGCCTGTGCACACAGACACACTTCCAGCCCCTCTGCCTTTTCCCTCTTCCTGGATTCAATCAGGGTTTTTAAAACTCACAGCCTGTGCACACACACACACACACACACACTTCCAGCCCCTCTGCCTCTTCCCTCTTCCTTGATTCACTCAGACGTTTTAAAACTCACAGCCTGCACACACACGCAGATTCTTACAGCCCCTCTGCCTCTTCCCTCTTCCTTGATTCACTCAGATGTTTTAAAACTCACAGCCTGTGCACACACACACACACTTCCAGCCCCACTGCCTCTTCCCTCTTCCTTGATTCACTCAGAGGTTTTTAAAGCTCACAGCCTATGCACACACACGCAGACACTTGCAGCCCCTCTGCCTCTTCCCTCTTCCTGGATTCACTCAGAGGATTTTTAAAACTTACAGCCTGTGCACACACATACACTTCCAGCCCCACTGCCTTGTCCCTCTTCCTGGATTCACTCAGAGGTTTTTAAAACTCACAACCTGGGCATACAAAGACACACTTCAAGCCCCTCTGCCTCTTCCCTCTTCCTAGATTCACTCAGACATTTTAAAACTCACAGCCTGTGCACACAAACACACTTCCAGCCCCACTGCCTCTTCCCTCTTCCTTGATTCACTCACACATTTTAAAACTCCCAGCCTGTGCACACACAAACACACTTCCAGCCCCTCTGCCTTTTCCCTCTTCCTGGATTCAATCAGGGTTTTTAAAACTCACAGCCTGTGCACAAACACACACTTCCAGCCACACTGCCTCTTCCCTCTTCGTGGATTCACTCACACATTTTGAAACTCACACCCTGTGCACACACACACACTCTTTCAGCCCCTCTGCATTTTCCCTCTTTCTGGATTCACTCAGACATTTTAAAACTCCCAGCCTGTGCACACACACACACTTCCAGCCCCTCTGCCTCTTCCCTCTTCCTAGATTCACTCAGACATTTTAAAACTCACAGGCTGTGCACACACACGCACACACTTCCAGCCCCTCTGCCTCTTCCCTCTTCCTGTATTTACTCAGCCGTTTTAAAACTCACAGCCTGTGCACAAACACATACTTCGAGCCCCACTGCCTCTTCCCTCTTCCTAGATTCACTCAGACATTTTAAAACTCACAGCCTGTGCACAGCACACACACTTCCAGCCCCTCTGCCTTTTCCCTCTTCCTGGATTGACTCAGAGGTTTTTAAACGTCACAGCCTGTGCACACAGACACACTTCCAGCCCCTCTGCCTTTTCCCTCTTCCAGGATTCAATCAGGGTTTTTAAAACTCACAGCCTGTGCACACACACGCACACACTTCCAGCCCCTCTAACTTCTCCCTCTTTTGGATTCAATTAGGGTTTTTAAAACTCACAGCCTGTGCACACACACACACACTTCCAGCCCCACTGCCTCTTCCCTCTTCCTTGATTCACTAACACATTTTAAAACTCCCAGCCTGTACACACACACACACACACACACACACTTCCAGCCCCTCTGCCTCTTCCCTGTTCCTGGATTCACTCAGACATTTTAATACTCACAGCCTGTGCACAGCACACACACTTCCAGCCCCTCTCCTTCTTCCCTGTTCCTGGATTCACTCAGAGGTTTCTAAACGTCACAGCCTGTGCACACAAACACACACTTCCAGCCCCTCTGCCTTTTCCCTCTTCCTGGATTCACTCAGAGGTTTTTAAAGCTCACAGCCTGTGCACACAGACACACTTCAAGCCCCTCTGCCTCTTCCCTCTTCCTAGATTCACTCAGACATTTTAAAACTCACAGGCTGTGCACACACATGCACACACTTCCAGCCCCTCTGCCTTCTCCCTCTTTTGGATTCAATCAGGGTTTTTAAAACTCACAGCCTGTGCACATACACACACACTTCCAGCCCCACTGCCTCTTCCCTCTTCCTTGATTCACTAACACATTTTAAAACTCCCAGCCTGTGCACACACACACACACACTTCCAGTCCCTGTCCCTCTTCCCTGTTCCTGCATTCACTCAGACATTTTAAAACTCACAGCCTGTGCACACATGCACACTTCCACCCCCTCTGCCTCTTCCCTGTTCCTGGATTCACTCAGACATTTTAATACTCACAGCCTATGCACAGCACACACACTTCCAGCCCCTCTCCTTCTTCCCTGTTCCTGGATTCACTCAGAGGTTTTTAAACGTCACAGCCTGTGCACACACACACACACTTCCAGCCCCTCTGACTTTTCCCTCTTCCTGGATTCACTCAGAGGTTTTTAAAGCTCACAGCCTGTGCACACAGACACACTTCCAGCCCCTCTGCCTTTTCCCTCTTCCTGGATTCACTCAGAGGTTTTTAAACGTCACAGCCTGTGCACACACACACACTTCCAGCCCCTCTGCCTTTTCCCTCTTCCTGAATTCAATCAGGGTTTTTAAAACTCACAGCCTGTGCACAAACAGACACTTCGAGCCCCACTGCCTCTTCCCTCTTCGTGGATTCACTCACACATTTTGAAACTCACACCCTGTGCACACACAAACACTCTTTCAGCCCCTCTGCATTTTCCCTCTTTCTGGATTCACTCAGACGTTTTAAAACTCCCAGCCTGTGCACACACACAGACTTCGAGCCCCACTGCCTCTTCCCTCTTCGTGGATTCACTCACACATTTTGAAACTCACACCCTGTGCACACACACACACTCTTTCAGCCCCTCTGCATTTTCCCTCTTTCTGGATTCACTCAGACGTTTTAAAACTCCCAGCCTGTGCACACACACAGACTTCGAGCCCCACTGCCTCTTCCCTCTTCGTGGATTCACTCACACATTTTGAAACTCACACCCTGTGCACACACACACACTCTTTCAGCCCCTCTGCATTTTCCCTCTTTCTGGATTCACTCAGACGTTTTAAAACTCCCAGCCTGTGCACACACACACACTTCCAGCCCCTCTGCCTCTTCCCTGTTCCTGGATTCACTCAGACATTTTAATACTCACAGCCTATGCACAGCACACACACTTCCAGCCCCTCTCCTTCTTCCCTGTTCCTGGATTCACTCAGAGGTTTTTAAACGTCACAGCCTGTGCACACAAACACACTTCCAGCCCCTCTGCCTTCTCCCTCTTTTGGATTCAATCAGGGTTTTTAAAACTCACAGCCTGTGCACACACACACACACTTCCAGCCCCACTGCCTCTTCCCTCTTCCTTGATTCACTCACACATTTTAAAACTCCCAGCCTTTGCACACACACACACACTTCCAGCCCCTCTGCCTCTTCCCTGTTCCTGGATTCACTCAGACATTTTAATACTCACAGCCTATGCACAGCACACACACTTCCAGCCCCTCTCCTTCTTCCCTGTTCCTGGATTCACTCAGAGGTTTTTAAACGTCACAGCCTGTGCACACAAACACACTTCCAGCCCCTCTGCCTTCTCCCTCTTTTGGATTCAATCAGGGTTTTTAAAACTCACAGCCTGTGCACACACACACACACTTCCAGCCCCACTGCCTCTTCCCTCTTCCTTGATTCACTCACACATTTTAAAACTCCCAGCCTTTGCACACACACACACACTTCCAGCCCCTCTGCCTCTTCCCTGTTCCTTGATTCACTCAGATTTTTTAAAACTCACAGCCTGTGCACACACACACACACTTCTAGCCCCTCTGCCTTTTCCCTCTTACTGGATTCACTCAGACATTTTAAAACTCACAGCCTGTGCACACACATACACTTCCAGCCCCTCTGCCTCTTCCCTCTTCCTTGATTCACTCAGACGTTTTAAAACTCACAGCCTGCACACACACGCAGACTCTTACAGTCCCTCTGCCTCTTCCCTCTTCCTTGATTCACTCAGATGTTTTAAAACTCACAGCCTGTGCACACACACACACTTCCAGCCCCTCTGCCTTTTCCCTCTTCCTGGATTCACTCAGAGATTTTTAAAACTCACAGCCTGGGCACACAAAGACATACTTCAAGCCCCTCTGCCTCTTCCCTCTTCCTTGATTCACTCAGAGGTTTTTAGAACTCACAGCCTGGGCACACACAGACACACTTCCAGCCCCTCTGTCTCTTCCCTCTTCCTGGATTCACTCAGACATTTTAAAACACACAGGCTGTGAACACACACAGACTTCCGGCCCCTCTACATCGTCCCTCTTCCTGGATTTACTCAGAGGTTTTTAAAGCTCACAGCCTGTGCACAGCACACACACTTCCAGCCCCTCTGCCTCGTCCCTCTTCCTGGATTCACTCAGACATTTTAAAACTCACAGCCTGCACACACACACACTTCCAGCCCCTCTGCCTTTTCCCTCTTCCTGGATTCCCTCAGAGGTTTTTAAAGCTCACAGCCTATGCACAAACACGCAGACACTTTCAGCCCCACTGCCTCGTCCCTCTTCCTGGATTCACTCAGAGGTTTTTAAAACTCACAGCCTGGGCACACACACACAGACTTCCAGCCCCTCTAACTCGTCCCTCTTCCTTGATTCACTCAGAGGTTTTTAGAACTCACAGCCTGGGCACACACAGACACACTTCCAGCCCCTCTGTCTCTTCCCTCTTCCTGGATTCACTCAGACGTTTTAAAACTCACAGCCTGTGCACACACACACACCTCCAGCCCCTCTGCCTCTTCCCTCTTCCTTGATTCACTCAGACGTTTTAAAACTCACAGCCTGCACACACACGCAGACTCTTGCAGCCCCTCTGCCTCTTCCCTCTTCCTTGATTCACTCAGACGTTATGAAACTCACAGCCTGTGCACACACACACACACACTTCCAGCCCCACTGCCTCTTCCCTCTTCCTTGATTCACTCAGAGGTTTTTAAAGCTCACAGCCTATGCACACACACGCAGCCCCTTGCAGCCCCTCTGCCTCTTCCCTCTTCCTGGATTCACTCAGAGGATTTTTAAAACTTACAGCCTGTGCACACACATACACTTCCAGCCCCACTGCCTTGTCCCTCTTCCTGGATTCACTCAGAGGTTTTTAAAACTCACAACCTGGGCATACAAAGACACACTTCAAGCCCCTCTGCCTCTTCCCTCTTCCTAGATTCACTCAGACATTTTAAAACTCACAGCCTGTGCACACAAACACACTTCCAGCCCCACTGCCTCTTCCCTCTTCCTTGATTCACTCACACATTTTAAAACTCCCAGCCTGTGCACACACAAACACACTTCCAGCCCCTCTGCCTCTTCCCTGTTCATGGATTCACTCAGACATTTTAATACTCACAGCCTGTGCACAGCACACACACTTCCAGCCCCTCTCCTTCTTCCCTGTTCCTGGATTCACTCAGAGGTTTTTAAACGTCACAGCCTGTGCACACACACACACTTCCAGCCCCTCTGCCTTTTCCCTCTTCCTGGATTCACTCAGAGGTTTTTAAAGCTCACAGCCTATGCACACACACGCAGACACTTGCAGCCCCTCTGCCTCTTCCCTCTTCCTTGATTCACTCAGATGTTTTAAAACTCACAGCCTGTGCACACACATACACTTCTAGCCCCTCTGTCTTTTCCCTCTTACTGGATTCACTCAGACATTTTAAAACTCACAGCCTGTGTACAGCACACACTTCCAGCCCCTCTGCTTCTTCCCTGCTCCTGGATTCAGTCAGAGGATTTTTAAAACTTACAGCCTGTGCACACACACACACTTCCAGCCCCTCTGCCTTTTCCCTCTTCCTGGATTCAATCAGGGTTTTTAAAACTCACAGCCTGTGCACAAACACACACTTCCAGCCACACTGCCTCTTCCCTCTTCGTGGATTCACTCACACATTTTGAAACTCACACCCTGTGCACACACACACACTCTTTCAGCCCCTCTGCATTTTCCCTCTTTCTGGATTCACTCAGACATTTCAAAACTCCCAGCCTGTGCACACACACACACTTCCAGCCCCTCTGCCTCTTCCCTCTTCCTAGATTCACTCAGACATTTTAAAACTCACAGGCTGTGTACACACACTCACACACTTCCAGCCCCTCTGCCTCTTCCCTCTTCCTGTATTTACTCAGCCGTTTTAAAACTCACAGCCTGTGCACAAACACACACTTCGAGCCCCACTGCCTCTTCCCTCTTCCTAGATTCACTCAGACATTTTAAAACTCACAGCCTGTGCACAGCACACACACTTCCAGCCCCTCTGCCTTTTCCCTCTTCCTGGATTCACTCAGAGGTTTTTAAACGTCACAGCCTGTGCACACAGACACACTTCCAGCCCCTCTGCCTTTTCCCTCTTCCTGGATTCAAACAGGGTTTTTAAAACTCACAGCCTGTGCACACACACACACACACACACACTTCCAGCCCCTCTGCCTCTTCCCTCTTCCTTGATTCACTCAGACGTTTTAAAACTCACAGCCTGCACACACACGCAGATTCTTACAGCCCCTCTGCCTCTTCCCTCTTCCTTGATTCACTCAGATGTTTTAAAACTCACAGCCTGTGCACACACACACACACTTCCAGCCCCACTGCCTCTTCCCTCTTCCTTGATTCACTCAGAGGTTTTTAAAGCTCACAGCCTATGCACACACACGCAGACACTTGCAGCCCCTCTGCCTCTTCCCTCTTCCTGGATTCACTCAGAGGATTTTTAAAACTTACAGCCTGTGCACACACATACACTTCCAGCCCCACTGCCTTGTCCCTCTTCCTGGATTCACTCAGAGGTTTTTAAAACTCACAACCTGGGCATACAAAGACACACTTCAAGCCCCTCTGCCTCTTCCCTCTTCCTAGATTCACTCAGACATTTTAAAACTCACAGCCTGTGCACACAAACACACTTCCAGCCCCACTGCCTCTTCCCTCTTCCTTGATTCACTCACACATTTTAAAACTCCCAGCCTGTGCACACACAAACACACTTCCAGCCCCTCTGCCTTTTCCCTCTTCCTGGATTCAATCAGGGTTTTTAAAACTCACAGCCTGTGCACAAACACACACTTCCAGCCACACTGCCTCTTCCCTCTTCGTGGATTCACTCACACATTTTGAAACTCACACCCTGTGCACACACACACACTCTTTCAGCCCCTCTGCATTTTCCCTCTTTCTGGATTCACTCAGACATTTTAAAACTCCCAGCCTGTGCACACACACACACTTCCAGCCCCTCTGCCTCTTCCCTCTTCCTAGATTCACTCAGACATTTTAAAACTCACAGGCTGTGCACACACACGCACACACTTCCAGCCCCTCTGCCTCTTCCCTCTTCCTGTATTTACTCAGCCGTTTTAAAACTCACAGCCTGTGCACAAACACATACTTCGAGCCCCACTGCCTCTTCCCTCTTCCTAGATTCACTCAGACATTTTAAAACTCACAGCCTGTGCACAGCACACACACTTCCAGCCCCTCTGCCTTTTCCCTCTTCCTGGATTGACTCAGAGGTTTTTAAACGTCACAGCCTGTGCACACAGACACACTTCCAGCCCCTCTGCCTTTTCCCTCTTCCTGGATTCAATCAGGGTTTTTAAAACTCACAGCCTGTGCACACACACGCACACACTTCCAGCCCCTCTAACTTCTCCCTCTTTTGGATTCAATTAGGGTTTTTAAAACTCACAGCCTGTGCACACACACACACACTTCCAGCCCCACTGCCTCTTCCCTCTTCCTTGATTCACTAACACATTTTAAAACTCCCAGCCTGTGCACACACACACACACACACACACACTTCCAGCCCCTCTGCCTCTTCCCTGTTCCTGGATTCACTCAGACATTTTAATACTCACAGCCTGTGCACAGCACACACACTTCCAGCCCCTCTCCTTCTTCCCTGTTCCTGGATTCACTCAGAGGTTTCTAAACGTCACAGCCTGTGCACACAAACACACACTTCCAGCCCCTCTGCCTTTTCCCTCTTCCTGGATTCACTCAGAGGTTTTTAAAGCTCACAGCCTGTGCACACAGACACACTTCAAGCCCCTCTGCCTCTTCCCTCTTCCTAGATTCACTCAGACATTTTAAAACTCACAGGCTGTGCACACACATGCACACACTTCCAGCCCCTCTGCCTTCTCCCTCTTTTGGATTCAATCAGGGTTTTTAAAACTCACAGCCTGTGCACATACACACACACTTCCAGCCCCACTGCCTCTTCCCTCTTCCTTGATTCACTAACACATTTTAAAACTCCCAGCCTGTGCACACACACACACACACTTCCAGCCCCACTGCCTCTTCCCTCTTCCTTGATTCACTAACACATTTTAAAACTCCCAGCCTGTGCACACACACACACACACACACACACTTCCAGCCCCTCTGCCTCTTCCCTGTTCCTGGATTCACTCAGACATTTTAATACTCATAGCCTGTGCACAGCACACACACTTCCAGCCCCTCTCCTTCTTCCCTGTTCCTGGATTCACTCAGAGGTTTTTAAACGTCACAGCCTGTGCACACACACACACACTTCCAGCCCCTCTGCCTTTTCCCTCTTCCTGGATTCACTCAGAGGTTTTTAAAGCTCACAGCCTGTGCACACAGACACACTTCCAGCCCCTCTGCTTTTTCCCTCTTCCTGGATTCACTCAGAGGTTTTTAAACGTCACAGCCTGTGCACACACACACACACACACACTTCCAGCCCCTCTGCCTTTTCCCTCTTCCTGAATTCAATCAGGGTTTTTAAAACTCACAGCCTGTGCACAAACACACACTTCGAGCCCCACTGCCTCTTCCCTCTTCGTCGATTCACTCACACATTTTGAAACTCACACCCTGTGCACACACACACACTCTTTCAGCCCCTCTGCATTTTCCCTCTTTCTGGATTCACTCAGACGTTTTAAAACTCCCAGCCTGTGCACACACACACACTTCGAGCACCACTGCCTCTTCCCTCTTCGTGGATTCACTCACAAATTTTGAAACTCACACCCTGTGCACACACACACACTCTTTCAGCCCCTCTGCATTTTCCCTCTTTCTGGATTCAATCAGACGTTTTAAAACTCACAACCTGGGCATACACAGACACACTTCAAGCCCCTCTGCCTCTTCCCTCTTCCTAGATTCACTCAGACATTTTAAAACTCACAGGCTGTGCACACACATGCACACACTTCCAGCCCCTCTGCATTTTCCCTCTTTCTGGATTCACTCAGACGTTTTAAAACTCACAGCCTGTGCACACACACACACACTTCCAGCCCCACTGCCTCTTCCCTCTTCCTAGATTCACTCAGAGGTTTTTAAAGCTCACAGCCTGTGCACACAGACACACTTCCAGCCCCTCTGCTTTTTCCCTCTTCCTGGATTCACTCAGAGGTTTTTAAACGTCACAGCCTGTGCACACACACACACACTTCCAGCCCCTCTGCCTTCTCCCTCTTTTGGATTCAATCAGGGTTTTTAAAACTCACAGCCTGTGCACACACACACACACACTTCCAGCCCCACTGCCTCTTCCCTCTTCCTTGATTCACTAACACATTTTAAAACTCCCAGCCTGTGCACACACACACACACACTTCCAGCCCCTCTGCCTCTTCCCTGTTCTTGGATTCACTCAGACATTTTAATACTCACAGCCTGGGCACAGCACACACACTTCCAGCCCCTCTCCTTCTTCCCTGTTCCTGGATTCACTCAGAGGTTTTTAAACGTCACAGCCTGTGCACACACACACACACTTCCAGCCCCTCTGACGTTTCCCTCTGCCTGGATTCACTCAGAGGTTTTTAAAGCTCACAGCCTGTGCACACAGACACACTTCCAGCCCCTCTGCCTTTTCCCTCTTCCTGGATTCACTCAGAGGTTTTTAAACATCACAGCCTGTGCACACACACACACACTTCCAGCCCCTCTGCCTTCTCCCTCTTTTGGATTCAATCAGGGTTTTTAAAACTCACAGCCTGTGCACACACACACACACTTCCAGCCCCACTGCCTCTTCCCTCTTCCTTGATTCACTCACACATTTTAAAACTCCCAGCCTGTGCACACACACACACACTTCCAGCCCCTCTGCCTCTTCCCTGTTCCTGGATTCACTCAGACATTTTAATACTCACAGCCTATGCACAGCACACACACTTCCAGCCCCTCTCCTTCTTCCCTGTTCCTGGATTCACTCAGAGGTTTTTAAACGTCACAGCCTGTGCACACAAACACACTTCCAGCCCCTCTGCCTTTTCCCTATTCCTGGATTCACTCAGAGGTTTTTAAAGCTCACAGCCTATGCACACACACGCAGACACTTGCAGCCCCTCTGCCTTTTCCCTCTTACTGGATTCACTCAGACATTTTAAAACTCACAGCCTGTGCACACACACACACACACACACTTCCAGCCCCTCTGCCTCTTCCCTCTTCCTTGATTCACTCAGACTTTTTAAAACTCACAGCCTGCACACACACGCAGACTCTTACAGCCCCTCTGCCTCTTCCCTCTTCCTTGATTCACTCAGATGTTTTAAAACTCACAGCCTGTGCACACACACACACTTCCAGCCCCTCTGCCTTTTCCCTCTTCGTCGATTCACTCACACATTTTGAAACTCACACCCTGTGCACACACACACACTCTTTCAGCCCCTCTGCATTTTCCCTCTTTCTGGATTCACTCAGACGTTTTAAAACTCCCAGCCTGTGCACACACACACACTTCGAGCCCCACTGCCTCTTCCCTCTTCGTGGATTCACTCACAAATTTTGAAACTCACACCCTGTGCACACACACACACTCTTTCAGCCCCTCTGCATTTTCCCTCTTTCTGGATTCACTCAGACGTTTTAAAACTCACAACCTGGGCATACATAGACACACTTCAAGCCCCTCTGCCTCTTCCCTCTTCCTAGATTCACTCAGACAATTTAAAACTCACAGGCTGTGCACACACATGCACACACTTCCAGCCCCTCTGCATTTTCCCTCTTTCTGGATTCACTCAGACGTTTTAAAACTCACAGCCTGTGCACACACACACACACTTCCAGCCCCACTGCCTCTTCCCTCTTCCTAGATTCACTCAGACATTTTAAAACTCACAGGCTGTGCACACACACGCACACACTTCCAGCCCCTCTGCATTTTCCCTCTTTCTGGATTCACTCAGACGTTTTAAAACTCAGTGCCTGTGCACACACACACACACACTTCCAGCCCCTCTGCCTCTTCCCTGTTCCTGGATTCAATCAGACATTTTAATACTCACAGCCTGGGCACAGCACACACACTTCCAGCCCCTCTCCTTCTTCCCTGTTCCTGGATTCACTCAGAGGTTTTTAAACATCACAGCCTGTGCACACACACACACACTTCCAGCCCCTCTGACTTTTCCCTCTTCCTGGATTCACTCAGAGGTTTTTAAAGCTCACAGCCTGTGCACACAGACACACTTCAAGCCCCTCTGCCTCTTCCCTCTTCCTAGATTCACTCAGACATTTTAAAACTCACAGGCTGTGCACACACATGCACACACTTCCAGCCCCTCTGCCTTCTCCCTCTTCCTGAATTCAATCAGGGTTTTTAAACGTCACAGCCTGTGCACACACACACACTTCCAGCCCCTCTGCCTTCTCCCTCTTTTGGATACAATCAGGGTTTTTAAAACTCACAGCCTGTGCACACACACACACACTTCCAGCCCCACTGCCTCTTCCCTCTTCCTTGATTCACTCACACATTTTAAAACTCCCAGCCTGTGCACACACACACACACTTCCAGCCCCTCTGCCTCTTCCCTGTTCCTGGATTCACTCAGACATTTTAATACTCACAGCCTATGCACAGCACACACACTTCCAGCCCCTCTCCTTCTTCCCTGTTCCTGGATTCACTCAGAGGTTTTTAAACGTCACAGCCTGTGCACACAAACACACTTCCAGCCCCTCTGCCTTTTCCCTTTTCCTGGATTCACTCAGAGGTTTTTAAAGCTCACAGCCTATGCACACACACGCAGATACTTGCAGCCCCTCTGCCTTTTCCCTCTTACTGGATTCACTCAGACATTTTAAAACTCACAGCCTGTGCACACACACACACACACACACACACACTTCCAGCCCCTCTGCCTCTTCCCTCTTCCTTGATTCACTCAGACGTTTTAAAACTCACAGCCTGCACACACACGCAGACTCTTACAGCCCCTCTGCCTCTTCCCTCTTCCTTGATTCACTCAGATGTTTTAAAACTCACAGCCTGTGCACACACACACACTTCCAGCCCCTCTGCCTTTTCCCTCTTCCTGGATTCACTCAGAGGTTTTTAAAACTCACAGCCTGGGCACACAAAGACATACTTCAAGCCCCTCTGCCTCTTCCCTCTTCCTGGATTCACTCAGACATTTTAAAACACACAGGCTGTGAACACACACAGACTTCCGGCCCCTCTACCTCGTCCCTCTTCCTGGATTTACTCAGAGGTTTTTAAATCTCACAGCCTGTGCACAGCACACACACTTCCAGCCCCTCTGCCTCGTCCCTCTTCCTGGATTCACTCAGACATTTTAAAACTCACAGCCTGCACACACACACACTTCCAGCCCCTCTGCCTTTTCCCTCTTCCTTGATTCCCTCAGAGGTTTTTAAAGCTCACAGCCTATGCACAAACACGCAGACACTTGCAGCCCCACTGCCTCGTCCCTCTTCCTGGATTCACTCAGAGGTTTTTAAAACTCACAGCCTGGGCACACACACACAGACTTCCAGCCCCTCTACCTCGTCCCTCTTCCTGGATTTACTGAGAGGTTTTTAAAACTCACAGCCTGTGCACACACACACACCTCCAGCCCCTCTGCCTCTTCCCTCTTCCTTGATTCACTCAGACGTTTTAAAACTCACAGCCTGCACACACACGCAGACTCTTGCAGCCCCTCTGCCTCTTCCCTCTTCCTTGATTCACTCAGACGTTATAAAACTCACAGCCTGTGCACACACACACACACTTCCAGCCCCACTGCCTCTTCCCTCTTCCTTGATTCACTCAGAGGTTTTTAAAGCTCACAGCCTATGCACACACACGCAGACACTTGCAGCCCCTCTGCCTCTTCCCTCTTCCTGGATTCACTCAGAGGATTTTTAAAACTTACAGCCTGTGCACACACATACACTTCCAGCCCCACTGCCTTGTCCCTCTTCCTGGATTCACTCAGAGGTTTTTAAAACTCACAACCTGGGCATACAAAGACACACTTCAAGCCCCTCTGCCTCTTCCCTCTTCCTAGATTCACTCAGACATTTTAAAACTCACAGCCTGTGCACACAAACACACTTCCAGCCCCACTGCCTCTTCCCTCTTCCTTGATTCACTCACACATTTTAAAACTCCCAGCCTGTGCACACACAAAGACACTTCCAGCCCCTCTGCCTCTTCCCTGTTCATGGATTCACTCAGACATTTTAATACTCACAGCCTGTGCACAGCACACACACTTCCAGCCCCTCTGCCTTTTCCCTCTTCCTGGATTCACTCAGAGGATTTTTAAAACTCACAGCCTGTGCACACACATACACTTCCAGCCCCACTGCCTCGTCCCTCTTCCTGGATTCACTCAGAGGTTTTTAAAACTCACAGCCTGTGAACACACACAGACTTACAGCCCCTCTGCCTCTTCCCTCTTCCTTGATTCACTCAGACGTTATAAAACTCACAGCCTGTGCACACACACACACACTTCCAGCCCCTCTGCCTTTTCCCTCTTCCTGGATTCACTCAGAGGTTTTTAAAGCTCACAGCCTATGCACAAACACCCAGACACTTGCAGCCCCACTGCCTCGTCCCTCTTCCTGGATTCACTCAGAGGTTTTTAAAACTCACAGCATGGGCACACACACACAGACTTCCAGCCCCTCTACCTCGTCCCTCTTCCTGGATTTACTCATAGGTTTTTAAAACTCACAGCCTGGGCACACACAGACACACTTCAAGCCCCTCTGCCTCTTCTCTCTTCCTGGATTCACTCAGACATTTAAAAACTCACAGGCTGTTCACACACACGCACACACTTCCAGCCCCTCTGCCTCGTCCCTCTTCCTGTATTTACTCAGACATTTTAAAACTCACAGCCTGTGCACAGCACACACTTCCAGCCCCTCTGCCTCTTCCCTCTTCCTTGATTCACTCAGACGTTTTAAAACTCACAGCCTGCACACACACACAGACTCTTGCAGCCCCTCTGCCTCTTCCCTCTTCCTTGATTCAATCAGACGTTATAAAACTCACAGCCTGTGCACACACACACACTTCCAGCCCCTCTGCCTTTTCCCTCTTCCTGGATTCACTCAAAGGTTTTTAAAGCTCACAGCCTATGCACAAACACGCAGACACTTGCAGCCCCTCTGCCTCTTCCCTCTTCCTTGATTCACTCAGATGTTTTAAAACTCACAGCCTGTGCACACATACACACTTCCAGCCCCTCTGCCTTTTCCCTCTTCCTGGATTCACTCAGAGGTTTTTAAACGTCACAGCCTGTGCACACACAGACAAACTTCCAGCCCCTCTGCCTTTTCCCTCTTCCTGGATTCACTCAGAGGTTTTTAAAGCTCACAGCCTGTGCACACAGACACACTTCCAGCCCCTCTGCCTTTTCCCTCTTCCTGGATTCACTCAGAGGTTTTTAAACGTCACAGCCTGTGCACACACACACACTTCCAGCCCCTCTGCCTTTTCCCTCTTCCTGAATTCAATTAGGGTTTTTAAAACTCACAGCCTGTGCACAAACACACACACTTCGAGCCCCACTGCCTCTTCCCTCTTCGTGGATTCACTCACATATTTTGAAACTCACACCCTGTGCACACACACACACTCTTTCAGCCCCTCTGCATTTTCCCTCTTTCTGGATTCACTCAGACGTATTAAAACTCCCAGCCTGTGCACACACACACACTTCCAGCCCCTCTGCCTCTTCCCTCTTCCTAGATTCACTCAGACATTTAAAAACTCACAGGCTGTTCACACACACGCACACACTTCAAGCCCCTCTGCCTCGTCCCTCTTCCTGTATTTACTCAGACGTTTTAAAACTCACAGCCTGTGCACAGCACACACTTCCAGCCCCTCTGCCTTTTCCCTCTTCCTGGATTCACTCAGAGGTATTTAAAGCTCACAGCCTATGCACAAACACGCAGACACTTGCAGCCCCTCTGCCTCTTCCCTCTTCCTTGATTCACTCAGATGTTTTAAAACTCACAGCCTGTGCACACATACACACTTCCAGCCCCTCTGCCTTTTCCCTCTTCCTGGATTCACTCAGACATTTTAAAACTCACAACCTGTGCACAGCACACACTTCCAGCCCCTCTGCTTCTTCCCTGCTCCTGGATTCACTCAGAGGATTTTTAAAACTTACAGCCTGTGCACACACATACACTTCCAGCCCCACTGCCTTGTCCCTCTTCCTGGATTCACTCAGAGGTTTTCAAAACTCACAACCTGGGCACACACACACACACACTTCCAGCCCCTCTGCCTCTTCCCTGTTCCTGGATTCACTCAGACATTTTAATACTCACAGCCTGTGCACAGCACACACACTTCCAGCCCCTCTCCTTCTTCCCTGTTCCTGGATTAACTCAGAGGTTTTTAAACGTCACAGCCTGTGCACACAAACACACTTCTAGCCCCTCTGCTTCTTCCCTGCTCCTGGATTCACTCAGAGGATTTTTAAAACTCACACCCTGTGCACACACATACACTCTTTCATCCCCTCTGCATTTTCCCTCTTTCTGGATTCACTCAGACGTTTTAAAACTCCCAGCCTGTGCACACACACACACTTCCAGCCCCTCTGCCTCTTCCCTGCTCCTGGATTCACTCAGAGGTTTTTAAAACTCACAGCCTGGGCACACAAAGACATACTTCAAGCCCCTCTGCCTCTTCCCTCTTCCTGGATTCACTCAGACATTTTAAAACACACAGGCTGTGAACACACACAGACTTCCGGCCCCTCTACCTCGTCCCTCTTCCTGGATTTACTCAGAGGTTTTTAAATCTCACAGCCTGCACACACACACACTTCCAGCCCCTCTGCCTTTTCCCTCTTCCTGGATTCCCTCAGAGGTTTTTAAAGCTCACAGCCTATGCACAAACACGCAGACACTTGCAGCCCCACTGCCTCTTCCCTCTTCGTGGATTCACTCACATATTTTGAAACTCACACCCTGTGCACACACACACACTCTTTCAGCCCCTCTGCATTTTCCCTCTTTCTGGATTCACTCAGAGGTTTTTAAAACTCACAGCCTGTGAACACACACAGACTTCCAGCCCCTCTGCCTCTTCCCTCTTCCTTGATTCACTCAGACGTTTTAAAACTCACAGCCTGCACACACACGCAGACTCTTGCAGCCCCTCTGCCTCTTCCCTCTTCCTTGATTCAATCAGACGTTATAAAACTCACAGCCTGTGCACACACACACACTTCCAGCCCCTCTGCCTTTTCCCTCTTCCTGGATTCACTCAGAGGTTTTTAAAGCTCACAGCCTATGCACAAACACGCAGACACTTGCAGCCCATCTGCCTCTTCCCTCTTCCTTGATTCACTCAGATGTTTTAAAACTCACAGCCTGTGCACACATACACACTTCCAGCCCCTCTGCCTTTTCCCTCTTCCTGGATTCACTCAGACATTTTAAAACTCACAGCCTGGGCACACAAAGACATACTTCAAGCCCCTCTGCCTCTTCCCTCTTCCTGGATTCACTCAGACATTTTGAAACTCACACCCTGTGCACACACACACACACTTCCAGCCCCTCTGCCTTTTCCCTCTTCCTGGATTCACTCAGAGGTTTTTAAAGCTCACAGCCTATGCACAAACACGCAGACACTTGCAGCCCCTCTGCCTCTTCCCTCTTCCTTGATTCACTCAGATGTTTTAAAACTCACAGCCTGTGCACACATACTCACTTCCAGCCCCTCTGCCTCTTCCCTTTTCCTAGATTCAATCAGACGTTATAAAACTCACAGCCTGTGCACACACACACACTTCCAGCCCCTCTGCCTTTTCCCTCTTCCTGGATTCACTCAGAGGTTTTTAAAACTCACAGGCTGTGCACACACACAAATTTCCAGCCCCACTGCCTCGTCCCTCTTCCTGGATTCACTCAGAGGTTTTTAAAACCCACAGCCTGTGAACACACACACTCTTCCAGCCCCTCTGCCACTTCCCTCTTCCTGGATTCACTCAGACATTTTTAAAACTCACAGCCTGTGCACATGCACACACTTCCAGCCCTTCTGCCTCTTCCCTCTTCCTGGATTCATTCAGAGGTTTTTAAAACTCACAGCCTCTGCAAAGCACAGACACTTCCACGCCCTCTGCCTCGTCCCTCTTCCTGGATTCATTCAGAGGTTTTTAAAACTCACAGCCTGTGCAAAGCACACACACTTCCAGTCCCTCTCCCTCTTCCCTGTTACTCCTTTCACTCAGATGTTTTAAAACTCACAGCCTGTGCACATGCACACACTTCCAGCCCTTCTGCCTCTTCCCTCTTCCTGGATGCACTCAGACATTTTTAAAACGCACAGGCTGTGCACAGCACACACTTCCAGCCCCTCTGCCTCTTCCCTCTTCCTGGATTCATTCAGATGTTTTTAAAACTCACAGCCTTTGCACACACGCACACTTCCACCCCCTCTACCTCTTCCCTCTTCCTGGATTCACTCAGACATTTTTAAAACTCACAGCTTGTGCACACGCTTCCAGCCCCTCGGCCTCTTCCCTCTTCCTGAATTTACTCAGACGTTTTAAAACTCACAGCCTGGTGGTACACGAACACTTCCAGCCCCTCTACCTCTTCCCTCTTCCTGGATTCCCTCAGACGTTTTAAAACTCACAGCCTGTGCACACGCACACAATTCCAGCCCCTCTGCCTCTTCCCCCCTCTGGGATTCACTCAGATTTTTTAAAACTCACAGCCTGTGCACACCCAGACACTTCCAGCCCTTCTACCTCTTCCCCCTTCTGGGATTCACTCAGATGTTTTAAAACTCACAGCCTGTGCACACGGACACACTTTCAACCCCTCTGCTTCTTCCCTGTTCCTGGATTCACTCAGACGTTTTTAAAACTCACAGGCCGAGCAAAGCACACAGTTCCGGGCCCTCTGCCTCTTCCCTCTTCCTGGATTCACTCAGAGGTTTTTGAAACTCACAGCCTGTGCACATCAACACACTTCCAGCCCCTTTGCCTCTTCCCTCTTCTTGGATTCACTCAGATGTTTTAAAACTCACAGCCTGTGCACACGCAGACACTTCCAGCCCCTCTGCCTCTTCCCTCTTCCTGGATTCACTCAGACGTATTAAAACTCACAGCCTGTGCACAGCACACACTTCCACCCCCTCTGCCTCTTCCTTCTTCCTGGATTCACTCAGACATTTTTAAAACTCACAGCCTATGCACATGCACACACTTCCAGCCCTTCTGCCTCTTCCCTCTTCCTGGATTCATTCAGAAGTTTTTAAAACTCACAGCCTGTGCACACGCACACACTTCCAGCCCCTCTGCTTCTTCCCTGTTTCTGGATTCACTCAGAGGTTTTTAAAACTCACAGGCGGTGCAAAGCACACAGTTCCAGCCTGTCGGCCTCTTCACTCTTCCTGGATTCACTCAGACGTTTTTAAAACTCACAGGCTGTGCACAGCACACATTTCCAGCCCTTCTGCCTCTTCCCTCTTCCTGGATTCATTCAGAGGTTTTTAAATCTCACAGCCTGTGCATAGCACACACACTTCCAGTCCCTCTCGCTCTTCCCTTTTCCTCCATAAACTCAGACATTTTAAAACTCACAGCCTGTGCACACGCACACACTTCCAGCCCCTATGCTTCTTCCCTGTTTCTGGATTCACTCAGACGTTTTTAAAACTCACAGGCGGTGCAAAGCACACAGTTCCAGCCTGTCGGCCTCTTCACTCTTCCTGGATTCACTCAGACGTTTTTAAAACTCACAGCCTGTGCACAGCACACACTTCCAGCCCTCCTACCTCTTACCTCTTCCTGGATTCACTCAGACATTTTTAAAACTCACAGCCTGTGCACACAAAGACACTTCCAGCCCCTCGGCCTATTCCCTCTAACTGGATTCGATTAGAGTTTTTAAAAATCACAGCCTGTGCACACACACACACACTTCCAGCCCCTCTGCCTCTTCCCTCTTCCTGGATTCACTCAGACGTTTTTAAAACTCACAGCCTGTGTACATGCACACACTTCCAGCCCGTCTGCCTCTTCCCTCTTCCTGGATGCACTCAGACGTTTCTAAAACTCACAGCCTGTGCAAAGCACACACACTTCCAGCCCCTCTGCCGCTTCCCTCTTCCTGGATTCACTCAGATGTTTTAAAACTCACAGCCTGTGCACACACGCGAACGTCCAGCCCCTCTGCCTCGTCCCTCTTCCTGGATTCACTCAGATGTTTTAAAACTCACAGGCTGTGCACAGCACACACTTTAGCCCCTCTGCCTCTTCCCTCTTCCTGGATTCATTCAGAGGTTTTTAAAACTCACAGCCGGAGCAAAGCACAAACACTTCCAGTCCCTCTGCCTCTTCCCTGTTCCTGGATTCACTCAGACATTTTTAAAACTCACAGCCTGTGCACACGCACACACTTCCAGCCCCTATGCTTCTTCCCTGTTTCTGGATTCACTCAGATATTTTTAAAACTCACAGGCGGTGCAAAGCACACAGTTCCAGCCTGTCGGCCTCTTCACTCTTCCTGGATTCACTCAGACGTTTTTAAAACTCACAGGCGGTGCAAAGCACACAGTTCCAGCCTGTCGGCCTCTTACCTCTTCCTGGATTCACTCAGACATTTTTTAAACTCACAGCCTGTGCACACAAAGACACTTCTAGCCCCTCGGCCTATTCCCTCTAACTGGATTCGATTAGAGTTTTTAAAAATCACAGCCTGTGCACACACACACACACTTCCAGCCCCTCTGCCTCTTCCCTCTTCCTGGATTCACTCAGACGTTTTTAAAACTCACAGCCTGTGTACATGCACACACTTCCAGCCCGTCTGCCTCTTCCCTCTTCCTGGATGCACTCAGACGTTTTTAAAACTAACAGCCTGTGCACATGCAAATACTTTCAGCCCCTCTGCTTCTTCCCTGTTCCTGGATTCACTCAGACGTTTCTAAAACTCACAGCCTGTGCAAAGCACACACACTTCCAGCCCCTCTGCCGCTTCCCTCTTCCTGGATTCACTCAGATGTTTTAAAACTCACAGCCTGTGCACACGCAGACACTTCCAGGCCTTCTACCTCTTGCCTCTTCCTGGATTCACTCAAACATTTTTAAAACTCACAGGCTGTGCACAGCACACAGTTTAGCCCCTCTGCCTCTTCCCTCTTCCTGGATTCATTCAGAGGTTTTTAAAACTCACAGCCGGAGCAAAGCACAAACACTTCCAGTCGCTCTGCCTCTTCCCTGTTCCTGCATTCACTCAGACGTTTTAAAACTCACAGCCTGTGCACACACGGACAATTCCAGCCCCTCTGCCTCGTCCCTCTTCCTGGATTCACTCAGACATTTTAAAACTCACAGGCTGTGCACAGCATACACTTTAGCCCCTCTGCCTGTTCCCTGTTCCTGGATTCATTCAGAGGTTTTCAAAACTCACAGCATCTGCAAAGCACAGACACTTCCACCCCCTCTGCCTCTTCCCTGTTCTTGGATTCACTCAGACATTTTTAAAACTCACAGGCTGTGCACAGCACACATTTCCAGCCCTTCTGCCTCTTCCCTCTTCCTGGATTCATTCAGAGGTTTTTAAAACTCACAGCCTGTGAAAAGCACACACACTTCCAGTACCTCTGCCTCTTCCCTGTTCCTGGATTCACTCAGACGTTTTTAAAACTCACAGCCTGTGCACATGCACACACTTCCAGCCCGTCTGCCTCTTCCCTCTTCCTGGATGCACTCAGACATTTTTAAAACTCACAGGCTGTGCAAAGCACATACACTTCCAGCCCCTCTGCCTCTTTCCCCTTCTGGCATTCATTCAGAGGTTTTAAAACTCACAGCCTGTGCACACATACACACTTCCAGCCCCTCGGCCACTTCCCTCTTCCTGGATTCACTCAGACGTTTTAAAACTCACAGCCTGTGCACACGCAGACACTTCCAGGCCTTCTACCTCTTGCCTCTTCCTGGATTCACTCAAACATTTTTAAAACTCACAGGCTGTGCACAGCACACAGTTTAGCCCCTCTGCCTCTTCCCTCTTCCTGGATTCATTCAGAGGTTTTTAAAACTCACAGCCGGAGCAAAGCACAAACACTTCCAGTCCCTCTGCCTCTTCCCTGTTCCTGCATTCACTCAGACGTTTTAAAACTCACAGCCTGTGCACACACGGACAATTCCAGCCCCTCTGCCTCGTCCCTCTTCCTGGATTCACTCAGACATTTTAAAACTCACAGGCTGTGCACAGCATACACTTTAGCCCCTCTGCCTCTTCCCTGTTCCTGGATTCATTCAGAGGTTTTTAAAACTCACAGCATCTGCAAAGCACAGACACTTCCACCCCCTCTGCCTCTTCCCTGTACTTGGATTCACTCAGACATTTTTAAAACTCACAGGCTGTGCACAGCACACATTTCCAGCCCTTCTGCCTCTTCCCTCTTCCTGGATTCATTCAGAGGTTTTAAAACTCACAGCCTGTGCACACATACACACTTCCAGCCCCTCGGCCACTTCCCTCTTCCTGGATTCACTCAGATGTTTTAAAACTCAGAGCCTGTGCAAAGCACATAAACTTCCACCCCCTCTGCCTCTTCCCTGTTCTTGGATTCACTCAGACATTTTTAAAACTCACAGGCTGTGCACAGCACACATTTCCAGCCCTTCTGCCTCTTCCCTCTTCCTGGATTCATTCAGAGGTTTTTAAAACTCACAGCCTGTGAAAAGCACACACACTTCCAGTACCTCTGCCTCTTCCCTGTTCCTGGATTCACTCAGACGTTTTTAAAACTCACAGCCTGTGCACATGCACACACTTCCAGCCCGTCTGCCTCTTCCCTCTTCCTGGATGCACTCAGACATTTTTAAAACTCACAGGCTGTGCAAAGCACATACACTTCCAGCCCCTCTGCCTCTTTCCCCTTCTGGCATTCATTCAGAGGTTTTAAAACTCACAGCCTGTGCACACATACACACTTCCAGCCCCTCGGCCACTTCCCTCTTCCTGGATTCACTCAGACGTTTTAAAACTCACAGCCTGTGCACACGCAGACACTTCCAGGCCTTCTACCTCTTGCCTCTTCCTGGATTCACTCAAACATTTTTAAAACTCACAGGCTGTGCACAGCACACAGTTTAGCCCCTCTGCCTCTTCCCTCTTCCTGGATTCATTCAGAGGTTTTTAAAACTCACAGCCGGAGCAAAGCACAAACACTTCCAGTCCCTCTGCCTCTTCCCTGTTCCTGCATTCACTCAGACGTTTTAAAACTCACAGCCTGTGCACACACGGACAATTCCAGCCCCTCTGCCTCGTCCCTCTTCCTGGATTCACTCAGACATTTTAAAACTCACAGGCTGTGCACAGCATACACTTTAGCCCCTCTGCCTCTTCCCTGTTCCTGGATTCATTCAGAGGTTTTTAAAACTCACAGCATCTGCAAAGCACAGACACTTCCACCCCCTCTGCCTCTTCCCTGTACTTGGATTCACTCAGACATTTTTAAAACTCACAGGCTGTGCACAGCACACATTTCCAGCCCTTCTGCCTCTTCCCTCTTCCTGGATTCATTCAGAGGTTTTAAAACTCACAGCCTGTGCACACATACACACTTCCAGCCCCTCGGCCACTTCCCTCTTCCTGGATTCACTCAGACGTTTTAAAACTCAGAGCCTGTGCAAAGCACATAAACTTCCACCCCCTCTGCCTCTTCCCTGTTCTTGGATTCACTCAGACATTTTTAAAACTCACAGGCTGTGCACAGCACACATTTCCAGCCCTTCTGCCTCTTCCCTCTTCCTGGATTCATTCAGAGGTTTTTAAAACTCACAGCCTGTGAAAAGCACACACACTTCCAGTACCTCTGCCTCTTCCCTGTTCCTGGATTCACTCAGACGTTTTTAAAACTCACAGCCTGTGCACATGCACACACTTCCAGCCCGTCTGCCTCTTCCCTCTTCCTGGATGCACTCAGACATTTTTAAAACTCACAGGCTGTGCAAAGCACATACACTTCCAGCCCCTCTGCCTCTTTCCCCTTCTGGCATTCATTCAGAGGTTTTAAAACTCACAGCCTGTGCACACATACACACTTCCAGCCCCTCGGCCACTTCCCTCTTCCTGGATTCACTCAGACGTTTTAAAACTCACAGCCTGTGCACACGCAGACACTTCCGGGCCTTCTACCTCTTGCCTCTTCCTGGATTCACTCAAACATTTTTAAAACTCACAGGCTGTGCACAGCACACAGTTTAGCCCCTCTGCCTCTTCCCTCTTCCTGGATTCATTCAGAGGTTTTTAAAACTCACAGCCGGAGCAAAGCACAAACACTTCCAGTCCCTCTGCCTCTTCCCTGTTCCTGCATTCACTCAGACGTTTTAAAACTCACAGCCTGTGCACACACGGACAATTCCAGCCCCTCTGCCTCGTCCCTCTTCCTGGATTCACTCAGACATTTTAAAACTCACAGGCTGTGCACAGCATACACTTTAGCCCCTCTGCCTCTTCCCTGTTCCTGGATTCATTCAGAGGTTTTTAAAACTCACAGCATCTGCAAAGCACAGACACTTCCACCCCCTCTGCCTCTTCCCTGTTCTTGGATTCACTCAGACATTTTTAAAACTCACAGGCTGTGCACAGCACACATTTCCAGCCCTTCTGCCTCTTCCCTCTTCCTGGATTCATTCAGAGGTTTTTAAAACTCACAGCCTGTGAAAAGCACACACACTTCCAGTACCTCTGCCTCTTCCCTGTTCCTGGATTCACTCAGACGTTTTTAAAACTCACAGCCTGTGCACATGCACACACTTCCAGCCCGTCTGCCTCTTCCCTCTTCCTGGATGCACTCAGACATTTTTAAAACTCACAGGCTGTGCAAAGCACATACACTTCCAGCCCCTCTGCCTCTTTCCCCTTCTGGCATTCATTCAGAGGTTTTAAAACTCACAGCCTGTGCACACATACACACTTCCAGCCCCTCGGCCACTTCCCTCTTCCTGGATTCACTCAGACGTTTTAAAACTCACAGCCTGTGCACACGCAGACACTTCCAGGCCTTCTACCTCTTGCCTCTTCCTGGATTCATTCAGAGGTTTTTAAAACTCACAGCCTGTGAAAAGCACACACACTTCCAGCCCCTCTGCCTATTCCCTTTTCCTCCATTCACTCAGACGTTTTAAAACTCACAGCCTGTGCACACGCACACATCCAGCCCTTCTGCCTCTTCACTCTTCCTGGATGCACTCAGACATTTTTAAAACTCACAGGCTGTGCACAGCACACACTTTCAGCCCTTCTGCCTCTTCCCTGTTCCTGGATTCATTCAGAGGTTTTTAAATCTCACAGCCTGTGCATAGCACACACACTTCCAGTCCCTCTCGTTCTTCCCTTTTCCTCCATAAACTCAGACATTTTAAAACTCACAGCCTGTGCACACGCACACACTTTCAACCCCTCTGCTTCTTCCCTGTTCCTGGATTCACTCAGACATTTTTAAAACTCACAGGCTGTGCACAGCACACACTTCCACCCCCTCTGCCTCTTCCTTCTTCCTGGATTCACTCAGACATTTTTAAAACTCACAGCCTATGCACATGCACACACTTCCAGCCCTTCTGCCTCTTCCCTCTTCCTGGATTCATTCAGAAGTTTTTAAAACTCACAGCCTGTGCACACGCACACACTTCCAGCCCCTCTGCTTCTTCCCTGTTTCTGGATTCACTCAGAGGTTTTTAAAACTCACAGGCGGTGCAAAGCACACAGTTCCAGCCTGTCGGCCTCTTCACTCTTCCTGGATTCACTCAGACGTTTTTAAAACTCACAGCCTGTGCACAGCACACACTTCCAGCCCTCCTACCTCTTCCCTCTTCCTGGATTCACTCAGACATTTTTAAAACTCACAGCCTGTGCACACACAGACACTTCCAGCCCCTCGGCCTATTCCCTCTAACTGGATTCGATTAGAGTTTTTAAAAATCACAGCCTGTGCACACACACACACACTTCCAGCCCCTCTGCCTCTTCCCTCTTCCTGGATTCACTCAGATGTTTTAAAACTCACAGCCTGTGCACACGCAGACACTTCCAGGCCTTCTACCTCTTGCCTCTTCCTGGATTCACTCAAACATTTTTAAAACTCACAGGCTGTGCACAGCACACACTTTAGCCCATCTGCCTCTTCCCTCTTCCTGGATTCATTCAGAGGTTTTTAAAACTCACAGCATCTGCAAAGCACAGACACTTCCACCCCCTCTGCCTCTTCCCTGTTCTTGGATTCACTCAGACATTTTTAAAACTCACAGGCTGTGCACAGCACACACTTCCACCCCCTCTGCCTATTCCTTCTTCCTGGATTCACTCAGACATTTTTAAAACTCACAGCCTGTGCACATGCACACACTTCCAGCCCTTCTGCCTCTTCCCTCTTCCTGGATTCATTCAGAAGTTTTTAAAACTCACAGCCTCTGCAAAGCACAGACACTTCCAGTCCCTCTCCCTCTTCCCTGTTACTCCATTCACTCAGACGCTTTAAAACTCACAGCTTGTGCACATGCACACACTTCCAGCCCTTCTGCCTCTTCCCTCTTCCTGGATGCACTCAGACATTTTAAAAATGCACAGGCTGTGCAGAGCACACACTTCCAGCCCTCTGCCTCTTCCCTCTTCCTGGATTCATTCAGATGTTTTTAAAACTCACAGGCCATGCAAAGCACACACTTTCAACCCCTCTGCTTCTTCCCTGTTCCTGGATTCACTCAGACATTTTTAAATCTCACAGCCTGTGCACACTGAGACACTTCCAGCCCTCCTGCCTCTTCCCTCTTCCTGGATTCACTCAGACATTTTTAAAACTCACAGGCTGTGCACCGCACACACTTCCAGCCCCTCTCCCACTTCCCTGTTCCTCCATTCACTCAGACGTTTTAAAACTCACAGCCTGTGCACACACACACACTTTCAGCCCCTCTGCTTCTTCCCTCTTCCTGGATTCACTCAGACGTTTTTAAAACTCACAGGCTGTGCAAAGCACACAGTTCCAGCCCCTCGGCCTCTTCCTTCTTCCTGGATTCACTCAGACGTTTTTAAAACTCACAGCCTGTGCACATGCACACACCTCCAGCCCTTCTGCCTCTTCCCTCTTCCTGGATTCACTCAGACGTTTTTAAAACTCACAGGCTGTGCACAGCACACACTTTATTCCCTCTGCCTCTTCCCTCTTCCTGGATTCATTCAGAGGTTTTTAAAACTCACAGCCTGAGCAAAGCACAAACACTTCCAGTCCCTCTGCCTCTTCCCTGTTCCTCCATTCACTCAGACGTTTTAAAACTCACAGCCTGTGCACACACGCGAACGTCCAGTCCCTCTGCCTCGTCCCTCTTCCTGGATTCACTCAGATGTTTTAAAACTCACAGGCTGTGCACAGCACACACTTTAGCCCCTCTGCCTCTTCCCTCTTCCTGGATTCATTCAGAGGTTTTTAAAACTCACAGCCGGAGCATAGCACAAACACTTCCAGTCCCTCTGCCTCTTCCCTGTTCCTCCATTCACTCAGACGTTTTAAAACTCACAGCCTGTGCACACACACACACTTTCAGCCCCTCTGCTTCTTCCCTCTTCCTGGATTCACTCAGACGTTTTTAAAACTCACAGGCTGTGCAAAGCACACAGTTCCAGCCCCTCGGCCTCTTCCCTCTTCCTGGATTCACTCAGACGTTTTTAAAACTCACAGCCTGTGCACATGCACACACCTCCAGCCCTTCTGCCTCTTCCCTCTTCCTGGATTCACTCAGACATTTTTAAAACTCACAGGCTGTGCACAGCACACACTTTATTCCCTCTGCCTCTTCCCTCTTCCTGGATTCATTCAGAGGTTTTTAAAACTCACAGCCGGAGCATAGCACAAACACTTCCAGTCCCTCTGCCTCTTCCCTGTTCCTGCATTCACTCAGACGTTTTAAAACTCACAGCCTGTGCACACACGGACAATTCCAGCCCCTCTGCCTCGTCCCTCTTCCTGGATTCACTCAGACATTTTAAAACTCACAGGCTGTGCACAGCATACACTTTAGCCCCTCTGCCTCTTCCCTGTTCCTGGATTCATTCAGAGGTTTTTAAAACTCACAGCATCTGCAAAGCACAGACACTTCCACCCCCTCTGCCTCTTCCCTGTTCTTGGATTCACTCAGACATTTTTAAAACTCACAGGCTGTGCACAGCACACACTTCCACCCCCTCTGCCTATTCCTTCTTCCTGGATTCACTCAGACATTTTTAAAACTCACAGCCTGTGCACATGCACACACTTCCAGCCCTTCTGCCTCTTCCCTCTTCCTGGATTCATTCAGAAGTTTTTAAAACTCACAGCCTCTGCAAAGCACAGACACTTCCAGTCCCTCTCCCTCTTCCCTGTTACTCCATTCACTCAGACGCTTTAAAACTCACAGCCTGTGCACACAAGCACAATTCCAGCCCCTCTGCCTCGTCCCTCTTCTTGGATTAACTCAGATGTTTTAAAACTCACAGCCTGTGCACACGCAGACACTTTCTGCCCCTCGGCCTCTTCCCTCTTCTTGGATTCAATTAGAGTTTTTAAAACTCACAGCCTGTGCGCGCACACACACACACACTTCCAGCCCCACTGCCTCTTCCCTCTTCCTGGTTTCAGTCAGACGTTTCTAAACCTCACAGGCCATGCAAAGCACACAGTTCCAGCCCCTCTGCCTCTTCCCTGTTCCTCCATTCACTCAGACGTTTTAAAACTCACAGCCTGTATACACACGGACACTTCCAGCCCCTCTGCCTCTTCCCTCTTCCTGGATTCACTCAGACATTTTTAAAACTCACCGGCTTTGCACAGCACACCCTTTATCCCCTCTGCCTCCTCCCTTTTTCTGGATTCATTCAGAGGTTTTTAAAACTCACAGCCTGTGCACACGGACACACTTCCAGCCCCTCTGCTTCTTCCGTGTTCCTGAATTCACTCAGACATTTTTAAAACTCACAGCTTGTGCACACGAACACACTTCCAGCCCCTCGGCCTCTTCCCTCTTCCTGGATTTACTCAGACGTTTTAAAACTCACAGCCTGTTCGTACACGCACACTTCCAGCCCCTCTGCCTCTTCCCTCTTCCTGGATTTACTCAGACGTTTTAAAACTCACAGCCTGTTCGTACACGCACACTTCCAGCCCCTCTACCTCTTCCCTCTTCCTGGATTCCCTCAGACGTTTTAAAACTCACAGCCTGTGCACACGCACACAATTCCAGCCCCTCTGCCTCTTCCCCCCTCTGGGATTCACTCAGATTTTTTAAAACTCACAGCCTGTGCACACCCAGACACTTCCAGCCCTTCTGCCTCTTCCCCCTTCTGGGATTCACTCAGATGTTTTAAAACACACAGCCTGTGCACACGGACACACTTTCAACCCCTCTGCTTCTTCCCTGTTCCTGGATTCACTCAGACGTTTTTAATACTCACAGGCCGAGCAAAGCACACAGTTCCGGGCCCTCTGCCTCTTCCCTCTTCCTGGATTCACTCAGAGGTTTTTGAAACTCACAGCCTGTGCACATCAACACACTTCCAGCCCCTTTGCCTCTTCCCTCTTCTTGGATTCACTCAGATGTTTTAAAACTCACAGCCTGTGCACACGCAGACACTTCCAGCCCCTCTGCCTCTTCCCTCTTCCTGGATTCACTCAGACGTATTAAAACTCACAGCCTGTGCACAGCACACACTTCCACCCCCTCTGCCTCTTCCTTCTTCCTGGATTCACTCAGACATTTTTAAAACTCACAGCCTATGCACATGCACACACTTCCAGCCCTTCTGCCTCTTCCCTCTTCCTGGATTCATTCAGAAGTTTTTAAAACTCACAGCCTGTGCACACGCACACACTTCCAGCCCCTCTGCTTCTTCCCTGTTTCTGGATTCACTCAGAGGTTTTTAAAACTCACAGGCGGTGCAAAGCACACAGTTCCAGCCTGTCGGCCTCTTCACTCTTCCTGGATTCACTCAGACGTTTTTAAAACTCACAGGCTGTGCACAGCACACATTTCCAGCCCTTCTACCTCTTCCCTCTTCCTGGATTCATTCAGAGGTTTTTAAATCTCACAGCCTGTGCATAGCACACACACTTCCAGTCCCTCTCGCTCTTCCCTTTTCCTCCATAAACTCAGACATTTTAAAACTCACAGCCTGTGCACACGCACACACTTCCAGCCCCTATGCTTCTTCCCTGTTTCTGGATTCACTCAGATATTTTTAAAACTCACAGGCGGTGCAAAGCACACAGTTCCAGCCTGTCGGCCTCTTCACTCTTCCTGGATTCACTCAGACGTTTTTAAAACTCACAGCCTGTGCACAGCACACACTTCCAGCCCTCCTACCTCTTACCTCTTCCTGGATTCACTCAGACATGTTTTAAACTCACAGCCTGTGCACACAAAGACACTTCCAGCCCCTCGGCCTATTCCCTCTAACTGGATTCGATTAGAGTTTTTAAAAATCACAGCCTGTGCACACACACACACACTTCCAGCCCCTCTGCCTCTTCCCTCTTCCTGGATTCATTCAGAGGTTTTTAAAACTCACAGCCTGAGCAAAGCACAAACACTTCCAGTCCCTCTGCCTCTTCCCTGTTCCTCCATTCACTCAGACGTTTTAAAACTCACAGCCTGTGCACACACGCGAACGTCCAGCCCCTCTGCCTCTTACCTCTTCCTGGATTCACTCAGACATTTTTTAAACTCACAGCCTGTGCACACAAAGACACTTCCAGCCCCTCGGCCTATTCCCTCTAACTGGATTCGATTAGAGTTTTTAAAAATCACAGCCTGTGCACACACACACACACTTCCAGCCCCTCTGCCTCTTCCCTCTTCCTGGATTCATTCAGAGGTTTTTAAAACTCACAGCCTGAGCAAAGCACAAACACTTCCAGTCCCTCTGCCTCTTCCCTGTTCCTCCATTCACTCAGACGTTTTAAAACTCACAGCCTGTGCACACACGCGAACGTCCAGCCCCTCTGCCTCGTCCCTCTTCCTGGATTCACTCAGATGTTTTAAAACTCACAGGCTGTGCACAGCACACACTTTAGCCCCTCTGCCTCTTCCCTCTTCCTGGATTCATTCAGAGGTTTTTAAAACTCACAGCCGGAGCATAGCACAAACACTTCCAGTCCCTCTGCCTCTTCCCTGTTCCTGCATTCACTCAGACGTTTTAAAACTCACAGCCTGTGCACACACGGACAATTCCAGCCCCTCTGCCTCGTCCCTCTTCCTGGATTCACTCAGACATTTTAAAACTCACAGGCTGTGCACAGCATACACTTTAGCCCCTCTGCCTCTTCCCTGTTCCTGGATTCATTCAGAGGTTTTTAAAACTCACAGCATCTGCAAAGCACAGACACTTCCACCCCCTCTGCCTCTTCCCTGTTCTTGGATTCACTCAGACATTTTTAAAACTCACAGGCTGTGCACAGCACACACTTCCACCCCCTCTGCCTATTCCTTCTTCCTGGATTCACTCAGACATTTTTAAAACTCACAGCCTGTGCACATGCACACACTTCCAGCCCTTCTGCCTCTTCCCTCTTCCTGGATTCATTCAGAAGTTTTTAAAACTCACAGCCTCTGCAAAGCACAGACACTTCCAGTCCCTCTCCCTCTTCCCTGTTACTCCATTCACTCAGACGCTTTAAAACTCACAGCCTGTGCACACAAGCACAATTCCAGCCCCTCTGCCTCGTCCCTCTTCTTGGATTAACTCAGATGTTTTAAAACTCACAGCCTGTGCACACGCAGACACTTTCTGCCCCTCGGCCTCTTCCCTCTTCTTGGATTCAATTAGAGTTTTTAAAACTCACAGCCTGTGCGCGCACACACACACACACTTCCAGCCCCACTGCCTCTTCCCTCTTCCTGGTTTCACTCAGACGTTTCTAAACCTCACAGGCCATGCAAAGCACACAGTTCCAGCCCCTCTGCCTCTTCCCTGTTCCTCCATTCACTCAGACGTTTTAAAACTCACAGCCTGTATACACACGGACACTTCCAGCCCCTCTGCCTCTTCCCTCTTCCTGGATTCACTCAGACATTTTTAAAACTCACCGGCTTTGCACAGCACACCCTTTATCCCCTCTGCCTCCTCCCTTTTCCTGGATTCATTCAGAGGTTTTTAAAACTCACAGCCTGTGCACACGGACACACTTCCAGCCCCTCTGCTTCTTCCGTGTTCCTGAATTCACTCAGACATTTTTAAAACTCACAGCTTGTGCACACGAACACACTTCCAGCCCCTCGGCCTCTTCCCTCTTCCTGGATTTACTCAGACGTTTTAAAACTCACAGCCTGTTCGTACACGCACACTTCCAGCCCCTCTGCCTCTTCCCTCTTCCTGGATTTACTCAGACGTTTTAAAACTCACAGCCTGTTCGTACACGCACACTTCCAGCCCCTCTACCTCTTCCCTCTTCCTGGATTCCCTCAGACGTTTTAAAACTCACAGCCTGTGCACACGCACACAATTCCAGCCCCTCTGCCTCTTCCCCCCTCTGGGATTCACTCAGATTTTTTAAAACTCACAGCCTGTGCACACCCAGACACTTCCAGCCCTTCTGCCTCTTCCCCCTTCTGGGATTCACTCAGATGTTTTAAAACTCACAGCCTGTGCACACGGACACACTTTCAAGCCCTCTGCTTCTTCCCTGTTCCTGGATTCACTCAGACGTTTTTATTACTCACAGGCCGAGCAAAGCACACAGTTCCGGGCCCTCTGCCTCTTCCCTCTTCCTGGATTCACTCAGAGGTTTTTGAAACTCACAGCCTGTGCACATCAACACACTTCCAGCCCCTTTGCCTCTTCCCTCTTCTTGGATTCACTCAGATGTTTTAAAACTCACAGCCTGTGCACACGCAGACACTTCCAGCCCCTCTGCCTCTTCCCTCTTCCTGGATTCACTCAGACGTATTAAAACTCACAGCCTGTGCACAGCACACACTTCCACCCCCTCTGCCTCTTCCTTCTTCCTGGATTCACTCAGACATTTTTAAAACTCACAGCCTATGCACATGCACACACTTCCAGCCCTTCTGCCTCTTCCCTCTTCCTGGATTCATTCAGAAGTTTTTAAAACTCACAGCCTGTGCACACGCACACACTTCCAGCCCCTCTGCTTCTTCCCTGTTTCTGGATTCACTCAGAGGTTTTTAAAACTCACAGGCGGTGCAAAGCACACAGTTCCAGCCTGTCGGCCTCTTCACTCTTCCTGGATTCACTCAGACGTTTTTAAAACTCACAGGCTGTGCACAGCACACATTTCCAGCCCTTCTACCTCTTCCCTCTTCCTGGATTCATTCAGAGGTTTTTAAATCTCACAGCCTGTGCATAGCACACACACTTCCAGTCCCTCTCGCTCTTCCCTTTTCCTCCATAAACTCAGACATTTTAAAACTCACAGCCTGTGCACACGCACACACTTCCAGCCCCTATGCTTCTTCCCTGTTTCTGGATTCACTCAGATATTTTTAAAACTCACAGGCGGTGCAAAGCACACAGTTCCAGCCTGTCGGCCTCTTCACTCTTCCTGGATTCACTCAGACGTTTTTAAAACTCACAGCCTGTGCACAGCACACACTTCCAGCCCTCCTACCTCTTACCTCTTCCTGGATTCACTCAGACATTTTTTAAACTCACAGCCTGTGCACACAAAGACACTTCCAGCCCCTCGGCCTATTCCCTCTAACTGGATTCGATTAGAGTTTTTAAAAATCACAGCCTGTGCACACACACACACACTTCCAGCCCCTCTGCCTCTTCCCTCTTCCTGGATTCATTCAGAGGTTTTTAAAACTCACAGCCTGAGCAAAGCACAAACACTTCCAGTCCCTCTGCCTCTTCCCTGTTCCTCCATTCACTCAGACGTTTTAAAACTCACAGCCTGTGCACACACGCGAACGTCCAGCCCCTCTGCCTCGTCCCTCTTCCTGGATTCACTCAGATGTTTTAAAACTCACAGGCTGTGCACAGCACACACTTTAGCCCCTCTGCCTCTTCCCTCTTCCTGGATTCATTCAGAGGTTTTTAAAACTCACAGCCGGAGCATAGCACAAACACTTCCAGTCCCTCTGCCTCTTCCCTGTTCCTGCATTCACTCAGACGTTTTAAAACTCACAGCCTGTGCACACACGGACAATTCCAGCCCCTCTGCCTCGTCCCTCTTCCTGGATTCACTCAGACATTTTAAAACTCACAGGCTGTGCACAGCATACACTTTAGCCCCTCTGCCTCTTCCCTGTTCCTGGATTCATTCAGAGGTTTTTAAAACTCACAGCATCTGCAAAGCACAGACACTTCCACCCCCTCTGCCTCTTCCCTGTTCTTGGATTCACTCAGACATTTTTAAAACTCACAGGCTGTGCACAGCACACACTTCCACCCCCTCTGCCTATTCCTTCTTCCTGGATTCACTCAGACATTTTTAAAACTCACAGCCTGTGCACATGCACACACTTCCAGCCCTTCTGCCTCTTCCCTCTTCCTGGATTCATTCAGAAGTTTTTAAAACTCACAGCCTCTGCAAAGCACAGACACTTCCAGTCCCTCTCCCTCTTCCCTGTTACTCCATTCACTCAGACGCTTTAAAACTCACAGCCTGTGCACACAAGCACAATTCCAGCCCCTCTGCCTCGTCCCTCTTCTTGGATTAACTCAGATGTTTTAAAACTCACAGCCTGTGCACACGCAGACACTTTCTGCCCCTCGGCCTCTTCCCTCTTCTTGGATTCAATTAGAGTTTTTAAAACTCACAGCCTGTGCGCGCACACACACACACACTTCCAGCCCCACTGCCTCTTCCCTCTTCCTGGTTTCACTCAGACGTTTCTAAACCTCACAGGCCATGCAAAGCACACAGTTCCAGCCCCTCTGCCTCTTCCCTGTTCCTCCATTCACTCAGACGTTTTAAAACTCACAGCCTGTATACACACGGACACTTCCAGCCCCTCTGCCTCTTCCCTCTTCCTGGATTCACTCAGACATTTTTAAAACTCACCGGCTTTGCACAGCACACCCTTTATCCCCTCTGCCTCCTCCCTTTTCCTGGATTCATTCAGAGGTTTTTAAAACTCACAGCCTGTGCACACGGACACACTTCCAGCCCCTCTGCTTCTTCCGTGTTCCTGAATTCACTCAGACATTTTTAAAACTCACAGCTTGTGCACACGAACACACTTCCAGCCCCTCGGCCTCTTCCCTCTTCCTGGATTTACTCAGACGTTTTAAAACTCACAGCCTGTTCGTACACGCACACTTCCAGCCCCTCTGACTCTTCCCTCTTCCTGGATTTACTCAGACGTTTTAAAACTCACAGCCTGTTCGTACACGCACACTTCCAGCCCCTCTACCTCTTCCCTCTTCCTGGATTCCCTCAGACGTTTTAAAACTCACAGCCTGTGCACACGCACACAATTCCAGCCCCTCTGCCTCTTCCCCCCTCTGGGATTCACTCAGATTTTTTAAAACTCACAGCCTGTGCACACCCAGACACTTCCAGCCCTTCTGCCTCTTCCCCCTTCTGGGATTCACTCAGATGTTTTAAAACTCACAGCCTGTGCACACGGACACACTTTCAACCCCTCTGCTTCTTCCCTGTTCCTGGATTCACTCAGACGTTTTTAATACTCACAGGCCGAGCAAAGCACACAGTTCCGGGCCCTCTGCCTCTTCCCTCTTCCTGGATTCACTCAGAGGTTTTTGAAACTCACAGCCTGTGCACATCAACACACTTCCAGCCCCTTTGCCTCTTCCCTCTTCTTGGATTCACTCAGATGTTTTAAAACTCACAGCCTGTGCACACGCAGACACTTCCAGCCCCTCTGCCTCTTCCCTCTTCCTGGATTCACTCAGACGTATTAAAACTCACAGCCTGTGCACAGCACACACTTCCACCCCCTCTGCCTCTTCCTTCTTCCTGGATTCACTCAGACATTTTTAAAACTCACAGCCTATGCACATGCACACACTTCCAGCCCTTCTGCCTCTTCCCTCTTCCTGGATTCATTCAGAAGTTTTTAAAACTCACAGCCTGTGCACACGCACACACTTCCAGCCCCTCTGCTTCTTCCCTGTTTCTGGATTCACTCAGAGGTTTTTAAAACTCACAGGCTGTGCTCAGCACACATTTCCAGCCCTTCTACCTCTTCCCTCTTCCTGGATTCATTCAGAGGTTTTTAAATCTCACAGCCTGTGCATAGCACACACACTTCCAGTCCCTCTCGCTCTTCCCTTTTCCTCCATAAACTCAGACATTTTAAAACTCACAGCCTGTGCACACGCACACACTTCCAGCCCCTATGCTTCTTCCCTGTTTCTGGATTCACTCAGATATTTTTAAAACTCACAGGCGGTGCAAAGCACACAGTTCCAGCCTGTCGGCCTCTTCACTCTTCCTGGATTCACTCAGACGTTTTTAAAACTCACAGGCGGTGTAAAGCACACAGTTCCAGCCTGTCGGCCTCTTACCTCTTCCTGGATTCACTCAGACATTTTTTAAACTCACAGCCTGTGCACACAAAGACACTTCCAGCCCCTCGGCCTATTCCCTCTAACTGGATTCGATTAGAGTTTTTAAAAATCACAGCCTGTGCACACACACACACACTTCCAGCCCCTCTGCCTCTTCCCTCTTCCTGGATTCACTCAGACGTTTTTAAAACTCACAGCCTGTGTACATGCACACACTTCCAGCCCGTCTGCCTCTTCCCTCTTCCTGGATGCACTCAGACGTTTTTAAAACTAACAGCCTGTGCACATGCAAATACTTTCAGCCCCTCTGCTTCTTCCCTGTTCCTGGATTCACTCAGATGTTTCTAAAACTCACAGCCTGTGCAAAGCACACACACTTCCAGCCCCTCTGCCGCTTCCCTCTTCCTGGATTCACTCAGATGTTTTAAAACTCACAGCCTGTGCACACGCAGACACTTCCAGGCCTTCTACCTCTTGCCTCTTCCTGGATTCACTCAAACATTTTTAAAACTCACAGGCTGTGCACAGCACACAGTTTAGCCCCTCTGCCTCTTCCCTCTTCCTGGATTCATTCAGAGGTTTTTAAAACTCACAGCCGGAGCAAAGCACAAACACTTCCAGTCCCTCTGCCTCTTCCCTGTTCCTGCATTCACTCAGACGTTTTAAAACTCACAGCCTGTGCACACACGGACAATTCCAGCCCCTCTGCCTCGTCCCTCTTCCTGGATTCACTCAGACATTTTAAAACTCACAGGCTGTGCACAGCATACACTTTAGCCCCTCTGCCTGTTCCCTGTTCCTGGATTCATTCAGAGGTTTTCAAAACTCACAGCATCTGCAAAGCACAGACACTTCCACCCCCTCTGCCTCTTCCCTGTTCTTGGATTCACTCAGACATTTTTAAAACTCACAGGCTGTGCACAGCACACATTTCCAGCCCTTCTGCCTCTTCCCTCTTCCTGGATTCATTCAGAGGTTTTTAAAACTCACAGCCTGTGAAAAGCACACACACTTCCAGTACCTCTGCCTCTTCCCTGTTCCTGGATTCACTCAGACGTTTTTAAAACTCACAGCCTGTGCACATGCACACACTTCCAGCCCGTCTGCCTCTTCCCTCTTCCTGGATGCACTCAGACATTTTTAAAACTCACAGGCTGTGCAAAGCACATACACTTCCAGCCCCTCTGCCTCTTTCCCCTTCTGGCATTCATTCAGAGGTTTTAAAACTCACAGCCTGTGCACACATACACACTTCCAGCCCCTCGGCCACTTCCCTCTTCCTGGATTCACTCAGACGTTTTAAAACTCACAGCCTGTGCACACGCAGACACTTCCAGGCCTTCTACCTCTTGCCTCTTCCTGGATTCACTCAAACATTTTTAAAACTCACAGGCTGTGCACAGCACACAGTTTAGCCCCTCTGCCTCTTCCCTCTTCCTGGATTCATTCAGAGGTTTTTAAAACTCACAGCCGGAGCAAAGCACAAACACTTCCAGTCCCTCTGCCTCTTCCCTGTTCCTGCATTCACTCAGACGTTTTAAAACTCACAGCCTGTGCACACACGGACAATTCCAGCCCCTCTGCCTCGTCCCTCTTCCTGGATTCACTCAGACATTTTAAAACTCACAGGCTGTGCACAGCATACACTTTAGCCCCTCTGCCTCTTCCCTGTTCCTGGATTCATTCAGAGGTTTTTAAAACTCACAGCATCTGCAAAGCACAGACACTTCCACCCCCTCTGCCTCTTCCCTGTACTTGGATTCACTCAGAAATTTTTAAAACTCACAGGCTGTGCACAGCACACATTTCCAGCCCTTCTGCCTCTTCCCTCTTCCTGGATTCATTCAGAGGTTTTAAAACTCACAGCCTGTGCACACATACACACTTCCAGCCCCTCGGCCACTTCCCTCTTCCTGGATTCACTCAGACATTTTAAAACTCAGAGCCTGTGCAAAGCACATAAACTTCCACCCCCTCTGCCTCTTCCCTGTTCTTGGATTCACTCAGACATTTTTAAAACTCACAGGCTGTGCACAGCACACATTTCCAGCCCTTCTGCCTCTTCCCTCTTCCTGGATTCATTCAGAGGTTTTTAAAACTCACAGCCTGTGAAAAGCACACACACTTCCAGTACCTCTGCCTCTTCCCTGTTCCTGGATTCACTCAGACGTTTTTAAAACTCACAGCCTGTGCACATGCACACACTTCCAGCCCGTCTGCCTCTTCCCTCTTCCTGGATGCACTCAGACATTTTTAAAACTCACAGGCTGTGCAAAGCACATACACTTCCAGCCCCTCTGCCTCTTTCCCCTTCTGGCATTCATTCAGAGGTTTTAAAACTCACAGCCTGTGCACACATACACACTTCCAGCCCCTCGGCCACTTCCCTCTTCCTGGATTCACTCAGACGTTTTAAAACTCACAGCCTGTGCACACGCAGACACTTCCAGGCCTTCTACCTCTTGCCTCTTCCTGGATTCACTCAAACATTTTTAAAACTCACAGGCTGTGCACAGCACACAGTTTAGCCCCTCTGCCTCTTCCCTCTTCCTGGATTCATTCAGAGGTTTTTAAAACTCACAGCCGGAGCAAAGCACAAACACTTCCAGTCCCTCTGCCTCTTCCCTGTTCCTGCATTCACTCAGACGTTTTAAAACTCACAGCCTGTGCACACACGGACAATTCCAGCCCCTCTGCCTCGTCCCTCTTCCTGGATTCACTCAGACATTTTAAAACTCACAGGCTGTGCACAGCATACACTTTAGCCCCTCTGCCTCTTCCCTGTTCCTGGATTCATTCAGAGGTTTTTAAAACTCACAGCATCTGCAAAGCACAGACACTTCCACCCCCTCTGCCTCTTCCCTGTTCTTGGATTCACTCAGACATTTTTAAAACTCACAGGCTGTGCACAGCACACATTTCCAGCCCTTCTGCCTCTTCCCTCTTCCTGGATTCATTCAGAGGTTTTTAAAACTCACAGCCTGTGAAAAGCACACACACTTCCAGTACCTCTGCCTCTTCCCTGTTCCTGGATTCACTCAGACGTTTTTAAAACTCACAGCCTGTGCACATGCACACACTTCCAGCCCGTCTGCCTCTTCCCTCTTCCTGGATGCACTCAGACATTTTTAAAACTCACAGGCTGTGCAAAGCACATACACTTCCAGCCCCTCTGCCTCTTTCCCCTTCTGGCATTCATTCAGAGGTTTTAAAACTCACAGCCTGTGCACACATACACACTTCCAGCCCCTCGGCCACTTCCCTCTTCCTGGATTCACTCAGACGTTTTAAAACTCACAGCCTGTGCACACGCAGACACTTCCAGGCCTTCTACCTCTTGCCTCTTCCTGGATTCATTCAGAGGTTTTTAAAACTCACAGCCTGTGAAAAGCACACACACTTCCAGCCCCTCTGCCTCTTCCCTTTTCCTCCATTCACTCAGACGTTTTAAAACTCACAGCCTGTGCACACGCACACATCCAGCCCTTCTGCCTCTTCACTCCTCCTGGATGCACTCAGACATTTTTAAAACTCACAGGCTGTGCACAGCACACACTTTCAGCCCTTCTGCCTCTTCCCTGTTCCTGGATTCATTCAGAGGTTTTTAAATCTCACAGCCTGTGCATAGCACACACACTTCCAGTCCCTCTCGTTCTTCCCTTTTCCTCCATAAACTCAGACATTTTAAAACTCACAGCCTGTGCACACGCACACACTTTCAACCCCTCTGCTTCTTCCCTGTTCCTGGATTCACTCAGACATTTTTAAAACTCACAGGCTGTGCACAGCACACACTTCCACCCCCTCTGCCTCTTCCTTCTTCCTGGATTCACTCAGACATTTTTAAAACTCACAGCCTATGCACATGCACACACTTCCAGCCCTTCTGCCTCTTCCCTCTTCCTGGATTCATTCAGAAGTTTTTAAAACTCACAGCCTGTGCACACGCACACACTTCCAGCCCCTCTGCTTCTTCCCTGTTTCTGGATTCACTCAGAGGTTTTTAAAACTCACAGGCGGTGCAAAGCACACAGTTCCAGCCTGTCGGCCTCTTCACTCTTCCTGGATTCACTCAGACGTTTTTAAAACTCACAGCCTGTGCACAGCACACACTTCCAGCCCTCCTACCTCTTCCCTCTTCCTGGATTCACTCAGACATTTTTAAAACTCACAGCCTGTGCACACACAGACACTTCCAGCCCCTCGGCCTATTCCCTCTAACTGGATTCGATTAGAGTTTTTAAAAATCACAGCCTGTGCACACACACACACACTTCCAGCCCCTCTGCCTCTTCCCTCTTCCTGGATTCACTCAGATGTTTTAAAACTCACAGCCTGTGCACACGCAGACACTTCCAGGCCTTCTACCTCTTGCCTCTTCCTGGATTCACTCAAACATTTTTAAAACTCACAGGCTGTGCACAGCACACACTTTAGCCCATCTGCCTCTTCCCTCTTCCTGGATTCATTCAGAGGTTTTTAAAACTCACAGCATCTGCAAAGCACAGACACTTCCACCCCCTCTGCCTCTTCCCTGTTCTTGGATTCACTCAGACATTTTTAAAACTCACAGGCTGTGCACAGCACACACTTCCACCCCCTCTGCCTATTCCTTCTTCCTGGATTCACTCAGACATTTTTAAAACTCACAGCCTGTGCACATGCACACACTTCCAGCCCTTCTGCCTCTTCCCTCTTCCTGGATTCATTCAGAAGTTTTTAAAACTCACAGCCTCTGCAAAGCACAGACACTTCCAGTCCCTCTCCCTCTTCCCTGTTACTCCATTCACTCAGACGCTTTAAAACTCACAGCTTGTGCACATGCACACACTTCCAGCCCTTCTGCCTCTTCCCTCTTCCTGGATGCACTCAGACATTTTAAAAATGCACAGGCTGTGCAGAGCACACACTTCCAGCCCTCTGCCTCTTCCCTCTTCCTGGATTCATTCAGATGTTTTTAAAACTCACAGGCCATGCAAAGCACACACTTTCAACCCCTCTGCTTCTTCCCTGTTCCTGGATTCACTCAGACATTTTTAAATCTCACAGCCTGTGCACACTGAGACACTTCCAGCCCTCCTGCCTCTTCCCTCTTCCTGGATTCACTCAGACATTTTTAAAACTCACAGGCTGTGCACCGCACACACTTCCAGCCCCTCTCCCACTTCCCTGTTCCTCCATTCACTCAGACGTTTTAAAACTCACAGCCTGTGCACACACACACACTTTCAGCCCCTCTGCTTCTTCCCTCTTCCTGGATTCACTCAGACGTTTTTAAAACTCACAGGCTGTGCAAAGCACACAGTTCCAGCCCCTCGGCCTCTTCCTTCTTCCTGGATTCACTCAGACGTTTTTAAAACTCACAGCCTGTGCACATGCACACACCTCCAGCCCTTCTGCCTCTTCCCTCTTCCTGGATTCACTCAGACGTTTTTAAAACTCACAGGCTGTGCACAGCACACACTTTATTCCCTCTGCCTCTTCCCTCTTCCTGGATTCATTCAGAGGTTTTTAAAACTCACAGCCTGAGCAAAGCACAAACACTTCCAGTCCCTCTGCCTCTTCCCTGTTCCTCCATTCACTCAGACGTTTTAAAACTCACAGCCTGTGCACACACGCGAACGTCCAGCCCCTCTGCCTCGTCCCTCTTCCTGGATTCACTCAGATGTTTTAAAACTCACAGGCTGTGCACAGCACACACTTTAGCCCCTCTGCCTCTTCCCTCTTCCTGGATTCATTCAGAGGTTTTTAAAACTCACAGCCGGAGCATAGCACAAACACTTCCAGTCCCTCTGCCTCTTCCCTGTTCCTGCATTCACTCAGACGTTTTAAAACTCACAGCCTGTGCACACACGGACAATTCCAGCCCCTCTGCCTCGTCCCTCTTCCTGGATTCACTCAGACATTTTAAAACTCACAGGCTGTGCACACCATACACTTTAGCCCCTCTGCCTCTTCCCTGTTCCTGGATTCATTCAGAGGTTTTTAAAACTCACAGCATCTGCAAAGCACAGACACTTCCACCCCCTCTGCCTCTTCCCTGTTCTTGGATTCACTCAGACATTTTTAAAACTCACAGGCTGTGCACAGCACACACTTCCACCCCCTCTGCCTATTCCTTCTTCCTGGATTCACTCAGACATTTTTAAAACTCACAGCCTGTGCACATGCACACACTTCCAGCCCTTCTGCCTCTTCCCTCTTCCTGGATTCATTCAGAAGTTTTTAAAACTCACAGCCTCTGCAAAGCACAGACACTTCCAGTCCCTCTCCCTCTTCCCTGTTACTCCATTCACTCAGACGCTTTAAAACTCACAGCCTGTGCACACAAGCACAATTCCAGCCCCTCTGCCTCGTCCCTCTTCTTGGATTAACTCAGATGTTTTAAAACTCACAGCCTGTGCACACGCAGACACTTTCTGCCCCTCGGCCTCTTCCCTCTTCTTGGATTCAATTAGAGTTTTTAAAACTCACAGCCTGTGCGCGCACACACACACACACTTCCAGCCCCACTGCCTCTTCCCTCTTCCTGGTTTCACTCAGACGTTTCTAAAACTCACAGGCCATGCAAAGCACACAGTTCCAGCCCCTCTGCCTCTTCCCTGTTCCTCCATTCACTCAGACGTTTTAAAACTCACAGCCTGTATACACACGGACACTTCCAGCCCCTCTGCCTCTTCCCTCTTCCTGGATTCACTCAGACATTTTTAAAACTCACCGGCTTTGCACAGCACACCCTTTATCCCCTCTGCCTCCTCCCTTTTCCTGGATTCATTCAGAGGTTTTTAAAACTCACAGCCTGTGCACACGGACACACTTCCAGCCCCTCTGCTTCTTCCGTGTTCCTGAATTCACTCAGACATTTTTAAAACTCACAGCTTGTGCACACGAACACACTTCCAGCCCCTCGGCCTCTTCCCTCTTCCTGGATTCCCTCAGACGTTTTAAAACTCACAGCCTGTGCACACGCACACAATTCCAGCCCCTCTGCCTCTTCCCTCTTCCTGGATTCCCTCAGACGTTTTAAAACTCACAGCCTGTGCACACGCACACAATTCCAGCCCCTCTGCCTCTTCCCCCCTCTGGGATTCACTCAGATTTTTTAAAACTCACAGCCTGTGCACACCCAGACACTTTCAGCCCTTCTGCCTCTTCCCCCTTCTGGGAGTCACTCAGATGTTTTAAAACTCACAGCCTGTGCACACGCACACACTTTGAACCCCTCTGCTTCTTCCCTGTTCCTGGATTCACTCAGACGTTTTTAAAACTCACAGGCCGTGCAAAGCACACAGTTCCAGGCCCTCTGCCTCTTCCCTCTTCCTGGATTCACTCAGACGTTTTTAAAACTCACAGCCTGTCCACACACACACACACACACTTCCAACCCCTCTGCCACTTCCCTCTTCCTGGATTCACTCAGAGGTTTTTGAAACTCACAGCCTGTGCACATGCAGACACTTCCAGCCCCTCTGCCTCTTCCCTCTTCCTGGATTCACTCAGACGTATTAAAACTCACAGCCTGTGCACACGCACACACTTCCAGCCCTTCTGCCTCTTCCCTCTTCCTGGATGCACTCAGACATTTTTAAAACTCACAGGCTGTGCACAGCACACACTTCCAGCCCATCTGCCTCTTCATTCTTCCTGGATTCATTCAGGGGTTTTTAAAACTCACAGCCTGTGCATAGCACACACACTTCCAGTCCCTCTCCCTCTTCCCTGTTCCTCCATTCACTCCGACATTTTAAAACTCACAGCCTGTGCACACGCACACACTTTCAACCCCTCTGCTTCTTCCCTGTTCCTAGATTCACTCAGACATTTTAAAAACTCACAGCCTGTGCACACACACACACACTTCCAGCCCCTCTGCCACTTCCCTCTTCCTGGATTCACTCAGACATTTTTAAAACTCACAGCCTGTGCACATGCACACACTTCCAGCTCTTCTGCCTCTTCCCTCTTCCTGGATTCATTCAGAGGTTTTTAAAACTCACAGCCTCTGCAAAGCACAGACACTTCCACGCCCTCTGCCTCTTCCCTCTTCCTGGATTCATTCAGAGGTTTTTAAAACTCACAGCCTGTGCAAAGCACACACACTTCCAGTGCCTCTCCCTCTTCCCTGTTACTCCTTTCACTCAGATGTTTTAAAACTCACAGCCTGTGCACATGCACACACTTCCAGCCCTTCTGCCTCTTCCCTCTTCCTGGATGCACTCAGACATTTTTAAAACGCACAGGCCGTACACAGCACACACTTCCAGCCCCTCTGCCTCTTCCCTCTTCCTGGATTCATTCAGATGTTTTTAAAACTCACAGCCTTTGCACACACGCACACTTCCACCCCCTCTACCTCTTCCCTCTTCCTGGATTCACTCAGACATTTTTAAAACTCACAGCTTGTGCACACGCTTCCAGCCCCTCGGCCTCTTCCCTCTTCCTGAATTTACTCAGATGTTTTAAAACTCACAGCCTGTTGGTACACGCACACTTCCAGCCCCTCTACCTCTTCCCTCTTCCTGGATTCCCTCAGACGTTTTAAAACTCACAGCCTGTGCACACGCACACAATTCCAGCCCCTCTGCCTCTTCCCCCCTCTGGGATTCACTCAGATTTTTTAAAACTCACAGCCTGTGCACACCCAGACACTTCCAGCCCTTCTGCCTCTTCCCCCTTCTGGGATTCACTCAGATGTTTTAAAACTCACAGCCTGTGCACACGGACACACTTTCAACCCCTCTGCTTCTTCCCTGTTCCTGGATTCACTCAGACGTTTTTAAAACTCACAGGCCGAGCAAAGCACACAGTTCCGGGCCCTCTGCCTCTTCCCTCTTCCTGGATTCACTCAGACGTTTTTAAAACTCACAGCCTGTCCACACACACACACACACACACTTCCAAACCCTCTGCCACTTCCCTCTTCCTGGATTCACTCAGAGGTTTTTGAAACTCACAGCCTGTGCACATGCACACACTTCCAGCCCCTTTGCCTCTTCCCTCTTCTTGGATTCACTCAGATGTTTTAAAACTCACAGCCTGTGCACACGCAGACACTTCCAGCCCCTCTGCCTCTTCCCTCTTCCTGGATTCACTCAGACGTATTAAAACTCACAGCCTGTGCACATGCACACACCTCCAGCCCTTCTGCCTCTTCCCTCTTCCTGGATTCACTCAGACATTTTTAAAACTCACAGGCTGTGCAGAGCACACATTTCCAGCCCTCCTACCTCTTCCCTCTTCCTGGATTCACTCAGACATTTTTAAAACTCACAGGCCGTGCAAAGAACACATTTCCATCCCCTCTGCCACTTCCCTCTTCCTGGATTCACTCAGACGTTTTTAAAACTCACAGCCTGTGCACACGAACACAATTCCAGCCCCTCTGCCTCTTCCCCCCTCTGGGATTCACTCAGATTTTTTAAAACTCACAGCCTGTGCACACCCAGACACTTCCAGCCCTTCTGCCTCGTCCCTCTTCTAGGATTCACTCAGATGTTTTAAAACTCACAGCCTGTGCACATGCACACACTTCCAGCCCTTCTGCCTCTTCCCTCTTCCTGGATGCACTCAGACATTTTTAAAACGCACAGGCTGTGCACAGCACACACTTCCAGCCCCTCTGCCTCTTCCCTCTTCCTGGATTCATTCAGATGTTTTTAAAACTCACAGCCTTTGCACACACGCACACTTCCACCCCCTCTACCTCTTCCCTCTTCCTGGATTCACTCAGACATTTTTAAAACTCACAGCTTGTGCACACGCTTCCAGCCCCTCGGCCTCTTCCCTCTTCCTGAATTTACTCAGACGTTTTAAAACTCACAGCCTGTTGGTACACGCACACTTCCAGCCCCTCTACCTCTTCCCTCTTCCTGGATTCCCTCAGACGTTTTAAAACTCACAGCCTGTGCACACGCACACAATTCCAGCCCCTCTGCCTCTTCCCCCCTCTGGGATTCACTCAGATTTTTTAAAACTCACAGCCTGTGCACACCCAGACACTTCCAGCCCTTCTGCCTCTTCCCCCTTCTGGGATTCACTCAGATGTTTTAAAACTCACAGCCTGTGCACACGGACACACTTTCAACCCCTCTGCTTCTTCCCTGTTCCTGGATTCACTCAGACGTTTTTAAAACTCACAGGCCGAGCAAAGCACACAGTTCCGGGCCCTCTGCCTCTTCCCTCTTCCTTGATTCACTCAGACGTTTTTAAAACTCACAGCCTGTCCACACACACAAACACACACTTCCAACCCCTCTGCCACTTCCCTCTTCCTGGATTCACTCAGAGGTTTTTGAAACTCACAGCCTGTGCACATCAACACACTTCCAGCCCCTTTGCCTCTTCCCTCTTCTTGGATTCACTCAGATGTTTTAAAACTCACAGCCTGTGCACACGCAGACACTTCCAGCCCCTCTGCCTCTTCCCTCTTCCTGGATTCACTCAGACGTATTAAAACTCACAGCCTGTGCACAGCACACACTTCCACCCCCTCTGCCTCTTCCTTCTTCCTGACTTCACTCAGACATTTTTAAAACTCACAGCCTATGCACATGCACACACTTCCAGCCCTTCTGCCTCTTCCCTCTTCCTGGATTCATTCAGAAGTTTTTAAAACTCACAGCCTGTACACACGCACACACTTCCAGCCCCTCTGCTTCTTCCCTGTTTCTGGATTCACTCAGAGGTTTTTAAAACTCACAGGCGGTGCAATGCACACAGTTCCAGCCTGTCGGCCTCTTCACTCTTCCTGGATTCACTCAGACGTTTTTAAAACTCACAGGCTGTGCACAGCAAACAGTTCCAGCCTCTCGGCCTCTTCACTCTTCCTGGATTCACTCAGACGTTTTTAAAACTCACAGCCTGTGCACAGCACACACTTCCAGCCCTCCTACCTCTTACCTCTTCCTGGATTCACTCAGACATTTTTAAAACTCACAGCCTGTGCACACAAAGACACTTCCAGCCCCTCGGCCTATTCCCTCTAACTGGATTCGATTAGAGTTTTTAAAAATCACAGCCTGTGCACACACACACACACTTCCAGCCCCTCTGCCTCTTCCCTCTTCCTGGATTCACTCAGACGTTTTTAAAACTCACAGCCTGTGTACATGCAAATACTTTCAGCCCCTCTGCTTCTTCCCTGTTCCTGGATTCACTCAGACGTTTCTAAAACTCACAGCCTGTGCAAAGCACACACACTTCCAGCCCCTCTGCCGCTTCCCTCTTCCTGGATTCATTCAGATGTTTTTAAAACTCACAGCCTTTGCACACACGCACACTTCCACCCCCTCTACCTCTTCCCTCTTCCTGGATTCACTCAGACATTTTTAAAACTCACAGCTTGTGCACACGCTTCCAGCCCCTCGGCCTCTTCCCTCTTCCTGAATTTACTCAGATGTTTTAAAACTCACAGCCTGTTGGTACACGCACACTTCCAGCCCCTCTACCTCTTCCCTCTTCCTGGATTCCCTCAGACGTTTTAAAACTCACAGCCTGTGCACACGCACACAATTCCAGCCCCTCTGCCTCTTCCCCCCTCTGGGATTCACTCAGATTTTTTAAAACTCACAGCCTGTGCACACCCAGACACTTCCAGCCCTTCTGCCTCTTCCCCCTTCTGGGATTCACTCAGATGTTTTAAAACTCACAGCCTGTGCACACGGACACACTTTCAACCCCTCTGCTTCTTCCCTGTTCCTGGATTCACTCAGACGTTTTTAAAACTCACAGGCCGAGCAAAGCACACAGTTCCGGGCCCTCTGCCTCTTCCCTCTTCCTGGATTCACTCAGACGTTTTTAAAACTCACAGCCTGTCCACACACACACACACACACACTTCCAAACCCTCTGCCACTTCCCTCTTCCTGGATTCACTCAGAGGTTTTTGAAACTCACAGCCTGTGCACATGCACACACTTCCAGCCCCTTTGCCTCTTCCCTCTTCTTGGATTCACTCAGATGTTTTAAAACTCACAGCCTGTGCACACGCAGACACTTCCAGCCCCTCTGCCTCTTCCCTCTTCCTGGATTCACTCAGACGTATTAAAACTCACAGCCTGTGCACATGCACACACCTCCAGCCCTTCTGCCTCTTCCCTCTTCCTGGATTCACTCAGACATTTTTAAAACTCACAGGCTGTGCAGAGCACACATTTCCAGCCCTCCTACCTCTTCCCTCTTCCTGGATTCACTCAGACATTTTTAAAACTCACAGGCCGTGCAAAGAACACATTTCCATCCCCTCTGCCACTTCCCTCTTCCTGGATTCACTCAGACGTTTTTAAAACTCACAGCCTGTGCACACGAACACAATTCCAGCCCCTCTGCCTCTTCCCCCCTCTGGGATTCACTCAGATTTTTTAAAACTCACAGCCTGTGCACACCCAGACACTTCCAGCCCTTCTGCCTCGTCCCTCTTCTAGGATTCACTCAGATGTTTTAAAACTCACAGCCTGTGCACATGCACACACTTCCAGCCCTTCTGCCTCTTCCCTCTTCCTGGATGCACTCAGACATTTTTAAAACGCACAGGCTGTGCACAGCACACACTTCCAGCCCCTCTGCCTCTTCCCTCTTCCTGGATTCATTCAGATGTTTTTAAAACTCACAGCCTTTGCACACACGCACACTTCCACCCCCTCTACCTCTTCCCTCTTCCTGGATTCACTCAGACATTTTTAAAACTCACAGCTTGTGCACACGCTTCCAGCCCCTCGGCCTCTTCCCTCTTCCTGAATTTACTCAGACGTTTTAAAACTCACAGCCTGTTGGTACACGCACACTTCCAGCCCCTCTACCTCTTCCCTCTTCCTGGATTCCCTCAGACGTTTTAAAACTCACAGCCTGTGCACACGCACACAATTCCAGCCCCTCTGCCTCTTCCCCCCTCTGGGATTCACTCAGATTTTTTAAAACTCACAGCCTGTGCACACCCAGACACTTCCAGCCCTTCTGCCTCTTCCCCCTTCTGGGATTCACTCAGATGTTTTAAAACTCACAGCCTGTGCACACGGACACACTTTCAACCCCTCTGCTTCTTCCCTGTTCCTGGATTCACTCAGACGTTTTTAAAACTCACAGGCCGAGCAAAGCACACAGTTCCGGGCCCTCTGCCTCTTCCCTCTTCCTTGATTCACTCAGACGTTTTTAAAACTCACAGCCTGTCCACACACACAAACACACACTTCCAACCCCTCTGCCACTTCCCTCTTCCTGGATTCACTCAGAGGTTTTTGAAACTCACAGCCTGTGCACATCAACACACTTCCAGCCCCTTTGCCTCTTCCCTCTTCTTGGATTCACTCAGATGTTTTAAAACTCACAGCCTGTGCACACGCAGACACTTCCAGCCCCTCTGCCTCTTCCCTCTTCCTGGATTCACTCAGACGTATTAAAACTCACAGCCTGTGCACAGCACACACTTCCACCCCCTCTGCCTCTTCCTTCTTCCTGACTTCACTCAGACATTTTTAAAACTCACAGCCTATGCACATGCACACACTTCCAGCCCTTCTGCCTCTTCCCTCTTCCTGGATTCATTCAGAAGTTTTTAAAACTCACAGCCTGTACACACGCACACACTTCCAGCCCCTCTGCTTCTTCCCTGTTTCTGGATTCACTCAGAGGTTTTTAAAACTCACAGGCGGTGCAATGCACACAGTTCCAGCCTGTCGGCCTCTTCACTCTTCCTGGATTCACTCAGACGTTTTTAAAACTCACAGGCTGTGCACAGCAAACAGTTCCAGCCTCTCGGCCTCTTCACTCTTCCTGGATTCACTCAGACGTTTTTAAAACTCACAGCCTGTGCACAGCACACACTTCCAGCCCTCCTACCTCTTACCTCTTCCTGGATTCACTCAGACATTTTTAAAACTCACAGCCTGTGCACACAAAGACACTTCCAGCCCCTCGGCCTATTCCCTCTAACTGGATTCGATTAGAGTTTTTAAAAATCACAGCCTGTGCACACACACACACACTTCCAGCCCCTCTGCCTCTTCCCTCTTCCTGGATTCACTCAGACGTTTTTAAAACTCACAGCCTGTGTACATGCAAATACTTTCAGCCCCTCTGCTTCTTCCCTGTTCCTGGATTCACTCAGACGTTTCTAAAACTCACAGCCTGTGCAAAGCACACACACTTCCAGCCCCTCTGCCGCTTCCCTCTTCCTGGATTCACTCAGATGTTTTAAAACTCACAGCCTGTGCACACGCAGACACTTCCAGGCCTTCTACCTCTTGCCTCTTCCTGGATTCACTCAAACATTTTTAAAACTCACAGGCTGTGCACAGCACACAGTTTAGCCCCTCTGCCTCTTCCCTCTTCCTGGATTCATTCAGAGGTTTTTAAAACTCACAGCCGGAGCAAAGCACAAACACTTCCAGTCCCTCTGCCTCTTCCCTGTTCCTGCATTCACTCAGACGTTTTAAAACTCACAGCCTGTGCACACACGGACAATTCCAGCCCCTCTGCCTCGTCCCTCTTCCTGGATTCACTCAGACATTTTAAAACTCACAGGCTGTGCACAGCATACACTTTAGCCCCTCTGCCTCTTCCCTGTTCCTGGATTCATTCAGAGGTTTTTAAAACTCACAGCATCTGCAAAGCACAGACACTTCCACCCCCTCTGCCTCTTCCCTGTTCTTGGATTCACTCAGACATTTTTAAAACTCACAGGCTGTGCACAGCACACATTTCCAGCCCTTCTGCCTCTTCCCTCTTCCTGGATTCATTCAGAGGTTTTTAAAACTCACAGCCTGTGAAAAGCACACACACTTCCAGTACCTCTGCCTCTTCCCTGTTCCTGGATTCACTCAGACGTTTTTAAAACTCACAGCCTGTGCACATGCACACACTTCCAGCCCGTCTGCCTCTTCCCTCTTCCTGGATGCACTCAGACATTTTTAAAACTCACAGGCTGTGCAAAGCACATACACTTCCAGCCCCTCTGCCTCTTTCCCCTTCTGGCATTCATTCAGAGGTTTTAAAACTCACAGCCTGTGCACACATACACACTTCCAGCCCCTCGGCCACTTCCCTCTTCCTGGATTCACTCAGACGTTTTAAAACTCAGAGCCTGTGCAAAGCACATAAACTTCCATCCGCTCTGCCTCTTCCCCCTTCTGGGATTCACTCAGACGTTTTAAAACTCATAGCCTGTGCACACGCACACACTTTCAACCCCTCTGCCTCTTCCCTGTTCCTGCATTCACTCAGACGTTTTAAAACTCACAGCCTGTGCACATGCACATAATTCCAGACCCTCTGCCTCTTCCCTCTTCCTGGATTCATACAGAGGTTTATAAAACTCACAGCCTGTGCACATGCACACACTTCCAGCCCTTCTGCCTCTTCCCTGTTCCTGCATTCACTCAGACGTTTTAAAACACACATCCTGTGCATACACGCACACTTCCACCCCCTCTGCCTCTTCCCTCTTCTTGGATTCACTCAGACGTTTTAAAACTCACAGCCTGTGCACACGCACACACTTCCAGCCCCTCTGCCTCTTCCCTCTTCCTGGATTCATTCAGAGGTTTTTAAAACTCACAGCCTGTGAAAAGCACACACACTTCCAGCCCCTCTGCCTCTTCCCTTTTCCTCCATTCACTCAGACGTTTTAAAACTCACAGCCTGTGCACACGCACACATCCAGCCCTTCTGCCTCTTCACTCTTCCTGGATGCACTCAGACATTTTTAAAACTCACAGGCTGTGCACAGCACACACTTTCAGCCCTTCTGCCTCTTCCCTGTTCCTGGATTCATTCAGAGGTTTTTAAATCTCACAGCCTGTGCATAGCACACACACTTCCAGTCCCTCTCGCTCTTCCCTTTTCCTCCATAAACTCAGACATTTTAAAACTCACAGCCTGTGCACACGCACACCCTTTCAACCCCTCTGCTTCTTCCCTGTTCCTGGATTCACTCAGACATTTTTAAAACTCACAGGCTGTGCACAGCACACACTTCCACCCCCTCTGCCTCTTCCTTCTTCCTGGATTCACTCAGACATTTTTAAAACTCACAGCCTATGCACATGCACACACTTCCAGCCCTTCTGCCTCTTCCCTCTTCCTGGATTCATTCAGAAGTTTTTAAAACTCACAGCCTGTGCACACGCACACACTTCCAGCCCCTCTGCTTCTTCCCTGTTTCTGGATTCACTCAGAGGTTTTTAAAACTCACAGGCGGTGCAAAGCACACAGTTCCAGCCTGTCGGCCTCTTCACTCTTCCTGGATTCACTCAGACGTTTTTAAAACTCACAGCCTGTGCACAGCACACACTTCCAGCCCTCCTACCTCTTCCCTCTTCCTGGATTCACTCAGACATTTTTAAAACTCACAGCCTGTGCACACAAAGACACTTCCAGCCCCTCGGCCTATTCCCTCTAACTGGATTCGATTAGAGTTTTTAAAAATCACAGCCTGTGCACACACACACACACACTTCCAGTCCCTCTCCCTCTTCCCTGTTACTCCATTCACTCAGACGCTTTAAAACTCACAGCTTGTGCACATGCACACACTTCCAGCCCTTCTGCCTCTTCCCTCTTCCTGGATGCACTCAGACATTTTAAAAATGCACAGGCTGTGCAGAGCACACACTTCCAGCCCTCTGCCTCTTCCCTCTTCCTGGATTCATTCAGATGTTTTTAAAACTCACAGCCTGAGCAAAGCACACACACTTCCAGCCCCTCTGCCTCTTCCCTCTTCCTGGATTCACTCAGACGTTTTTAAAACTCACAGGCCATGCAAAGCACACACTTTCAACCCCTCTGCTTCTTCCCTTTTCCTGGATTCACTCAGACATTTTTAAATCTCACAGCCTGTGCACACTGAGACACTTCCAGCCCTCCTGCCTCTTCCCTCTTCCTGGATTCACTCAGACATTTTTAAAACTCACAGGCTGTGCACCGCACACACTTCCAGCCCCTCTCCCTCTTCCCTGTTCCTCCATTCACTCAGACGTTTTAAAACTCACAGCCTGTGCACACACACACACTTTCAGCCCCTCTGCTTCTTCCCTCTTCCTGGATTCACTCAGACGTTTTTAAAACTCACAGGCTGTGCAAAGCACACAGTTCCAGCCCCTCGGCCTCTTCCCTCTTCCTGGATTCACTCAGACGTTTTTAAAACTCACAGCCTGTGCACATGCACACACCTCCAGCCCTTCTGCCTCTTCCCTCTTCCTGGATTCACTCAGACGTTTTTAAAACTCACAGGCTGTGCACAGCACACACTTTATTCCCTCTGCCTCTTCCCTGTTCCTGGATTCATTCAGAGGTTTTTAAAACTCACAGCCGGAGCATAGCACAGACAATTCCACCCCCTCTGCCTCTTCCCTGTTCTTGGATTCACTCAGACATTTTTAAAACTCACAGGCTGTGCACAGCACACACTTCCACCCCCTCTGCCTATTCCTTCTTCCTGGATTCACTCAGACATTTTTAAAACTCACAGCCTGTGCACATGCACACACTTCCAGCCCTTCTGCCTCTTCCCTCTTCCTGGATTCATTCAGAAGTTTTTAAAACTCACAGCCTGAGCAAAGCACAAACACTTCCAGTCCCTCTGCCTCTTCCCTGTTCCTCCATTCACTCAGACGTTTTAAAACTCACAGCCTGTGCACACACGCGAACGTCCAGCCCCTCTGCCTCGGCCCTCTTCCTGGATTCACTCAGATGTTTTAAAACTCACAGGCTGTGCACAGCACACACTTTTGCCCCTCTGCCTCTTCCCTCTTCCTGGATTCATTCAGAGGTTTTTAAAACTCACAGCCGGAGCATAGCACAAACACTTCCAGTCCCTCTGCCTCTTCCCTGTTCCTGCATTCACTCAGACGTTTTAAAACTCACAGCCTGTGCACACACGGACAATTCCAGCCCCTCTGCCTCGTCCCTCTTCCTGGATTCACTCAGACATTTTAAAACTCACAGGCTGTGCACAGCATACACTTTAGCCCCTCTGCCTCTTCCCTGTTCCTGGATTCATTCAGAGGTTTTTAAAACTCACAGCATCTGCAAAGCACAGACAATTCCACCCCCTCTGCCTCTTCCCTGTTCTTGGATTCACTCAGACATTTTTAAAACTCACAGGCTGTGCACAGCACACACTTCCACCCCCTCTGCCTATTCCTTCTTCCTGGATTCACTCAGACATTTTTAAAACTCACAGCCTGTGCACATGCACACACTTCCAGCCCTTCTGCCTCTTCCCTCTTCCTGGATTCATTCAGAAGTTTTTAAAACTCACAGCCTGAGCAAAGCACAAACACTTCCAGTCCCTCTGCCTCTTCCCTGTTCCTCCATTCACTCAGACGTTTTAAAACTCACAGCCTGTGCACACACGCGAACGTCCAGCCCCTCTGCCTCGTCCCTCTTCCTGGATTCACTCAGATGTTTTAAAACTCACAGGCTGTGCACAGCACACACTTTAGCCCCTCTGCCTCTTCCCTCTTCCTGGATTCATTCAGAGGTTTTTAAAACTCACAGCCGGAGCATAGCACAAACACTTCCAGTCCCTCTGCCTCTTCCCTGTTCCTGCATTCACTCAGACGTTTTAAAACTCACAGCCTGTGCACACACGGACAATTCCAGCCCCTCTGCCTCGTCCCTCTTCCTGGATTCACTCAGACATTTTAAAACTCACAGGCTGTGCACAGCATACACTTTAGCCCCTCTGCCTCTTCCCTGTTCCTGGATTCATTCAGAGGTTTTTAAAACTCACAGCATCTGCAAAGCACAGACACTTCCACCCCCTCTGCCTCTTCCCTGTTCTTGGATTCACTCAGACATTTTTAAAACTCACAGGCTGTGCACAGCACACACTTCCACCCCCTCTGCCTATTCCTTCTTCCTGGATTCACTCAGACATTTTTAAAACTCACAGCCTGTGCACATGCACACACTTCCAGCCCTTCTGCCTCTTCCCTCTTCCTGGATTCATTCAGAAGTTTTTAAAACTCACAGCCTCTGCAAAGCACAGACACTTCCAGTCCCTCTCCCTCTTCCCTGTTACTCCATTCACTCAGACGCTTTAAAACTCACAGCCTGTGCACACAAGCACAATTCCAGCCCCTCTGCCTCGTCCCTCTTCTTGGATTAACTCAGATGTTTTAAAACTCACAGCCTGTGCACACGCAGACACTTTCTGCCCCTCGGCCTCTTCCCTCTTCTTGGATTCAATTAGAGTTTTTAAAACTCACAGCCTGTGCGCGCACACACACACACACTTCCAGCCCCACTGCCTCTTCCCTCTTCCTGGTTTCACTCAGACGTTTCTAAAACTCACAGGCCATGCAAAGCACACAGTTCCAGCCCCTCTGCCTCTTCCCTGTTCCTCCATTCACTCAGACGTTTTAAAACTCACAGCCTGTACACACACGGACACTTCCAGCCCCTCTGCCTCTTCCCTCTTCCTGGATTCACTCAGACATTTCTAAAACTCACCGGCTTTGCACAGCACACCCTTTATCCCCTCTGCCTCCTCCCTTTTCCTGGATTCATTCAGAGGTTTTTAAAACTCACAGCCTGTGCACACGGACACACTTCCAGCCCCTCTGCTTCTTCCGTGTTCCTGAATTCACTCAGACATTTTTAAAACTCACAGCTTGTGCACACGAACACACTTCCAGCCACTCGGCCTCTTCCCTCTTCCTGGATTCCCTCAGACGTTTTAAAACTCACAGGCTGTGCACAGCACACACTTTAGCCCCTCTGCCTCTTCCCTCTTCCTGGATTCATTCAGAGGTTTTTAAAACTCACAGCCGGAGCATAGCACAAACACTTCCAGTCCCTCTGCCTCTTCCCTGTTCCTGCATTCACTCAGACGTTTTAAAACTCACAGCCTGTGCACACACGGACAATTCCAGCCCCTCTGCCTCGTCCCTCTTCCTGGATTCACTCAGACATTTTAAAACTCACAGGCTGTGCACAGCATACACTTTAGCCCCTCTGCCTCTTCCCTGTTCCTGGATTCATTCAGAGGTTTTTAAAACTCACAGCATCTGCAAAGCACAGACAATTCCACCCCCTCTGCCTCTTCCCTGTTCTTGGATTCACTCAGACATTTTTAAAACTCACAGGCTGTGCACAGCACACACTTCCACCCCCTCTGCCTATTCCTTCTTCCTGGATTCACTCAGACATTTTTAAAACTCACAGCCTGTGCACATGCACACACTTCCAGCCCTTCTGCCTCTTCCCTCTTCCTGGATTCATTCAGAAGTTTTTAAAACTCACAGCCTCTGCAAAGCACAGACACTTCCAGTCCCTCTCCCTCTTCCCTGTTACTCCATTCACTCAGACGCTTTAAAACTCACAGCCTGTGCACACAAGAACAATTCCAGCCCCTCTGCCTCGTCCCTCTTCTTGGATTAACTCAGATGTTTTAAAACTCACAGCCTGTGCACACGCAGACACTTTCTGCCCCTCGGCCTCTTCCCTCTTCTTGGATTCAATTAGAGTTTTTAAAACTCACAGCCTGTGCGCGCACACACACACACACTTCCAGCCCCACTGCCTCTTCCCTCTTCCTGGTTTCACTCAGACGTTTCTAAAACTCACAGGCCATGCAAAGCACACAGTTCCAGCCCCTCTGCCTCTTCCCTGTTCCTCCATTCACTCAGACGTTTTAAAACTCACAGCCTGTACACACACGGACACTTCCAGCCCCTCTGCCTCTTCCCTCTTCCTGGATTCACTCAGACATTTCTAAAACTCACCGGCTTTGCACAGCACACCCTTTATCCCCTCTGCCTCCTCCCTTTTCCTGGATTCATTCAGAGGTTTTTAAAACTCACAGCCTGTGCACACGGACACACTTCCAGCCCCTCTGCTTCTTCCGTGTTCCTGAATTCACTCAGACATTTTTAAAACTCACAGCTTGTGCACACGAACACACTTCCAGCCCCTCGGCCTCTTCCCTCTTCCTGGATTCCCTCAGACGTTTTAAAACTCACAGCCTGTGCACACGCACACAATTCCAGCCCCTCTGCCTCTTCCCCCTTCTGGGATTCACTCAGATGTTTTAAAACTCACAGCCTGTGCACACGCACACACTTTCAACCCCTCTGCTTCTTCCCTGTTCCTGGATTCACTCAGACGTTTTTAAAACTCACAGGCCGTGCAAAGCACACAGTTCCAGGCCCTCTGCCTCTTCCCTCTTCCTGGATTCACTCAGACGTTTTTAAAACTCACAGCCTGTCCACACACACACACACACACTTCCAACCCCTCTGCCACTTCCCTCTTCCTGGATTCACTCAGAGGTTTTTGAAACTCACAGCCTGTGCACATGCACACACTTCCAGCCCCTTTGCCTCTTCCCTCTTCTTGGATTCACTCAGATGTTTTAAAACTCACAGCCTGTGCACACGCAGACACTTCCAGCCCCTCTGCCTCTTCCCTCTTCCTGGATTCACTCAGACGTATTAAAACTCATAGCCTGTGCACACGCACACACTTCCAGCCCTTCTGCCTCTTCCCTCTTCCTGGATGCACTCAGACATTTTTAAAACTCACAGGCTGTGCACAGCACACACTTCCAGCCCATCTGCCTCTTCATTCTTCCTGGATTCATTCAGGGGTTTTTAAAACTCACAGCCTGTGCACACACACACAATTCCAGTCCCTCTGCCTCTTCCCCCCTCTGGGATTCACTCAGATGTTTTAAAACTCACAGCCTGTACACACCCAGACACTTCCAGCCCTTCTGCCTCTTCCCTCTTCCTGGATTCACTCAGACATTTTTAAAACTCACAGCCTGTGCACACGCACACACTTTCAACCCCTCTGCTTCTTCCCTGTTCCTGGATTCACTCAGATGTTTTTAAAACTCACAGCCTGTCCAAACACACACACACACACTTCCAGCCCCTCTGCCACTTCCCTCTTCCTGGATTCACTCAGACATTTTTAAAACTCACAGCCTGTGCACATGCACACACTTCCAGCCCTTCTGCCTCTTCCCTCTTCCTGGATTCATTCAGAGGTTTTTAAAACTCACAGCCTCTGCAAAGCACAGACACTTCCACGCCCTCTGCCTCTTCCCTCTTCCTGGATTCATTCAGAGGTTTTTAAAACTCACAGCCTGTGCAAAGCACACACACTTCCAGTCCCTCTCCCTCTTCCCTGTTACTCCTTTCACTCAGATGTTTTAAAACTCACAGCCTGTGCACATGCACACACTTCCAGCCCTTCTGCCTCTTCCCTCTTTCTGGATGCACTCAGACATTTTTAAAACGCACAGGCCGTACACAGCACACACTTCCAGCCCCTCTGCCTCTTCCCACTTCCTGGATTCATTCAGATGTTTTAAAACTCACAGCCTGTGCACACGGACACACTTTCAACCCCTCTGCTTCTTCCCTGTTCCTGGATTCACTCAGACGTTTTTAAAACTCACAGGCCGAGCAAAGCACACAGTTCCGGGCCCTCTGCCTCTTCCCTCTTCCTGGATTCACTCAGACGTTTTTAAAACTCACAGCCTGTCCACACACACAAACACACACTTCCAACACCTCTGCCACTTCCCTCTTCCTGGATTCACTCACAGGTTTTTGAAACTCACAGCCTGTGCACATGCACACACTTCCAGCCCCTTTGCCTCTTCCCTCTTCTTGGATTCACTCAGATGTTTTAAAACTCGCAGCCTGTGCACACGGAGACACTTCCAGCCCCTCTGCCTCTTCCCTCTTCCTGGATTCACTCAGACGTATTAAAACTCACAGCCTGTGCACATGCACACACCTCCAGCCCTTCTGCCTCTTCCCTCTTCCTGGATTCACTCAGACATTTTTAAAACTCACAGGCTGTGCACAGCACATATTTCCAGCCCTCCTACCTCTTCCCTCTTCCTGGATTCACTCAGACATTTTTAAAACTCACAGGCCATGCAAAGCACACAGTTCCATCCCCTCTGCCACTTCCCTCTTCCTGGATTCACTCAGACGTTTTTAAAACTCACAGCCTGTGCACACGCACACAATTCCAGCCCCTCTGCCTCTTCCCCCCTCTGGGATTCACTCAGATTTTTTAAAACTCACAGCCTGTGCACACCCAGACACTTCCAGCCCTTCTGCCTCGTCCCTCTTCTAGGATTCACTCAGAGGTTTTAAAACTCACAGCCTGTGCACACCCAGACACTTCCAGCCCTTCTGCCTCTTCCCCCTTGTGGGATTCACTCAGATCTTTTAAAAGTCACAGCCTGTGCACACGCACACACTTTCAACCCCTCTTCTTCTTCCCTGTTCCTGGATTCACTCAGACGTTTTTAAAACTCACAGACCGTGCAAAGCACACACTTCCAGCCCCTCGGCCTCTTCCCTCTTCCTGGATTTACTCAGACGTTTTAAAACTCACAGCCTGTTCGTACACGCACACTTCCAGCCCCTCTGCCTCTTCCCTCTTCCTGGATTCCCTCAGACGTTTTAAAACTCACAGCCTGTGCACACGCACACAATTCCAGCCCCTCTGCCTCTTCCCCCCTCTGGGATTCACTCAGATTTTTTAAAACTCACATCCTGTGCACACCCAGACACTTCCAGCCCTTCTGCCTCTTCCCCCTTCTGGGATTCACTCAGATGTTTTAAAACTCACAGCCTGTGCACACGGACACACTTTCAACCCCTCTGCTTCTTCCCTGTTCCTGGATTCACTCAGACGTTTTTAAAACTCACAGGCCGAGCAAAGCACACAGTTCCGGGCCCTCTGCCTCTTCCCTCTTCCTGGATTCACTCAGACGTTTTTAAAACTCACAGCCTGTCCACACACACACACACACACTTCCAACCCCTCTGCCACTTCCCTCTTCCTGGATTCACTCAGAGGTTTTTGAAACTCACAGCCTGTGCACATGCACACACTTCCAGCCCCTTTGCCTCTTCCCTCTTCTTGGATTCACTCAGATGTTTTAAAACTCACAGCCTGTGCACACGCAGACACTTCCAGCCCCTCTGCCTCTTCCCTCTTCCTGGATTCACTCAGACGTATTAAAACTCACAGCCTGTGCACATGCACACACCTCCAGCCCTTCTGCCTCTTCCCTCTTCCTGGATTCACTCAGACATTTTTAAAACTCACAGGCTGTGCACAGCACACATTTCCAGCCCTCCTACCTCTTCCCTCTTCCTGGATTCACTCAGACATTTTTAAAACTCACAGGCCATGCAAAGCACACAGTTCCATCCCCTCTGCCACTTCCCTCTTCCTGGATTCACTCAGACGTTTTTAAAACTCACAGCCTGTGCACACGCACACAATTCCAGCCCCTCTGCCTCTTCCCCCCTCTGGGATTCACTCAGATTTTTTAAAACTCACAGCCTGTGCACACCCAGACACTTCCAGCCCTTCTGCCTCGTCCCTCTTCTAGGATTCACTCAGAGGTTTTAAAACTCACAGCCTGTGCACACCCAGACACTTCCAGCCCTTCTGCCTCTTCCCCCTTGTGGGATTCACTCAGATCTTTTAAAAGTCACAGCCTGTGCACACGCACACACTTTCAACCCCTCTTCTTCTTCCCTGTTCCTGGATTCACTCAGACGTTTTTAAAACTCACAGACCGTGCAAAGCACACACTTCCAGCCCCTCGGCCTCTTCCCTCTTCCTGGATTTACTCAGACGTTTTAAAACTCACAGCCTGTTCGTACACGCACACTTCCAGCCCCTCTGCCTCTTCCCTCTTCCTGGATTCCCTCAGACGTTTTAAAACTCACAGCCTGTGCACACGCACACAATTCCAGCCCCTCTGCCTCTTCCCCCCTCTGGGATTCACTCAGATTTTTTAAAACTCACATCCTGTGCACACCCAGACACTTCCAGCCCTTCTGCCTCGTCCCTCTTCTTGGATTAACTCAGATGTTTTAAAACTCACAGCCTGTGCACACGCAGACACTTTCAGCCCCTCCGCCTCTTCCCTCTTCCTGGTTTCACTCAGACGTTTCTAAAACTCACAGGCCATGCAAAGCACACAGTTCCAGCCCCTCTGCCTCTTCCCTGTTCCTCCATTCACTCAGACGTTTTAAAACTCACAGCCTGTGCACACACGGACACTTCCAGCCCCTCTGCCTCCTCCCTTTTCCTGGATTCATTCAGAGGTTTTTAAAACTCACAGCCTGTGCACACGGACACACTTCCAGCCCCTCTGCTTCTTCCGTGTTCCTGAATTCACTCAGACATTTTTAAAACTCACAGCTTGTGCACACGCACACACTTCCAGCCCCTCGGCCTCTTCCCTCTTCCTGGATTTACTCAGACGTTTTAAAACTCACAGCCTGTGCACACGAACACAATTCCAGCCCTTCTGCCTCTTCCCCCTTCTGGGATTCACTCAGATGTTTTAAAACTCACAGCCTGTGCACACGCACACACTTTCAACCCCTCTGCTTCTTCCCTGTTCCTGGATTCACTCAGACGTTTTTAAAACTCACAGGCCGTGCAAAGCACACAGTTCCAGGCCCTCTGCCTCTTCCCTCTTCCTGGATTCACTCAGACGTTTTTAAAACTCACAGCCTGTCCACACACACACACACACACTTCCAACCCCTCTGCCACTTCCCTCTTCTTGGATTCACTCAGATGTTTTAAAACTCACAGCCTGTGCTCTCGCAGACACTTCCAGCCCCTCTGCCTCTTCCCTCTTCCTGGATTCACTCAGACGTTTTTAAAACACACAGCCTGTCCACACACACACACACACACTTCCAACGCCTCTGCCACTTCCCTCTTCCTGGATTCACTCAGACATTTTTAAAACTCACAGCCTGTGCACATGCACACACTTCCAGCCCTTCTGCCTCTTCCCTCTTCCTGGATTCATTCAGAGGTTTTTAAAACTCACAGCCTCTGTAAAGCACAGACACTTCCACACCCTCTGCCTCTTCCCTCTTCCTGGATTAATTCAGAGGTTTTTAAAACTCACAGCCGGTGCAAAGCACACACACTTCCAGTCCCTCTCCCTTTTCCCTGTTACTCCATTCACTCAGACGTTTTAAAACTCACAGCCTGTGCACAGCACACATTTCCAGCCCTCCTACCTCTTCCCTCTTCCTGGATTCACTCAGACATTTTTAAAACTCACAGGCCGTGCAAAGAACACATTTCCATCCCCTCTGCCACTTCCCTCTTCCTGGATTCACTCAGACGTTTTTAAAACTCACAGCCTGTGCACACGCACACAATTCCAGCCCCTCTGCCTCTTCCCCCCTCTGGGATTCACTCAGATTTTTTAAAACTCACAGCCTGTGCACACCCAGACACTTCCAGCCCTTCTGCCTCGTCCCTCTTCTAGGATTCACTCAGATGTTTTAAAACTCACAGCCTGTGCACATGCACACACTTCCAGCCCTTCTGCCTCTTCCCTCTTCCTGGATGCACTCAGACATTTTTAAAACGCACAGGCTGTGCACAGCACACACTTCCAGCCCCTCTGCCTCTTCCCTCTTCCTGGATTCATTCAGATGTTTTTAAAACTCACAGCCTTTGCACACACGCACACTTCCACCCCCTCTACCTCTTCCCTCTTCCTGGATTCACTCAGACATTTTTAAAACTCACAGGTTGTGCACACACTTCCAGCCCCTCTACCTCTTCCCTCTTCCTGGATTCCCTCAGACGTTTTAAAACTCACAGCCTGTGCACACGCACACAATTCCAGCCCCTCTGCCTCTTCCCCCCTCTGGGATTCACTCAGATTTTTTAAAACTCACAGGCTGTGCACAGCACACATTTCCAGCCCTCCTACCTCTTCCCTCTTCCTGGATTCACTCAGACATTTTTAAAACTCACAGGCCGTGCAAAGAACACATTTCCATCCCCTCTGCCACTTCCCTCTTCCTGGATTCACTCAGACGTTTTTAAAACTCACAGCCTGTGCACACGCACAAAATTCCAGCCCCTCTGCCTCTTCCCCCCTCTGGGATTCACTCAGATTTTTTAAAACTCACAGCCTGTGCACACCCAGACACTTCCAGCCCTTCTGCCTCGTCCCTCTTCTAGGATTCACTCAGAGGTTTTAAAACTCACAGCCTGTGCACACCCAGACACTTCCACGCCCTCTGCCTCTTCCCTTTTCCTGGATTCATTCAGAGGTTTTTAAAACTCACAGCCTGTGCAAAGCACACACACTTCCAGTCCCTCTCCCTCTTCCCTGTTACTCCTTTCACTCAGATGTTTTAAAACTCACAGCCTGTGCACATGCACACACTTCCACCCCCTCTACCTCTTCCCTCTTCCTGGATTCACTCAGACATTTTTAAAACTCACAGCTTGTGCACACGCTTCCAGCCCCTCTGCCTCTTTCCTCTTCCTGGATTCATTCAGATGTTTTTAAAACTCACAGCCTTTGCACACACGCACACTTCCACCCCCTCTACCTCTTCCCTCTTCCTGGATTCACTCAGACATTTTTAAAACTCACAGCTTGTGCACACGCTTCCAGCCCCTCGGCCTCTTCCCTCTTCCTGAATTTACTCAGACGTTTTAAAACTCACAGCCTGTTGGTACACGCACACTTCCAGCCCCTCTACCTCTTCCCTCTTCCTGGATTCCCTCAGACGTTTTAAAACTCACAGCCTGTACACACGCACACAATTCCAGCCCCTCTGCCTCTTCCCCCCTCTGGGATTCACTCAGATTTTTTAAAACTCACAGCCTGTGCACACCCAGACACTTCCAGCCCTTCTGCCTCTTCCCCCTTCTGGGATTCACTCAGATGTTTTAAAACTCACAGCCTGTGCACACGGACACACTTTCAACCCCTCTGCTTCTTCCCTATTCCTGGATTCACTCAGACGTTTTTAAAACTCACAGGCCGAGCAAAGCACACAGTTCCGGGCCCTCTGCCTCTTCCCTCTTCCTGGATTCACTCAGACGTTTTTAAAACTCACAGCCTGTCCACACACACACACACACACACACTTCCAACCCCTCTGCCACTTCCCTCTTCCTGGATTCACTCAGAGGTTTTTGAAACTCACAGCCTGTGCACATGCACACACTTCCAGCCCCTTTGCCTCTTCCCTCTTCTTGGATTCACTCAGATGTTTTAAAACTCACAGCCTGTGCACACGCAGACACTTCCAGCCCCTCTGCCTCTTCCCTCTTCCTGGATTCACTCAGACGTATTAAAACTCACAGCCTGTGCACATGCACACACCTCCAGCCCTTCTGCCTCTTCCCTCTTCCTGGATTCACTCAGACATTTTTAAAACTCACAGGCTGTGCACAGCACACATTTCCAGCCCTCCTACCTCTTCCCTCTTCCTGGATTCACTCAGACATTTTTAAAACTCACAGGCCATGCAAAGAACACATTTCCATCCCCTCTGCCACTTCCCTCTTCCTGGATTCACTCAGACGTTTTTAAAACTCACAGCCTGTTCGTACACGCACACTTCCAGCCCCTCGGCCTCTTCCCTCTTCCTGGATTCCCTCAGACGTTTTAAAACTCACAGCCTGTGCACACGCACACAATTCCAGCCCCTCTGCCTCTTCCCCCCTCTGGGATTCACTCAGATTTTTTAAAACTCACATCCTGTGCACACTCAGACACTTCCAGCCCTTCTGCCTCGTCCCTCTTCTTGGATTAACTCAGATGTTTTAAAACTCACAGCCTGTGGACACGCAGACACTTTCAGCCCCTCGGCCTCTTCCCTCTTCTTGGATTCAATTAGAGTTTTTAAAACTCACAGCCTGTGCGCGCATACACAAACACACACTTCCAGCCCCACTGCCTCTTCCCTCTTCCTGGTTTCACTCAGACGTTTCTAAAACTCACAGGCCATGCAAAGCACACAGTTCCAGCCCCTCTGCCTCTTCCCTGTTCCTCCATTCACTCAGACGTTTTAAAACTCACAGCCTGTGCACACACGGAAACTTCCAGCCCCTCTGCCTCCTCCCTTTTCCTGGATTCATTCAGAGGTTTTTAAAACTCACAGCCTGTGCACACGGACACACTTCCAGCCCCTCTGCTCCTTCCGTGTTCCTGAATTCACTCAGACATTTTTAAAACTCACAGCTTGTGCACACGGACACACTTCCAGCCCCTCGGCCTCTTCCCTCTTCCTGGTTTTACTCAGACGTTTTAAAACTCACAGCCTGTGCACACGAACACAATTCCAGCCCTTCTGCCTCTTCCCCCTTCTGGGATTCACTCAGATGTTTTAAAACTCACAGCCTGTGCACACGCACACACTTTCAACCCCTCTGCTTCTTCCCTGTTCCTGGATTCACTCAGACGTTTTTAAAACTCACAGGCCGTGCAAAGCACACAGTTCCAGGCCCTCTGCCTCTTCCCTCTTCCTGGATTCACTCAGACGTTTTTAAAACTCACAGCCTGTCCACACACACACACACACACTTCCAACCCCTCTGCCACTTCCCTCTTCTTGGATTCACTCAGATGTTTTAAAACTCACAGCCTGTGCTCTCGCAGACACTTCCAGCCCCTCTGCCTCCTTCCTTTTCCTGGATTCATTCAGAGGTTTTTAAAACTCACAGCCTGTGCACACGGACACACTTCCAGCCCCTCTGCTTCTTCCGTGTTCCTGAATTCACTCAGACATTTTTAAAACTCACAGCTTGTGCACACGCACACACTTCCAGCCCCTCGGCCTCTTCCCTCTTCCTGGATTTACTCAGACGTTTTAAAACTCACAGCCTGTGCACACGAACACAATTCCAGCCCTTCTGCCTCTTCCCCCTTCTGGGATTCACTCAGATGTTTTAAAACTCACAGCCTGTGCACACGCACACACTTTCAACCCCTCTGCTTCTTCCCTGTTCCTGGATTCACTCAGACGTTTTTAAAACTCACAGGCCGTGCAAAGCACACAGTTCCAGGCCCTCTGCCTCTTCCCTCTTCCTGGATTCACTCAGACGTTTTTAAAACTCACAGCCTGTCCACACACACACACACACACTTCCAACCCCTCTGCCTCTTCCCTCTTCCTGGATTTACTCAGACGTTTTAAAACTCACAGCCTGTTCGTACACGCACACTTCCAGCCCCTCTGCCTCTTCCCTCTTCCTGGATTCCCTCAGACGTTTTAAAACTCACAGCCTGTGCACACGCACACAATTCCAGCCCCTCTGCCTCTTCCCCCCTCTGGGATTCACTCAGATTTTTTAAAACTCACATCCTGTGCACACCCAGACACTTCCAGCCCTTCTGCCTCGTCCCTCTTCTTGGATTAACTCAGATGTTTTAAAACTCACAGCCTGTGCACACGCAGACACTTTCAGCCCCTCCGCCTCTTCCCTCTTCCTGGTTTCACTCAGACGTTTCTAAAACTCACAGGCCATGCAAAGCACACAGTTCCAGCCCCTCTGCCTCTTCCCTGTTCCTTCATTCACTCAGACGTTTTAAAACTCACAGCCTGTGCACACACGGACACTTCCAGCCCCTCTGCCTCCTCACTTTTCCTGGATTCATTCAGAAGTTTTTAAAACTCACAGCCTGTGCACACGGACACACTTCCAGCCCCTCTGCTTCTTCCGTGTTCCTGAATTCACTCAGACATTTTTAAAACTCACAGCTTGTGCACACGCACACACTTCCAGCCCCTCGGCCTCTTCCTTCTTCCTGGATTTACTCAGACGTTTTAAAACTCACAGCCTGTGCACACGAACACAATTCCAGCCCTTCTGCCTCTTCCCCCTTCTGGGATTCACTCAGATGTTTTAAAACTCACAGCCTGTGCACACGCACACACTTTCAACCCCTCTGCTTCTTCCCTGTTCCTGGATTCACTCAGACGTTTTTAAAACTCACAGGCCGTGCAAAGCACACAGTTCCAGGCCCTCTGCCTCTTCCCTCTTCCTGGATTCACTCAGACGTTTTTAAAACTCACAGCCTGTCCACACACACACACACACACTTCCAACCCCTCTGCCACTTCCCTCTTCTTGGATTCACTCAGATGTTTTAAAACTCACAGCCTGTGCTCTCGCAGACACTTCCAGCCCCTCTGCCTCTTCCCTCTTCCTGGATTCACTCAGACGTTTTTAAAACACACAGCCTGTCCACACACACACACACACACTTCCAACGCCTCTGCCACTTCCCTCTTCCTGGATTCACTCAGACATTTTTAAAACTCACAGCCTGTGCACATGCACACACTTCCAGCCCTTCTGCCTCTTCCCTCTTCCTGGATTCATTCAGAGGTTTTTAAAACTCACAGCCTCTGTAAAGCACAGACACTTCCACACCCTCTGCCTCTTCCCTCTTCCTGGATTAATTCAGAGGTTTTTAAAACTCACAGCCGGTGCAAAGCACACACACTTCCAGTCCCTCTCCCTTTTCCCTGTTACTCCATTCACTCAGACGTTTTAAAACTCACAGCCTGTGCACAGCACACATTTCCAGCCCTCCTACCTCTTCCCTCTTCCTGGATTCACTCAGACATTTTTAAAACTCACAGGCCGTGCAAAGAACACATTTCCATCCCCTCTGCCACTTCCCTCTTCCTGGATTCACTCAGACGTTTTTAAAACTCACAGCCTGTGCACACGCACACAATTCCAGCCCCTCTGCCTCTTCCCCCCTCTGGGATTCACTCAGATTTTTTAAAACTCACAGCCTGTGCACACCCAGACACTTCCAGCCCTTCTGCCTCGTCCCTCTTCTAGGATTCACTCAGATGTTTTAAAACTCACAGCCTGTGCACATGCACACACTTCCAGCCCTTCTGCCTCTTCCCTCTTCCTGGATGCACTCAGACATTTTTAAAACGCACAGGCTGTGCACAGCACACACTTCCAGCCCCTCTGCCTCTTCCCTCTTCCTGGATTCATTCAGATGTTTTTAAAACTCACAGCCTGTGCACACGGACACACTTTCAACCCCTCTGCTTCTTCCCTGTTCCTGGATTCACTCAGACGTTTTTAAAACTCACAGGCCGAGCAAAGCACACAGTTCCGGGCCCTCTGCCTCTTCCCTCTTCCTGGATTCACTCAGACGTTTTAAAACTCACAGCCTGTGCACACGCACACAATTCCAGCCCCTCTGCCTCTTCCCCCCTCTGGGATTCACTCAGATTTTTTAAAACTCACAGGCTGTGCACAGCACACATTTCCAGCCCTCCTACCTCTTCCCTCTTCCTGGATTCACTCAGACATTTTTAAAACTCACAGGCCGTGCAAAGAACACATTTCCATCCCCTCTGCCACTTCCCTCTTCCTGGATTCACTCAGACGTTTTTAAAACTCACAGCCTGTGCACACGCACAAAATTCCAGCCCCTCTGCCTCTTCCCCCCTCTGGGATTCACTCAGATTTTTTAAAACTCACAGCCTGTGCACACCCAGACACTTCCAGCCCTTCTGCCTCGTCCCTCTTCTAGGATTCACTCAGAGGTTTTAAAACTCACAGCCTGTGCACACCCAGACACTTCCACGCCCTCTGCCTCTTCCCTTTTCCTGGATTCATTCAGAGGTTTTTAAAACTCACAGCCTGTGCAAAGCACACACATTTCCAGCCCCTCTGCCTCTTCCCTCTTCCTGGATTCACTCAGACGTTTTTAAAACTCACAGCCTATCCACACACACACACACACACTTCCAACCCCTCTGCAACTTCCCTCTTCCTGGATTCACTCAGAGGTTTTTGAAACTCACAGTCTGTGCACATGCACACAATTCCAGCCCCTTTGCCTCTTCCCTCTTCTTGGATTTACTCAGACATTTTAAAACTCACTGTCAGGCCTGTAATTATATTCTTTTTTGGATCTTTGGCCTGCCACACTTTCTTAGAATTTTCTATGCTGTTTCAATAGTGTAGTAGTTGGGAGGGGGGAATAGAAAGGAGTAGGATTGTAGAATGGATTGTTGACATTCTTTTGTAGAAGCCAAGGTCATCTTTTGTCTCCGCATCTCGACACCTGGCCGGAAGAAGATGGGTGTACATGCCAGCGTGGAAGATGATGATTGGAACATGTGATGGATTTGTGGGTGTGGGGAGAGATCATGAACTTTAACTGGGTGAACCCAGAGCATGTACTTCCAGAGTTGAAATTTCCATAGCAGTACTAACATGCCTGCGGAATAAATTGCACCTTAAAGGATGTTTTGCCTTGGACAATGATTTATTTCTGCATGGTATTTAGAACCCTAACATTATTTCAACTCTCTACTTTAAAAATATTTCACTAGCTCCCTCCCCCTATCAAGGGGGAAGGGCTGGTGATGGAAGATCTGGTGATGTGGGTCTCGGCATTCCCAATGCTGACCGGGACAGCGTAAATATCAGCGAAGAATTAATGAGAAGCTTTTGGTGATAAGAAGAGGAGTACGGAACTTCAAAGGCAATGGAATGCTGTTTCCAGTTTAATTGCATCTGGAGGAATGCAGGAGGAGACGCGACAAGACGAAGGAAATCTCAGACGGACTTCTTCAGCAAAATTGTGAGTGCATGCTCCCCCTCCTTCCCCCCCAGCTTAGAAGCAAGATTGGGGGAAAAAAAACACCCTTAGAACGGAGGTTTGGGCTCCTTCCAGACGGCAATAAATGAAATGGCATATCACCCTGCAACTAGATGGGAGAGAGATTCCCTTTCAAAATGGGAATTTCAAAGGAGGCAGGAAGAAGGAATTTTTCCAGCATCTGTCACTTGCAAGCCACCACAAATGGGGCTGCAACCAGTAAATGAAGCAAATTGGGCAGTAAATTGGGCTTTCCTCCCAGGACTTGGATGGAAAAGATGCTACTTACAAACTCCTTTGCCATCAGCATGGGGAAATGCTCCAAGCCAGCAGAGGGCACCTACTTGGCCCATAACTCATCCAAGCCAGCAAAGGGCACCTACTTGGCCCATAACTCCTCCAAGCCAGCAGGAGGGTCCTTGGCACGTAAAACCCCCTAGCCAGCCATCATTGGTTGAGCTGCAACCTGTGAAGCAGGCAACCCCGGGATGGGTCTTAACCCCAGGTCATGGATGGGAGGGATGCCAGTGGGCACCTGCCCTCCCTCAGCAGATGGCACCATGGCAGAAAGCTGGGCAGTGGCCAACCGAGGGATTGACCTCCCCACCGGTTCCAGTCTCCCCTGCAAGGCCCCAAAAGGTTCTTACCAGACCTTCCTACAGAGAAGAAATCTCCATGGAAGAAGGGATTACCAAAGCCAGGCCTGCAAGATGGGAAGCGGGACAAGGTGCATCTGCAATGCCCCAAAAGGTTCTTACTCCACCTTCCTACAGAGAAGCAATCTCCACCATGGAAGAAGGGTTTACCAAGGGGGCAGCTGCAAGTTGGAGAGCAAGGCAGTGTGATGAAACGGTTCCTAAGTTTAGAGATGTAACTAGGTTCCATTCCTCGTGGGGGCCAATTAAATGCCACCATTGTTGTCAACTTGGCCACAGAGCGTCAGAGTGTTTGGCTCCAGCCCCAATGCCACAAACGTGCGCACCAACCACCACGGCGGTAAAGAGAGGGTCCCAGATGCCACTACAGAAGAGTCATCTGGGCCAACAACCTCTGGAAGAGGATCCCCAACTTAAGATGAGGAAGTGTCCTACCAAGGGGGAGGCCTCGGAAGAGGAAAAGGGCAGACAATCTCCGGAGGAGGATCCCCAACTTAAGGTGACAAAGAGTCCAACTAAGGGGGAGGCCTCGGAGGGGGAAAAGCCTAAACGACCTCTGGAAGAGGATCCCCAACTTCAGGTGGCGAAGAGTCCTACCAAGGGGGAGGCCTCGGAGGAGGGAATTGCCGAAGAACAAACGTGTGTACCAATTGCCACGGTGGTTAAGAGAGGGCCCCAGATGCCTGCACAGAAAAGTCATCTGGGCCAACAACCTCTGGAAGAGAACCCCCAACTTCAGGTGATGAAGAGTCCTACCAAGGGGGAGGCCTCGGAGGAGGAACAAGGCCAGCCGTGGATGATTGAATCCAAGAGCCCAGAACCTACAGCACCTGCAGCAGAGAGCCCGAAACGGCCTTGGGAAGAGGTCGCAATGGACTTCATCATGGAACTCCCAGACAGCAGTGGGCATAAAGTAATTTGGACGGTTATTGATTTGGTTTCTAAGCAGGCACACTTCATTGCTTGCTCAGGATTGCCATCCGCAAACGAATTAGCGAAAATGTTTGTGAAACACATTTATCGCCTGCATGGAGTACCCAAGAGGATCATTTCAGACCGCGGAGTCCAGTTCACAACCAAGTTCTGGAGAGAGGTCCTGAGATCCATTGGGTCCACACAAGAACTGAGCTCAGAGGTTCATCCCAGCATGAACGGCGCAGCAGAGGGAGCCAATGCGGTGGTGGAACAATACATCCGGTGTTTTGTGGACTATCAGCGAGACAACTGGTCGGACTTGCTACCCTTCGCCGAAGTGGCGTACAACGATGCGGTCCACAGCAGCAGAGGATTAGCGGGTTTCCAGATTACCAGTGGCATGGGAGTTGTTGCCATGCCTGAGTTGCCTAGAGAACCTCCTTCTTTCATGTCTTTGAGTGAATGGATGGACATGCTAAAGAAAGGATGGGAGAATACGAAGAAGGCTCTAGCAGTTGCAGCAGAAGCCTACCAGAAGCAAGATGATCAACGTCGCTCACTCCTAAACCCCTACCGTGTGGGGGACAATGTTTTTGTATCTACCAAATACATAAGATTAGAAATGCTTAGCAAGGAATTGGGTCCAAAATTTCTAGGTCCATTCCCAATAGTGAAGATAGTTAACTCAGTTACAGTTCAACTCAGTCTACCCAGAAGTCTAGGGGAAATTGACCCAGAATTTCATTGTAGTTTGTTGAAACCAGTAATTGGGTCTAACAGAAGAGCATCCACCCAAGCTCAATCTCCTCCTTTAGTGATGGAAGGGGAAACACAATCTGAGGTGGAAAAAATTGTAGATTTCAGGCTGAATAGGGGTTGCTTACAGTACTTAGTGCATTGGAAGGGTTACCCTTGGTCTGAAGTTAATTGGGTAAACAGTGGGAACCTGAAAGTGGAGAAGTTAGTAAAGCAATTCAATGGGAAGTTTCCTGAGAAGTCAAGGGGTTCCCCTGGGTGGAGAAGAGGTGGTTAATTTTGTTATGTTAACTTTTATGTTATTCTCTTTGCAGGAAACGTTTTTCTTTTGAGGAGAGGCCGCCTGTCAGGCCTGTAATTATATTCTTTTTTGGATCTTTGGCCTGCCACACTTTCTTAGAATTTTCTATGCTGTTTCAATAGTGTAGTAGTTGGGAGGGGGGAATAGAAAGGAGTAGGATTGTAGAATGGATTGTTGACATTCTTTTGTAGAAGCCAAGGTCATCTTTTGTCTCCGCATCTCGACACCTGGCCGGAAGAAGATGGGTGTACATGCCAGCGTGGAAGATGATGATTGGAACATGTGATGGATTTGTGGGTGTGGGGAGAGATCATGAACTTTAACTGGGTGAACCCAGAGCATGTACTTCCAGAGTTGAAATTTCCATAGCAGTACTAACATGCCTGCGGAATAAATTGCACCTTAAAGGATGTTTTGCCTTGGACAATGATTTATTTCTGCATGGTATTTAGAACCCTAACACTCACAGCCTGTGCACACACACACACTTTCAGCCCCTCTGCCTCCTCCCTCTTCCTGGATTCATTCAGAGGTTTTTAAAACTCACAGGCGGCTGACTGCGACGGGCAGAGACTGCTCGCCCCGCGCATCCCCGGTGGGCTCCCCACCCCTTGGGGGGCACAGGACGCCCCGGAGAGGCATTCTGCCGGAGGAGCGGTGCGGTGGGAGGACCCCTGTATCGGCGGCGGCCGTCGGGGGGCTCTCGCTTCGCTCCAGGCACCGAGGAGCGCGAAGGGGAGACGCGCTGAAGCGTCTTCGCTGTGAGGCTGTCCGGAAGAAAAATAGAAAGCTGAAGGGTGCGGCGGCGATGCGGTGAGGTGTAGACTCCCTTCATACCTATCACCAACTCTAAAACAAGTCAGTTGTGTCTAATTGGAACTTTTGGCTAATTTGGAGAGGTGCGGCTGGAGGGGAGGGGGATTTCCCCCCCCCCTCGGACAAGCGGCTAGAAACAAACGTGCTCGTAGCCCCAAGGGAAGGAGGAGGGGGAGAGCCAAACCAAAGAGGTCACACTCCAACTAAATGGATCTTCAGATTTAAACCTTTAGGTTTTAAGACAATGGGATCTGGAAGCCTTGGGAACTTTGAATTTTGAAAACTTTATTTGTTGCCTCAGTACCCGAGTTGGCAGGGCAAGATGGCACACTTCCGTTGTCTTCATGAAAGGTGAACTTGACTCCACCTCTTAGCTTCAGGCTTCCGGTCTTTGTCTCCGTGTTATTTGGATAATTCTCTTGTGGATTGTTTGTTTTTGAACTTTCTGGAGTGAAAAACGTCTGTTCCCTGCCAGGGTGATTAGAGAGTTCCCTTGTGCCTGGTCTCTCTACCCCCCCCCCGGACTCCCTTGGCTGCTCTACCACTCTGACTGATTCTTCTCTATACTGACTGGACTCTTTATTACTAACAATGACATCTAAAAGACCACCTCCTGGAAAATCTGGCATTGCTGCCTCTGCCCCAACATCTGCAACCTCAAGTCCGAGCACACAATCAACATTGACAGCCTTTAAACAAGTTAAAACTACGGACTTGGAGTTTCATCAAATGTTTCAGCAAATTCTACAGGGACAAGAGGAAATAAAGAAACAACTGAAGGAGATGAAAGAAGAAATTACAGGGAACCAGGAAAAAATTAATAAGAACTCACAGAGACTGGATCTTTTGGAGCAGGGGGCGGCTGAGATGAGGGGGGGGTGGAGGGGGGGCAAAAGGGAAACAAAGAGCTTGACACCCAACAAATGAAAATAGAGTTTGAGAGAATGTCCTTTTATCTTAGGTTTCAGAATGTGATGGAGACAGATGATGAAAACGTTAGGGACTGTCAGGGGAAAAACACCCTGTTGGAGATCAATGGACCGCGGCTGATTCCCTTCCGCATATCTTTTGAGATATTGAGAAAAATAAGTCTTTAAGAATTCTAATTAATAAACAAACTTTTAATAATAAAATAATAAAAGTAAATGAAACAGAAAATAACTAATTGGTTACATTTTGGTAATGAAAGCTACGTTTGCCAAAGTTGGCTGCCGAACAAAGAAGAGAAGAATTTTTGGAATGTGTAACGCGTGCGCAATAAATCACTTTCAGATAACATTTTGTTTTATGACCTGCGCAATAAAGCTTTCTTAGTTTAACTCTTGAATGTCAGTTTAGGCAGTTCAGGCTTAGCAAACTTTTTAACATCGTGACACCCCTTCTTTTGCTAGTCTGGGCTGACGTCATCAAATCATCAATTAAGGCACATCTTCTTTCGCAGATATTCGTGTTGATTTGCGGCAAGTGGTTTGTTAAGCATGTCTGCAATCTGATCATGTGTAGAAACATATTGCAATTTAACAAAACCTTGCTTAACTAATTGCTTTGTGTTTTGATAACGAATGTCAATGTGTCTGGACCTAGAACCTGTAAAATGTGACTCAGAAATATAAACAACAGATACATTATCTTCCATCACGGTGATTGGTCGAATCGGACGTGTCCAGATATCTGTGATCAAAGCATCAAACCACGTTAGAGAATTACAAGCATCTGAAACACAAGCATATTCAGCTTCAGTAGATGAACATGAAACAAAACTCTGTTTTCTCACTTGCCAGTAAACAGGACAACCATTTAGGAACATCATGTAACCAGAAGTGCTTTTGCGTGACTTCTTGTCGCTCGCCCAGTCGGAATCAACAAAACAAATCAACTTTGGTTGATCAGTGTGTGTTGGTTCTAGCAATAACTTCATGTGTTTAGTGTGTTTCAGGTATTTCAACAACTTCTTAATGCATGACCAATGAAATTGTGTTGCCTTACCTACGTGTCGTGATAAAAGATTAACACTAAGTGCGATGTCAGGTCTGGTCCAACTACTAATGTATAATAGTGAACCAATGACTGAACGATAGAGTGTTTGATCCTCGAACTCAGGACTTGGTTCATGTGTTAAGTTGTGAAAATCTGTTTGCATGGGTGTCTTTGTTGTGCTAGCATCTTTCATGTTGCAATGATGTAGAATGTGGTCAATTTTCTCCTCTTGTGAAAGACTAAACCCCTTCTGTGTCTTTTCAATTTGAACACCTAAATAAGTGCTAATGTGTCCTAAAGATTTTAGTGTGAACTATCTTTGCAAACTTTTAGCAAAAATCTCACTCATTTTCATATTTGGACCAATATAAACAATATCATCAACATAAAAAAGAATTATCTCATATGCATTGTTAGATCTTTTTGTGAACACGCATTCATCAGTTTCGGACTTAATAAAGCCCATTGAATTTAGTTTGTCAGTAAGACATAAATACCACATTAAACCTGACTGTTTCAGACCATAAAGACTTTTGTTCAGGAACCAGGTATCCCCTTCTTGCTTTCGGAATCCTGGAGGGCTTCTCACGTAGATCTCTTCATCTAGGTCTGCATGTAGATAAGCTGTGTCCACATCAAATTGGAAAACTTCTAAACCAAGAATAGTTGCAGTGGTTAAAGCAATTTTTACACTTTCAGTTCTGACTGTTGGTGAGTAAGTGTTTGTGTAGTCCTCAGGATAACGTTGAGCGAAACCCTGAGCTACAAGTCTGGCTTTGTATAAAGACTCACCATTCGGTTTCTTCTTGATTCTGTAGACCCATCGGGTGCCAATGACTTTCTTATTTGCTGGAGGTTTTGCAGGTGTGAATACATTAAGTTTCTTCAAACTGTCCATTTCATCCTGCATTGCATCATACCACTTGTCTTGTTCTGAATCAGGAAGCTGTTTGATTTGTGTGAATGTCTCTGGAGGAAGAGTAACGTTGCAAATCAAAGGTACTGGTGTTTTTGTCAGTTGCCATGAATAACGTTGTGGAGGGATTCCTTTTGTGGCCCTCTTGGAGCGTCTAGGAACATCAGTCCAGTCTTCTTCTTCTTCATCATCATCCTCGTCCTCACGTTCGTCGCTAGCATCAGCATCCGCGGCTTGCGAAGACGGAACATCAGGTTGTGAAGAACTGGTAGAAGGAACATCTGCCTGCGAATTGTCATCAGGCTGCGTGGCATCTGGAACACCATCTCTAGGAAAATAAACTTCAGGATCATTGGAATGAATCCTGGACCAGCCAATGTCTTCCTCAAAATTAGCAGATTGTGAAATGACAATCACATGTTTAGTATCAATGAATTTGTACCATTTTGAATTATCATCAATACCCATAAATCTTAGTCTCTTTGCTACTGTACCTCCCTTTCTTCTTTGACTTAAGGGAGTGTTCACCATAGCATATGAACCAAAAATGTGGAGGTTCTTGAGATCAGGCTTGTAGCCATACAGCATGTAGAAAGGAGTTTGATTGATTACACTGCTCCAAGTACGGTTGACAATGTAATTTGCATATTTGATTGCTTCACCCCAGTATGCGTTACTGAGATTGGCATCTTCTAGAAGACAACGCATCATGGTTTGTAGAACCCCTTGTCTTCTTTCTACGACTCCGTTATGAGCCGGTGTATATGGAGCAGATGTCTGATGAAGAATTCCATTCTTACGCATCCAGTCCTGGAAACGCTGAGACATGAATTCTGCACCACGGTCACTCTGGATTCTGGCGATGCGAACTTGGTATTGTGTAGAAACAAACGCTGCAAAGTCTTTAAAGATCTGAAAGGTCTCAGATTTCTCTCTCATAGGATATACAAATCCATATCTAGAATGATTATCTACAATTGTTAAAAAATACTTTCTGCCACCAAGTGTTGGTGGGAAAGGACCCACTATGTCAGTGTGTACCAAATCAAAAATGCGTGTTGACCGGCGTGTAGCGTGTTTGGGAATTGCAGCCGCCTTGGATTTAGCCTTTTTGCATACCGCACAATCCAAAAACACCTTACACCCCTTTAGATCCAAACCTTTTGCGAACTCCGGCATCTTTCTAAGAACACGGAAACTGGCATGCCCCAATCTTCTGTGCCACTTGTGAATACACCTGGAATGCAAAGGTTTACCAGTTAGTGAATTCTCAACATTAACAGTTTCATGAGGACCCTCAGGCTTGCTCTGAGCAATCTGTTTTTGTTTTCTTTGTTTGTTGGCTTTAGGAGCCTTTGGCACAGTAACGCTTTCTCTCTCTGGGACAACTCTCTCTGGGTTTGCGTTGTGCCTTTTTGGAGTTTGCATACTTGCCTGTGCTTGCCCTTTAGGCTTTGGCTTTAAGTAATAAACACCACCAATCAGCATGGTTTCAGCAACAATATCACCATCTTTAACTAAGTAACTTGCTTTTTCGAGGTGGTGAACCTGGAACTTTAACTCTCTAGACAAGTGACTTTGACTAAGCAAATTACTGGTTGCTGAAGGTATGTAATAAACATCAGGGATGTGTGTATCGAGCTCTTCAATGTAAACAGTTCCTTTTCCCATAACCTTGCAAGTGTGGTTGGTGAAGGAATACAGTTCTCGATACTCGGGCTCTGGTTCGCCCATCTCTGTGAAAAGTTCCCTTCTGTGGGTAACGTGCACAGCTGCTCCACTATCTAAAGTCCACAAAAGACGTCTGTCGAACTTTGGATCAGGTTGTGGAACGTTGGTTATGGCCAGTGTTGCAAGTGGAGCTTGTGGATCACGCCTTGGACCACGACGACCTTGTCTTCCGCCTCTACCTCTGCCTCTGGAATCTGTTCCTCTGGGCTGGTACATGACGGGAGCTGGAACTCGTTGGGGACAATCCCGGGTGTCATGTCCCACACGGTTGCAGGTGTAGCATTTTGGCATCCTTGGAGCGTAGCCTCTTCCTCGGAAGGGACGTCTGGCTGGAGCCTTTGATGCTGGAGGCCGTTGCAGATGTGGGGTAGCTAACCTGATAGCTTCGTCTTCCACTAAAAGTCTGCAAACGTGGTTAACTGTGCGTTGAGCAATAGGCACGTAGTTAATCTTTGCAACAGCATCTTTCCATTCATAATTCAATGAGTTAATGATGATGCTAATCATTTGGATATCATCGATTACATGGCCATTTTGTCTCAATTCACTTCTCATTCTTTTCAGTTTGGTCAAATGTCCACCAATTCGTTCACCAGGTTTCAACTTCGAACCATGGAACTCGGACATGAGCAAACATGAAGATTCAATTGAAACGGGCCTGTAGCAATCTTCCAAAATAGCCCATATTTCTTGGGCAGTTGCATCAGGTGGAAAGATACCTTGGATCTCAATTTCCATTGACATGAGTAAAGTCGTGATTGCTCTGTTTTCTAGGTTTCTTATCGCAGGTGTCCAGGGTTGACGGGGAGGATTAAAAACCATGGAATATGTGCCTTCTCTTCGAAGCAAGAGCGCAATTTCACTGACCCAGGCTTTATAATTCTCTCCTGACTCCTTTAATTTGGACTCACCAGTCAAGGGGGTGACTGTGAATACCTGCTGAGGAACAATTTGTTGCTCTGGTTGCAAAGCTGGTTGTTGAACCAGGGGATGCTGGGGTTGCATCATTGGCCTTTGCATGGCAACATCAAATTGGCTTCCTCGAATTCGCCTTTGGCTTTGCCTTTTTCCATCTAGGGAGAATTCCGCACCGCCAGGGGGTGTTGAAGACTTAACCTTTGATGGCAAAGTTTGGGCTTCTGTAAAACTCATAGACAGATCTCTAAAGATCTGGTCCAATTGCTTCATCTTTTGTTGTAATAATTTTTCTCCGCCAGCAGATGGCAGTGCAGCTTCACTTTTTGGCTGCCTCTCCTTTCTATACGTATGCGGAAGTTCAGTTGACTCAAAGGGACCACGTGACCTCGGTGACGTGTATATGTCTCTTTGTTCTAATTGACCAATGAACTCTGTGGGGTGTGTCTTAGGCTGTTGTCTTGAAGACAAGATGGCGTCCTCAGACATTTTGGGAGTGGGGGAGCTCCTCCTACTTCGCTTTATTTCGTTAAAGCATTCTCTCGCCTCCCTAGTATATTTTTCAAACAGCTTTAATCGATATAGATAGCTTTGCATTTCTTGCTCATCATCTGGGGGGATTTCATAATCCCCCGGCAGTTGCCGTTTAGACTTTTGCCGTTCATTAATTGTATCTTGATAATGAGGGAGGTTTACTGACCTCAGTCCGTAGATCTTGCCTTCTGTAACTCCTTCCCCCACATCTGGCTCGGCACCTGAAGAATCTTGCTGCTCTGTGTCTGAGGGAATGGATTCTTTCGAGCGCTTTCCATGTCCGTGTTTTTTTCTTTTCTTTCTCTTCTTTGACATGGCTAATTAGCCTTAGTCGGTTATCTTTAGATAGCATGAAGAGAAAATACAGCCATAAATTGTAACCATCTCAGCTGGTATCATCAAAACCATCCTCTGCTACCAAGTTGTCAGGGGAAAAACACCCTGTTGGAGATCAATGGACCGTGGCTGATTCCCTTCCGCATATCTTTTGAGATATTGAGAAAAATAAGTCTTTAAGAATTCTAATTAATAAACAAACTTTTAATAATAAAATAATAAAAGTAAATGAAACAGAAAATAACTAATTGGTTACATTTTGATAATGAAAGCTACGTTTGCCAAACTTGGCTGCCGAACAAAGAAGAGAAGAATTTTTGGAATGTGTAACGCGTGCGCAATAAATCACTTTCAGATAACATTTTGTTTTATGACCTGCGCAATAAAGCTTTCTTAGTTTAACTCTTGAATGTCAGTTTAGGCAGTTCAGGCTTAGCAAACTTTTTAACATCGTGACAGGGACATCATGACAACTATCTTGGCTGAGTATACCCAGAAAGAAAAACAACAGATGGGGTGGGAAATAGACCTGGTTTATAGAGTGAACTCCGCATATGCTAGAACACACAATGTCCCAAGGGAGGTACACATTAAATTTCTTAGGAAAAGCACAAGAGATGAAATTCTGAATACACAAAGGGGACAAGCCCTGATATACAAAGATAAGGAGATAACCATACTGAAACAGATCCCCAAGAAAGTGAGGGAAAAAAGAAAATATTATTCGCAATTGGCGAATAAATTATACCAGAAGGGGGTGTGGTTTCGTTGGTTGCTGCCTGAAGGTATGTTAATATTCTGGGAGGAGACAAGGGTCAGAATTAATACACCCATAGAGGCGCAGGCCTTTATGGAAAAAAATAAATTACTCCTAGAAAAACCAGAAGACATCCCAGTAGATGCACAAGACACGGGAGGGGCCGGAGCACTGCCAACAGGGGGAGATGGGGCGACATCAAGAAAGCTCAGATCACACAAATAAGTAAGAAAATCCACATGACATAAATTGATTGAAATTACTTATGAATTTACCACACTGACTATATGTTATTATGTAATATTTGAATGCTATGCAAATGTACACCATGAGTCTGGAGGGGGGTATACCTACCGCAGTTTGCGGCTGCCACAATTTGTAACTTTCCCCATACCTTTTCCTTTTGTAAAAGACCAAAAAACCAATAAAACTTTGTTTTTTTAAAAAAAAAAATCACAGGCTGTGCAAAGTACACACTTCCAGTCCCTCTGCCTTTTCCCTGTTCCTCCATTCACTCAGACGTTTTAAAACTCACAGCCTGTGCACACACGCACACGTCCACCCCCTCTACCTCGTCCCTCTTCCTGGATTCACTCAGACATTTTAAAACTCACAGCCTGTGCACACGCACACACTTTCAGCCCCTCTGCTTATTCCCTGTTCCTGGATTCACTCAGATGTTTTTAAAACTCACAGGCCGTGCAAAGCACACAGTTCCCGCCCCTCTCCCTTTTCCCTCTTCCTGGATTCACTCAGACGATTTTAAAACTCACAGCCTGTGCACACACAAACACACTTCCAGTCCCTCTCCCTCTTCCCTGTTCCTGCATTCACTCAGACATTTTAAAACTCACAGCCTGTGCACACACGCACACTTCCACCCCCTCTTCCTCTTCTCTCTTCTTGGATTCACTCAGATGTTTTAAAACTCACAGCCTGTGCACACGCAGACACTTCCAGCCCTTCTGCCTCTTCCCTCTTCCTGGATTCACTCAGACATTTTTAAAACTCACAGGCTGTGCACAGCACACACTTTATCCCCTCTGCCTCCTCCCTTTTCCTGGATTCATTCAGAGGTTTTTAAAACTCACAGCCTGTGCACACGGACACACTTCCAGCGCCTCTGCTTGTTCCGTGTTCCTGGATTCACTCAGACATTTCTAAAACTCACAGCCTGTGCACATATACACACTTCCAGCCCCTCGGCCTCTTCCCTCTTCCTGGATTTACTCAGACATTTTAAAACTCACAGCCTGTGCGTACACGCACACTTCCAGCCCCTCTGCCTCTTCCCTCTTCCTGGATTCCCTCAGACGTTTTAAAACAAACAGCCTGTGCACACCCAGACACTTCCAGCCCTTCTGCCTCTTCCCCCTTCTGGGATACACTCAGATGTTTTAAAACTCACAGCCTGTGCACACGCACACACTTTCAGCCCCTCTGCTTATTCCCTGTTCCTGGATTCACTCAGACGTTTTTAAAACTCACAGGCCGTGCAAAGCACACACTTCCAGCCCCTCAGTTTCTTCCCTCTTCCTGGATTTACTCAGACGTTTGAAAACTCACAGCCTAGGTGTGCAAAGGGGGCAGGCACTAACATACCATGACAGGGAGATAACCATCCTGAAGCAGATCCCCAAGAAAATTAGGGAAAAAAGGAAAAGTTATTCGCAATTGGCGAATAAATTATACCCGAAGGGGGTGTGGTTTAGATGGTTGATGCCTGAAGGTATGCTGATATTCTGGGAGGAGACAAGAATTAGAATTAACACACCCATAGAGGCACAGGCCTTTATGGAAAAAAACAAAACAAACCTAGAAAAAACAGAAGATCCTACTACGGATATGCAGGACACGGGAGGGGCTGGAGCTCTGCCAGCGGGGGGAGAAGGGGCAATACCAAGAAAGCTCAGATCACAAAAATAAACAAGAAAATTTCATATTATAAAATGACCGAAAGTAGTAATGGAATTATATGTGGAACATATACTACAATGCGTAAACTGATGGAAAATATTAATAGAACTAACATGCTGATTATATATGATTATGTATCAATGTTTTATACCTAGATGTATTCTATGAGTCTGGAGGGGGGGGCGTCTGCCACACTTTGCAACTGCCAAAATTTGTATACCTTTCCATTTACCTTTTCCCTTATAAATGTTAAAAAAACCAATAAAATTCTTTTCAAAAAAAAAAAAAAAACTCACAGCCTGTGCGTACACGCACACTTCCAGCCCCACTGCCTCTTCCCTCTTCCTGGATTCCCTCAGACGTTTTAAAACTCACAGCCTGTGCACACACACACACTTTCAGCCCCTCTGCCTCCTCCCTCTTCCTGGATTCATTCAGAGGTTTTTAAAACTCACAGGCGGCTGATGGCGACGGGTAGAGACTGCTCACCCCGCGCATCCCCGGTGGGCTCCCCACCCCTTGGGGGGCACAGGACGCCCCGGAGAGGCATTCTGCCGGAGGAGCGGTGCGGCGGGAGGACCCCTGTATCGGCGGCGGCCGTCGGGGGGCTCTCGCTTCGCTCCAGGCACCGAGGAGCGCGAAGGGGAGACGCGCTGAAGCGTCTTCGCTGTGAGGCCGTCCGGAAGAAAAATAGAAAGCTGAAGGGTGCGGCAGCGATGCGGTGAGGTGTAGACTCCCTTCATACCTATCACCAACTCTAAAACTCGTCAGTTGTGTCTAATTGGAACTTTTGGCTAATTTGGAGAGGTGCGGCTGGAGGGGAGGGGGATTTCCCCCCCCCCTCGGACAAGCGGCTAGAAACAAACGTGCTCGTAGCCCCAAGGGAAGGAGGAGGGGGAGAGCCAAACCAAAGAGGTCACACTCCAACTAAATGGATCTTCAGATTTAAACCTTTAGGTTTTAAGACAATGGGATCTGGAAGCCTTGGGAACTTTGAATTTTGAAAACTTTATTTGTTGCCTCAGTACCCGAGTTGGCAGGGCAAGATGGCACACTTCCGTTGTCTTCATGAAAGGTGAACTTGACTCCACCTCTTAGCTTCAGGCTTCCGGTCTTTGTCTCCGTGTTATTTGGATAATTCTCTTGTGGATTGTTTGTTTTTGAACTTTCTGGAGTGAAAAACGTCTGTTCCCTGCCAGGGTGATTAGAGAGTTCCCTTGTGCCTGGTCTCTCTACCCCCCCGGACTCCCTTGGCTGCTCTACCACTCTGACTGATTCTTCTCTATACTGACTGGACTCTTTATTACTAACAATGACATCTAAAAGACCACCTCCTGGAAAGTCTGGCATTGCTGCCTCTGCCCCAACATCTGCAACCTCAAGTCCGAGCACACAATCAACATTGACAGCCTTTAAACAAGTTAAAACTACGGACTTGGAGTTTCATCAAATGTTTCAGCAAATTCTACAGGGACAAGAGGAAATAAAGAAACAACTGAAGGAGATGAAAGAAGAAATTAGAGGGAACCAGGAAAAAATTAATAAGAACTCACAGAGACTGGATCTTTTGGAGCAGGGGGCGGCTGAGATGAGGGGGGGGTGGAGGGGGGGCAAAAGGGAAACAAAGAGCTTGACACCCAACAAATGAAAATAGAGTTTGAGAGAATGTCCTTTTATCTTAGGTTTCAGAATGTGATGGAGACAGATGATGAAAACATTAGGGACATCATGACAACTATCTTGGCTGAGTATACCCAGAAAGAAAAACAACAGATGGGGTGGGAAATAGACCTGGTTTATAGAGTGAACTCCGCATATGCTAGAACACACAATGTCCCAAGGGAGGTACACATTGGAAAAAAATAAATTACTCCTAGAAAAACCAGAAGACATCCCAGTAGATGCACAAGACACGGGAGGGGCCGGAGCACTGCCAACAGGGGGAGATGGGGCGACATCAAGAAAGCTCAGATCACACAAATAAGTAAGAAAATCCACATGACATAAATTGATTGAAATTACTTATGAATTTACCACACTGACTATATGTTATTATGTAATATTTGAATGCTATGCAAATGTACACCATGAGTCTGGAGGGGGGGTATACCTACCGCAGTTTGCGGCTGCCACAATTTGTAACTTTCCCCATACCTTTTCCTTTTGTAAAAGACCAAAAAACCAATAAAACTTTGTTTTTTTAAAAAAAAAAAATCACAGGCTGTGCAAAGTACACACTTCCAGTCCCTCTGCCTTTTCCCTCTTCCTGGATTCCCTCAGACATTTTAAAACTCACAGCCTGTGCACAGCACACACTTTATCCCCTCTGCCTATTCCCTGTTCCTCCATTCACTCAGACGTTTTAAAACTCACAGCCTGTGCACACACGCACAATTCCAGCCCCTCTGCCTCTTCCCCCTTCTGGGATTCACTCAGATGTTTTAAAACTCACAGCCTGTGCACACGCACACACTTCCAGCCCCTCGGCTTCTTCCCTCTTCCTGGATTTACTCAGACGTTTGAAAACTCACAACCTAGGTGTGCAAAGGGGGCAGGCACTAACATACCACGACAGGGAGATAACCATCCTGAAGCAGATCCCCAAGAAAATTAGGGAAAAAAGGAAAAGTTATTCGCAATTGGCGAATAAATTATACCCGAAGGGGGTGTGGTTTAGATGGTTGATGCCTGAAGGTATGCTGATATTCTGGGAGGAGACAAGAACTAGAATTAACACACCCATAGAGGCACAGGCCTTTATGGAAAAAAACAAAACAAACCTAGAAAAAACAGAAGATCCTACTACGGATATGCAGGACACGGGAGGGGCCGGAGCTCTGCCAGCGGGGGGAGAAGGGGCAATACCAAGAAAGCTCAGATCACAAAAATAAACAAGAAAATTTCATATTATAAAATGACCGAAAGTAGTAATGGAATTATATGTGGAACATATACTACAATGCGTAAACTGATGGAAAATATTAATAGAACTAACATGCTGATTATATATGATTATGTGTTGTGGCCCTGCCGGTGCCGCTGTCACCAGACTCCGAGAGTGATACTCCATACGAGTCAGCTACAGAAGAGATGTGCGATCCTGGACAGGATTCGGAGGCTGAGCAGGAATCCGAGAGTCTGGTCGGCCACCAGGTGGCGCTAGAGGCATGGAGCAGCGGTGAGAGCGAGAGGAGGAGGACTCCCGTTGCCCTGCCTTGGAGCAGCGGAGAGGATAGTGACTCAGGACTTAGTAGGGCATTTCGGGATGCTCGTTTCCGGCGCGCCCACAAACGCAAGGAGCGTGGGCGTAATTATAGGCAGTAAAGAGCTCTCAGGTGCTGTTGGGAGACGCCCTTTTTAGGTTATAAAAGGGTTGACTCTGGACAGGCTCTGCGTAGCAATCAACAAAGGACTTTGGACAGCAACTCTAGTCTGGGATCCTGGCAAGCTGGATTGCTGCTTTTGTGTGTTCTCTATTTGTGAGTTCTGTCTTGGTGGCTTGCTGCCACAAAGCCTCTTGTCTGTTGGTGTAATAAACCTTGTTCCCTTGTACTGTTCCGGAGTGTGTGTACTGTGTGGGCAACGGAGGAAGGGGGGGTCAGAACAGATTGATTGCTACCCCAAACGTATCTCCATTCAGCTATGATGGAGCAACTTCAGGCGGAGAATGCTCTCTTCGCACAGCAACTTGCCTTGCTAACAGCGCAGGTTGCACAGCTGTCTGCTCCTGCCAACCCCCCACCCCCCCAGCAGCAACGAAGGAAATGCCCAGTGGCCATGCCGGATAAGTTTGATGGCAGTCCGAAACTTTTCCCGGCGTTCCTGGGCCAATGCCGGTTGTTCATTGCCTTGAGAGCGGAGGACTTTCCCACCGACCAGACGAAGGTGGGCTTTGTGATAAGCTTGCTCTCAGGCACAGCAGCACGGTGGGCTACGCCTTTGCTGACTCAGCCGAGCCCCCTGCTGGATGACTTCCAGGGTTTTTGCACTCATCTTCGGCTGACGTTCGAAGACCCCATCAAAGGAGAAACAGCCACCAGACTCCTGAAAGAGTTGCACCAAGGGCGTGGTTCTTTACTGGACTACATTACCGAGTTTCGGCTGCTCAGTCAGGACTCTGAGTGGAATGAGCCAGCCCTTATGGATGCTTTTCAGGATGGCCTGTCAGAGGACCTGCAGGATGAGCAGGTGAGAGTGGACAGGCCTCCAACGTTTGACGCGTTGGTTCATCTATGCCTCCGGATTGACGGCCAGCTGCAGAGGCGGAGGCCTCGCCGAGCGTCCCGGGAGGTGCTGAGAGTGCCAGTTCCACGAGAGACTCCTGTCCCACGAGAGGAGCCCATGGAGTTGGGTGCAGCCAGACCCCGCTTGTCACGCACGGAGATGGAGAGACGGCGTGCAGGGGGGTTGTGTTTTTACTGTGGGGATCCGGGACATCTGGCTACGGGTTGCCCCAAGAAGGGAGGTAGAGGGGCTGCACGGTCTACGGCCCCCCCTCAACGACGGACCTCCGTCTCGGGAAACGGGGAAAGCCCGATCTGAGGGAGACTTCGGGTCGGGCACAGGCTGGAACAGAGGCGGAGGGGCCTCCACGACATCTGATTCTTGCAGCGCACATTCTCTTGTCGGGTAGTCCGCAGGGAATACCAGCCCATGCCTTGGTCGATTCCGGGGCTTCCACGAATTTTATGGATGCAGCGTTTGTCACGAAATATCACGTCCCTCTGTGCCCGGTAGACCCTCCGATGCGAGTGGAGACCATTGACGGCCGGGTGCTTCTGTCTGGGCCCATCAAGAATGCCACGCAGCCTTTGTGCCTGATCCTCGGGGAGCATGAGGAGGCCATTCAATTTTACGTGGCTTCGGGTCTGCATTTCCCCGTGGTGTTGGGCTTGGCTTGGCTGCGGGCACACGATCCCCAGATCCACTGGTCGCAGAACCGCATCTCGTTCCCGTCCTTGCAATGCGTGGACCATACCCGTCATGTTTGCGCGGCTCAGGTGCCCAGTTCGGCCGAGGTGACAGTGCCGCCGGATTTAGCGGAGTTCGCGGACGTGTTTAGCGAGCAGGAGGCGGATCAACTGCCACCGCACCGGCCTTACGACTGTCCCATTGACCTGGTACCTGATGCGAAACTCCCGACGGGCCGCCTATACTCCATGTCTGAACCGGAGTTGGCCGCATTGCGGGACTTCCTTGACAAGAACCTGGCCCGGGGTTTTATCCGGCCTTCGTCTTCGCCCTTGTCTGCCCCGGTTTTATTCGTCAAAAAGAAGACCGGGGATCTAAGACTTTGTTGCGATTACCGGCGCTTGAACGCCATCACGATCCGTAATCGCTACCCGTTGCCTCTGATTCCCGAGTTGTTGGAGCGGCTCCGGGAGGCCGCGGTGTTTACAAAACTGGACTTACGGGGAGCTTACAATCTGGTCCGAGTCAGGGCGGGGGACGAATGGAAGACAGCCTTTAGCACCCGATACGGACATTTTGAGTATACGGTCATGCCGTTCGGGTTGACCAATGCCCCAGCTGTCTTCCAACATTTTATGAACGATATCTTTCGGGACCTTTTGGATCAGTTTGTCGTCATCTACCTGGACGACATCTTGATCTACTCTACGTCCCGGAAGGATCATCAACAGCACTTGCGTCAGGTCTTGCAGCGCCTTCGAAAGCATCGCTTGTTTGCCAAGCTGGAGAAGTGTCAGTTCTGGCAGACCACCATCGAGTTCCTGGGGCATCGTATATCCCCTGAAGGAATTGCGATGGAGCCAGGCAAGGTGGAGGCATTACGAAGTTGGCAATCTCCTCAACGGATGAAAGACGTTCAGAGACTCCTCGGGTTTGCCAACTACTACCGGTCCTTCATCCCCGGCTTTGCTTTCTTGACCGCGCCCCTCACTCGACTCCTGCAAAAGAAAGTGCCGTTTCACTGGGGGTCCACGGAACAACAAGCGTTCGTGGCCTTGAAGCACGCTTTTACAAAGGAGCCGATCTTGAAACACCCTGATCCCCATCGCCCCTTTGTAGTCGAGGGGGATGCGTCCGACATCGCGGTGGGGGCGGTGTTATTGCAGGCTCACGCCCCTGATGGCACCCTTTTCCCTTGCGCCTATTACTCTCGGAAACTCAATCCTTCCGAGCGCAATTATACCATCTGGGAGAAGGAGTTGCTGGCTATCAAGGCGGCGTTCGAAGCCTGGCGACATCACCTGGAGGGGGCCAGGCATCAGGTCGAAGTCCGGACAGACCATCGGAATCTGGAGTTTTTGACAACAGCGCGGAAGCTCAATCAGCGCCAGATCCGGTGGTCTCTGTTTTTTGCCCGGTTCCACTTCAAGGTCACGTATATCCCCAGTGCCTTGAACCAGAGGGCGGATGCCCTATCTAGAAAGCCGGAGTACTCAGACCCTGCTGACTCCCTGCCCCGCCGGACGGTCCTACCCGTCGAGTCCTTCGCTGCAATCCAGGAACCCGTGGATTTACGGTCGTTGATACGGAATGCGCAGCGAAACGACGAGTGTGTGGAACAACGGCGGGCAGAGGTAGGGCCGACATCCCCGTGGACCTTTGACGAGGACCTTTTGAGGTATCGGGATCGGCTCTACGTGCCTGCAGGACCGCTCCGTGGATTGGTTCTCTCCCAATGTCATGACACTCCGGCAGCGGGACACTTTGGCCTGTTCAAAACTTTGCACCTGGTTTGCCGTACGTTTTGGTGGCCTCGCCTGCGACACGACGTGCAGACGTACGTCACGTCATGTGTGCAGTGTCGACAGGCCAAATCAGCGACGGGAGCTCCTCCAGGCTTGCTACAGCCATTGCCGACCCCGGACAGACCCTGGGGAGCCGTGTCCATGGACTTCTTGACGGAACTGCCTCCTTCGTCCGGTTTCACTATGGTCCTAGTGGTGGTGGACATGCTCACCAAGATGGCGCATTTCATCCCCTGCCGGAGATTGCCGACAACCCGCGCCACCGCCCGCATGTTCATCCAGCACGTTGTCCGGCTACACGGCCTACCTGACCGGGTCGTCTCCGATCGTGGTACACAATTCATGGCCCAGTTCTGGAAAGGGCTGATGGCCGCTCTTGACGTTCAAGTTTGTCTGTCCTCGGCGCACCATCCCGAAACCGATGGAGGGACGGAGAAGGTGATTGGGATTCTGGAACAATATCTGTGCTGCTTCGTGAACCAGCAGCAGAACAATTGGGCGGAGTACCTCGCCGTGGCGGAGTTTGCGTTCAACAACTCGCAGCACTCCTCCACACGGACGACGCCTTTCATGGCGAACGTCGGGTACCACCCTCGTTTTTTCCCTCTCACCCCCGTGGACTCTCCGGTCCCCGCAGCGCAGGATTTCCTCTCTGAGCTTCAGGCGGTTCACCAGATGGTGCGCTGCTACTTGAATCAGGCGAAGGAGGATTACAAGCGGGTGGCGGACAGGTCTCGCCGTGCGGTGCCGGAATTGGCCGTGGGTGATCGCGTGTGGTTGTCCACGCGGCATCTTCCGTCCCACCGGCCTACGAGGAAGTTGGACCACCGGTATCTGGGGCCGTTCCCTGTGGAGGCCGTTATCAATCCGGTGGCCTATCGCCCGACCCTCCCGCCCTCGATGCGAGTACACCAGGTGTTCCATCGCTCGCTCCTGATCCCTGAGCGGTCGGATTGTCCTCTCCGACGTCCCTCTTCACCCCTGCCGTCGTCGCCTGACGTGCACGCATGGCCATCGCACAGAGTGACCCGGATCCGTGACTCGACATGGCTCAAGGGTCGGTTCCAGTATTTGGTCAACTGGGCGGACGAGGACTCGGACGGGGGGTCCTGAACTGATGCGACGGCTGTGCATGCTCCAGCTTTGGTGTGGGCCTATCATGGACAATTTCCCTCTCGACCGCATCCCGAGCGTCAGGCCCGGGGGAAGGGCCCTGCGGTGAGGGATAGTGTTGTGGCCCAGCCGGTGCCGCTGTCACCAGACTCCGAGAGTGATACTCCATACGAGTCAGCTACAGAAGAGATGTGCGATCCTGGACAGGATTCGGAGGCTGAGCAGGAATCCGAGAGTCTGGTCGGCCACCAGGTGGCGCCAGAGGCATGGAGCAGCGGTGAGAGCGAGAGGAGGAGGACTCCCGTTGCCCTGCCTTGGAGCATCGGAGAGGATAGTGACTCAGGACTTAGTAGGGCGTTTCGGGATGCTCGTTTCCGGCGCGCCTACAAACGCAAGGAGCGTGGGCGTAATTATAGGCAGTAAAGAGCTCTCAGGTGTTGTTGGAAGATGCCCTTTTTAGGTTATAAAAGGGTTGACTCTGGAAAGGCTCTGCGTAGCAATCAACAAAGGACTTTGGACAGCAACTCGAGTCTGGGATCCTGGCAAGCTGGATTGCTGCTTTTGTGTGTTCTGTCTTTGTGAGTTCTGTCTTGGTGGCTTGCTGCCACAAAGCCTCTTGTCTGTTGGTGTAATAAACCTTGTTCCCTTGTACTGTTCCGGAGTGTGTGTACTGTGTGGGCAACGGAGGAAGGGGGGGTCAGAACAATTATGTATCAATGTTTTATACCTAGATGTATTCTATGAGTCTGGAGGGGGGGCATCTGCCACACTTTGCAACTGCCAAAATTTGTATACCTTTCCATTTACCTTTTCCCTTATAAATGTTAAAAAAACCAATAAAATTCTTTTCAAAAAAAAAAAAACTCACAGCCTGTGCGTACACGCACACTTCCAGCCCCACTGCCTCTTTCCTCTTCCTGGATTCCCTCAGACGTTTTAAAACTCACAGCTTGTGCACACACACACACTTTCAGCCCCTCTGCCTCCTCCCTCTTCCTGGATTCATTCAGAGGTTTTTAAAACTCACAGGCGGCTGACGGCGACGGGCAGAGACTGCTCGCCCCGCGCATCCACGGTGGGCTCCCCACCCCTTGGGGGGCACAGGATGCCCCGGAGAGGCATTCTGCCAGAGGAGCGGTGCGGCGGGAGGACCCCTGTATCGGCGGCGGCCGTCGGGGGGCTCTCGCTTCGCTCCAGGCACCGAGGAGCGCGAAGGGGAGACGCGCTGAAGCGTCTTTGCTCTGAGGCTGTCCGGAAGAAAAATAGAAAGCTGAAGGGTGCGGCGGCGATGCGGTGAGGTGTAGACTCCCTTCATACCTATCACCAACTCTAAAACTCGTCAGTTGTGTCTAATTGGAACTTTTGGCTAATTTGGAGAGGTGCAGCTGGAGGGGAGGGGGATTTCCCCCCCCCTCGGACAAGCGGCTAGAAACAAACATGCTCGTAGCCCCAAGGGAAGGAGGAGGGGGAGAGCCAAACCAAAGAGGTCACACTCCAACTAAATGGATCTTCAGATTTAAACCTTTAGGTTTTAAGACAATGGGATCTGGAAGCCTTGGGAACTTTGAATTTTGAAAACTTTATTTGTTGCCTCAGTACCCGAGTTGGCAGGGCAAGATGGCACACTTCCGTTGTCTTCATGAAAGGTGAACTTGACTCCACCTCTTAGCTTCAGGCTTCCGGTCTTTGTCTCCGTGTTATTTGGATAATTCTCTTGTGGATTGTTTGTTTTTGAACTTTCTGGAGTGAAAAACGTCTGTTCCCTGCCAGGGTGATTAGAGAGTTCCCTTGTGCCTGGTCTCTCTACCCCCCCGGACTCCCTTGGCTGCTCTACCACTCTGACTGATTCTTCTCTATACTGACTGGACTCTTTATTACTAACAATGACATCTAAAAGACCACCTCCTGGAAAGTCTGGCATTGCTGCCTCTGCCCCAACATCTGCAACCTCAAGTCCGAGCACACAATCAACATTGACAGCCTTTAAACAAGTTAAAACTACGGACTTGGAGTTTCATCAAATGTTTCAGCAAATTCTACAGGGACAAGAGGAAATAAAGAAACAACTGAAGGAGATGAAAGAAGAAATTAGAGGGAACCAGGAAAAAATTAATAAGAACTCACAGAGACTGCATCTTTTGGAGCAGGGGGCGGCTGAGATGAGGGGGGGGTGGAGGGGGGGCAAAAGGGAAACAAAGAGCTTGACACCCAACAAATGAAAATAGAGTTTGAGAGAATGTCCTTTTATCTTAGGTTTCAGAATGTGATGGAGACAGATGATGAAAACATTAGGGACATCATGACAACTATCTTGGCTGAGTATACCCAGAAAGAAAAACAACAGATGGGGTGGGAAATAGACCTGGTTTATAGAGTGAACTCCGCATATGCTAGAACACACAATGTCCCAAGGGAGGTACACATTAAATTTCTTAGGAAAAGCACAAGAGATGAAATTCTGAATACACAAAGCGGACAAGCCCTGATATACAAAGATAAGGAGATAACCATACTGAAACAGATCCCCAAGAAAGTGAGGGAAAAAAGAAAATATTATTCGCAATTGGCGAATAAATTATACCAGAAGGGGGTGTGGTTTCGTTGGTTGCTGCCTGAAGGTATGTTAATATTCTGGGAGGAGACAAGGGTCAGAATTAATACACCCATAGAGGCGCAGGCCTTTATGGAAAAAAATAAATTACTCCTAGAAAAACCAGAAGACATCCCAGTAGATGCACAAGACACGGGAGGGGCCGGAGCACTGCCAACAGGGGGAGATGGGGCGACATCAAGAAAGCTCAGATCACACAAATAAGTAAGAAAATCCACATGACATAAATTGATTGAAATTACTTATGAATTTACCACACTGACTATATGTTATTATGTAATATTTGAATGCTATGCAAATGTACACCATGAGTCTGGAGGGGGGGTCTACCTACCGCAGTTTGCGGCTGCCACAATTTGTAACTTTCCCCATACCTTTTCCTTTTGTAAAAGACCAAAAAACCAATAAAACTTTGTTTTTTTTTTAAAAAAAATCACAGGCTGTGCAAAGCACACACTTCCAGTCCCTCTGCCTTTTCCCTGTTCCTCCATTCACTCAGACGTTTTAAAACTCACAGCCTGTGCACACACGCACACGTCCACCCCCTCTACCTCGTCCCTCTTCCTGGATTCACTCAGACATTTTAAAACTCACAGCCTGTGCACACGCACACACTTTCAGCCCCTCTGCTTATTCCCTGTTCCTGGATTCACTCAGATGTTTTTAAAACTCACAGGCCGTGCAAAGCACACAGTTCCCGCCGCTCTCCCTCTTCCCTCTTCCTGGATTCACTCAGACGATTTTAAAACTCACAGCCTGTGCACACACAAACACACTTCCAGTCCCTCTCCCTCTTCCCTGTTCCTGCATTCACTCAGACATTTTAAAACTCACAGCCTGTGCACACACGCACACTTCCACCCCCTCTTCCTCTTCTCTCTTCTTGGATTCACTCAGATGTTTTAAAACTCACAGCCTGTGCACACGCAGACACTTCCAGCCCTTCTGCCTCTTCCCTCTTCCTGGATTCACTCAGACATTTTTAAAACTCACAGGCTGTGCACAGCACACACTTTAACCCCTCTGCCTATTCCCTGTTCCTCCATTCACTCAGACGTTTTAAAACTCACAGCCTGTGCACACACGCACAATTCCAGCCCCTCTGCCTCGTCCTTCTTCCTGGATTCACTCAGATGTTTTAAAACTCACAGCCGGAGCAAAGCACACACACTTCCAGTCCCTCTCCCTCTTCCGTGTTCCTCCATTCACTCAGACGTTTTAAAACTCACAGCCTGTGCACACACACACACTTCCAGCCCCACTGCCTCTTCCCTCTTTCTGGATTCCCTCAGACATTTTAAAACTCACAGCCTGTGCACAGCACACACTTTATCCCCTCTGCCTATTCCCTGTTCCTCCATTCACTCAGACGTTTTAAAATTCACAGCCTGTGCACACACGCACAATTCCAGCCCCTCTGCCTCGTCCTTCTTCCTGGATTCACTCAGACGTTTTTAAAACTCACAGGCTTTGCACAGCACACCCTTTATCCCCTCTGCCTCCTCCCTTTTCCTGGATTCATTCAGAGGTTTTTAAAACTCACAGCCTGTGCACACGGACACACTTCCAGCCCCTCTGCTTCTTCCGTGTTCCTGGATTCACTCAGACATTTCTAAAACTCACAGCCTGTGCACATATACACACTTCCAGCCCCTCGGCCTCTTCCCTCTTCCTGGATTTACTCAGACGTTTTAAAACTCACAGCCTGTGCGTACACGCACACTTCCAGCCCCTCTGCCTCTTCCCTCTTCCTGGATTCCCTCAGACGTTTTAAAACTCACAGCCTGTGCACACCCAGACACTTCCAGCCCTTCTGCCTCTTCCCCCTTCTGGGATTCACTCAGATGTTTTAAAACTCACAGCCTGTGCACACGCACACATTTTCAGCCCCTCTGCTTATTCCCTGTTCCTGGATTCACTCAGACGTTTTTAAAACTCACAGGCCGTGCAAAGCACACACTTCCAGCCCCTCGGCTTCTTCCCTCTTCCTGGATTTACTCAGACGTTTTAAAACTCACAGCCTGTGCACACGCACACAATTCCAGCCCCTCTGCCTCTTCCCCCCTCTGGGATTGACTCAGATGTTTTAAAAAAACCGTCCAGTCTCCAACCTTCCCTTTTTAGCGAAGGTTGTAGAGAGTGTGGTGGCACAACAGGTTCCACATCACCTGGAGGAGAATGATTATCTAGACCCGCGCCAGTCCGGCTTCCGACCCGGGCACAGCACGGAGACGGCCTTGGTCGCGTTGGTTGATGATCTCTGGAGGGCCAGAGATAGGGGTTGTTCCTCTATCCTGGTCCTATTAGATCTCTCGGCGGCGTTCGATACCATCGACCATGGTATCCTGTTGCACCGGCTAGAGGGGCTGGGAGTCAGGGGCACCGTTTTACGGTGGTTTGGCTCCTACCTCTCTGGCCGGACGCAACGTGTGTTGGCAGGGGATCAGACATCGACCCTGAGCCCCCTCACATGTGGGGTGCCACAGGGGTCGGTGCTCTCGCCTCTCCTGTTCAACACATACATGAAACCGCTGGGCGAGATCATCCGTGATTTTGGGGTGGGATATCATCTGTATGCTGATGATACTCAGCTATACATTTCCACCCCGAACCACCCCAACGAGGCCGTTGAAATGATCTCCCTGTGTTTGGAGGCCGTACGGGTCTGGATGGATGGCAACCGACTAAAACTCAACCCTTCCAAGACGGAGTGGCTGTGGCTTCCGGCCTCCCGGTTCAACCAGTTGCTTCCATCTCTGGCCATTGGGGGCGAGCAACTGGCCCCCGTGGAACGGGTGCGCAATTTGGGCATCCTCCTGGATGCCCGGCTGTCCATGGATGACCATGTAACAGCCGTGGCAAGGGGGGCGTTCCATCAGGTTCGCCTGATGCGCCAATTGCGCCCCTTATTGGACCAGGATGCCCTACGCACAGTCACCCATGCGCTGGTGACGTCTCGCCTGGACTACTGCAATGCTCTCTACATGGGGCTTCCCTTGAGATGCACTCGGAGACTGCAGTTGGTCCAGAATGCGGCTGCGCGGGTGATTATGGGGAGGACTAGATACTCCCCTGTAACACCTCTCCTGCGCGAGCTGCACTGGCTTCCTGTAGTCTACCGAGTGCGTTTCAAGGTTTTGATTACGATCTTTAAAACGCTTCATGGCACAGGACCTAGTTACATGCAGGATCGCATCCTGCCCCATACATCCCTATGACCAATCCGCTCACACAGAGAGGGACCTCTCCGGGTGCCGTCCACTAAACAGTGTCGGGGGGCGACACCCAGGAGCAGAGCCTTCTCTGTGATGGGCCCAGCCCTGTGGAATGACCTCCCCCGTGACATCAGGACTACTTCCGATCTCCGCTCCTTCCGTGTACAGCTGAAGACCCACCTCTTTCAATTATCTGGCCTGGCTCAACCGTAATTTTTTTCTTATTCCTCCTGACAGTCCTTTTAAATTTTTAAATTGTGTTATTATTAATGGGGTATTTTAATGGTGATTTTTAACTGTCCAAATGTGATGTAATTTGTTACCTCCTCCGTGCATGTATGTCTTTGTATATGTGTGTATTTGGATGTTTATGTGTTTGCACATATGTTTTATGTTTTATATGTTTTATTGTACGCCGCCCCGAGTCCTGCTTGGAGAGGGAGCGGCTAATAAATTCAAATTTATTATTATTATTATTATTATTAAAACTCACAGCCTGTGCACACCCAGACACTTCCAGCCCTTCTGCCTCTTCCCCCTTCTGGGATTCACTCAGATGTTTTAAAACTCACAGCCTGTGCACACGCACACACTTTCAACCCCTCTGCTTCTTCCCTGGTCCTGGATTCACTCAGACGTTTTTAAAACTCACAGGCCGTGCAAAGCATACAGTTCAAGGCCCTCTGCCTCTTCCCTCTTCCTGGATTCACTCAGACGTTTTTAAAACTCACAGCCTGTACACACACACACACACACACACTTCCAACCCCTCTGCCACTTCCCTCTTCCTGGATTCACTCAGAGGTTTTTGAAACTCACAGCCTGTGCACACGCAGACACTTCCAGCCCCTCTGCCTCTTCCCTCTTCCTGGATTCACTCAGACATTTTTAAAACTCACAGGCTGTGCACAGCACACACTTTCAACCCCTCTGCTTCTTCCCTGTTCCTGGATTCACTCAGACGTATTTAAAACTCACAGGCCGTGCAAAGCACACAGTTCCAGCCCCTCTGCCTCTTCCCTCTTCCTGGATTCACTTAGATGTTTTTGAAACTCACAGCCTGTGCACACGCACACAATTCCAGCCCCTCTGCCTCTTCCCCCCTCTGGGATTGACTCAGATGTTTTAAAACTCACAGCCTGTGCACACACGGACACTTCCAGCCCCTCTGCCTCTTCCCTCTTCCTGGATTCACTCAGACATTTTTAAAACTCACAGGCTTTGCACAGCACACCCTTTATCCCCTCTGCCTCCTCCCTTTTCCTGGATTCATTCAGAGGTTTTTAAAACTCACAGCCTGTGCACACGGACACACTTCCAGCCCCTCTGCTTCTTCCGTGTTCCTGGATTCACTCAGACATATCTAAAACTCACAGCCTGTGCACATATACACACTTCCAGCCCCTCTGCCTCTTCCCTCTTCCTGGATTCCCTCAGACGTTTTAAAACTCACAGCCTGTGCACACCCAGACACTTCCAGCCCTTCTGCCTCTTCCCCCTTCTGGGATTCACTCAGATGTTTTAAAACTCACAGCCTGTGCACACGCACACACTTTCAGCCCCTCTGCTTATTCCCTGTTCCTGGATTCACTCAGACGTTTTTAAAACTCACAGGCCGTGCAAAGCACACAGTTCCCGCCCCTCTCCCTCTTCCCTCTTCCTGGATTCACTCAGACGATTTTAAAACTCACAGCCTGTGCACACACAAACACACTTCCAGTCCCTCTCCCTCTTCCCTGTTCCTGCATTCATTCAGACACTTTTAAAACTCACAGGCCGTGCAAAGCACACACTTCCAGCCCCTCTGCCTCTTCCCTCTTCCTGGATTCACTCAGACGTTTTTAAAACTCACAGCCTGTACACACACACACACACACACACTTCCAACCCCTCTGCCACTTCCCTCTTCCTGGATTCACTCAGAGGTTTTTGAAACTCACAGCCTGTGCACACGCAGACACTTCCAGCCCCTCTGCCTCTTCCCTCTTCCTGGATTCACTCAGACATTTTTAAAACTCACAGGCTGTGCACAGCACACACTTTCAACCCCTCTGCTTCTTCCCTGTTCCTGGATTCACTCAGACGTATTTAAAACTCACAGGCCGTGCAAAGCACACAGTTCCAGCCCCTCTGCCTCTTCCCTCTTCCTGGATTCACTTAGATGTTTTTGAAACTCACAGCCTGTGCACACGCACACAATTCCAGCCCCTCTGCCTCTTCCCCCCTCTGGGATTGACTCAGATGTTTTAAAACTCACAGCCTGTGCACACACGGACACTTCCAGCCCCTCTGCCTCTTCCCTCTTCCTGGATTCACTCAGACATTTTTAAAACTCACAGGCTTTGCACAGCACACCCTTTATCCCCTCTGCCTCCTCCCTTTTCCTGGATTCATTCAGAGGTTTTTAAAACTCACAGCCTGTGCACACGGACACACTTCCAGCCCCTCTGCTTCTTCCGTGTTCCTGGATTCACTCAGACATATCTAAAACTCACAGCCTGTGCACATATACACACTTCCAGCCCCTCTGCCTCTTCCCTCTTCCTGGATTCCCTCAGACGTTTTAAAACTCACAGCCTGTGCACACCCAGACACTTCCAGCCCTTCTGCCTCTTCCCCCTTCTGGGATTCACTCAGATGTTTTAAAACTCACAGCCTGTGCACACGCACACACTTTCAGCCCCTCTGCTTATTCCCTGTTCCTGGATTCACTCAGACGTTTTTAAAACTCACAGGCCGTGCAAAGCACACAGTTCCCGCCCCTCTCCCTCTTCCCTCTTCCTGGATTCACTCAGACGATTTTAAAACTCACAGCCTGTGCACACACAAACACACTTCCAGTCCCTCTCCCTCTTCCCTGTTCCTGCATTCATTCAGACACTTTTAAAACTCACAGGCCGTGCAAAGCACACACTTCCAGCCCCTCTGCCTCTTCCCTCTTCCTGGATTCACTCAGACGTTTTTAAAACTCACAGCCTGTCCACACACACACACACACACACACACTTCCAACCCCTCTGCCACTTCCCTCTTCCTGGATTCACTCAGATGTTTTTGAAACTCACAGCCTGTGCACACGCACACAATTCCAGCCCCTCTGCCTCTTCCCCCCTCTGGGATTGACTCAGATGTTTTAAAACTCACAGCCTGTGCACACACGGACACTTCCAGCCCCTCTGCCTCTTCCCTCTTCCTGGATCCACTCAGACATTTTAAAACTCACAGCCTGTGCACAAGCACACATTTTCAGCCAATCTACTTCTTCCCTGTTCCTGGATTCAATTAGAGTTTTTGAAACTCACAGCCTGTGCACAAACACACATACACTTCCAGCCCCACTGCCTCTTCCCTCTTCCTGAACTCACTCAGACGTTTTAAAACTCACAGCCTGTGCACATGCACACACCTCCAGCCCTTCTGCCTCTTCCCTCCTCCTGGAATCACTCAGACATTTTTAAAAATCACAGCCTGTGCACACACACACACACTTCCAGCCCCTCTGCCTCTTCCCTCTTCTAGGATTCACTCAGAGGTTTTTAAAACTCACAGCCTGTGCACACACACACACACACTTTCAGCCCCTCTGCCTCCTCCCTCTTCCTGAATTCACTCAGACGTTTTAAAACTCACAGCCTGTGCACAGGCACACAATTCCAGCCCCTCTGCTTCTTCCCTGTTCCTGGATTCAATTAGAGTTTTTGAAACTCACAGCCTGTGCGCACACACACATACACTTCCAGCCCCACTGCCTCTTCCCTCTTCCTGAACTCACTCAGACGTTTTAAAACTCACAGGCTCTGCATACGGACACACTTCCAGCCCCTCTGCTTCTTCCCTGTTCCTGGATTCACTCAGACATTTTTAAAACTCACAACCTGTGCACACGGACACACTTTCAAACCCTCTGCTTCTTCCCTTTTCCTGGATTCACTCAGACGCTTTTAAAACTCACAGGCCGTGCAAAGCACACAGTTCCAGCCCCTCTGCCTCTTCCCTCTTCCTGGATTCACTTAGATGTTTTTGAAACTCACAGCCTGTGCACACGCACACAATTCCAGACCCTCTGCCTCTTCCCCCCTCTGGGATTGACTCAGATGTTTTAAAACTCACAGCCTGTGCACACACGGACACTTCCAGCCCCTCTGCCTCTTCCCTCTTCCTGGATTCACTCAGACATTTTTAAAACTCACAGGCTTTGCACAGCACACCCTTTATCCCCTCTGCCTCCTCCCTTTTCCTGGATTCATTCAGAGGTTTTTAAAACTCACAGCCTGTGCACACGGACACACTTCCAGCCCCTCTGCTTCTTCCGTGTTCCTGGATTCACTCAGACATTTCTAAAACTCACAGCCTGTGCACATATACACACTTCCAGCCCCTCTGCCTCTTCCCTCTTCCTGGATTCCCTCAGACGTTTTAAAACTCACAGCCTGTGCACACCCAGACACTTCCAGCCCTTCTGCCTCTTCCCCCTTCTGGGATTCACTCAGATGTTTTAAAACTCACAGCCTGTGCACACGCACACACTTTCAGCCCCTCTGCTTATTCCCTGTTCCTGGATTCACTCAGACGTTTTTAAAACTCACAGGCCGTGCAAAGCACACAGTTCCAGCCCCTCTCCTTCTTCCCTCTTCCTGGATTCACTCAGACGATTTTAAAACTCACAGCCTGTGCACACACAAACACACTTCCAGTCCCTCTCCCTCTTCCCTGTTCCTGCATTCATTCAGACATTTTAAAACTCACAGCCTGTGCACACACGCACACTTCCACCCCCTCTTCCTCTTCCCTCTTCCTGGATTCACTCAGACGTTTTTAAAACTCACAGCCTGTCCACACACACACACACACACACTTCCAACCCCTCTGCCACTTCCCTCTTCCTGGATTCACTCAGAGGTTTTTGAAACTCACAGCCTGTCACACGCAGACACTTCCAGCCCTTCTGCCCCTTCCCTCTTCCTGGATTCACTCAGACATTTTTAAAACCCACAGGCTGTGCACAACACACACTATAGCCCCTCTGCCTCTTCCCTCTTCCTAGATTAATTCAGAGGTTTTTAAAACTCACAGCCAGAGCAAAGCACAAACACTTCCAGTCCCTCTGCCTATTCCCTGTTCCTCCATTCACTCAGACGTTTTAAAACTCACAGCCTGTGCACACACGCACAATTCCAGCCCCTCTGCCTCGTCCTTCTTCCTGGATTCACTCAGACGTTTTAAAACTCACAGCCTGTGCACACACGCACACTTCCACCCCCCCTGCCTCTTCCCTCTTCTTAGATTAACTAAGATGTTTTAAAACTCACAGCCTGTTCACACGCAGACAATTCCAGCCCCTCGGCCGCTTCCCTCTTCTTGGATTCAATTTGAGTTTTTAAAACTCACAGCCTGTGCGCGCACAAACACACACACTTCCAGCCCCTCTGCTTCTTCCCTCTTCCTGGATTCACTCAGACATTTTTAAAACTCACAGGCTGTGCACAACACACACTATAGCCCCTCTGCCTCTTCCCTCTTCCTGGATTCATTCAGAGGTTTTTAAAACTCACAGCCGGAGCAAAGTACAAACACTTCCAGTCCCTCTGCCTATTCCCTGTTCCTCCATTCACTCAGACGTTTTAAAACTCACAGCCTGAGCACACATGCACACACTTCCAGCCCCTCTGCCTCTTCCCTCTTCCTGGATTCACTAAGACATTTTTAAAACTCACATCCTGTGCAAACACACACACACTTTCAGCCCCTCTGCTTCTTCCCTGTTCCTGGATTCATTCAGAGGTTTTTAAAACTCACAGCCTGAGCAAAGCAAGCACACTTCCAGCCCCTCTGCCTCTTCCCCCCTCTGGGATTCACTCAGATGTTTTAAAACTCACAGCCTGTGCACACCCAGACACTTCCAGCCCTTCTGCCTCTTCCCCCTTCTGGGATTCACTCAGATGTTTTAAAACTCACAGCCTGTGCACACGCACACACTTTCAACCCCTCTGCCTCTTCCCTCTTCCTGGATTCACTCAGATGTTTTAAAAATCACAGCCTGTGCACACGGACACATTTTCAACCCCTCTGCTTCTTCCCTGTTCCTGGATTCACTCAGATGTTTTTAAAACTCACAGGCCGTGAAAAGCACTCAGTTCCAGGCCCTCTGCCTCTTCCCTCTTCCTGCATTCAGTCAGACGTTTTAAAACTCACAAGCTGTGCACAGACACGCACACACTTCCTGTCCCTCTGCCTCTTCCCACTTCCCGGATTCACTCAGACGCTTTAAAACTCACAGTCTGTGCACACACAAACATTTCTATCCCCTCGGCCTCTTCCCTCTTCCTGGATTCAATTTGAGTTTTTAAAACTCAAAGCCTGTGCAAACACACACACTTCCAGCCCCTCTCCTAATTCCCTTTTCCTGGATTCACTCAGACATTTTTAAAACTCACAGGCTTTGCACAGCACACCCTTTATCCCCTCTGCCTCCTCCCTTTTCCTGGATTCATTCAGAGGTTTTTAAAACTCAAACCTTTGCACACACACACACACACCTCCAGGCCTTCTGCCTCTTCCCTCTTCCTGGATTCACTCTGACATTTTTAAAACTCAGAGGCTGTGCAAAGCACACAGTTCCAGCGCCTCTGCCTCTTCCCTCTTCCTGGATTCACTCAGAAGTTTTTAAAACTCACAGCCTGTACACACACACATACACACACACACACACTTCCAACCCCTCTGCCACTTCCCTCTTCCTGGATTCACTCAGAGGTTTTTAAAACTCACAGCCTGTGCCCATGCACACACTTCCAGCCCCTCTGCATCTTCCCTCTTCTTGGATTCACTCAGATGTTTTAAAACTCACAGCCTGTGCACACGCAGACACTTCCAGCCCCTCTGCCTCTTCCCTCTTCCTAAATTCACCCAGACATTTTTAAAACTCACAGCCTGTCCACACACACACACACACACTTCCAGTCCCTCTGTCTCTTCCCTGTTCCTGCATTCACTCAGACGATATAAAACTCACAGCCTGTGCACACTCGCACAATTCCAACCCCTCTGCCTCTTCCCTGTTCCTCCATTCACTCAGACGTTTTAAAACTCACAGCCTGTGCACACACGCACACTTCCAGCCCCTCAGCCTGTTCCCTCTTCCTGCATTCAATTAGAGTTTTTAAAACTCACAGCCTGTGCACATGCACACAATTCCAGCCCCTCTGCCTCTTCCCTCCTCCTGGATTCACTCAGACGTTTTTAAGACTCACAGCCTGTTGAAACAAACAAACTTCCTGCACATTTGCTTCTTCCCTCTTCCTGAATTCACTCAGATGTTTTAAAACCCACAGTCTGTGCACACACGGAAACTTCCAGTCCCTCTGCCTCTTCCTTCTTCCTGAATTCACTCAGACATTTTAAAACTCACAAGCTGTGCACACGCACACATTTCCAACCCCTGAGCCTCTCACCTCTTCCTGGTTTCACTCAGACGTTTCTAAAACTCACAGCCTGTGCAAAGCACACATACACTTCCAGCCCCACTGCCTCTTCCCTCTTCCTGAACTCACTCAGACATTTTTAAAACTCACAGCCTGTGCACACGGACACACTTTCAAACCCTCTGCTTCTTCCCTGTTCCTGGATTCACTCAGACGCTTTTAAAACTCACAGGCCGTGCAAAGCACACACTTCCTGCCCCTCTGCCTCTTCCCTCTTCCTGGATTCACTCAGATATTTTTAAAACTCACAGGCTGTGCTCAGCACACACTTTATCCACTCTGACTCGTCCCTGTTCCTGGATTCACTCAGACATTTTTAAAACTCACAGCCTGTGCACACGGACACACTTTTAAACCCTCTGCTTCTTCCCTGTTCCTGGATTCGCTCAGACGTTTTAAAACTCACAGCCTGTGCACACATGGACAATTCCAGCCCGTCTGCCTCTTCCCTCTTCCTGGATTCACTCAGACATTTTTAAAACTCACAGGCTTTGCACAGCACACCCTTTATCCCCTCTGCCTCCTCCCTTTTCCTGGATTCATTCAGAGGTTTTTAAAACTCACAGCCTGTGGGTACACGCACACTTCCAGCACCAGTGCCTCTTCCCTCTTCCTGGATTCCCTCAGACGTTTTAAAACTCACAGCCTGTGCACATGCACACACTTCCAGCCCTTCTGCCTCTTCCCTCCTCCTGGAATCACTCAGACATTTTTAAAACTCACAGCCTGTGCACACACACACACTTCCAGCCCCTCTGCCTCTTCCCTCTTCTAGGATTCACTTAGAGGTTTTTAAAACTCACAGCCTGTGCACACACACACACTTTCAGCCCCTCTGCCTCCTCCCTCTTCCTGAATTCACTCAGACGTTTTAAACTTCACAGCCTGTGCACACACACACAATTCCAGTCCCTCTGCCTCTTCCCCCCTCTGGGATTCACTCAGATGTTTTAAAACTCACAGCCTGTACACACCCAGACACTTCCAGCCCTTCTGCCTCTTCCCCCTTCTGGGATTCACTCAGATGTTTTTAAAACTCACAGCCTGTCCAAACACACACACACACACTTCCAACCCCTCTGCCACTTCCCTCTTCCTGGATTCACTCAGACATTTTAAAACTCACAGCCCATGCACATATACACACTTCCAGCCTCTCTGCTTCTTCCCAGTTCCTGGATTCACTCAGAGGTTTTTAAAACTCACAGCCTGCACAAAGCACACACACTTCCCGCCTCTCTGCTTCTTCCCTGTTCCTGCATTCACTCAGATGTTTTAAAACTCACAGCCTGTGCACACGAACACACTTCCAGCCCATCTGCCTCTTCCTCCTTCTGGGATTCACTCTGATGTTTTTAAAACTCACAGCCTGTCCACACACACACACACACACACACACTTCCAACCCCTCTGCCACTTCCCTCTTCCTGGATTCACTCAGAGGTTTTTAAAACTCACAGCATGTGCACACGCAGACACTTCCAGCCCCTCTACCTCTTCCCTCTTCCTGGATTCCCTCAGACATTTTTAAACTCACAGCCTGTGCACACACGGACAATTCCAGCCCCTCTGCCTCGTCCCTCTTCCTCTATTCACTCAGACATTTTAAAACTCACAGCCTGTGCACAAGCACACACTTTCAGCCCCTCTACTTCTTCCCTGTTCCTGGATTCACTCAGACGTTTTAAAACTCACAGCCTGTGCACACGCAGACATTTCCAGCCCCTCTGCCTCTTCCCTGTTCCTGGATTCACTCAGAGGTTTTTAAAACTCACAGCCTGTGCAAAGCACAAACACATCCAGCCCCTCTGCCACTTCTCTCTTCCTGGATTCACTCAGACGTTTTTAAAACTCACAGCCTATGCACACACTTTCAGCCCCTCTGCTTCTTCCCTGTTCCTGAATTCACTCAGACGTTTTTAAAACTCACAGGCCGTGCAAAGCACACAGTTCCAGCCCCTCTGCCTCTTCCATGTTCCTGCATTCACTCAGATGTCTTAAAACTCACAGCCTGTGCACACACGCACACTTCCAGCCCCTCTGCCTCTTCCCTCATCCTGGATTCACTCAGACATTTTTAAAACTCCCAGGCTATGCACATGCGCACACTTCCAGCCCTTCTGCCTCTTCCCTCTTCCTGAATTCACTCAGACATTTTAAAACTCACAGCCTGTGCAAAGCACCCACACTTCCAGCCCCTCTGCCCCTTCACTCTTCCTGGATTAATTCAGAGGTTTTTAAAACTCACAGCCTCTGCAAAGCATACACACTTGCAGCCCCTTTACCTCTTTCCTGTTCCTCCATTCACTCAGATCTTTTAAAACTCACAGCCTGTGCACACACGCACACTTCCAGCCCTACTGTCTCTTCCCTCTTCCTGCATTCAGTCAGACGTTTTAAAACTCACAGCTTGTACACACACACACTTCCAGCCCCTCTGCTTCTTCCCTGTTCCTGGATTCACTCAGAGGTTTTTAAAACTCACAGGCTATGCACAGCACAAACTTCCAGCCCCTCTGCCCTTTCACTCTTCCTAGATTCATTCAGAGGTTTTTAAAACTCACAGCCTGTGCAAAGCACCCACACTTCCAGCCCCTCTGCCCCTTCACTCTTCCTGGATTAATTCAGAGGTTTTTAAAACTCACAGCCTCTGCAAAGCATACACACTTGCAGCCCCTTTACCTCTTTCCTGTTCCTCCATTCACTCAGATCTTTTAAAACTCACAGCCTGTGCACACACGCACACTTCCAGCCCTACTGTCTCTTCCCTCTTCCTGCATTCAGTCAGACGTTTTAAAACTCACAGCTTGTACACACACACACTTCCAGCCCCTCTGCCTCTTCCCTCATCCTGGATTCACTCAGACATTTTTAAAACTCCCAGGCTATGCACATGCGCACACTTCCAGCCCTTCTGCCTCTTCCCTCCTCCTGGATTCACTCAGACGTTTTAAAACTCACAGCCTGTGCACACACAAACACTTCCAGCCCCTCTGCTTCTTCCCTGTTCCTGCATTCACTCAGATGTTTTTAAAACTCACAGGCCGTGGAAAGCACACACACTTCCTGCCCTTTGCCTCTTCCCTGTTCCTGCATTCACTCAGACGTTTTAAAACTCACAGCCTTTGCACACACGCACACTTCCAGCCCCTCTACTTCTTCCCTCTTCCTGGATTCCCTCAGACACTTTTAAAACTCACAGGCCGTACAAAGCATACAGTTCCTGCCCCACTGCCTCTTCCCTCTTCCTGCATTCAGTCAGACGTTTCAAAACTCACAGCTTGTACAAACACACACTTCCAGTCCCTTTGCCTCTTCCCTGTTCCTGGATTCACTCAGACATTTTAAAAACTCACAGCCTGTGCAAAGCATACACACTTCCAGCCCCTCTGCCTCTTCCCTCTTCCTGAATTCACTCAGACATTTTAAAACTCACAGCCTGTGCAAAGCACCCACACTTCCAGCCCCTCTGCCCCTTCACTCTTCCTGGATTCATTCAGAGGTTTTTAAAACTCACAGCCTCTGCAAAGCATACACACTTGCAGCCCCTTTACCTCTTTCCTGTTCCTCCATTCACTCAGATCTTTTAAAACTCACAGCCTGTGCACAAACAGACACTTCCAGCCCCTCTGCCTCATCTCTCTTCCTGCATTCACTCAGACGTTTTAAAACTCACAGCTTGTACACACACACACTTCCAGCCACTCTGCCTCTTCCCTCTTCCTGGATTCACTCAGACATTTTTAAAACTCCCAGGGTATGGACATGCACACACTTCCAGCCCTTCTGCCTCTTCCCTCCTCCTGGATTCACTCAGACGTTTTAAAACTCACAGCCTGTGCACACACACACACTTCCAGCCCCTCTACTTCTTCCCTGTTCCTGGATTCACTCAGACGTTTTAAAACTCACAGCCTGTGCACACGCAGACATTTCCAGCCCCTCTGCCTCTTCCCTGTTCCTGGATTCACTCAGAGGTTTTTAAAACTCACAGCCTGTGCAAAGCACAAACACATCCAGCCCCTCTGCCACTTCTCTCTTCCTGGATTCACTCAGACGTTTTTAAAACTCACAGCCTATGCACACACTTTCAGCCCCTCTGCTTCTTCCCTGTTCCTGAATTCACTCAGACGTTTTTAAAACTCACAGGCCGTGCAAAGCACACAGTTCCAGCCCCTCTGCCTCTTCCATGTTCCTGCATTCACTCAGATGTTTTAAAACTCACAGCCTGTGCACACACGCACACTTCCAGCCCCACTGTCTCTTCCCTCTTCCTGCATTCAGTCAGACGTTTTAAAACTCACAGCTTGTACACACACACACTTCCAGCCCCTCTGCTTCTTCCCTGTTCCTGGATTCACTCAGAGGTTTTTAAAACTCACAGGCTATGCACAGCACAAACTTCCAGCCCCTCTGCCATTTCACTCTTCCTAGATTCATTCAGAGGTTTTTAAAACTCACAGCCTGTGCAAAGCATACACACTTGCAGCCCCTCTGCCTCTTTCCTGTTCCTCCATTCACTCAGATCTTTTAAAACTCACAGCCTGGGCACAAACACACACTTCCAGCCCCTCTGCCTCATCTCTCTTTCTGCATTCACTCAGACGTTTTAAAACTCACAGCTTGTACACACACACACTTCCAGTCCCTTTGCCTCTTCCCTGTTCCTGGATTCACTCAGACATTTTTAAAACTCACAGCCTGTGCAAAGCATACACACTTCCAGCCCCTCTGCCTCTTCCCTCTTCCTGAATTCACTCAGACATTTTAAAACTCACAGCCTGTGCAAAGCACCCACACTTCCAGCCCCTCTGCCCCTTCACTCTTCCTGGATTCATTCAGAGGTTTTTAAAACTCACAGCCTCTGCAAAGCATACACACTTGCAGCCCCTTTACCTCTTTCCTGTTCCTCCATTCACTCAGATCTTTTAAAACTCACAGCCTGTGCACAAACAGACACTTCCAGCCCCTCTGCCTCATCTCTCTTCCTGCATTCACTCAGACGTTTTAAAACTCACAGCTTGTACACACACACACTTCCAGCCACTCTGCCTCTTCCCTCTTCCTGGATTCACTCAGACATTTTTAAAACTCACAGCTTGTACACACACACACTTCCAGCCCCTCTGCCTCTTCCCTCATCCTGGATTCACTCAGACATTTTTAAAACTCCCAGGCTATGCACATGCGCACACTTCCAGCCCTTCTGCCTCTTCCCTCTTCCTGAATTCACTCAGACATTTTAAAACTCACAGCCTGTGCAAAGCACCCACACTTCCAGCCCCTCTGCCCCTTCACTCTTCCTGGATTCATTCAGAGGTTTTTAAAACTCACAGCCTGTGCAAAGCATAAACACTTCCAGCCCCTCTGCCTCATCTCTCTTCCTGCATTCACTCAGACGTTTTAAAACTCACAGCTTGTACACACACACACTTCCAGCCCCTCTGCCTCTTCCCTCATCCTGGATTCACTCAGACATTTTTAAAACTCCCAGGCTATGCACATGCGCACACTTCCAGCCCTTCTGCCTCTTCCCTCCTCCTGGATTCACTCAGACGTTTTAAAACTCACAGCCTGTGCACACACAAACACTTCCAGCCCCTCTGCTTCTTCCCTGTTCCTGCATTCACTCAGACGTTTTAAAACTCACAGCCTTTGCACACACGCACACTTCCAGCCCCTCTACTTCTTCCCTCTTCCTGGATTCCCTCAGACGCTTTTAAAACTCACAGGCCGTACAAAGCATACAGTTCCTGCCCCACTGCCTCTTCCCTCTTCCTGCATTCAGTCAGACGTTTCAAAACTCACAGCTTGTACACACACACACTTCCAGTCCCTTTGCCTCTTCCCTGTTCCTGGATTCACTCAGACATTTTAAAAACTCACAGCCTGTGCAAAGCATACACACTTCCAGCCCCTCTGCCTCTTCCCTCTTCCTGAATTCACTCAGACATTTTAAAACTCACAGCCTGTGCAAAGCACCCACACTTCCAGCCCCTCTGCCCCTTCACTCTTCCTGGATTCATTCAGAGGTTTTTAAAACTCACAGCCTCTGCAAAGCATACACACTTGCAGCCCCTTTACCTCTTTCCTGTTCCTCCATTCACTCAGATCTTTTAAAACTCACAGCCTGTGCACAAACAGACACTTCCAGCCCCTCTGCCTCATCTCTCTTCCTGCATTCACTCAGACGTTTTAAAACTCACAGCTTGTACACACACACACTTCCAGCCACTCTGCCTCTTCCCTCTTCCTGGATTCACTCAGACATTTTTAAAACTCCCAGGGTATGGACATGCACACACTTCCAGCCCTTCTGCCTCTTCCCTCCTCCTGGATTCACTCAGACGTTTTAATACTCACAGCGTGTGCACACACGCACACTTCCAGCCCCTCTACTTCTTCTCTCTTCCTGGATTCACTCAGACGTTTTGAAAACTCACAGCCTATGCACACACTTTCAGCCCCTCTGCTTCTTCCCTGTTCCTGAATTCGCTCAGACGTTTTTAAAACTCACATCCTGTGCACAAACACACACTTCCAGCCCCTCTGCCTCATCTCTCTTCCTGCATTCACTCAGACGTTTTAAAACTCACAGCTTGTACAAACACACACTTCCAGCCCCTCTGCCTCTTCCCTCTTCCTGGATTCACTCAGACATTTTTAAAACTCACAGCCTGTGCACACACAAACACTTCCAGCCACTCTGCTTCTTCCCTGTTCCTGCATTCACTCAGATGTTTTTAAAACTCACAGGCCGTGGAAAGCACACAGTTCCAGCCCCTCTGCCTCTTCCCTCCTCCTGGATTCACTCAGATGTTTTAAAACTCACAGCCTGTGCACACACAAACACTTCCAGCCCCTCTGCTTCTTCCCTGTTCCTGCATTCACTCAGATGTTTTTAAAACTCACAGGCCGTGGAAAGCACACAGTTCCAGCCCCTCTGCCTCTTCCCTCCTCCTGGATTCACTCAGATGTTTTAAAACTCACAGCCTGTGCACACACAAACACTTCCAGCCCCTCTGCTTCTTCCCTGTTCCTGCATTCACTCAGATGTTTTTAAAACTCACAGGACGTGGAAAGCACACAGTTCCAGCCCCTCTGCCTCTTCCCTCTTCCTGGATTCACTCAGACATTTTTAAAACTCACAGCCTGTGCAAAGCACACACACTTCCTACCCCTTTGCCTCTTCCCTCTTCCTGGAGTCACTCAGACATTTTTAAAACTCACAGCCTGTGCAAAGCACACACACTTCCAGCCCCTCTGCCTCTTCCCTCCTCCTGGATTCACTCAGACGTTTTTAAAACTCACAGCCTGTGCAAAGCACACACACTTCCTGCCCCTTTGCCTTTTCCCTGTTCCTGCATTCACTCAGACATTTTAAAACTCACAGCCTTTGCACACACGCACACTTCCAGCCCCTCTACTTCTTCCCTGTTCCTGGATTCCCTCAGACATTTTTAAAACTCACAGGCCGTACAAAGCATACAGTTCCTGCCCCACTGCCTCTTCCCTCTTCCTGCATTCAGTCAGACGTTTCAAAACTCACAGCTTGTACACACACACACTTCCAGTCCCTTTGCCTCTTCCCTGTTCCTGGATTCACTCAGACATTTTAAAACTCACAGCCTGTGCAAAGCATACACACTTCCAGCCCCTCTGCTTCTTCCCTGTTCCTCCATTCACTCAGATCTTTTAAAACTCACAGCCTGTGCACAAACACACACTTCCGGCCCCTCTGCCTCATCTTTCTTCCTGCATTCACTCAGACGTTTTAAAACTCACAGCTTGTACACAAACACACATCCAGCCCCTCTGCCTCTTCCCACTTCCTGGATTCTCTCAGACATTTTTAAAACTCCCAGGCTATGCACATGCGCACACTTCCAGCCCTTCTGCCTCTTCCCTCCTCCTGGATTCACTCAGACGTTTTAAAACTCAAAGCCTGTGCACACACACACACACTTCCAGCCCCTCTGCTTCTTCCCTGTTCCTGGATTCACTCAGAGGTTTTTAAAACTCACAGGCTATGCACAGCACAAACTTCCAGGCCCTCTGCCCTTTCACTCTTCCTAGATTCATTCAGAGGTTTTTAAAACTCACAGCCTGTGCAAAGCATAAACACTTGCAGCCCCTCTGCCTCTTTCCTGTTCCTCCATTCACTCAGATCTTTTAAAACTCACAGCCTGTGCACAAACACACGCTTCCAGCCCCTCTGCCTCATCTCTCTTCCTGCATTCACTCAGACGTTTTAAAACTCACAGCTTGTACACACAAACACTTCCAGCCCCTCTGCCTCTTCCCACTTCCTGGATTCTCTTAGACATTTTTAAAACTCCCAGGCTATGCACATGTGCACACTTCCAGCCCTTCTGCTCTTCCCTCCTCCTGGATTCACTCAGACGTTTTAAAACTCAAAGCCTGTGCACACACACACACTTCCAGCCCCTCTGCTTCTTCCCTGTTCCTGGATTCACTCAGAGGTTTTTAAAACTCACAGGCTATGCACAGCACAAACTTCCAGGCCCTCTGCCCTTTCACTCTTCCTAGATTCATTCAGAGGTTTTTAAAACTCACAGCCTGTGCAAAGCATACACACTTGCAGCCCCTCTGCCTCTTTCCTGTTCCTCCATTCACTCAGATCTTTTAAAACTCACAGCCTGTGCACACACACACACACACTTCCAGCCCCTCTGCCTCTTCCCTCTTCTTGGATTCCCTCAGACATTTTTAAAACTCCCAGGCTATGCACATGCGCACACTTCCAGCCCTTCTGCCTTTTCCCTCCTCCTGGATTCACTCAGACGTTTTAAAACTCACAGCCTGTGCACACACAAACACTTCCAGCCACTCTGCTTCTTCCCTGTTCCTGCATTCACTCAGATGTTTTTAAAACTCACAGGCCGTGGAAAGCACACAGTTCCAGCCCCTCTGCCTCTTCCCTCTTCCTGGATTCACTCAGACATTTTTAAAACTCACAGCCTGTGCAAAGCACACACACTTCCTGCCCCTTTGCCTCTTCCCTCTTCCTGGATTCACTCAGACATTTTTAAAACTCACAGCCTGTGCAAAGCACACACACTTCCTGCCCCTTTGCCTCTTCCCTGTTCCTGCATTCACTCAGACATTTTAAAACTCACAGCCTTTGCACACACGCACACTTCCAGCCCCTCTACTTCTTCCCTGTTCCTGGATTCCCTCAGACGTTTTTAAAACTCACAGGCCGTACAAAGTATACAGTTCCAGCCCCACTGCCTCTTCCCTCTTCCTGCATTCAGTCAGACGTTTCAAAACTCACAGCTTGTACACACACACACTTCCAGTCCCTTTGCCTCTTCCCTGTTCCTGGATTCACTCAGACATTTTAAAAACTCACAGCCTGTGCAAAGCATACACACTTCCAGCCCCTCTGCCTCTTCCGTCTTCCTGAATTCACTCAGACATTTTAAAACTCACAGCCTGTGCAAAGCATACACACTTCCAGCCCCTCTGCCTCTTCCCTCTTCCTGAATTCACTCAGACATTTTAAAACTCACAGCCTGTGCACACACACACACTTCCAGCCCCTCTGCTTCTTCCCTGTTCCTCCATTCACTCAGATCTTTTAAAACTCACAGCCTGTGCACAAACACACACTTCCAGCCCCTCTGCCTCATCTTTCTTCCTGCATTCACTCAGACGTTTTAAAACTCACAGCCTGTGCACACACGCACACTTCCAGCCCCTCTACTTCTTCCCTGTTCCTGGATTCACTCAGACGTTTTAAAACTCACAGCCTGTGCAAAGCACACACACTTCCAGCCCCTCTGCCTCTTCCCTGTTCCTGGATTCACTCAGAGGTTTTTAAAACTCACAGCCTGTGCAAAGCACAAACACATCCAGCCCCTCTGCTTCTTCCCTGTTCCTGCATTCACTCAGATGTTTTTAAAACTCACAGCCTTTGCACACACGCACACTTCCAGCCCCTCTACTTCTTCCCTCTTCCTGGATTCCCTCAGACGCGTTTAAAACTCACAGGCCGTACAAAGCATACAGTTCCTGCCCCACTGCCTCTTCCCTCTTCCTGCATTCAGTCAGACGTTTCAAAACTCACAGCTTGTACACACACACACTTCCAGTCCCTTTGCCTCTTCCCTGTTCCTGGATTCACTCAGACATTTTAAAAACTCACAGCCTGTGCAAAGCATACACACTTCCAGCCCCTCTGCCTCTTCCGTCTTCCTGAATTCACTCAGACATTTTAAAACTCACAGCCTGTGCAAAGCATACACACTTCCAGCCCCTCTGCCTCTTCCCTCTTCCTGAATTCACTCAGACATATTAAAACTCACAGCCTGTGCACACACACACACTTCCAGCCCCTCTGCTTCTTCCCTGTTCCTCCATTCACTCAGATCTTTTAAAACTCACAGCCTGTGCACAAACACACACTTCCAGCCCCTCTGCCTCATCTTTCTTCCTGCATTAACTCAGACGTTTTAAAACTCACAGCCTGTGCACACACGCACACTTCCAGCCCCTCTACTTCTTCCCTGTTCCTGGATTCACTCAGACGTTTTAAAACTCACAGCCTGTGCAAAGCACACACACTTCCAGCCCCTCTGCCTCTTCCCTGTTCCTGGATTCACTCAGAGGTTTTTAAAACTCACAGCCTGTGCAAAGCACAAACACATCCAGCCCCTCTGCTTCTTCCCTGTTCCTGCATTCACTCAGATGTTTTTAAAACTCACAGGCCGTGGAAAGCACACACACTTCCTGCCCTTTGCCTCTTCCCTGTTCCTGCATTCACTCAGACGTTTTAAAACTCACAGCCTTTGCACACACGCACACTTCCAGCCCCTCTACTTCTTCCCTCTTCCTGGATTCCCTCAGACGCTTTTAAAACTCACAGGCCGTACAAAGCATACAGTTCCTGCCCCACTGCCTCTTCCCTCTTCCTGCATTCAGTCAGACGTTTCAAAACTCACAGCTTGTACACACACACACTTCCAGTCCCTTTGCCTCTTCCCTGTTCCTGGATTCACTCAGACATTTTAAAAACTCACAGCCAGTGCAAAGCATACACACTTCCAGCCCCTCTGCCTCTTCCGTCTTCCTGAATTCACTCAGACATTTTAAAACTCACAGCCTGTGCAAAGCATACACACTTCCAGCCCCTCTGCCTCTTCCCTCTTCCTGAATTCACTCAGACATTTTAAAACTCACAGCCTGTGCACACACACACACTTCCAGCCCCTCTGCTTCTTCCCTGTTCCTCCATTCACTCAGATCTTTTAAAACTCACAGCCTGTGCACACACGCACACTTCCAGCCCCTCTACTTCTTCCCTCTTCCTGGATTCCCTCAGACGCTTTTAAAACTCACAGGCCGTACAAAGCATACAGTTCCTGCCCCACTGCCTCTTCCCTCTTCCTGCATTCAGTCAGACGTTTCAAAACTCACAGCTTGTACACACACACACTTCCAGTCCCTTTGCCTCTTCCCTGTTCCTGGATTCACTCAGACATTTTAAAAACTCACAGCCTGTGCAAAGCATACACACTTCCAGCCCCTCTGCCACTTCCCTCTTCCTGAATTCACTCAGACATTTTAAAACTCACAGCCTGTGCAAAGCACCCACACTTCCAGCCCCTCTGCCCCTTCACTCTTCCTGGATTCATTCAGAGGTTTTTAAAACTCACAGCCTCTGCAAAGCATACACACTTGCAGCCCCTTTACCTCTTTCCTGTTCCTCCATTCACTCAGATCTTTTAAAACTCACAGCCTGTGCACAAACAGACACTTCCAGCCCCTCTGCCTCATCTCTCTTCCTGCATTCATTCAGACGTTTTAAAACTCACAGCTTGTACACACACACACTTCCAGCCCCTCTGCCTCTTCCCTCTTCCTGGATTCACTCAGACATTTTTAAAACTCCCAGGGTATGGACATGCACACACTTCCAGCCCTTCTGCCTCTTCCCTCCTCCTGGATTCACTCAGACGTTTTAAAACTCACAGCCTGTGCACAAACACACACTTCCAGCCCCTCTGCCTCATCTTTCTTCCTGCATTCACTCAGACGTTTTAAAACTCACAGCCTGTGCACACACGCACACTTCCAGCCCCTCTGCCTCATCTTTCTTCCTGCATTCACTCAGACGTTTTAAAACTCACAGCCTGTGCACACACGCACACTTCCAGCCCCTCTACTTCTTCCCTGTTCCTGGATTCACTCAGACGTTTTAAAACTCACAGCCTGTGCAAAGCACACACACTTCCAGCCCCTCTGCCTCTTCCCTGTTCCTGGATTCACTCAGAGGTTTTTAAAACTCACAGCCTGTGCAAAGCACAAACACATCCAGCCCCTCTGCCACTTCTCTCTTCCTGGATTCACTCAGACGTTTTGAAAACTCACAGCCTATGCACACACTTTCAGCCCCTCTGTTTCTTCCCTGTTCCTGAATTCACTCAGACGTTTTTAAAACTCACAGGCCGTGCAAAGCACACAGTTCCAGCCCCTCTGCCTCTTCCATGTTCCTGCATTCACTCAGATGTTTTAAAACTCACAGCCTGTGCACACACGCACACTTCCAGCCCCACTGTCTCTTCCCTCTTCCTGCATTCAGTCAGACGTTTTAAAACTCACAGCTTGTACACACACACACTTCCAGCCCCTCTGCTTCTTCCCTGTTCCTGGATTCACTCACAGGTTTTTAAAACTCACAGGCTATGCACAGCACAAACTTCCAGGCCCTCTGCCCTTTCACTCTTCCTAGATTCATTCAGAGGTTTTTAAAACTCACAGCCTGTGCAAAGCATACACACTTGCAGCCCCTCTGCCTCTTTCCTGTTCCTCCATTCACTCAGATCTTTTAAAACTCACAGCCTGGGCACAAACACACACTTCCAGCCCCTCTGCCTCTTTCCTCTTCCTGGATTCACTCAGACATTTTTAAAACTCCCAAGGTATGCACATGCACACACTTCCAGCCCTTCTGCCTCTTCCCTCCTCCTGGATTCACTCAGACGTTTTAAAACTCACAGCCTGTGCACACACGCACACTTCCAGCCCCTCTACTTCTTCCCTGTTCCTGGATTCACTCAGATGTTTTTAAAACTCACAGGCCGTGGAAAGCACACAGTTCCAGCCCCTCTGCCTCTTCCCTCCTCCTGGATTCACTCAGATGTTTTAAAACTCACAGCCTGTGCACACACAAACACTTCCAGCCCCTCTGCTTCTTCCCTGTTCCTGCATTCACTCAGATGTTTTTAAAACTCACAGGCCGTGGAAAGCACACAGTTCCAGCCCCTCTGCCTCTTCCCTCTTCCTGGATTCACTCAGACATTTTTAAAACTCACAGCCTGTGCAAAGCACACACACTTCCTACCCCTTTGCCTCTTCCCTCTTCCTGGAGTCACTCAGACATTTTTAAAACTCACAGCCTGTGCAAAGCACACACACTTCCAGCCCCTCTGCCTCTTCCCTCCTCCTGGATTCACTCAGACGTTTTTAAAACTCACAGCCTGTGCAAAGCACACACACTTCCTGCCCCTTTGCCTTTTCCCTGTTCCTGCATTCACTCAGACATTTTAAAACTCACAGCCTTTGCACACACGCACACTTCCAGTCCCTCTACTTCTATCCTGTTCCTGGATTCCCTCAGACGTTTTTAAAACTCACAGGCCGTACAAAGCATACAGTTCCTGCCCCACTGCCTCTTCCCTCTTCCTGCATTCAGTCAGACGTTTCAAAACTCACAGCTTGTACACACACACACTTCCAGTCCCTTTGCCTCTTCCCTGTTCCTGGATTCACTCAGAGGTTTTTAAAACTCACAGGCTATGCACAGCACAAACTTCCAGGCCCTCTGCCCTTTCACTCTTCCTAGATTCATTCAGAGGTTTTTAAAACTCACAGCCTGTGCAAAGCATAAACACTTGCAGCCCCTCTGCCTCTTTCCTGTTCCTCCATTCACTCAGATCTTTTAAAACTCACAGCCTGTGCACAAACACACACTTCCAGCCCCTCTGCCTCATCTCTCTTCCTGCATTCACTCAGACGTTTTAAAACTCACAGCTTGTACACACACACACTTCCAGCCCCTCTGCCTCTTCCCACTTCCTGGATTCTCTCAGACATTTTTAAAACTCCCAGGCTATGCACATGCGCACACTTCCAGCCCTTCTGCTCTTCCCTCCTCCTGGATTCACTCAGACGTTTTAAAACTCAAAGCCTGTGCACACACACACACTTCCAGCCCCTCTGCTTCTTCCCTGTTCCTGGATTCACTCAGAGGTTTTTAAAACTCACAGGCTATGCACAGCACAAACTTCCAGGCCCTCTGCCCTTTCACTCTTCCTAGATTCATTCAGAGGTTTTTAAAACTCACAGCCTGTGCAAAGCATACACACTTGCAGCCCCTCTGCCTCTTTCCTGTTCCTCCATTCACTCAGATCTTTTAAAACTCACAGCCTGTGCACACACACACACACACTTCCAGCCCCTCTGCCTCTTCCCTCTTCCTGGATTCACTCAGACATTTTTAAAACTCCCAGGCTATGCACATGCGCACACTTCCAGCCCTTCTGCCTTTTCCCTCCTCCTGGATTCACTCAGACGTTTTAAAACTCACAGCCTGTGCACACACAAACACTTCCAGCCACTCTGCTTCTTCCCTGTTCCTGCATTCACTCAGATGTTTTTAAAACTCACAGGCCGTGGAAAGCACACAGTTCCAGCCCCTCTGCCTCTTCCCTCCTCCTGGATTCACTCAGACGTTTTAAAACTCACAGCCTGTGCACACACAAACACTTCCAGCCCCTCTGCTTCTTCCCTGTTCCTGCATTCACTCAGATGTTTTTAAAACTCACAGGCCGTGGAAAGCACACAGTTCCAGCCCCTCTGCCTCTTCCCTCTTCCTGGATTCACTCAGACATTTTTAAAACTCACAGCCTGTGCAAAGCACACACACTTCCTGCCCCTTTGCCTCTTCTCTCTTCCTGGATTCACTCAGACATTTTTAAAACTCACAGCCTGTGCAAAGCACACACACTTCCTGCCCCTTTGCCTCTTCCCTGTTCCTGCATTCACTCAGACATTTTAAAACTCACAGCCTTTGCACACACGCACACTTCCAGCCCCTCTACTTCTTCCCTGTTCCTGGATTCCCTCAGACGTTTTTAAAACTCACAGGCCGTACAAAGTATACAGTTCCAGCCCCACTGCCTCTTCCCTCTTCCTGCATTCAGTCAGACGATTCAAAACTCACAGCTTGTACACACACACACTTCCAGTCCCTTTGCCTCTTCCCTGTTCCTGGATTCACTCAGACATTTTAAAAACTCACAGCCTGTGCAAAGCATACACACTTCCAGCCCCTCTGCCTCTTCCGTCTTCCTGAATTCACTCAGACATTTTAAAACTCACAGCCTGTGCAAAGCATACACACTTCCAGCCCCTCTGCCTCTTCCCTCTTCCTGAATTCACTCAGACATTTTAAAACTCACAGCCTGTGCACACACACACACTTCCAGCCCCTCTGCTTCTTCCCTGTTCCTCCATTCACTCAGATCTTTTAAAACTCACAGCCTGTGCACAAACACACACTTCCAGCCCCTCTGCCTCATCTTTCTTCCTGCATTCACTCAGACGTTTTAAAACTCACAGCCTGTGCACACACGGACACTTCCAGCCCCTCTACTTCTTCCCTGTTCCTGGATTCACTCAGACGTTTTAAAACTCACAGCCTGTGCAAAGCACACACACTTCCAGCCCCTCTGCCTCTTCCCTGTTCCTGGATTCACTCAGAGGTTTTTAAAACTCACAGCCTGTGCAAAGCACAAACACATCCAGCCCCTCTGCCACTTCTCTCTTCCTGGATTCACTCAGACGTTTTGAAAACTCACAGCCTATGCACACACTTTCAGCCCCTCTGCTTCTTCCCTGTTCCTGAATTCACTCAGACGTTTTTAAAACTCACAGGCCGTGCAAAGCACACAGTTCCAGCCCCTCTGCCTCTTCCATGTTCCTGCATTCACTCAGATGTTTTAAAACTCACAGCCTGTGCACACACGCACACTTCCAGCCCCACTGTCTCTTCCCTCTTCCTGCATTCAGTCAGACGTTTTAAAACTCACAGCTTGTACACACACACACTTCCAGCCCCTCTGCTTCTTCCCTGTTCCTGGATTCACTCAGAGGTTTTTAAAACTCACAGGCTATGCACAGCACAAACTTCCAGGCCCTCTGCCCTTTCACTCTTCCTAGATTCATTCAGAGGTTTTTAAAACTCACAGCCTGTGCAAAGCATACACACTTGCAGCCCCTCTGCCTCTTTCCTGTTCCTCCATTCACTCAGATCTTTTAAAACTCACAGCCTGGGCACAAACACACACTTCCAGCCCCTCTGCCTCTTTCCTCTTCCTGGATTCACTCAGACATTTTTAAAACTCCCAAGGTATGCACATGCACACACTTCCAGCCCTTCTGCCTCTTCCCTCCTCCTGGATTCACTCAGACGTTTTAAAACTCACAGCCTGTGCACACACACACACTTCCAGCCCCTCTGCTTCTTCCCTGTTCCTCCATTCACTCAGATCTTTTAAAACTCACAGCCTGTGCACAAACACACACTTCCAGCCCCTCTGCCTCATCTTTCTTCCTGCATTCACTCAGACGTTTTAAAACTCACAGCCTGTGCACACACGCACACTTCCAGCCCCTCTACTTCTTCCCTGTTCCTGGATTCACTCAGACGTTTTAAAACTCACAGCCTGTGCAAAGCACACACACTTCCAGCCCCTCTGCCTCTTCCCTGTTCCTGGATTCACTCAGAGGTTTTTAAAACTCACAGCCTGTGCAAAGCACAAACACATCCAGCCCCTCTGCCACTTCTCTCTTCCTGGATTCACTCAGACGTTTTGAAAACTCACAGCCTATGCACACACTTTCAGCCCCTCTGCTTCTTCCCTGTTCCTGGATTCACTCAGAGGTTTTTAAAACTCACAGGCTATGCACAGCACAAACTTCCAGGCCCTCTGCCCTTTCACTCTTCCTAGATTCATTCAGAGGTTTTTAAAACTCACAGCCTGTGCAAAGCATACACACTTGCAGCCCCTCTGCCTCTTTCCTGTTCCTCCATTCACTCAGATCTTTTAAAACTCACAGCCTGGGCACAAACACACACTTCCAGCCCCTCTGCCTCTTTCCTCTTCCTGGATTCACTCAGACATTTTTAAAACTCCCAAGGTATGCACATGCACACACTTCCAGCCCTTCTGCCTCTTCCCTCCTCCTGGATTCACTCAGACGTTTTAAAACTCACAGCCTGTGCACACACACACACTTCCAGCCCCTCTGCTTCTTCCCTGTTCCTCCATTCACTCAGATCTTTTAAAACTCACAGCCTGTGCACAAACACACACTTCCAGCCCCTCTGCCTCATCTTTCTTCCTGCATTCACTCAGACGTTTTAAAACTCACAGCCTGTGCACACACGCACACTTCCAGCCCCTCTACTTCTTCCCTGTTCCTGGATTCACTCAGACGTTTTAAAACTCACAGCCTGTGCAAAGCACACATACTTCCAGCCCCTCTGCCTCTTCCCTGTTCCTGGATTCACTCAGAGGTTTTTAAAACTCACAGCCTGTGGAAAGCACAAACACATCCAGCCCCTCTGCCACTTCTCTCTTCCTGGATTCACTCAGACGTTTTGAAAACTCACAGCCTATGCACACACTTTCAGCCCCTCTGCTTCTTCCCTGTTCCTGAATTCACTCAGACGTTTTTAAAACTCACAGGCCGTGCAAAGCACACAGTTCCAGCCCCTCTGCCTCTTCCATGTTCCTGCATTCACTCAGATGTTTTAAAACTCACAGCCTGTGCACACACGCACACTTCCAGCCCCACTGTCTCTTCCCTCTTCCTGCATTCAGTCAGACGTTTTAAAACTCACAGCTTGTACACACACACACTTCCAGCCCCTCTGCTTCTTCCCTGTTCCTGGATTCACTCACAGGTTTTTAAAACTCACAGGCTATGCACAGCACAAACTTCCAGGCCCTCTGCCCTTTCACTCTTCCTAGATTCATTCAGAGGTTTTTAAAACTCACAGCCTGTGCAAAGCATACACACTTGCAGCCCCTCTGCCTCTTTCCTGTTCCTCCATTCACTCAGATCTTTTAAAACTCACAGCCTGGGCACAAACACACACTTCCAGCCCCTCTGCCTCTTTCCTCTTCCTGGATTCACTCAGACATTTTTAAAACTCCCAAGGTATGCACATGCACACACTTCCAGCCCTTCTGCCTCTTCCCTCCTCCTGGATTCACTCAGACGTTTTAAAACTCACAGCCTGTGCACACACGCACACTTCCAGCCCCTCTACTTCTTCCCTGTTCCTGGATTCACTCAGACGTTTTAAAACTCACAGCCTGTGCACACGCAGACATTTCCAGCCCCTCTGCCTCTTCCCTGTTCCTGGATTCACTCAGAGGTTTTTAAAACTCACAGCCTGTGCAAAGCACAAACACATCCAGCCCCTCTGCCACTTCTCTCTTCCTGGATTCACTCAGACGTTTTGAAAACTCACAGCCTATGCACACACTTTCAGCCCCTCTGCTTCTTCCCTGTTCCTGAATTCACTCAGACGTTTTTAAAACTCACAGGCCGTGCAAAGCACACAGTTCCAGCCCCTCTGCCTCTTCCATGTTCCTGCATTCACTCAGATGTTTTAAAACTCACAGCCTGTGCACACACGCACACTTCCAGCCCCACTGTCTCTTCCCTCTTCCTGCATTCAGTCAGACGTTTTAAAACTCACAGCTTGTACACACACACACTTCCAGCCCCTCTGCTTCTTCCCTGTTCCTGGATTCACTCAGAGGTTTTTAAAACTCACAGGCTATGCACAGCACAAACTTCCAGGCCCTCTGCCCTTTCACTCTTCCTAGATTCATTCAGAGGTTTTTAAAACTCACAGCCTGTGCAAAGCATACACACTTGCAGCCCCTCTGCCTCTTTCCTGTTCCTCCATTCACTCAGATCTTTTAAAACTCACAGCCTGGGCACAAACACACACTTCCAGCCCCTCTGCCTCATCTCTCTTCCTGCATTCACTCAGACGTTTTAAAACTCACAGCTTGTACACACTCACTTCCAGCCCCTCTGCCTCTTCCCTCATCCTGGATTCACTCAGACATTTTTAAAACTCCCAGGCTATGCACATGTGCACACTTCCAGCCCTTCTGCCTCTTCCCTCCTCCTGGATTCACTCAGACGTTTTAAAACTCACAGCCTGTGCACATACAAACACTTCCAGCCCCTTTGCTTCTTCCCTGTTCCTGCATTCACTCAGATGTTTTAAAAACTCACAGGCCGTGGAAAGCACACAGTTCCAGCCCCTCTGCCTCTTCCCTCCTCCTGGATTCACTCAGACGTTTTAAAACTCACAGCCTGTGCACACACAAACACTTCCAGCCCCTCTGCTTCTTCCCTGTTCCTGCATTCACTCAGATGTTTCTAAAACTCACAGGCCGTGGAAAGCACACAGTTCCAGCCCCTCTGCCTCTTCCCTCTTCCTGGATTCACTCAGACATTTTTAAAACTCACAGCCTGTGCAAAGCACACACACTTCCTGCCCCTTTGCCTCTTCCCTGTTCCTGCATTCACTCAGACGTTTTAAAACTCACAGCCTTTGCACACACGCACACTTCCAGCCCCTCTACTTCTTCCCTGTTCCTGGATTCCCTCAGACGTTTTTAAAACTCACAGGCCGTACAAAGTATACAGTTCCAGCCCCACTGCCTCTTCCCTCTTCCTGCATTCAGTCAGACGTTTCAAAACTCACAGCTTGTACACACACACACTTCCAGTCCCTTTGCCTCTTCCCTGTTCCTGGATTCACTCAGACATTTTAAAAACTCACAGCCTGTGCAAAGCATACACACTTCCAGCCCCTCTGCTTCTTCCCTGTTCCTCCATTCACTCAGATCTTTTAAAACTCACAGCCTGTGCACAAACACACACTTCCAGCCCCTCTGCCTCATCTCTCTTCCTGCATTCACTCAGACGTTTTAAAACTCACAGCTTGTACACACACACACTTCCAGCCCCTCTGCCTCTTCCCACTTCCTGGATTCTATCAGACATTTTTAAAACTCCCAGGCTATGCACATGCACACACTTCCAGCCCTTCTGCTCTTCCCTCCTCCTGGATTCACTCAGACGTTTTAAAACTCAAAGCCTGTGCACAAACACACACTTCCAGCCCCTCTGCTTCTTCCCTGTTCCTGGATTCACTCAGAGGTTTTTAAAACTCACAGGCTATGCACAGCACAAACTTCCAGGCCCTCTGCCCTTTCACTCTTCCTAGATTCATTCAGAGGTTTTTAAAACTCACAGCCTGTGCAAAGCATACACACTTGCAGCCCCTCTGCCTCTTTCCTGTTCCTCCATTCACTCAGATCTTTTAAAACTCACAGCCTGTGCACACACACACACACACTTCCAGCCCCTCTGCCTCTTCCCTCTTCCTGGATTCACTCAGACATTTTTAAAACTCCCAGGCTATGCACATGCGCACACTTCCAGCCCTTCTGCCTTTTCCCTCCTCCTGGATTCACTCAGACGTTTTAAAACTCACAGCCTGTGCACACACAAACACTTCCAGCCACTCTGCTTCTTCCCTGTTCCTGCATTCACTCAGATGTTTTTAAAACTCACAGGCCGTGGAAAGCACACAGTTCCAGCCCCTCTGCCTCTTCCCTCCTCCTGGATTCACTCAGACGTTTTAAAACTCACAGCCTGTGCACACACAAACACTTCCAGCCCCTCTGCTTCTTCCCTGTTCCTGCATTCACTCAGATGTTTTTAAAACTCACAGGCCGTGGAAAGCACACAGTTCCAGCCCCTCTGCCTCTTCCCTCTTCCTGGATTCACTCAGACATTTTTAAAACTCACAGCCTGTGCAAAGCACACACACTTCCTGCCCCTTTGCCTCTTCCCTCTTCCTGGATTCACTCAGACATTTTTAAAACTCACAGCCTGTGCAAAGCACACACACTTCCTGCCCCTTTGCCTCTTCCCTGTTCCTGCATTCACTCAGACATTTTAAAACTCACAGCCTTTGCACACACGCACACTTCCAGCCCCTCTACTTCTTCCCTGTTCCTGGATTCCCTCAGATGTTTTTAAAACTCACAGGCCGTACAAAGTATACAGTTCCAGCCCCACTGCCTCTTCCCTATTCCTGCATTCAGTCAGACGTTTCAAAACTCACAGCTTGTACACACACACACTTCCAGTCCCTTTGCCTCTTCCCTGTTCCTGGATTCACTCAGACATTTTAAAAACTCACAGCCTGTGCAAAGCATACACACTTCCAGCCCCTCTGCCTCTTCCGTCTTCCTGAATTCACTCAGACATTTTAAAACTCACAGCCTGTGCAAAGCATACACACTTCCAGCCCCTCTGCCTCTTCCCTCTTCCTGAATTCACTCAGACGTTTTAAAACTCACAGCCTGTGCACACACACACACTTCCAGCCCCTCTGCTTCTTCCCTGTTCCTCCATTCACTCAGATCTTTTAAAACTCACAGCCTGTGCACAAACACACACTTCCAGCCCCTCTGCCTCATCTTTCTTCCTGCATTCACTCAGACGTTTTAAAACTCACAGCCTGTGCACACACGCACACTTCCAGCCCCTCTACTTCTTCCCTGTTCCTGGATTCACTCAGACGTTTTAAACCTCACAGCCTGTGCAAAGCACACACACTTCCAGCCCCTCTGCCTCTTCCCTGTTCCTGGATTCACTCAGAGGTTTTCAAAACTCACAGCCTGTGCAAAGCACAAACACATCCAGCCCCTCTGCCACTTCTCTCTTCCTGGATTCACTCAGACGTTTTGAAAACTCACAGCCTATGCACACACTTTCAGCCCCTCTGCTTCTTCCCTGTTCCTGAATTCACTCAGACGTTTTTAAAACTCACAGGCCGTGCAAAGCACACAGTTCCAGCCCCTCTGCCTCTTCCATGTTCCTGCATTAACTCAGATGTTTTAAAACTCACAGCCTGTGCACACACGCACACTTCCAGCCCCACTGTCTCTTCCCTCTTCCTGCATTCAGTCAGACGTTTTAAAACTCACAGCTTGTACACACACACACTTCCAGCCCCTCTGCTTCTTCCCTGTTCCTGGATTCACTCAGAGGTTTTTAAAACTCACAGGCTATGCACAGCACAAACTTCCAGGCCCTCTGCCCTTTCACTCTTCCTAGATTCATTCAGAGGTTTTTAAAACTCACAGCCTGTGCAAAGCATACACACTTGCAGCCCCTCTGCCTCTTTCCTGTTCCTCCATTCACTCAGATCTTTTAAAACTCACAGCCTGGGCACAAACACACACTTCCAGCCCCTCTGCCTCATCTCTCTTCCTGCATTCACTCAGACGTTTTAAAACTCACAGCTTGTACACACTCACTTCCAGCCCCTCTGCCTCTTCCCTCATCCTGGATTCACTCAGACATTTTTAAAACTCCCAGGCTATGCACATGTGCACACTTCCAGCCCTTCTGCCTCTTCCCTCCTCCTGGATTCACTCAGACGTTTTAAAACTCACAGCCTGTGCACACACAAACACTTCCAGCCCCTTTGCTTCTTCCCTGTTCCTGCATTCACTCAGATGTTTTAAAAACTCACAGGCCGTGGAAAGCACACAGTTCCAGCCCCTCTGCCTCTTCCCTCCTCCTGGATTCACTCAGACGTTTTAAAACTCACAGCCTGTGCACACACAAACACTTCCAGCCCCTTTGCTTCTTCCCTGTTCCTGCATTCACTCAGATGTTTTAAAAACTCACAGGCCATGGAAAGCACACAGTTCCAGCCCCTCTGCCTCTTCCCTCATCCTGGATTCACTCAGACATTTTTAAAACTCCCAGGCTATGCACATGCACACACTTCCAGCCCTTCTGCTCTTCCCTCCTCCTGGATTCACTCAGACGTTTTAAAACTCAAAGCCTGTGCACAAACACACACTTCCAGCCCCTCTGCTTCTTCCCTGTTCCTGGATTCACTCAGAGGTTCTTAAAACTCACAGGCTATGCACAGCACAAACTTCCAGGCCCTCTGCCCTTTCACTCTTCCTAGATTCATTCAGAGGTTTTTAAAACTCACAGCCTGTGCAAAGCATACACACTTGCAGCCCCTCTGCCTCTTTCCTGTTCCTCCATTCACTCAGATCTTTTAAAACTCACAGCCTGTGCACACACACACACACACTTCCAGCCCCTCTGCCTCTTCCCTCTTCCTGGATTCACTCAGACATTTTTAAAACTCCCAGGCTATGCACATGCGCACACTTCCAGCCCTTCTGCCTTTTCCCTCCTCCTGGATTCACTCAGACGTTTTAAAACTCACAGCCTGTGCACACACAAACACTTCCAGCCACTCTGCTTCTTCCCTGTTCCTGCATTCACTCAGATGTTTTTAAAACTCACAGGCCGTGGAAAGCACACAGTTCCAGCCCCTCTGCCTCTTCCCTCCTCCTGGATTCACTCAGACGTTTTAAAACTCACAGCCTGTGCACACACAAACACTTCCAGCCCCTCTGCTTCTTCCCTGTTCCTGCATTCACTCAGATGTTTTTAAAACTCACAGGCCGTGGAAAGCACACAGTTCCAGCCCCTCTGCCTCTTCCCTCTTCCTGGATTCACTCAGACATTTTTAAAACTCACAGCCTGTGCAAAGCACACACACTTCCTGCCCCTTTGCCTCTTCCCTCTTCCTGGATTCACTCAGACATTTTTAAAACTCACAGCCTGTGCAAAGCACACACACTTCCTGCCCCTTTGCCTCTTCCCTGTTCCTGCATTCACTCAGACATTTTAAAACTCACAGCCTTTGCACACACGCACACTTCCAGCCCCTCTACTTCTTCCCTGTTCCTGGATTCCCTAAGATGTTTTTAAAACTCACAGGCCGTACAAAGTATACAGTTCCAGCCCCACTGCCTCTTCCCTATTCCTGCATTCAGTCAGACGTTTCAAAACTCACAGCTTGTACACACACACACTTCCAGTCCCTTTGCCTCTTCCCTGTTCCTGGATTCACTCAGACATTTTAAAAACTCACAGCCTGTGCAAAGCATACACACTTCCAGCCCCTCTGCCTCTTCCGTCTTCCTGAATTCACTCAGACATTTTAAAACTCACAGCCTGTGCAAAGCATACACACTTCCAGCCCCTCTGCCTCTTCCCTCTTCCTGAATTCACTCAGACGTTTTAAAACTCACAGCCTGTGCACACACACACACTTCCAGCCCCTCTGCTTCTTCCCTGTTCCTCCATTCACTCAGATCTTTTAAAACTCACAGCCTGTGCACAAACACACACTTCCAGCCCCTCTGCCTCATCTTTCTTCCTGCATTCACTCAGACGTTTTAAAACTCACAGCCTGTGCACACACGCACACTTCCAGCCCCTCTACTTCTTCCCTGTTCCTGGATTCACTCAGACGTTTTAAACCTCACAGCCTGTGCAAAGCACACACACTTCCAGCCCCTCTGCCTCTTCCCTGTTCCTGGATTCACTCAGAGGTTTTCAAAACTCACAGCCTGTGCAAAGCACAAACACATCCAGCCCCTCTGCCACTTCTCTCTTCCTGGATTCACTCAGACGTTTTGAAAACTCACAGCCTATGCACACACTTTCAGCCCCTCTGCTTCTTCCCTGTTCCTGAATTCACTCAGACGTTTTTAAAACTCACAGGCCGTGCAAAGCACACAGTTCCAGCCCCTCTGCCTCTTCCATGTTCCTGCATTAACTCAGATGTTTTAAAACTCACAGCCTGTGCACACACGGACACTTCCAGCCCCACTGTCTCTTCCCTCTTCCTGCATTCAGTCAGACGTTTTAAAACTCACAGCTTGTACACACACACACTTCCAGCCCCTCTGCTTCTTCCCTGTTCCTGGATTCACTCAGAGGTTTTTAAAACTCACAGGCTATGCACAGCACAAACTTCCAGGCCCTCTGCCCTTTCACTCTTCCTAGATTCATTCAGAGGTTTTTAAAACTCACAGCCTGGGCACAAACACACACTTCCAGCCCCTCTGCCTCATCTCTCTTCCTGCATTCACTCAGACGTTTTAAAACTCACAGCTTGTACACACTCACTTCCAGCCCCTCTGCCTCTTCCCTCATCCTGGATTCACTCAGACATTTTTAAAACTCCCAGGCTATGCACATGTGCACACTTCCAGCCCTTCTGCCTCTTCCCTCCTCCTGGATTCACTCAGACGTTTTAAAACTCACAGCCTGTGCACACACAAACACTTCCAGCCCCTTTGCTTCTTCCCTGTTCCTGCATTCACTCAGATGTTTTAAAAACTCACAGGCCGTGGAAAGCACACAGTTCCAGCCCCTCTGCCTCTTCCCTCCTCCTGGATTCACTCAGACGTTTTAAAACTCACAGCCTGTGCACACACAAACACTTCCAGCCCCTTTGCTTCTTCCCTGTTCCTGCATTCACTCAGATGTTTTAAAAACTCACAGGCCGTGGAAAGCACACAGTTCCAGCCCCTCTGCCTCTTCCCTCATCCTGGATTCACTCAGACATTTTTAAAACTCCCAGGCTATGCACATGTGCACACTTCCAGCCCTTCTGCCTCTTCCCTCCTCCTGGATTCACTCAGACGTTTTAAAACTCACAGCCTGTGCACACACAAACACTTCCAGCCCCTTTGCTTCTTCCCTGTTCCTGCATTCACTCAGATGTTTTAAAAACTCACAGGCCGTGGAAAGCACACAGTTCCAGCCCCTCTGCCTCTTCCCTCCTCCTGGATTCACTCAGACGTTTTAAAACTCACAGCCTGTGCACACACAAACACTTCCAGCCCCTCTGCTTCTTCCCTGTTCCTGCATTCACTCAGATGTTTCTAAAACTCACAGGCCGTGGAAAGCACACAGTTCCAGCCCCTCTGCCTCTTCCCTCTTCCTGGATTCACTCAGACATTTTTAAAACTCACAGCCTGTGCAAAGCACACACACTTCCTGCCCCTTTGCCTCTTCCCTGTTCCTGCATTCACTCAGACGTTTTAAAACTCACAGCCTTTGCACACACGCACACTTCCAGCCCCTCTACTTCTTCCCTGTTCCTGGATTCCCTCAGACGTTTTTAAAACTCACAGGCCGTACAAAGTATACAGTTCCAGCCCCACTGCCTCTTCCCTCTTCCTGCATTCAGTCAGACGTTTCAAAACTCACAGCTTGTACACACACACACTTCCAGTCCCTTTGCCTCTTCCCTGTTCCTGGATTCACTCAGACATTTTAAAAACTCACAGCCTGTGCAAAGCATACACACTTCCAGCCCCTCTGCTTCTTCCCTGTTCCTCCATTCACTCAGATCTTTTAAAACTCACAGCCTGTGCACAAACACACACTTCCAGCCCCTCTGCCTCATCTCTCTTCCTGCATTCACTCAGACGTTTTAAAACTCACAGCTTGTACACACACACACTTCCAGCCCCTCTGCCTCTTCCCACTTCCTGGATTCTCTCAGACATTTTTAAAACTCCCAGGCTATGCACATGCGCACACTTCCAGCCCTTCTGCTCTTCCCTCCTCCTGGATTCACTCAGACGTTTTAAAACTCAAAGCCTGTGCACAAACACACACTTCCAGCCCCTCTGCTTCTTCCCTGTTCCTGGATTCACTCAGAGGTTTTTAAAACTCACAGGCTATGCACAGCACAAACTTCCAGGCCCTCTGCCCTTTCACTCTTCCTAGATTCATTCAGAGGTTTTTAAAACTCACAGCCTGTGCAAAGCATACACACTTGCAGCCCCTCTGCCTCTTTCCTGTTCCTCCATTCACTCAGATCTTTTAAAACTCACAGCCTGGGCACAAACACACACTTCCAGCCCCTCTGCCTCATCTCTCTTCCTGCATTCACTCAGACGTTTTAAAACTCACAGCTTGTACACACTCACTTCCAGCCCCTCTGCCTCTTCCCTCATCCTGGATTCACTCAGACATTTTTAAAACTCCCAGGCTATGCACATGTGCACACTTCCAGCCCTTCTGCCTCTTCCCTCCTCCTGGATTCACTCAGACGTTTTAAAACTCACAGCCTGTGCACACACAAACACTTCCAGCCCCTTTGCTTCTTCCCTGTTCCTGCATTCACTCAGATGTTTTAAAAACTCACAGGCCATGGAAAGCACACAGTTCCAGCCCCTCTGCCTCTTCCCTCCTCCTGGATTCACTCAGACGTTTTAAAACTCACAGCCTGTGCACACACAAACACTTCCAGCCCCTCTGCTTCTTCCCTGTTCCTGCATTCACTCAGATGTTTCTAAAACTCACAGCCTGTGCAAAGCACACACACTTCCTGCCCCTTTGCCTCTTCCCTGTTCCTGCATTCACTCAGACGTTTTAAAACTCACAGCCTTTGCACACACGCACACTTCCAGCCCCTCTACTTCTTCCCTGTTCCTGGATTCCCTCAGACGTTTTTAAAACTCACAGGCCGTACAAAGTATACAGTTCCAGCCCCACTGCCTCTTCCCTCATCCTGCATTCAGTCAGACGTTTCAAAACTCACAGCCTGTGCAAAGCATACACACTTCCAGCCCCTCTGCTTCTTCCCTGTTCCTCCATTCACTCAGATCTTTTAAAACTCACAGCCTGTGCACAAACACACACTTCCAGCCCCTCTGCCTCATCTCTCTTCCTGCATTCACTCAGACGTTTTAAAACTCACAGCTTGTACACACACACACTTCCAGCCCCTCTGCCTCTTCCCACTTCCTGGATTCTCTCAGACATTTTTAAAACTCCCAGGCTATGCACATGCGCACACTTCCAGCCCTTCTGCTCTTCCCTCCTCCTGGATTCACTCAGACGTTTTAAAACTCAAAGCCTGTGCACAAACACACACTTCCAGCCCCTCTGCTTCTTCCCTGTTCCTGGATTCACTCAGAGGTTTTTAAAACTCACAGGCTATGCACAGCACAAACTTCCAGGCCCTCTGCCCTTTCACTCTTCCTAGATTCATTCAGAGGTTTTTAAAACTCACAGCCTGTGCAAAGCATACACACTTGCAGCCCCTCTGCCTCTTTCCTGTTCCTCCATTCACTCAGATCTTTTAAAACTCACAGCCTGGGCACAAACACACACTTCCAGCCCCTCTGCCTCATCTCTCTTCCTGCATTCACTCAGACGTTTTAAAACTCACAGCTTGTACACACTCACTTCCAGCCCCTCTGCCTCTTCCCTCATCCTGGATTCACTCAGACATTTTTAAAACTCCCAGGCTATGCACATGTGCACACTTCCAGCCCTTCTGCCTCTTCCCTCCTCCTGGATTCACTCAGACGTTTTAAAACTCACAGCCTGTGCACACACAAACACTTCCAGCCCCTTTGCTTCTTCCCTGTTCCTGCATTCACTCAGATGTTTTAAAAACTCACAGGCCGTGGAAAGCACACAGTTCCAGCCCCTCTGCCTCTTCCCTCCTCCTGGATTCACTCAGACGTTTTAAAACTCACAGCCTGTGCACACACAAACACTTCCAGCCCCTCTGCTTCTTCCCTGTTCCTGCATTCACTCAGATGTTTCTAAAACTCACAGGCCGTGGAAAGCACACAGTTCCAGCCCCTCTGCCTCTTCCCTCTTCCTGGATTCACTCAGACATTTTTAAAACTCACAGCCTGTGCAAAGCACACACACTTCCTGCCCCTTTGCCTCTTCCCTGTTCCTGCATTCACTCAGACGTTTTAAAACTCACAGCCTTTGCACACACGCACACTTCCAGCCCCTCTACTTCTTCCCTGTTCCTGGATTCCCTCAGACGTTTTTAAAACTCACAGGCCGTACAAAGTATACAGTTCCAGCCCCACTGCCTCTTCCCTCATCCTGCATTCAGTCAGACGTTTCAAAACTCACAGCTTGTACACACACACACTTCCAGTCCCTTTGCCTCTTCCCTGTTCCTGGATTCACTCAGACATTTTAAAAACTCACAGCCTGTGCAAAGCATACACACTTCCAGCCCCTCTGCTTCTTCCCTGTTCCTCCATTCACTCAGATCTTTTAAAACTCACAGCCTGTGCACAAACACACACTTCCAGCCCCTCTGCCTCATCTCTCTTCCTGCATTCACTCAGACGTTTTAAAACTCACAGCTTGTACACACACACACTTCCAGCCCCTCTGCCTCTTCCCACTTCCTGGATTCTATCAGACATTTTTAAAACTCCCAGGCTATGCACATGCGCACACTTCCAGCCCTTCTGCTCTTCCCTCCTCCTGGATTCACTCAGACGTTTTAAAACTGAAAGCCTGTGCACAAACACACACTTCCAGCCCCTCTGCTTCTTCCCTGTTCCTGGATTCACTCAGAGGTTTTTAAAACTCACAGGCTATGCACAGCACAAACTTCCAGGCCCTCTGCCCTTTCACTCTTCCTAGATTCATTCAGAGGTTTTTAAAACTCACAGCCTGTGCAAAGCATACACACTTGCAGCCCCTCTGCCTCTTTCCTGTTCCTCCATTCACTCAGATCTTTTAAAACTCACAGCCTGGGCACACACACACACACACTTCCAGCCCCTCTGCCTCTTCCCTCTTCCTGGATTCACTCAGACATTTTTAAAACTCCCAGGCTATGCACATGCGCACACTTCCAGCCCTTCTGCCTTTTCCCTCCTCCTGGATTCACTCAGACGTTTTAAAACTCACAGCCTGTGCACACACAAACACTTCCAGCCACTCTGCTTCTTCCCTGTTCCTGCATTCACTCGGATGTTTTTAAAACTCACAGGCCGTGGAAAGCACACAGTTCCAGCCCCTCTGCCTCTTCCCTCCTCCTGGATTCACTCAGACGTTTTAAAACTCACAGCCTGTGCACACACAAACACTTCCAGCCCCTCTGCTTCTTCCCTGTTCCTGCATTCACTCAGATGTTTTTAAAACTCACAGGCCGTGGAAAGCACACAGTTCCAGCCCCTCTGCCTCTTCCCTCTTCCTGGATTCACTCAGACATTTTTAAAACTCACAGCCTTTGCAAAGCACACACACTTCCTGCCCCTTTGCCTCTTCCCTCTTCCTGGATTCACTCAGACATTTTTAAAACTCACAGCCTGTGCAAAGCACACACACTTCCTGCCCCTTTGCCTCTTCCCTGTTCCTGCATTCACTCAGACATTTTAAAACTCACAGCCTTTGCACACACGCACACTTCCAGCCCCTCTACTTCTTCCCTGTTCCTGGATTCCCTCAGACGTTTTTAAAACTCACAGGCCGTACAAAGTATACAGTTCCAGCCCCACTGCCTCTTCCCTCTTCCTGCATTCAGTCAGACGTTTCAAAACTCACAGCTTGTACACACACACACTTCCAGTCCCTTTGCCTCTTCCCTGTTCCTGGATTCACTCAGACATTTTAAAAACTCACAGCCTGTGCAAAGCATACACACTTCCAGCCCCTCTGCCTCTTCCGTCTTCCTGAATTCACTCAGACATTTTAAAACTCACAGCCTGTGCAAAGCATACACACTTCCAGCCCCTCTGCCTCTTCCCTCTTCCTGAATTCACTCAGACATTTTAAAACTCACAGCCTGTGCACACACACACACTTCCAGCCCCTCTGCTTCTTCCCTGTTCCTCCATTCACTCAGATCTTTTAAAACTCACAGCCTGTGCACAAACACACACTTCCAGCCCCTCTGCCTCATCTTTCTTCCTGCATTCACTCAGACGTTTTAAAACTCACAGCCTGTGCACACACGGACACTTCCAGCCCCTCTACTTCTTCCCTGTTCCTGGATTCACTCAGACGTTTTAAAACTCACAGCCTGTGCAAAGCACACACACTTCCAGCCCCTCTGCCTCTTCCCTGTTCCTGGATTCACTCAGAGGTTTTTAAAACTCACAGCCTGTGCAAAGCACAAACACATCCAGCCCCTCTGCCACTTCTCTCTTCCTGGATTCACTCAGACGTTTTGAAAACTCACAGCCTATGCACACACTTTCAGCCCCTCTGCTTCTTCCCTGTTCCTGAATTCACTCAGACGTTTTTAAAACTCACAGGCCGTGCAAAGCACACAGTTCCAGCCCCTCTGCCTCTTCCATGTTCCTGCATTCACTCAGATGTTTTAAAACTCACAGCCTGTGCACACACGCACACTTCCAGCCCCACTGTCTCTTCCCTCTTCCTGCATTCAGTCAGACGTTTTAAAACTCACAGCTTGTACACACACACACTTCCAGCCCCTCTGCTTCTTCCCTGTTCCTGGATTCACTCAGAGGTTTTTAAAACTCACAGGCTATGCACAGCACAAACTTCCAGGCCCTCTGCCCTTTCACTCTTCCTAGATTCATTCAGAGGTTTTTAAAACTCACAGCCTGTGCAAAGCATACACACTTGCAGCCCCTCTGCCTCTTTCCTGTTCCTCCATTCACTCAGATCTTTTAAAACTCACAGCCTGGGCACAAACACACACTTCCAGCCCCTCTGCCTCTTTCCTCTTCCTGGATTCACTCAGACATTTTTAAAACTCCCAAGGTATGCACATGCACACACTTCCAGCCCTTCTGCCTCTTCCCTCCTCCTGGATTCACTCAGACGTTTTAAAACTCACAGCCTGTGCACACACACACACTTCCAGCCCCTCTGCTTCTTCCCTGTTCCTCCATTCACTCAGATCTTTTAAAACTCACAGCCTGTGCACAAACACACACTTCCAGCCCCTCTGCCTCATCTTTCTTCCTGCATTCACTCAGACGTTTTAAAACTCACAGCCTGTGCACACACGCACACTTCCAGCCCCTCTACTTCTTCCCTGTTCCTGGATTCACTCAGACGTTTTAAAACTCACAGCCTGTGCAAAGCACACACACTTCCAGCCCCTCTGCCTCTTCCCTGTTCCTGGATTCACTCAGAGGTTTTTAAAACTCACAGCCTGTGCAAAGCACAAACACATCCAGCCCCTCTGCCACTTCTCTCTTCCTGGATTCACTCAGACGTTTTGAAAACTCACAGCCTATGCACACACTTTCAGCCCCTCTGCTTCTTCCCTGTTCCTGAATTCACTCAGACGTTTTTAAAACTCACAGGCCGTGCAAAGCACACAGTTCCAGCCCCTCTGCCTCTTCCATGTTCCTGCATTCACTCAGATGTTTTAAAACTCACAGCCTGTGCACACACGCACACTTCCAGCCCCACTGTCTCTTCCCTCTTCCTGCATTCAGTCAGACGTTTTAAAACTCACAGCTTGTACACACACACACTTCCAGCCCCTCTGCTTCTTCCCTGTTCCTGGATTCACTCACAGGTTTTTAAAACTCACAGGCTATGCACAGCACAAACTTCCAGGCCCTCTGCCCTTTCACTCTTCCTAGATTCATTCAGAGGTTTTTAAAACTCACAGCCTGTGCAAAGCATACACACTTGCAGCCCCTCTGCCTCTTTCCTGTTCCTCCATTCACTCAGATCTTTTAAAACTCACAGCCTGGGCACAAACACACACTTCCAGCCCCTCTGCCTCTTTCCTCTTCCTGGATTCACTCAGACATTTTTAAAACTCCCAAGGTATGCACATGCACACACTTCCAGCCCTTCTGCCTCTTCCCTCCTCCTGGATTCACTCAGACGTTTTAAAACTCACAGCCTGTGCACACACGCACACTTCCAGCCCCTCTACTTCTTCCCTGTTCCTGGATTCACTCAGACGTTTTAAAACTCACAGCCTGTGCACACGCAGACATTTCCAGCCCCTCTGCCTCTTCCCTGTTCCTGGATTCACTCAGAGGTTTTTAAAACTCACAGCCTGTGCAAAGCACAAACACATCCAGCCCCTCTGCCACTTCTCTCTTCCTGGATTCACTCAGACGTTTTGAAAACTCACAGCCTATGCACACACTTTCAACCCCTCTGCTTCTTCCCTGTTCCTGAATTCACTCAGACGTTTTTAAAACTCACAGGCCGTGCAAAGCACACAGTTCCAGCCCCTCTGCCTCTTCCATGTTCCTGCATTCACTCAGATGTTTTAAAACTCACAGCCTGTGCACACACGCACACTTCCAGCCCCACTGTCTCTTCCCTCTTCCTGCATTCAGTCAGACGTTTTAAAACTCACAGCTTGTACACACACACACTTCCAGCCCCTCTGCTTCTTCCCTGTTCCTGGATTCACTCAGAGGTTTTTAAAACTCACAGGCTATGCACAGCACAAACTTCCAGGCCCTCTGCCCTTTCACTCTTCCTAGATTCATTCAGAGGTTTTTAAAACTCACAGCCTGTGCAAAGCATACACACTTGCAGCCCCTCTGCCTCTTTCCTGTTCCTCCATTCACTCAGATCTTTTAAAACTCACAGCCTGGGCACAAACACACACTTCCAGCCCCTCTGCCTCATCTCTCTTCCTGCATTCACTCAGACGTTTTAAAACTCACAGCTTGTACACACTCACTTCCAGCCCCTCTGCCTCTTCCCTCATCCTGGATTCACTCAGACATTTTTAAAACTCCCAGGCTATGCACATGTGCACACTTCCAGCCCTTCTGCCTCTTCCCTCCTCCTGGATTCACTCAGACGTTTTAAAACTCACAGCCTGTGCACACACAAACACTTCCAGCCCCTTTGCTTCTTCCCTGTTCCTGCATTCACTCAGATGTTTTAAAAACTCACAGGCCGTGGAAAGCACACAGTTCCAGCCCCTCTGCCTCTTCCCTCCTCCTGGATTCACTCAGACGTTTTAAAACTCACAGCCTGTGCACACACAAACACTTCCAGCCCCTCTGCTTCTTCCCTGTTCCTGCATTCACTCAGATGTTTCTAAAACTCACAGGCCGTGGAAAGCACCCAGTTCCAGCCCCTCTGTCTCTTCCCTCTTCCTGGATTCACTCAGACATTTTTAAAACTCACAGCCTGTGCAAAGCACACACACTTCCTGCCCCTTTGCCTCTTCCCTGTTCCTGCATTCACTCAGACGTTTTAAAACTCACAGCCTTTGCACACACGCACACTTCCAGCCCCTCTACTTCTTCCCTGTTCCTGGATTCCCTCAGACGTTTTTAAAACTCACAGGCCGTACAAAGTATACAGTTCCAGCCCCACTGCCTCTTCCCTCTTCCTGCATTCAGTCAGACGTTTCAAAACTCACAGCTTGTACACACACACACTTCCAGTCCCTTTGCCTCTTCCCTGTTCCTGGATTCACTCAGACATTTTAAAAACTCACAGCCTGTGCAAAGCATACACACTTCCAGCCCCTCTGCTTCTTCCCTGATCCTCCATTCACTCAGATCTTTTAAAACTCACAGCCTGTGCACAAACACACACTTCCAGCCCCTCTGCCTCATCTCTCTTCCTGCATTCACTCAGACGTTTTAAAACTCACAGCTTGTACACACACACACTTCCAGCCCCTCTGCCTCTTCCCACTTCCTGGATTCTATCAGACATTTTTAAAACTCCCAGGCTATGCACATGCACACACTTCCAGCCCTTCTGCTCTTCCCTCCTCCTGGATTCACTCAGACGTTTTAAAACTCAAAGCCTGTGCACAAACACACACTTCCAGCCCCTCTGCTTCTTCCCTGTTCCTGGATTCACTCAAAGGTTTTTAAAACTCACAGGCTATGCACAGCACAAACTTCCAGGCCCTCTGCCCTTTCACTCTTCCTAGATTCATTCAGAGGTTTTTAAAACTCACAGCCTGTGCAAAGCATACACACTTGCAGCCCCTCTGCCTCTTTCCTGTTCCTCCATTCACTCAGATCTTTTAAAACTCACAGCCTGTGCACACACACACACACACTTCCAGCCCCTCTGCCTCTTCCCTCTTCCTGGATTCACTCAGACATTTTTAAAACTCCCAGGCTATGCACATGCGCACACTTCCAGCCCTTCTGCCTTTTCCCTCCTCCTGGATTCACTCAGACGTTTTAAAACTCACAGCCTGTGCACACACAAACACTTCCAGCCACTCTGCTTCTTCCCTGTTCCTGCATTCACTCAGATGTTTTTAAAACTCACAGGCCGTGGAAAGCACACAGTTCCAGCCCCTCTGCCTCTTCCCTCCTCCTGGATTCACTCAGACGTTTTAAAACTCACAGCCTGTGCACACACAAACACTTCCAGCCCCTCTGCTTCTTCCCTGTTCCTGCATTCACTCAGATGTTTTTAAAACTCACAGGCCGTGGAAAGCACACAGTTCCAGCCCCTCTGCCTCTTCCCTCTTCCTGGATTCACTCAGACATTTTTAAAACTCACAGCCTGTGCAAAGCACACACACTTCCTGCCCCTTTGCCTCTTCCCTCTTCCTGGATTCACTCAGACATTTTTAAAACTCACAGCCTGTGCAAAGCACACACACTTCCTGCCCCTTTGCCTCTTCCCTGTTCCTGCATTCACTCAGACATTTTAAAACTCACAGCCTTTGCACACACGCACACTTCCAGCCCCTCTACTTCTTCCCTGTTCCTGGATTCCCTCAGATGTTTTTAAAACTCACAGGCCGTACAAAGTATACAGTTCCAGCCCCACTGCCTCTTCCCTATTCCTGCATTCAGTCAGACGTTTCAAAACTCACAGCTTGTACACACACACACTTCCAGTCCCTTTGCCTCTTCCCTGTTCCTGGATTCACTCAGACATTTTAAAAACTCACAGCCTGTGCAAAGCATACACACTTCCAGCCCCTCTGCCTCTTCCGTCTTCCTGAATTCACTCAGACATTTTAAAACTCACAGCCTGTGCAAAGCATACACACTTCCAGCCCCTCTGCCTCTTCCCTCTTCCTGAATTCACTCAGACGTTTTAAAACTCACAGCCTGTGCACACACACACACTTCCAGCCCCTCTGCTTCTTCCCTGTTCCTCCATTCACTCAGATCTTTTAAAACTCACAGCCTGTGCACAAACACACACTTCCAGCCCCTCTGCCTCATCTTTCTTCCTGCATTCACTCAGACGTTTTAAAACTCACAGCCTGTGCACACACGCACACTTCCAGCCCCTCTACTTCTTCCCTGTTCCTGGATTCACTCAGACGTTTTAAACCTCACAGCCTGTGCAAAGCACACACACTTCCAGCCCCTCTGCCTCTTCCCTGTTCCTGGATTCACTCAGAGGTTTTCAAAACTCACAGCCTGTGCAAAGCACAAACACATCCAGCCCCTCTGCCACTTCTCTCTTCCTGGATTCACTCAGACGTTTTGAAAACTCACAGCCTATGCACACACTTTCAGCCCCTCTGCTTCTTCCCTGTTCCTGAATTCACTCAGACGTTTTTAAAACTCACAGGCCGTGCAAAGCACACAGTTCCAGCCCCTCTGCCTCTTCCATGTTCCTGCATTAACTCAGATGTTTTAAAACTCACAGCCTGTGCACACACGCACACTTCCAGCCCCACTGTCTCTTCCCTCTTCCTGCATTCAGTCAGACGTTTTAAAACTCACAGCTTGTACACACACACACTTCCAGCCCCTCTGCTTCTTCCCTGTTCCTGGATTCACTCAGAGGTTTTTAAAACTCACAGGCTATGCACAGCACAAACTTCCAGGCCCTCTGCCCTTTCACTCTTCCTAGATTCATTCAGAGGTTTTTAAAACTCACAGCCTGTGCAAAGCATACACACTTGCAGCCCCTCTGCCTCTTTCCTGTTCCTCCATTCACTCAGATCTTTTAAAACTCACAGCCTGGGCACAAACACACACTTCCAGCCCCTCTGCCTCATCTCTCTTCCTGCATTCACTCAGACGTTTTAAAACTCACAGCTTGTACACACTCACTTCCAGCCCCTCTGCCTCTTCCCTCATCCTGGATTCACTCAGACATTTTTAAAACTCCCAGGCTATGCACATGTGCACACTTCCAGCCCTTCTGCCTCTTCCCTCCTCCTGGATTCACTCAGACGTTTTAAAACTCACAGCCTGTGCACACACAAACACTTCCAGCCCCTTTGCTTCTTCCCTGTTCCTGCATTCACTCAGATGTTTTAAAAACTCACAGGCCGTGGAAAGCACACAGTTCCAGCCCCTCTGCCTCTTCCCTCCTCCTGGATTCACTCAGACGTTTTAAAACTCACAGCCTGTGCACACACAAACACTTCCAGCCCCTTTGCTTCTTCCCTGTTCCTGCATTCACTCAGATGTTTTAAAAACTCACAGGCCGTGGAAAGCACACAGTTCCAGCCCCTCTGCCTCTTCCCTCATCCTGGATTCACTCAGACATTTTTAAAACTCCCAGGCTATGCACATGTGCACACTTCCAGCCCTTCTGCCTCTTCCCTCCTCCTGGATTCACTCAGACGTTTTAAAACTCACAGCCTGTGCACACACAAACACTTCCAGCCCCTTTGCTTCTTCCCTGTTCCTGCATTCACTCAGATGTTTTAAAAACTCACAGGCCGTGGAAAGCACACAGTTCCAGCCCCTCTGCCTCTTCCCTCCTCCTGGATTCACTCAGACGTTTTAAAACTCACAGCCTGTGCACACACAAACACTTCCAGCCCCTCTGCTTCTTCCCTGTTCCTGCATTCACTCAGATGTTTCTAAAACTCACAGGCCGTGGAAAGCACACAGTTCCAGCCCCTCTGCCTCTTCCCTCTTCCTGGATTCACTCAGACATTTTTAAAACTCACAGCCTGTGCAAAGCACACACACTTCCTGCCCCTTTGCCTCTTCCCTGTTCCTGCATTCACTCAGACGTTTTAAAACTCACAGCCTTTGCACACACGCACACTTCCAGCCCCTCTACTTCTTCCCTGTTCCTGGATTCCCTCAGACGTTTTTAAAACTCACAGGCCGTACAAAGTATACAGTTCCAGCCCCACTGCCTCTTCCCTCTTCCTGCATTCAGTCAGACGTTTCAAAACTCACAGCTTGTACACACACACACTTCCAGTCCCTTTGCCTCTTCCCTGTTCCTGGATTCACTCAGACATTTTAAAAACTCACAGCCTGTGCAAAGCATACACACTTCCAGCCCCTCTGCTTCTTCCCTGTTCCTCCATTCACTCAGATCTTTTAAAACTCACAGCCTGTGCACAAACACACACTTCCAGCCCCTCTGCCTCATCTCTCTTCCTGCATTCACTCAGACGTTTTAAAACTCACAGCTTGTACACACACACACTTCCAGCCCCTCTGCCTCTTCCCACTTCCTGGATTCTCTCAGACATTTTTAAAACTCCCAGGCTATGCACATGCGCACACTTCCAGCCCTTCTGCTCTTCCCTCCTCCTGGATTCACTCAGACGTTTTAAAACTCAAAGCCTGTGCACAAACACACACTTCCAGCCCCTCTGCTTCTTCCCTGTTCCTGGATTCACTCAGAGGTTTTTAAAACTCACAGGCTATGCACAGCACAAACTTCCAGGCCCTCTGCCCTTTCACTCTTCCTAGATTCATTCAGAGGTTTTTAAAACTCACAGCCTGTGCAAAGCATACACACTTGCAGCCCCTCTGCCTCTTTCCTGTTCCTCCATTCACTCAGATCTTTTAAAACTCACAGCCTGGGCACAAACACACACTTCCAGCCCCTCTGCCTCATCTCTCTTCCTGCATTCACTCAGACGTTTTAAAACTCACAGCTTGTACACACTCACTTCCAGCCCCTCTGCCTCTTCCCTCATCCTGGATTCACTCAGACATTTTTAAAACTCCCAGGCTATGCACATGTGCACACTTCCAGCCCTTCTGCCTCTTCCCTCCTCCTGGATTCACTCAGACGTTTTAAAACTCACAGCCTGTGCACACACAAACACTTCCAGCCCCTTTGCTTCTTCCCTGTTCCTGCATTCACTCAGATGTTTTAAAAACTCACAGGCCATGGAAAGCACACAGTTCCAGCCCCTCTGCCTCTTCCCTCCTCCTGGATTCACTCAGACGTTTTAAAACTCACAGCCTGTGCACACACAAACACTTCCAGCCCCTCTGCTTCTTCCCTGTTCCTGCATTCACTCAGATGTTTCTAAAACTCACAGCCTGTGCAAAGCACACACACTTCCTGCCCCTTTGCCTCTTCCCTGTTCCTGCATTCACTCAGACGTTTTAAAACTCACAGCCTTTGCACACACGCACACTTCCAGCCCCTCTACTTCTTCCCTGTTCCTGGATTCCCTCAGACGTTTTTAAAACTCACAGGCCGTACAAAGTATACAGTTCCAGCCCCACTGCCTCTTCCCTCATCCTGCATTCAGTCAGACGTTTCAAAACTCACAGCTTGTACACACACACACTTCCAGTCCCTTTGCCTCTTCCCTGTTCCTGGATTCACTCAGACATTTTAAAAACTCACAGCCTGTGCAAAGCATACACACTTCCAGCCCCTCTGCTTCTTCCCTGTTCCTCCATTCACTCAGATCTTTTAAAACTCACAGCCTGTGCACAAACACACACTTCCAGCCCCTCTGCCTCATCTCTCTTCCTGCATTCACTCAGACGTTTTAAAACTCACAGCTTGTACACACACACACTTCCAGCCCCTCTGCCTCTTCCCACTTCCTGGATTCTCTCAGACATTTTTAAAACTCCCAGGCTATGCACATGCGCACACTTCCAGCCCTTCTGCTCTTCCCTCCTCCTGGATTCACTCAGACGTTTTAAAACTCAAAGCCTGTGCACAAACACACACTTCCAGCCCCTCTGCTTCTTCCCTGTTCCTGGATTCACTCAGAGGTTTTTAAAACTCACAGGCTATGCACAGCACAAACTTCCAGGCCCTCTGCCCTTTCACTCTTCCTAGATTCATTCAGAGGTTTTTAAAACTCACAGCCTGTGCAAAGCATACACACTTGCAGCCCCTCTGCCTCTTTCCTGTTCCTCCATTCACTCAGATCTTTTAAAACTCACAGCCTGGGCACAAACACACACTTCCAGCCCCTCTGCCTCATCTCTCTTCCTGCATTCACTCAGACGTTTTAAAACTCACAGCTTGTACACACTCACTTCCAGCCCCTCTGCCTCTTCCCTCATCCTGGATTCACTCAGACATTTTTAAAACTCCCAGGCTATGCACATGTGCACACTTCCAGCCCTTCTGCCTCTTCCCTCCTCCTGGATTCACTCAGACGTTTTAAAACTCACAGCCTGTGCACACACAAACACTTCCAGCCCCTTTGCTTCTTCCCTGTTCCTGCATTCACTCAGATGTTTTAAAAACTCACAGGCCGTGGAAAGCACACAGTTCCAGCCCCTCTGCCTCTTCCCTCCTCCTGGATTCACTCAGACGTTTTAAAACTCACAGCCTGTGCACACACAAACACTTCCAGCCCCTCTGCTTCTTCCCTGTTCCTGCATTCACTCAGATGTTTCTAAAACTCACAGGCCGTGGAAAGCACACAGTTCCAGCCCCTCTGCCTCTTCCCTCTTCCTGGATTCACTCAGACATTTTTAAAACTCACAGCCTGTGCAAAGCACACACACTTCCTGCCCCTTTGCCTCTTCCCTGTTCCTGCATTCACTCAGACGTTTTAAAACTCACAGCCTTTGCACACACGCACACTTCCAGCCCCTCTACTTCTTCCCTGTTCCTGGATTCCCTCAGACGTTTTTAAAACTCACAGGCCGTACAAAGTATACAGTTCCAGCCCCACTGCCTCTTCCCTCTTCCTGCATTCAGTCAGACGTTTCAAAACTCACAGCTTGTACACACACACACTTCCAGTCCCTTTGCCTCTTCCCTGTTCCTGGATTCACTCAGACATTTTAAAAACTCACAGCCTGTGCAAAGCATACACACTTCCAGCCCCTCTGCTTCTTCCCTGTTCCTCCATTCACTCAGATCTTTTAAAACTCACAGCCTGTGCACAAACACACACTTCCAGCCCCTCTGCCTCATCTCTCTTCCTGCATTCACTCAGACGTTTTAAAACTCACAGCTTGTACACACACACACTTCCAGCCCCTCTGCCTCTTCCCACTTCCTGGATTCTCTCAGACATTTTTAAAACTCCCAGGCTATGCACATGCGCACACTTCCAGCCCTTCTGCTCTTCCCTCCTCCTGGATTCACTCAGACGTTTTAAAACTCAAAGCCTGTGCACAAACACACACTTCCAGCCCCTCTGCTTCTTCCCTGTTCCTGGATTCACTCAGAGGTTTTTAAAACTCACAGGCTATGCACAGCACAAACTTCCAGGCCCTCTGCCCTTTCACTCTTCCTAGATTCATTCAGAGGTTTTTAAAACTCACAGCCTGTGCAAAGCATACACACTTGCAGCCCCTCTGCCTCTTTCCTGTTCCTCCATTCACTCAGATCTTTTAAAACTCACAGCCTGGGCACAAACACACACTTCCAGCCCCTCTGCCTCATCTCTCTTCCTGCATTCACTCAGACGTTTTAAAACTCACAGCTTGTACACACTCACTTCCAGCCCCTCTGCCTCTTCCCTCATCCTGGATTCACTCAGACATTTTTAAAACTCCCAGGCTATGCACATGTGCACACTTCCAGCCCTTCTGCCTCTTCCCTCCTCCTGGATTCACTCAGACGTTTTAAAACTCACAGCCTGTGCACACACAAACACTTCCAGCCCCTTTGCTTCTTCCCTGTTCCTGCATTCACTCAGATGTTTTAAAAACTCACAGGCCATGGAAAGCACACAGTTCCAGCCCCTCTGCCTCTTCCCTCCTCCTGGATTCACTCAGACGTTTTAAAACTGAAAGCCTGTGCACAAACACACACTTCCAGCCCCTCTGCTTCTTCCCTGTTCCTGGATTCACTCAGAGGTTTTTAAAACTCACAGGCTATGCACAGCACAAACTTCCAGGCCCTCTGCCCTTTCACTCTTCCTAGATTCATTCAGAGGTTTTTAAAACTCACAGCCTGTGCAAAGCATACACACTTGCAGCCCCTCTGCCTCTTTCCTGTTCCTCCATTCACTCAGATCTTTTAAAACTCACAGCCTGGGCACACACACACACACACTTCCAGCCCCTCTGCCTCTTCCCTCTTCCTGGATTCACTCAGACATTTTTAAAACTCCCAGGCTATGCACATGCGCACACTTCCAGCCCTTCTGCCTTTTCCCTCCTCCTGGATTCACTCAGACGTTTTAAAACTCACAGCCTGTGCACACACAAACACTTCCAGCCACTCTGCTTCTTCCCTGTTCCTGCATTCACTCGGATGTTTTTAAAACTCACAGGCCGTGGAAAGCACACAGTTCCAGCCCCTCTGCCTCTTCCCTCCTCCTGGATTCACTCAGACGTTTTAAAACTCACAGCCTGTGCACACACAAACACTTCCAGCCCCTCTGCTTCTTCCCTGTTCCTGCATTCACTCAGATGTTTTTAAAACTCACAGGCCGTGGAAAGCACACAGTTCCAGCCCCTCTGCCTCTTCCCTCTTCCTGGATTCACTCAGACATTTTTAAAACTCACAGCCTTTGCAAAGCACACACACTTCCTGCCCCTTTGCCTCTTCCCTCTTCCTGGATTCACTCAGACATTTTTAAAACTCACAGCCTGTGCAAAGCACACACACTTCCTGCCCCTTTGCCTCTTCCCTGTTCCTGCATTCACTCAGACATTTTAAAACTCACAGCCTTTGCACACACGAACACTTCCAGCCCCTCTACTTCTTCCCTGTTCCTGGATTCCCTCAGACGTTTTTAAAACTCACAGGCCGTACAAAGTATACAGTTCCAGCCCCACTGCCTCTTCCCTCTTCCTGCATTCAGTCAGACGTTTCAAAACTCACAGCTTGTACACACACACACTTCCAGTCCCTTTGCCTCTTCCCTGTTCCTGGATTCACTCAGACATTTTAAAAACTCACAGCCTGTGCAAAGCATACACACTTCCAGCCCCTCTGCCTCTTCCGTCTTCCTGAATTCACTCAGACATTTTAAAACTCACAGCCTGTGCAAAGCATACACACTTCCAGCCCCTCTGCCTCTTCCCTCTTCCTGAATTCACTCAGACATTTTAAAACTCACAGCCTGTGCACACAAACACACTTCCAGCCCCTCTGCTTCTTCCCTGTTCCTCCATTCACTCAGATCTTTTAAAACTCACAGCCTGTGCACAAACACACACTTCCAGCCCCTCTGTCTCATCTTTCTTCCTGCATTCACTCAGACGTTTTAAAACTCACTGCCTGTGCACACACGCACACTTCCAGCCCCTCTACTTCTTCCCTGTTCCTGGATTCACTCAGACGTTTTAAAACTCACAGCCTGTGCAAAGCACACACACTTCCAGCCCCTCTGCCTCTTCCCTGTTCCTGGATTCACTCAGAGGTTTTTAAAACTCACAGCCTGTGCAAAGCACAAACACATCCAGCCCCTCTGCCACTTCTCTCTTCCTGGATTCACTCAGACGTTTTGAAAACTCACAGCCTATGCACACACTTTCAGCCCCTCTGCTTCTTCCCTGTTCCTGAATTCACTCAGACGTTTTTAAAACTCACAGGCCGTGCAAAGCACACAGTTCCAGCCCCTCTGCCTCTTCCATGTTCCTGCATTCACTCAGATGTTTTAAAACTCACAGCCTGTGCACACACGCACACTTCCAGCCCCACTGTCTCTTCCCTCTTCCTGCATTCAGTCAGACGTTTTAAAACTCACAGCTTGTACACACACACACTTCCAGCCCCTCTGCTTCTTCCCTGTTCCTGGATTCACTCACAGGTTTTTAAAACTCACAGGCTATGCACAGCACAAACTTCCAGGCCCTCTGCCCTTTCACTCTTCCTAGATTCATTCAGAGGTTTTTAAAACTCACAGCCTGTGCAAAGCATACACACTTGCAGCCCCTCTGCCTCTTTCCTGTTCCTCCATTCACTCAGATCTTTTAAAACTCACAGCCTGGGCACAAACACACACTTCCAGCCCCTCTGCCTCTTCCCTCTTCCTGGATTCACTCAGACATTTTTAAAACTCCCAAGGTATGCACATGCACACACTTCCAGCCCTTCTGCCTCTTCCCTCCTCCTGGATTCACTCAGACGTTTTAAAACTCACAGCCTGTGCACACACGCACACTTCCAGCCCCTCTGCCTCTTCCCTCATCCTGGATTCACTCAGATGTTTTAAAAACTCACAGGCCGTGGAAAGCACACAGTTCCAGCCCCTCTGCCTCTTCCCTCCTCCTGGATTCACTCAGACGTTTTAAAACTCACAGCCTGTACACACACAAACACTTCCAGCCCCTCTGCTTCTTCCCTGTTCCTGCATTCACTCAGATGTTTCTAAAACTCACAGGCCGTGGAAAGCACACAGTTCCAGCCCCTCTGCCTCTTCCCTCTTCCTAGATTCACTCAGACATTTTTAAAACTCACAGCCTGTGCAAAGCACACACACTTCCTGCCCCTTTGCCTCTTCCCTGTTGCTGCATTCACTCAGACGTTTTAAAACTCACAGCCTTTGCACACACGCACACTTCCAGCCCCTCTACTTCTTCCCTGTTCCTGGATTCCCTCAGACGTTTTTAAAACTCACAGGCCGTACAAAGTATACAGTTCCAGCCCCACTGCCTCTTCCCTCTTCCTGCATTCAGTCAGACGTTTCAAAACTCACAGCTTGTACACACGCACACTTCCAGTCCCTTTGCCTCTTCCCTGTTCCTGGATTCACTCAGACATTTTAAAAACTCACAGCCTGTGCAAAGCATACACACTTCCAGCCCCTCTGCTTCTTCCCTGTTCCTCCATTCACTCAGATCTTTTAAAACTCACAGCCTGTGCACAAACACACACTTCCAGCCCCTCTGCCTCATCTCTCTTCCTGCATTCACTCAAACGTTTTAAAACTCACAGCTTGTACACACACACACTTCCAGCCCCTCTGCCTCTTCCCACTTCCTGGATTCTCTCAGACATTTTTAAAACTCCCAGGCTATGCACATGCGCACACTTCCAGCCCTTCTGCTCTTCCCTCCTCCTGGATTCACTCAGACGTTTTAAAACTCAAAGCCTGTGCACACACACACACTTCCAGCCCCTCTGCTTCTTCCCTGTTCCTGGATTCACTCAGAGGTTTTTAAAACTCACAGGCTATGCACAGCACAAACTTCCAGGCCCTCTGCCCTTTCACTCTTCTTAGATTCATTCAGAGGTTTTTAAAACTCACAGCCTGTGCAAAGCATACACACTTGCAGCCCCTCTGCCTCTTTCCTGTTCCTCCATTCACTCAGATCTTTTAAAACTCACAGCCTGTGCACACACACACACACACTTCCAGCCCCTCTGCCTCTTCCCTCTTCCTGGATTCACTCAGACATTTTTAAAACTCCCAGGCTATGCACATGCGCACACTTCCAGCCCTTCTGCCTTTTCCCTCCTCCTGGATTCACTCAGACGTTTTAAAACTCACAGCCTGTGCACACACGCACACTTCCAGCCACTCTGCTTCTTCCCTGTTCCTCCATTCACTCAGATCTTTTAAAACTCACAGCCTGTGCACAAACACACACTTCCAGCCCCTCTGCCTCATCTTTCTTCCTGCATTCACTCAGACGTTTTAAAACTCACAGCCTGTGCACACACGCACACTTCCAGCCCCTCTACTTCTTCCCTGTTCCTGGATTCACTCAGACATTTTAAAACTCACAGCCTGTGCAAAGCACAAACACATCCAGCCCCTCTGCCACTTCTCTCTTCCTGGATTCACTCAGACATTTTAAAACTCACAGCCTATGCACACACTTTCAGCCCCTCTGCTTCTTCCCTGTTCCTGAATTCACTCAGACGTTTTTAAAACTCACAGGCCGTGCAAAGCACACAGTTCCAGCCCCTCTGCCTCTTCCATGTTCCTTCATTCACTCAGATGTTTTAAAACTCACAGCCTGTGCACACACGCACACTTCCAGCCCCACTGTCTCTTCCCTCTTCCTGCATTCAGTCAGACGTTTTAAAACTCACAGCTTGTACACACACACACTTCCAGCCCCTCTGCTTCTTCCCTGTTCCTGGATTCACTCAGAGGTTTTTAAAACTCACAGGCTATGCACAGCACAAACTTCCAGCCCCTCTGCCCTTTCACTCTTCCTAGATTCATTCAGAGGTTTTTAAAACTCACAGCCTGTGCAAAGCATACACACTTGCAGCCCCTCTGCCTCTTTCCTGTTCCTCCATTCACTCAGATCTTTTAAAACTCACAGCCTGTCTACAAACACACACTTCCAGCCCCTCTGCCTCATCTCTCTTCCTGCATTCACTCAGACATTTTAAAACTCACAGCTTGTACACACACACACTTCCAGCCCCTCTGCCTCTTCCCTCATCCTGGATTCACTCAGACATTTTTAAAACTCCCAGGCTATGCACATGCGCACACTTCCAGCCCTTCTGCCTCTTCCCTCCTTCTGGATTCACTCAGACGTTTTAAAACTCACAGCCAGTGCACACACAAACACTTCCAGCCCCTCTGCTTCTTCCCTGTTCCTGCATTCACTCAGATGTTTTTAAAACTCACAGGCCGTGGAAAGCACACAGTTCCAGCCCCTCTGCCTCTTCCCTCCTCCTGGATTCACTCAGACGTTTTAAAACTCACAGCCTGTGCACACACAAACACTTCCAGCCCCTCTGCTTCTTCCCTGTTCCTGCATTCACTCAGATGTTTTTAAAACTCACAGGCCGTGGAAAGCACACAGTTCCAGCCCCTCTGCCTCTTCCCTCTTCCTGGATTCACTCAGACATTTTTAAAACTCACAGCCTGTGCAAAGCACACACACTTCCTGCCCTTTGCCTCTTCCCTGTTCCTGCATTCACTCAGACGTTTTAAAACTCACAGCCTTTGCACACACGCACACTTCCAGCCCCTCTACTTCTTCCCTCTTCCTGGATTCCCTCAGACGCTTTTAAAACTCACAGGCCGTACAAAGCATACAGTTCCTGCCCCACTGCCTCTTCCCTCTTCCTGCATTCAGTCAGACGTTTCAAAACTCACAGCTTGTACACACACACACTTCCAGTCCCTTTGCCTCTTCCCTGTTCCTGGATTCACTCAGACATTTTAAAAACTCACAGCCTGTGCAAAGCATACACACTTCCAGCCCCTCTGCCTCTTCCCTCTTCCTGAATTCACTCAGACAGTTTAAAACTCACAGCCTGTGCAAAGCACCCACACTTCCAGCCCCTCTGCCCCTTCACTCTTCCTTGATTCATTCAGAGGTTTTTAAAACTCACAGCCTCTGCAAAGCATAAACACTTGCAGCCCCTTTACCTCTTTCCTGTTCCTCCATTCACTCAGATCTTTTAAAACTCACAGCCTGTGCACAAACAGACACTTCCAGCCCCTCTGCCTCATCTCTCTTCCTGCATTCACTCAGACGTTTTAAAACTCACAGCTTGTACACACACACACTTCCAGCCACTCTGCCTCTTCCCTCTTCCTGGATTCACTCAGACATTTTTAAAACTCCCAGGGTATGGACATGCACACACTTCCAGCCCTTCTGCCTCTTCCCTCCTCCTGGATTCACTCAGACGTTTTAAAACTCACAGCCTGTGCACACACGCACACTTCCAGCCCCTCTACTTCTTCCCTGTTCCTGGATTCACTCAGACGTTTTAAAACTCACAGCCTGTGCACACGCAGACATTTCCAGCCCCTCTGCCTCTTCCCTCTTCCTGGATTCACTCAGAGGTTTTTAAAACTCACAGCCTGTGCAAAGCACAAACACATCCAGCCCCTCTGCCACTTCTCTCTTCCTGGATTCACTCAGACGTTTTTAAAACTCACAGCCTATGCACACACTTTCAGCCCCTCTGCTTCTTCCCTGTTCCTGAATTCACTCAGACGTTTTTAAAACTCACAGGCCGTGCAAAGCACACAGTTCCAGCCCCTCTGCCTCTTCCATGTTCCTGCATTCACTCAGATGTTTTAAAACTCACAGCCTGTGCACACACGCACACTTCCAGCCCCACTGTCTCTTCCCTCTTCCTGCATTCAGTCAGACGTTTTAAAACTCACAGCTTGTACACACACACACTTCCAGCCCCTCTGCTTCTTCCCTGTTCCTGGATTCACTCAGAGGTTTTTAAAACTCACAGGCTATGCACAGCACAAACTTCCAGCCCCTCTGCCCTTTCACTCTTCCTAGATTCATTCAGAGGTTTTTAAAACTCACAGCCTGTGCAAAGCATACACACTTGCAGCCCCTCTGCCTCATTCCTGTTCCTCCATTCACTCAGATCTTTTAAAACTCACAGCCTGGGCACAAACACACACTTCCAGCCCCTCTGCCTCATCTCTCTTCCTGCATTCACTCAGACGTTTTAAAACTCACAGCTTGTACACACACACACTTCCAGCCCCTCTGCCTCTTCCCTCATCCTGGATTCACTCAGACATTTTTAAAACTCCCAGGCTATGCACATGCGCACACTTCCAGCCCTTCTGCCTCTTCCCTCCTCCTGGATTCACTCAGACGTTTTAAAACTCACAGCCTGTGCACACACAAACACTTCCAGCCCCTCTGCTTCTTCCCTGTTCCTGCATTCACTCAGATGTTTTTAAAACTCACAGGCCGTGGAAAGCACACAGTTCCAGCCCCTCTGCCTCTTCCCTCCTCCTGGATTCACTCAGACGTTTTAAAACTCACAGCCTGTGCACACACAAACACTTCCAGCCCCTCTGCTTCTTCCCTGTTCCTGCATTCACTCAGATGTTTCTAAAACTCACAGGCCGTGGAAAGCACACAGTTCCAGCCCCTCTGCCTCTTCCCTCTTCCTGGATTCACTCAGACATTTTTAAAACTCACAGCCTGTGCAAAGCACACACACTTCCTGCCCCTTTGCCTCTTCATTGTTCCTGCATTCACTCAGACGTTTTAAAACTCACAGCCTTTGCACACACGCACACTTCCAGCCCCTCTACTTCTTCCCTGTTCCTGGATTCCCTCAGACGTTTTTAAAACTCACAGGCCATACAAAGTATACAGTTCCAGCCCCACTGCCTCTTCCCTCTTCCTGCATTCAGTCAGACGTTTCAAAACTCACAGCTTGTACACACACACACTTCCAGTCCCTTTGCCTCTTCCCTGTTCCTGGATTCACTCAGACATTTTAAAAACTCACAGCCTGTGCAAATCATACACACTTCCAGCCCCTCTGCCTCTTCCGTCTTCCTGAATTCACTCAGACATTTTAAAACTCACAGCCTGTGCAAAGCATACACACTTCCAGCCCCTCTGCCTCTTCCCTCTTCCTGAATTCACTCAGACATTTTAAAACTCACAGCCTGTGCACACACACACACTTCCAGCCCCTCTGCTTCTTCCCTGTTCCTCCATTCACTCAGATCTTTTAAAACTCACAGCCTGTGCACAAACACACACTTCCAGCCCCTCTGCCTCATCTTTCTTCCTGCATTCACTCAGACGTTTTAAAACTCACAGCTTGTACACACACACACTTCCAGCCACTCTGCCTCTTCCCTCTTCCTGGATTCACTCAGACATTTTTAAAACTCCCAGGGTATGCACATGCACACACTTCCAGCCCTTTTGCCTCTTCCCTCCTCCTAGATTCACTCAGACGTTTTAAAACTCACAGCCTGTGCACACACGCACACTTCCAGCCCCTCTACTTCTTCCCTGTTCCTGGATTCACTCAGACGTTTTAAAACTCACAGCCTGTGCACACGCAGACATTTCCAGCCCCTCTGCCTCTTCCCTGTTCCTGGATTCACTCAGAGGTTTTTAAAACTCACAGCCTGTGCAAAGCACAAACACATCCAGCCCCTCTGCCACTTCTCTCTTCCTGGATTCACTCAGACGTTTTTAAAACTCACAGCCTATGCACACACTTTCAGCCCCTCTGCTTCTTCCCTGTTCCTGAATTCACTCAGACGTTTTTAAAACTCACAGGCCGTGCAAAGCACACAGTTCCAGCCCCTCTGCCTCTTCCATGTTCCTGCATTCACTCAGATGTTTTAAAACTCACAGCCTGTGCACAAACACACACTTCCAGCCCCTCTGCCTCATCTTTCTTCCTGCATTCACTCAGACGTTTTAAAACTCACAGCTTGTACACACACACACTTCCAGCCCCTCTGCCTCTTCCCACTTCCTGGATTCTCTCAGGCATTTTTAAAACTCCCAGGCTATGCACATGCGCACACTTCCAGCCCTTCTGCCTCTTCCCTCCTCCTGGATTCACTCAGACGTTTTAAAACTCAAAGCCTGTGCACACACACAAACTTCCAGCCCCTCTGCTTCTTCCCTGTTCCTGGATTCACTCAGAGGTTTTTAAAACTCACAGGCCGTGGAAAGCACACAGTTCCAGCCCCTCTGCCTCTTCCCTCTTCCTGGATTCACTCAGACATTTTTAAAACTCACAGCCTGTGCAAAGCACACACACTTCCTGCCCCTTTGCCTCTTCATTGTTCCTGCATTCACTCAGACGTTTTAAAACTCACAGCCTTTGCACACACGCACACTTCCAGCCCCTCTACTTCTTCCCTGTTCCTGGATTCCCTCAGACGTTTTTAAAACTCACAGGCCATACAAAGTATACAGTTCCAGCCCCACTGCCTCTTCCCTCTTCCTGCATTCAGTCAGACGTTTCAAAACTCACAGCTTGTACACACACACACTTCCAGTCCCTTTGCCTCTTCCCTGTTCCTGGATTCACTCAGACATTTTAAAAACTCACAGCCTGTGCAAATCATACACACTTCCAGCCCCTCTGCCTCTTCCGTCTTCCTGAATTCACTCAGACATTTTAAAACTCACAGCCTGTGCAAAGCATACACACTTCCAGCCCCTCTGCCTCTTCCCTCTTCCTGAATTCACTCAGACATTTTAAAACTCACAGCCTGTGCACACACACACACTTCCAGCCCCTCTGCTTCTTCCCTGTTCCTCCATTCACTCAGATCTTTTAAAACTCACAGCCTGTGCACAAACACACACTTCCAGCCCCTCTGCCTCATCTTTCTTCCTGCATTCACTCAGACGTTTTAAAACTCACAGCTTGTACACACACACTTCCAGCCACTCTGCCTCTTCCCTCTTCCTGGATTCACTCAGACATTTTTAAAACTCCCAGGGTATGCACATGCACACACTTCCAGCCCTTTTGCCTCTTCCCTCCTCCTAGATTCACTCAGACGTTTTAAAACTCACAGCCTGTGCACACACGCACACTTCCAGCCCCTCTACTTCTTCCCTGTTCCTGGATTCACTCAGACGTTTTAAAACTCACAGCCTGTGCACACGCAGACATTTCCAGCCCCTCTGCCTCTTCCCTGTTCCTGGATTCACTCAGAGGTTTTTAAAACTCACAGCCTGTGCAAAGCACAAACACATCCAGCCCCTCTGCCACTTCTCTCTTCCTGGATTCACTCAGACGTTTTTAAAACTCACAGCCTATGCACACACTTTCAGCCCCTCTGCTTCTTCCCTGTTCCTGAATTCACTCAGACGTTTTTAAAACTCACAGGCCGTGCAAAGCACACAGTTCCAGCCCCTCTGCCTCTTCCATGTTCCTGCATTCACTCAGATGTTTTAAAACTCACAGCCTGTGCACAAACACACACTTCCAGCCCCTCTGCCTCATCTTTCTTCCTGCATTCACTCAGACGTTTTAAAACTCACAGCTTGTACACACACACACTTCCAGCCCCTCTGCCTCTTCCCACTTCCTGGATTCTCTCAGGCATTTTTAAAACTCCCAGGCTATGCACATGCGCACACTTCCAGCCCTTCTGCCTCTTCCCTCCTCCTGGATTCACTCAGACGTTTTAAAACTCAAAGCCTGTGCACACACACAAACTTCCAGCCCCTCTGCTTCTTCCCTGTTCCTGGATTCACTCAGAGGTTTTTAAAACTCACAGGCTATGCACATGCGCACACTTCCAGCCCTTCTGCCTCTTCCCTCCTCCTGGATTCACTCAGACGTTTTAAAACTCAAAGCCTGTGCACACACACACACTTCCAGCCCCTCTGCTTCTTCCCTGTTCCTGGATTCACTCAGAGGTTTTTAAAACTCACAGGCTATGAACAGCACAAACTTCCAGGCCCTCTGCCCTTTCACTCTTCCTAGATTCATTCAGAGGTTTTTAAAACTCACAGCCTGTGCAAAGCATACACACTTGCAGCCCCTCTGCCTCTTTCCTGTTCCTCCATTCACTCAGATCTTTTAAAACTCACAGCCTGTGCACAAACACACACTTCCAGCCCCTCTGCCTCATCTCTCTTCCTGCATTCACTCAGACGTTTTAAAACTCACAGCTTGTACACACACACACTTCCAGCCCCTCTGCCTCTTCCCTCCTCCTGGATTCACTCAGACGTTTTAAAACTCACAGCCTGTGCACACACAAACACTTCCAGCCCCTCTGCTTCTTCCCTGTTCCTGCATTCACTCAGATGTTTTTAAAACTCACAGGCCGTGTAAAGCACACAGTTCCAGCCCCTCTGCCTCTTCCCTCCTCCTGGATTCACTCAGACGTTTAAAAACTCACAGCCTGTGCACACACAAACACTTCCAGCCCCTCTACTTCTTCCCTGTTCCTGCATTCACTCAGATGTTTTTAAAACTCACAGGCCGTGTAAAGCACACAGTTCCAGCCCCTCTGCCTCTTCCCTCTTCCTGGATTCACTCAGACATTTTTAAAACTCACAGCCTGTGGAAAGCACACAGTTCCAGCCCCTCTGCCTCTTCCCTCCTCCTGGATTCACTCAGACGTTTTAAAACTCACAGCCTGTGCACACACAAACACTTCCAGCCCCTCTGCTTCTTCCCTGTTCCTGCATTCACTCAGATGTTTTTAAAACTCACAGGCCGTGGAAAGCACACAGTTCCAGCCCCTCTGCCTCTTCCCTCCTCCTGGATTCACTCAGACGTTTTAAAACTCACAGCCTGTGCACACACAAACACTTCCAGCCCCTCTACTTCTTCCCTGTTCCTGGATTCACTCAGACATTTTAAAACTCACAGCCTGTGCAAAGCATACACACTTCCAGCCCCTCTGCCTCTTCCCTCTTCCTGAATTCACTCAGACATTTTAAAACTCACAGCCTGTGCACACATACACACTTCCAGCCCCTCTGCTTCTTCCCTGTTCCTCCATTCACTCAGATCTTTTAAAACTCACAGCCTGTGCACAAACACACACTTCCAGCCCCTCTGCCTCATCTTTCTTCCTGCATTCACTCAGACGTTTTAAAACTCAAAGCCTGTGCACACACACACACTTCCAGCCCCTCTGCTTCTTCCCTGTTCCTGGATTCACTCAGAGGTTTTTAAAACTCACAGGCTATGCACAGCACAAACTTCCAGGCCCTCTGCCCTTTCACTCTTCCTAGATTCATTCAGAGGTTTTTAAAACTCACAGCCTGTGCAAAGCATACACACTTGCAGCCCCTTTGCCTCTTTCCTGTTCCTCCATTCACTCAGATCTTTTAAAACTCGCAGCCTGTGCACAAACACACACTTCCAGCCCCTCTGCCTCATCTCTATTCCTGCATTCACTCAGACGTTTTAAAACTCACAGCTTGTACACACACACACTTCCAGCCCCTCTGCCTCTTCCCTCTTCCTGGATTCACTCAGACATTTTTAAAACTCCCAGGCTATGCACATGCGCACACTTCCAGCCCTTCTGCCTTTTCCCTCCTCCTGGATTCACTCAGACGTTTTAAAACTCACAGCCTGTGCACACACAAACACTTCCAGCCACTCTGCTTCTTCCCTGTTCCTGCATTCACTCAGATGTTTTTAAAACTCACAGGCCGTGGAAAGCACACAGTTCCAGCCCCTCTGCCTCTTCCCTCCTCCTGGATTCACTCAGACGTTTTAAAACTCACAGCCTGTGCACACACAAACACTTCCAGCCCCTCTGCTTCTTCCCTGTTCCTGCATTCACTCAGATGTTTTTAAAACTCACAGGCCGTGGAAAGCACACAGTTCCAGCCCCTCTGCCTCTTCCCTCCTCCTGGATTCACTCAGACGTTTTAAAACTCACAGCCTGTGCACACACAAACACTTCCAGCCCCTCTACTTCTTCCCTGTTCCTGCATTCACTCAGATGTTTTTAAAACTCACAGGCCGTGTAAAGCACACAGTTCCAGCCCCTCTGCCTCTTCCCTCTTCCTGGATTCACTCAGACATTTTTAAAACTCACAGCCTGTGCAAAGCACACACACTTCCTGCCCCTTTGCCTCTTCCCTGTTCCTGCATTCACTCAGACATTTTAAAACTCACAGCCTTTGCACACACGCACACTTCCAGCCCCTCTACTTCTTCCCTGTTCCTGGATTCCCTCAGACATTTTTAAAACTCACAGGCCGTACAAAGAATTACAGTTCCTGCCCCACTGCCTCTTCCCTCTTCCTGCATTCAGTCAGACGTTTCAAAACTCACAGCTTGTACACACACACACTTCCAGTCCCTTTGCCTCTTCCCTGTTCCTGGATTCACTCAGACATTTTAAAACTCACAGCCTGTGCAAAGCATACACACTTCCAGCCCCTCTGCCTCTTCCCTCTTCCTGAATTCACTCAGACATTTTAAAACTCACAGCCTGTGCACACATACACACTTCCAGCCCCTCTGCTTCTTCCCTGTTCCTCCATTCACTCAGATCTTTTAAAACTCACAGCCTGTGCACAAACACACACTTCCAGCCCCTCTGCCTCATCTTTCTTCCTGCATTCACTCAGACGTTTTAAAACTCAAAGCCTGTGCACACACACACACTTCCAGCCCCTCTGCTTCTTCCCTGTTCCTGGATTCACTCAGAGGTTTTTAAAACTCACAGGCTATGCACAGCACAAACTTCCAGGCCCTCTGCCCTTTCACTCTTCCTAGATTCATTCAGAGGTTTTTAAAACTCACAGCCTGTGCAAAGCATACACACTTGCAGCCCCTTTGCCTCTTTCCTGTTCCTCCATTCACTCAGATCTTTTAAAACTCGCAGCCTGTGCACAAACACACACTTCCAGCCCCTCTGCCTCATCTCTCTTCCTGCATTCACTCAGACGTTTTAAAACTCACAGCTTGTACACACACACACTTCCAGCCCCTCTGCCTCTTCCCTCTTCCTGGATTCACTCAGACATTTTTAAAACTCCCAGGCTATGCACATGCGCACACTTCCAGCCCTTCTGCCTTTTCCCTCCTCCTGGATTCACTCAGACGTTTTAAAACTCACAGCCTGTGCACACACAAACACTTCCAGCCACTCTGCTTCTTCCCTGTTCCTGCATTCACTCAGATGTTTTTAAAACTCACAGGCCGTGGAAAGCACACAGTTCCAGCCCCTCTGCCTCTTCCCTCCTCCTGGATTCACTCAGACGTTTTAAAACTCACAGCCTGTGCACACACAAACACTTCCAGCCCCTCTGCTTCTTCCCTGTTCCTGCATTCACTCAGATGTTTTTAAAACTCACAGGCCGTGGAAAGCACACAGTTCCAGCCCCTCTGCCTCTTCCCTCTTCCTGGATTCACTCAGACGTTTTAAAACTCAAAGCCTGTGCACACACACAAACTTCCAGCCCCTCTGCTTCTTCCCTGTTCCTGGATTCACTCAGAGGTTTTTAAAACTCACAGGCTATGCACATGCGCACACTTCCAGCCCTTCTGCCTCTTCCCTCCTCCTGGATTCACTCAGACGTTTTAAAACTCAAAGCCTGTGCACACACACACACTTCCAGCCCCTCTGCTTCTTCCCTGTTCCTGGATTCACTCAGAGGTTTTTAAAACTCACAGGCTATGAACAGCACAAACTTCCAGGCCCTCTGCCCTTTCACTCTTCCTAGATTCATTCAGAGGTTTTTAAAACTCACAGCCTGTGCAAAGCATACACACTTGCAGCCCCTCTGCCTCTTTCCTGTTCCTCCATTCACTCAGATCTTTTAAAACTCACAGCCTGTGCACAAACACACACTTCCAGCCCCTCTGCCTCATCTCTCTTCCTGCATTCACTCAGACGTTTTAAAACTCACAGCTTGTACACACACACACTTCCAGCCCCTCTGCCTCTTCCCTCCTCCTGGATTCACTCAGACGTTTTAAAACTCACAGCCTGTGCACACACAAACACTTCCAGCCCCTCTGCTTCTTCCCTGTTCCTGCATTCACTCAGATGTTTTTAAAACTCACAGGCCGTGTAAAGCACACAGTTCCAGCCCCTCTGCCTCTTCCCTCCTCCTGGATTCACTCAGACGTTTTAAAACTCACAGCCTGTGCACACACAAACACTTCCAGCCCCTCTACTTCTTCCCTGTTCCTGCATTCACTCAGATGTTTTTAAAACTCACAGGCCGTGTAAAGCACACAGTTCCAGCCCCTCTGCCTCTTCCCTCTTCCTGGATTCACTCAGACATTTTTAAAACTCACAGCCTGTGCAAAGCACACACACTTCCTGCCCCTTTGCCTCTTCCCTGTTCCTGCATTCACTCAGACATTTTAAAACTCACAGCCTTTGCACACACGCACACTTCCAGCCCCTCTACTTCTTCCCTGTTCCTGGATTCCCTCAGACATTTTTAAAACTCACAGGCCGTACAAAGAATTACAGTTCCTGCCCCACTGCCTCTTCCCTCTTCCTGCATTCAGTCAGACGTTTCAAAACTCACAGCTTGTACACACACACACTTCCAGTCCCTTTGCCTCTTCCCTGTTCCTGGATTCACTCAGACATTTTAAAACTCACAGCCTGTGCAAAGCATACACACTTCCAGCCCCTCTGCCTCTTCCCTCTTCCTGAATTCACTCAGACATTTTAAAACTCACAGCCTGTGCACACATACACACTTCCAGCCCCTCTGCTTCTTCCCTGTTCCTCCATTCACTCAGATCTTTTAAAACTCACAGCCTGTGCACAAACACACACTTCCAGCCCCTCTGCCTCATCTTTCTTCCTGCATTCACTCAGACGTTTTAAAACTCAAAGCCTGTGCACACACACACACTTCCAGCCCCTCTGCTTCTTCCCTGTTCCTGGATTCACTCAGAGGTTTTTAAAACTCACAGGCTATGCACAGCACAAACTTCCAGGCCCTCTGCCCTTTCACTCTTCCTAGATTCATTCAGAGGTTTTTAAAACTCACAGCCTGTGCAAAGCATACACACTTGCAGCCCCTTTGCCTCTTTCCTGTTCCTCCATTCACTCAGATCTTTTAAAACTCGCAGCCTGTGCACAAACACACACTTCCAGCCCCTCTGCCTCATCTCTCTTCCTGCATTCACTCAGACGTTTTAAAACTCACAGCTTGTACACACACACACTTCCAGCCCCTCTGCCTCTTCCCTCTTCCTGGATTCACTCAGACATTTTTAAAACTCCCAGGCTATGCACATGCGCACACTTCCAGCCCTTCTGCCTTTTCCCTCCTCCTGGATTCACTCAGACGTTTTAAAACTCACAGCCTGTGCACACACAAACACTTCCAGCCACTCTGCTTCTTCCCTGTTCCTGCATTCACTCAGATGTTTTTAAAACTCACAGGCCGTGGAAAGCACACAGTTCCAGCCCCTCTGCCTCTTCCCTCCTCCTGGATTCACTCAGACGTTTTAAAACTCACAGCCTGTGCACACACAAACACTTCCAGCCCCTCTGCTTCTTCCCTGTTCCTGCATTCACTCAGATGTTTTTAAAACTCACAGGCCGTGGAAAGCACACAGTTCCAGCCCCTCTGCCTCTTCCCTCTTCCTGGATTCACTCAGACATTTTTAAAACTCACAGCCTGTGCAAAGCACACACACTTCCAGCCCCTCTGCCTCTTCCCTCTTCCTGAATTCACTCAGACATTTTAAAACTAACAGCCTGTGCACACACGCACACTTCCAGCCCCTCTGCTTCTTCCCTGTTCCTCCATTCACTCAGATCTTTTAAAACTCACAGCCTGTGCACAAACACACACTTCCAGCCCCTCTGCCTCATCTTTCTTCCTGCATTCACTCAGACGTTTTAAAACTCACAGCTTGTACACACACACACTTCCAGCCCCTCTGCCTCTTCCCACTTCCTGGATTCTCTCAGACATTTTTAAAACTCCCAGGCTATGCACATGCGCACACTTCCACCCCTTCTGCCTCTTCCCTCCTCCTGGATTCACTCAGACGTTTTAAAACTCAAAGCCTGTGCACACACACACACTTCCAGCCCCTCTGCTTCTTCCCTGTTCCTGGATTCACACAGAGGTTTTTAAAACTCACAGGCTATGCACAGCACAAACTTCCAGGCCCTCTGCCCTTTCACTCTTCCTAGATTCATTCAGAGGTTTTTAAAATTCACAGCCTGTGCAAAGCATACACACTTGCAGCCCCTCTGCCTCTTTCCTGTTCCTCCATTCACTCAGATCTTTTAAAACTCACAGCCTGTGCACAAACACACACTTCCAGCCCCTCTGCCTCATCTCTCTTCCTGCATTCACTCAGACGTTTTAAAACTCACAGCTTGTACACACACACAACTTCCAGCCCCTCTGCCTCTTCCCACTTCCTGGATTCTCTCAGACATTTTTAAAACTCCCAGGCTATGCACATGCGCAAACTTCCAGCCCTTCTGCTCTTCCCTCCTCCTGGATTCACTCAGACGTTTTAAAACTCAAAGCCTGTGCACACACACACACTTCCAGCCCCTCTGCTTCTTCCCTGTTCCTGGATTCACTCAGAGGTTTTTAAAACTCACAGGCTATGCACAGCACAAACTTCCAGGCCCTCTGCCCTTTCACTCTTCCTAGATTCATTCAGAGGTTTTTAAAACTCACAGCCTGTGCAAAGCATACACACTTGCAGCCCCTCTGCCTCTTTCCTGTTCCTCCATTCACTCAGATCTTTTAAAACTCACAGCCTGTGCACAAACAGACACTTCCAGCCACTCTGCCTCATCTCTCTTCCTGCATTCACTCAGACGTTTTAAAACTCACAGCTTGTACACACACACACACTTCCAGCCCCTCTGCCTCTTCCCTCTTCCTGGATTCACTCAGACATTTTTAAAACTCCCAGGCTATGCACATGCGCACACTTCCAGCCCTTCTGCCTCTTCCCTCCTCCTGGATTCACTCAGACGTTTTAAAACTCACAGGCCGTGGAAAGCACACAGTTCCATCCCCTCTGCCTCTTCCCTCTTCCTGGATTCACTCAGACATTTTTAAAACTCACAGCCTTTGCACACACGCACACTTCGAGCCCCTCTACTTCTTCCCTGTTCCTGGATTCCCTCAGACATTTTAAAAAATCACAGCCTGGTCAAAGCATACACACTTCCAGCCCCTCTGCCTCTTCCCTCTTCCTGAATTCACTCAGACATTTTAAAACTCACAGGCCGTACAAAGCATACAGTTCCTGCCCCACTGCCTCTTCCCTCTTCCTGCATTCAGTCAGACGTTTCAAAACTCACAGCTTGTACACACACACACTTCCAGTCCCTTTGCCTCTTCCCTGTTCCTGCATTCACTCAGACATTTTAAAAAATCACAGCCTGTGGAAAGCACACACACTTCCAGCCCCTCGGCCTCTTCACTCTTCTCGGATTCAATTAGAGTTTATAAAACTCACAGCCTGTGCAAAGCACCCACACTTCCAGCCCCTCTGCCCCTTCACTCTTCCTGGATTCATTCAGAGGTTTTTAAAACTCACAGCCTGTGCACACACACACACTTCCAGCCCCTCTGCTTCTTCCCTGTTCCTCCATTCACTCAGATCTTTTAAAACTCACAGCCTGTGCACAAACACACACTTCCATCCCCTCTGCCTCTTCCCACTTCCTGGATTCACTCAGACATTTTTAAAACTCCCAGGCTATGCACATGCGCACACTTCCAGCCCTTCTACCTCTTCCCTCCTCCTGGATTCAGTTAGAGTTTATAAAACTCACAGCCTGTGCAAAGCACCCACACTTCCAGCCCCTCTGCCCCTTCACTCTTCGGGGATTCATTCAGAGGTTTTTAAACTCACAGCCTATGCACACACTTTCAGCCCCTCTGCTTCTTCCCTGTTCCTGCATTCACTCAGATGTTTTAAAACTCACAGCCTGTGCACACACGCACACTTCCAGCCCCTCTGCCTCGTCCCTCTTCCTGTATTCACTCAGACGTTTGAAAACTCACAGCCTGTGCACACAGGCACACTTCCAGTCCCTTTGCCTCTTCCCTGTTCCTGGATTCACTCAGACATTTTAAAACTCACAACCTGTGCAAAGCACACACACTTCCAGCCCCTCGGCCTCTTCCCTCTTCCTGGATTCAATTAGAGTTTATAAAACTCACTGCCTGTGCAAAGCACCCACACTTCCAGCCCCTCTGCCACTTCTCTCTTCCTGGATTCACTCAGACGTTTTTAAAACTCACAGCCTATGCACACACTTTCAGCCCCTCTGCTTCTTCCCTGTTCCTGCATTCACTCAGATTTTTTAAAACTCACAGCCTGTGCACACACGCACACTTCCAGCCCCTCTGCCTCGTCCCACTTCCTGTATTCACTCAGACGTTTTAAAACTCACAGCCTGTGCACACACGCACACTTCCAGTCCCTTTGCCTCTTCCCTGTTCCTGAATTCACTCAGACATTTTAAAACTCACAGCCTGTGCAAAGCACACACACTTCCAGCCCTTCTGCCTCTTCCCTCCTCCTGGATTCACTCAGATGTTTTAAAACTCACAGCCTGTGCACACACACACACTTCCAGGCCCTCTGCTTCTTCCCTGTTCCTCCATTCACTCAGACGTTTTAAAACTCACAGCTTGTACAAACACACACTTACAGCCCCTCTGCCTCTTCCCACTTCCTGGATTCACTCAGACGTTTTAAAACTCACAGGCTATGCACATGCGCACACAGAGAATTAATTGATACAGAACATTTCTGTCCCCAGCAATCTAAAACTCATAGGGTTATCAGTGCAAGTAACATAGATGTTAGTGCGGGTAAGATTATCACTACTGCTGTCAAGCAAAACCAAGCATTTAATAGTGAGTGCCATTCCATGTGCACTAATCAGACAGGTGGCAAGAAAGTAGGGGCAGTCAGGCACAACACAGGTTATGTAGACAGTAAACACAGGGTCAATCAAAATGGACTCAAATGTCTATACACCAATGCACAGAGTATGAGGAATAAACAGGGCGAATTAGAAGTTCAAGTAAATGAGGGTAGGTATGATATTGTTGCCATTACGGAAACTTGGTGGGATGAAACCCACAAATGGAACATACAGCTAGAAGGATTTAAATTATTTAAAAGAAATAGATCAAATAAAAGAGGAGGTGGAGTTGCACTATATATAAGAAATAACTACATCTCTACAGAAATAGAGCACAACAATGATGAAAATTATCTTGAATGCATTTGGGTCAATATTAAAGGGTGGGGGATGACATTGCCATAGGTCTATACTATAGGCCACCCAACCAAACAGGGGAAGTAGATGAACCTTTTCCTAGTCAGCTAACTAAGGTATGTAGGAAGCACATCACAATAGTAATGGGGGACTTTAACTACCCTGACATCAACTGGGATGCAAACTGCACCAAGTGGAAGATCCTAACAAACCTAGCAGACAACTTTGTTTCCCCAAAAGTAGAGAAGGGAACAAGGGGATCAGCCATAATGGACTTAATTCTCACTAATAGAGAGGAAATGATAGAGGGTGTTGAAGCTACAGGAACCTTGGGGGCAAGTGATCATGCAATATTGGAATTCAACATTATGCAAACACAAGTAGTAGAACAAAGTCAAACTCTTGAAGTCTTGGACTTTAAGAGAGCTAATTTCAATAAACTTAGAGAGAGCTTGGGAAGGATTCTATGGATGAGAATCCTCAAGGGGAAAACAACTCAAGAAGCTTGGGAAATTTTGAAAAGTGGGATTATAAAAGTCCAGTCTAGCACAATACAGGTCTCAAAAGAAACCACCATGGCTGCATAAAGAACTCTCTGACAAATTGAAAGACAAAAAGGATAAGTATAAAAAGTGGAAATAGGGGCACATAACTAAAGTAGAATATCAGCAAATAGCCAGAGCCTGTAAAGATGAAGTGAGGAAAGCTAAGGCTCACAATGAAGAAAGGCTTGTGTAAGCCTCTACTTTCCTTGCTTGGTATCAGCTGCCATAGAAACGGGGAGGGTGGGGGCTTGAGATATTAGGGAGGGGGAATTACTGGTGCTGGAGGAGTTATGAAGAAGGGAGTTTTGTTCTCACCATCTTCTGCGCATGCTGGTGGCCTGTGTTTGGAGTTGGTCAAGGACAATCGTCTCGCATACCAACTTGATGAGGCTTTTTGAAGATGCACCCCACATGACACCTTAGGGAGTTGCAGATTGGACATTGGGTTGGGGAATTGTGGGGAGGGTGCTGGGTAAATGTTTGATATATGCATGTTTGCACCTTTTTGGCTCAGATCTTGCTTTCCTTTTCACTGCTTTCAATTCATATCTAGTAAAAGTAATTTATCTCTAATCAAATGGAGTTGAGGTTTTTCTTTTTTGGATATTGAAGGAGGCATATGTCAGCCTGTGCTTCACTCACTTGCTTTCAGCTGCCATGGAAACGGGAGGGGGGCATGGTATTTGGGATGGGAATAAATGGTACAGGAGTGATAGTCAAAAAGGGAGTTTTGTTCTCACCATCTTCTGTGCATGCTCTCTACATGGGGCTTCCCTTGAGATGCACTCGGAGACTGCAGTTGGTCCAGAATGCGGCCACGTGGGTGATTATGGGGAGTACTAGGTACTCCCATGTAACACCTCTCCTGCGCGAGCTGCACTGGCTTCCTGTGGTCTATCGGGTGCGTTTCAAGGTTTTGATAACGATCTTTAAAGCGCTCCATGGCACAGGACCTAGTTACCTGCGGGATCGCGTCCTGCCCCATACATCCCTACGACCAATTCGCTCGCACAGAGAGGGACTTCTCCAAGTGCCGTCCACCAAACAGTGTCGGGGGGCGGCACCTAGGAGCAGAGCCTTCTCTGTGGCGGGCCCAGCCCTGTGGAACGACCTCCCCCCTGATATCAGGATTACCTCTGATCTCCGCTCCTTCCGTGTAAAGCTCAAGACCCACCTCTTCCAATTAGCTGGCCTGGCTCAACCATAGTTTTATCCTATTGCTCCTGACGGGTTTTTTAAATTTTGTAATTTTAACTGAGGGTGTTTTAAATAGTTATTTAATTGTATTTTTATATATATTTTATGAGTGTTACCTCCTCCTGGTACATGTATGTGTATGTGTTTATTTGTATTTGTATATGTATTGTATATATATGTATATTGTATGTGTTTTATTGTACGCCGCCCCGAGTCCTTTCGGAGAGGGTGCGGCTAACAAATTAAATTTCATTTCATTTCATGCTGATGGCCAATGTTTGGACCTGGTCAAGGCCAACTATACTGCATACCAACCTGATGACGCTTCTTGGAAATGCAACCCCCATGACACCTAAGGGAGTTGCAGATTGGGCAATGGGGTGGAGGTTGTTGGAGGGAGGGGACTGGGCAAATGTTTGATATGTATGATTTTGTGCTTTTCTGACTCAGACCTTGCTTTACTTCGCTGCTATCTATTCATAACTAGTAAAAGTACTTTTAATTCCACAAACAATTGAGTTGAGAGGTTTCTTTCTTGGTTACTGAGGGAGGCACACCTGACATTAAGCAAGGTCTCTCCTTGTGCTCATCATGGAGCTAATACCTTCTGAGGGGAGTACAATAAAAAAAAAACCACCAAAGAAATGTCCAACCCAGGCAGTGACCAGGAGGACAACACGGGGGCTGCCGGATCCTCATGTCCCTTGGAGACGGAGCGCATGGCGGAACTGGATTTGGAGGAGATATCCGTTCACCCTAGGTGGTTGTTGGGAGTGGGGCAGAGATATGAGCCTGAGGAAATTCCTGCCGGAGTTACCACCAGCCGACGTCGGCGACCTGCTGCTGCCTGGCAGGAAGCCGAGGAAGAGGATCTCATGATGTCCCATGCTATGAAACTCTTCCAAGAGGCCTGGGAGAAATGTCGTTTCCATGAGAGCTGGGCTCAGAGGGAAGCTGATTTTCCTGATCAAGAAGAGAGACATGCGGAAGACCTGTCTCACCCTGGGGTGGGGGTATGGGGGCACACAGCGGAGCTGATCAGGATGGGAGAGCCCCAGCAGCAGCAGCAGTGGCCTCATGAGCCCCTCCAAGGGGGGCGGGCGCAGATGCCAAATGGCAAAAGTTCCTCCTCTTGGTGTGAAATTCGGAGGTGACCCCAAAGAACTAGGATTTTTCCTGGTCCAGGTCTGGAATTTCATGCAACAGTTTGGAGAAGATTTCCCCAATGAGGAAGCCAAGGTGAGAGCTGTGACTATGGCATTGGAGAATAAGGCGGCAGCTTGGATGGTCACCTTGCATAATGATGACTCCCCCCTGCTGAGGAATTACAATGCGTTTATGGCCGCCCTGAGGAAACACTTTGATGACCCACTAGCCGAGCATAAGGCAAGAACCAAAATGAAAACTCTTATTCAGGGAAGAAGTCCAGTGGCTGAATACATTCAAGAGTTTCGTGAGCTGTCGGTGCATATGTGTGGATGGTCCGAGGAGGCTTTAATGGACAGTTTTATGGATGGCTTGAACCAAGATATATACCAGAACTGGGTTCACAGAGGGGCCCCATACAACCTGCAACACTGGTACGAGTTGGCTTCAGATGCGGAGATTGACCTAGCCAGGAATAAATACCGGGGAGACAGTGAGAAAGGTAAAAATCCTGACACCTTGTGACAAAAAGTCAAAGAAACATTGCATTGGTCCATTGCTGGGAGAAAGTGGCAAGAAGGTGACAAACAACAGGGAGAAAGCAGAACTATTTAACTCATTTTTTGCATCTGTCTTTACACAAAGGGAAAAAACAGTCCAACCTATCAAAAACAGCACCACAAAAAACAGATTAGGAACACAAGTTAAAATAGGGAAGAAAATGGTAAGTGAGCACCTGTCTACCATAGAAGAGTTCAAATCACCAGGACCAGATGGATTACACCCCAGGGTTCTGAAGGAACTGGCAGACAAGATCTCAGAACCACTGAACTATATCTTTCAGAGATCCTGCAGCACCGGGGAACTGCCAGAGGACTGGAAAAGAGCTGATGCGGTTCCTATCTTCAAAAAAGGGGAAAAAAACAGATCCAGGAAACTACAGACCTATCAGCCTGACCTCAATACCAGGAAAGATTCTGGAAAAGATAATCAAGCAACGAATTAGTGAACACCTAGAAGCAAACAAAGTAATAGCCAAAAGCCAACATGGGTTTGTCAAAAACAGATCATGCCAGACTAATCTTATTGCATTATTTGATAATGTGACAAAATTAGTGGACCAGAAGAATGCCGTGGATATAGTTTACTTGGACTTCAGTAAGGCATTTGATAAGGTAGACCATAACCTACTACTAGATAAAGTAGAAGAATGTGGGTTAGACAGCATCACCACCAGATGGATTCGTAACTGGATGACCAACCACACTCAACGTGTAGTCCTCAATGGAACTGCATCTTCATGGAGGGAAGTATGCTGTGGAATATCCCAAGGCTCTGTTTTGGGCCCAGTACTCTTCAACATCTTCATCAATACTTCCGGTGGCGCCGCTGGCCTTGGAGGACACTCCCTCGGGAACGCCAGCCCCGTGTTTGAGTAACAAGCTGCTAGGATAGCATAAATCAGCTGTCCAGCGGTTTGAAACCCCCCCCCTTGGGAAAAGAGGGGGAGGTGAGCTGTCTGGCATTGGGTAGAGTTCCCCAGCAGCCCCAGAAGCAATTCTGTGGCGTGAAGGGTGTGAACTCCCCAGGAAGCCCGACAATCTCCTCATCTCGGGACGCTTCTGCCTTTGCAGAAACAAAAGGCAGCGTCCACTCCTGCTGTTCCAACGTTTATTCTACATCTGAACAAGACGCAGGCAGAGCAAATCAGGAGGTCAACATAACGCAAGTACAAGCCTTAACTCCATAGATTATATCTCCTTCTGTAAACTTAAAGGGAACTTAAAAAAAAAAAGGTGCCGGAACAATAAAGGGTGTGGTGAAAATGAAAATGAAGCAGAAAGCTGATTAGCACTTGTTAAGTGCTTGTTAGTGTTGTTGGAAGGCTTGAGAGAATAGGTGGATTTTCTGAACTGAACAAATTGGTTGCTAAAATTGGTTGATTTGAATACTTTGAAATGGCTTCAAAGCAAACAAAATTCAATATTTCAAAAAGTGCTGGCAGTTCGCCAGTGCAATCGCAAAAGCTGCAATCTTTACTACCTCCGGTGGAAACACAAACACAAACTTTGACACTGGAGGCTCTACAAAATAATTTACAAAACGCATTAAAAGAACAGGCAGTTGTCTTGGAGGGGAAAATCGCAAGTGCCTTTAAAGATGTCTCTGATGAAATATCTGGAATTAAGGATTTAATCCAAATGTGTAACCAAGAGATAAGGGAGGATATAGTTGATGCATTTAAGGGATTATTTGGTTACGTAACATCTCTCGATGAGAAGGTGGAAGAAATTAATGAGTCTAATATAAAGTTGGACAATAAACTTATGGAGGCACAAAGTAAAATTGATAAGTTGAAGGCGGAACTTACAATGATACAATATAGAACAATGGAATTTGCCCTGAGGATAAGGGGTTTGAAAGAACATAACCAAGAAAATTTAAGAGAGATTTTTGCAGACGCTTTCGCTCAATTAACTGGGGAACCAAAGGCCGAATGTGCGTGGCAAATCGACAAAATTTACCACGTTAATTCATGGATCGCCAGACAAAGACAACTGCCAAGAGATATTGTAATCTATTTTGTCACCAGGTTCCAAAGAAAGAAAAGAGACAGAGGACCCCAGGCAGCAAGATAATCAGGCACAAACTGGGGTTGTGAGTCCCTTCGGGGAGAGGGGGCGGTCTATAAATTTAATAAAATAAAATAAATAAATAAAAATACTGCAGGAAACAGAAGAAATTATGGAACAAAGACAAACCTGTGCTGCTACTAAACGTAAAGAACAAGAATTAAAGTCTCAACAAGCCCAGATGATAGTCCAAGAAAATATAAATACGAGCACAGAAGCTGTGGGAGGAGCTAGACCGAAGGTGAAATCCCAGCAAGATTTCCAGGCAGCTCTTAGAAAGCTTCAGCGTGTTGAAGATGACAATTAAATTTCTAACTTGGAACGTTAATGGCTTAAACTCACCACAAAAAAGGAAAAAAAATGTTTCACTATTTGAAACAATTTAAAAATGATGGAATTTGCTTACAAGAAACACACATTAGAACACAGGATCAGAAATACTTGATGAACGCAAGACTGGGACCACACTTCGTAGCATCTGCTCCGGAGAAGAAAAATGGAATAGTTATATATTTAAGAAAAGACTTAAAGGCTGAATTAATTGAAGCAGATCCTCAAGGTAGATATATTGCAATTGAACTATTAATAGAAGGATAGAAAATACTCCTAACAGGAGTATATGCTCCCAATCAACAACAAGAAAATTTTTATAAGTTGCTTCACACTAAATTAACACAATGGGGTTATAGATCCTGCATTTTACTGGGCAACTGGAATGGAGTACTGGATCCCGTTCAAGACAAGAAGAGGCTTTTGCAAAATACCCAAGCACGAACAAGATTACCTAAATCCTTTTTTGATATGATGGATGATTTTGAACTGAGAGATATCTGGAGAGAACGGAATGTTAAAGAACGGGATTTCACTTTTTTTTCTAATAGGCATCATACCTTTTCTAGAATTGATTTTATACTAATTACAAATGACTTTTTTTCAGGGTGAAGAAGACTAAGATATGCCCGAGAACTTTAACAGATCACAACCCGGTTTGGATGGAATTTGAGTATGGAGACCGACCTAGGAGGTCTTGGAGATTAAATGAAAATCTATTTAGATATGAGAAAAATGTTACGGAATGTAAAAAACTATTGAAAGAATATTTTGCTTTTAATATGCATAAGGGGACATCTATGGAAATGGTTTGGGACGCAAGTAAAGCATACATGAGATGTGTTCTAATAAATTTGAATAATATTTATAGGCACAGACAAAGGGAGAAACAAAGGGAATTAGAGGAAGAGATTTAAAAAAAAGAGCAGGAGTTAATGTCTAAACCAGATGATAAGAAGACAAAAGAGGTAATTACCTTATTGCGAGGGCAGTTTAATATGTTAATGTCGGACCAGATAGCCACTAATCTTCTATATGCTAAACATAACACTTTTTGCAATGCCAATAAACCAGGTAGATGGTTAGCATATATGTTAAGGAAAAAACAAAAATCTCGTATTATAGAGAAAGTAGAATACAAAGGAAAAGAAGTTTATCAACAGGATATGATTAAAAAGACTTTTTTAGAATTTTACACCAGGTTGTATGCTGGTGACAAAATACAAGGTTCAGACACAGACAGATATTTGCAGAAAGAGAAAATTTCTATACTCACAGATGAGCAAAGGGGAAGATTGAATCAACTTGTAACTACAGAGGAAATCTTTCTGGCAATTAAGCAGTTAAAAATCGGCAAGGCTCCTGGCACAGATGGCTTGACAGCACGAGGGAGGACACACTCTGGACCTTGTTTTTGTCTCTGGCCAGTGGCTGAGTGATCTGGGAGGAGGGGACTTAACCATCACTCCCCTGTCATGCTCAGATCACTCACTCCTTCGTCTTGACTTCCCTGGTGCTACCTCCCGCTGCGGGGAGGCGGAACCGGAAAGTTCCAGATGGTTCCGCCCCAGGCGCCTGATGGAACCTGATAGGTTCCAGACAGAGCTTGGGCCACCTCCTGTAACCTTGACCCGCCCCCGGGTAGAGGACCTGGTAGTTGCGTGGAATAATGCAACTACCGGGGCCTTGAACCGGGTGGCGCCTTTGCGGCCTCTCCTGCGGCAACGATTCACCCTAGCCCCTTGGTTTACCGAGGAGCTAAGGGTGATGAAGTGCCGCAAGAGACGTCTAGAGAGTCGTTGGAGATCCTCTCGCTCCGAATTTGATCGAACACAGGCACGAGCCCATTTAAGGACGTACCTTGTGGCATTGAGAGTGGCCAAACGCCAATATTGTGCCACTCTCATTGCATCCGTGGAGAACCGCCCTGCCGCCCTGTTTCGGGTGTCCCGCTCCCTCTTGTTTCAGAGGCCGCGGGAGGCCCCCCTACAGGGCAGGGCAGAGGAATTTGGTAAATATCTGCAGGATAAAATTGCTCAAATCCGGAAAGATTGGGTTCCTGTCAGTGATCCAATGGAGACGTCCATGGCGAGTCTTGAGGTATCGATCTGGGAGGAGTTTGACTTGGTTGCCATCGAGGATTTGGACAGATTGCGTGGACGACTGCGACCCACCACATGTTTATTGGACCCGTGCCCCTCCTGGCTTGTACTGGCATCCTGGGAGGTTACACGAGACTGGCTCCTGGGCCTAGTGAATGCTTCGCTGAGCGAGGGGTCTCTCCCGGCCGCCTTGAAAGAGGCGGTGGTGAGACCCTTGCTCAAGAAGCCTTCCCTGGACCCTTTGGAGCTGGCCAATTATCGTCCCGTCTCCAACCTTCCCTTTTTGGCGAAGGTTGTAGAGAGTGTGGTGGCCTACCAGTTTCCACGACATCTGGAGGAAAATGATTATCTAGACCCGCGCCAGTCCGGCTTCCGCCCCGGCCACAGCACGGAGACGGCCTTGGTCGCGTTGGTGGATGATCTCTGGAGGGCCAGAGACAGAGGTTGTTCCTCTATCCTGGTCCTATTAGACCTCTCGGCGGCTTTTGATACCATCGACCATGGTATCCTGCTGCGCCGGCTGGAGGGGTTGGGGGTCCGGGGCACCGTTTTGCGGTGGTTCGGCTCCTACCTTTCTGACCGGACGCAGCGAGTGTTGGCAGGAGAAGAGAGGTCGACCCTACGCCCCCTTACTTGTGGGGTGCCACAGGGGTCGGTCCTCTCGCCACTCCTCTTCAACACATATATGAAGCCGCTGGGTGAGATCATCCGTGGTTTCGGGGTGGGATACCATCTGTACGCTGATGATATTCAGCTGTACTTTTCCACCCCGAACCACCCCAACGAGGCCATCGAAGTGATGTCCCGGTGTGTGGAAGCCGTACAGATCTGGATGGATGACAACTGACTCAAGCTCAACCCCTCCAAGACGGAGTGGCTGTGGGTACCAGCTCCCCGGTTCAGCCAATTAATTCCATCATTGGCCATTGGGTGCATTCAACTTGCCCCCGTGGAGCGGGCGCGCAATTTGGGCGTCCTCCTGGATGCCCGGCTGTCCATGGATGACCATGTGACAGCCGTGGCAAGGGGGGCGTTCCACCAGGTTCGCCTGGTGCGCCAATTGCGCCCCCTACTGGACCGGGACGCCTTACGCACAGTCACTCATGCGCTGGTGACGTCCCGCTTGGACTACTGTAACGCTCTCTACATGGGGCTTCCCTTGAAATGCACCCGGAGGCTACAGTTGGTCCAGAACGCAGCCGCGCGGGTAATTATGGGGAGTACTAGGTACTCCTATGTGACACCGTTCCTGCGCGAGCTGCACTGGCTTCCTGTGGTCTATCGGGTGCGTTTCAAGGTTTTGATAATAATCTTTAAAGCACTCCATGGCTCAGGACCTAGTTACTTGCGGGATCGTATTCTGCCCCATACATCCCTGCGACCAATCCGCTCGCACAGAGAGGGCCTCCTCCAGGTGCCATCCACTAGACAGTGTCGGGGGGCGGCGCCTAGGAGTAGAGCCTTCTCTGTGGCGGGCCCAGCCCTGTGGAATGACCTCCCTCCGGATATTAGGAATACCTCTGACCTCCGCTCCTTTCGTATTAAGCTTAAGACCCACCTATTCCAAGCAGCTGGCCTGGCTCAACTTTGATCTAACCATATTGCTCCTGACGGGTTTTTACTGGGTATTTTAATTATATTTAATTATCTAGGGGTTTTTAAATACTGTATTTTAATTGTTTTATTTACCAGCCGACCTCCTCCTTGTGTATGTCTCGGTATATGTCTCTGTTATATGTTTGTTTTGTCCACATATTTATTTCATATGTTTCATTGTACGCCGCCCCGAGTCCTTCGGGAGAGGGTGCGGCTAAGAAATAAATATTTATTATTATTATTATTATTATAAAAAGTTACAACTAGAAATGATGGAACCTCTTAGGGAACTATTTAATAAAATCCAAATGGAAGGCAGGGTTCCACCATTCTGGAAAACAGCTTTTATTTCCTTGATTCCAAAAGAAGATCAGGATCCTACCCAGCCAAAAAACTACAGGCCTATTTCATTACTTAATACAGATTTTAAATGTTTTGCTAAAATATTGGTAAACAGGTTAATGCCAATTGCACAACAAACGTTTCATAATGATCAGTCTGGTTTTATACAGGGGAGACAAATGAAAAGTAATGTAAGACAAATTATCAATATAATGGAATATTTGGGAAAGAATAACCAAGTCCCGGCAGTGCTTTTATTTTTAGATGTGGAGAAAGCATTTGATCAAGTCAATTGGCAATTTTTAATAAAAATATTACAAAAGATGCAGTTCGGAGAGCATTTCATGCAATCTATTAAAGCAATATACCAGAAACAGACAGCACAAATTATAGTTAATGGAGGCTTAACAGAATCTTTTAAAATTGAAAAAGGAACAAGACAGAGGTGTCCCTTGTCTCCATTATTGTTTATTTTAACCTTGGAATTGTTGTTGAACAGAATACGTGGGTCTGACGAATTGCAAGGAATTAAGATTAGGCATTATGAATACAGAGTAAGAGCATTTGTGGATGACTTGGTTGTAACTTTAACCCAGCCGGGGGAATCAGTTACAGGTTTAATGAATATAATTAATCAATATGGTCAAGTATCTGGGTTTAAAGTAAATCTAGGGAAGACAAAGATGATAGCTAAAAATATGACTACGAACCAAAAAAAAAAAATTAGAAAGAGTAACAGGATGTGAGATAGTAAAAAGGTTAAATATTTAGGAATTTACATTACAACTTCAAATGGGAAATTATATAAGTACAATTATGAACCATTATTATTGCATAAAATACAGATAGAAATGAATAAATGGAAAAAAACTACAATTGTCTTTGTTGGGAAGGATAGCAGCAGTTAAAATGAATGTTTTGCCTAAGTTTCTATTCTTCTTTCAAATGATACCAATACTTTAAAAAGACGCAAATTTGGAAGAATGGCAGAAAGGTATTAACAACTTTGTTTGGGCAGGGAAGAAACCGAGAATAAAACTTAAAATAATGCAAGATATACGCGAAAGAGGAGGCTTAAAAATGCCCAACTTAAAATTATACTATGAAGCAGCAGTTTTAGCAACAATTAGCGATTGGATTAACCTAACAGAGGATAGAATATTGAATATTGAGGGTTATGATCTGGTATATGGTTGGTATGCTTATTTAATATATGACAAGAAGGTGGACAAGATTTTTAAAGTCATATTTTAAGGAATGCTTTATTGCGTATCTGGAAAAAATATCAATATAGGTTAAATGATAAGATACCTATGTGGGGGGTGCCCAGACACGCTATAGAGAACATAAGTATAGAACAAAAACAAGATGTAATTACATATGCAGAACTTCTTAGTATGGATAGAGGTGTACCACAGTTAAAGTCTTTGAATGTACTAAGACAGGAAAGGATAATTCAAACCTGGTTTCAGTACGGTCAGTTACAGGCTAGATGGAAAAAAGACCAGAAATCTGGTATTATCCAAAATGAGGATAATTTGATAAAACAAATTAGGGACCAGGGTCAAATGCATATAAAAAGGTTGTATAATGTATTGATAGAAATAGACTCAGAAACAGAATTAGTTAAAGATTGTATGATAAAATGGGCACAAAACTTTGAAGAACCAATAATGATGGAAACATGGGAAGAGATTTGGGTAAGAAATGTAAAATTTACACAAGCTCAGAACTTGAGAGAGAATTTTTACAAGATGCTGTACAGATGGCATTTAGATCCAAAAAGGCTAGCCTGTATGTATCCGAATCTACAATCTAAATGTTGGAGATGTGATTGTGTTAGTGCCACGTATTACCATATTTGGTGGACTTGTAAAAAAGTTAAAGCATTTTGGATAAAAATATGGTGGGTTATTCAAAATATTTTGAAAAAGAGGATAAAGTTCACGCCCCAGTTGTTTCTGTTAGGTATAGTTTCAGATTGTACTGTTATAGAGACTAATTTGATTTTGAATCTAACGACGGCAGCAAGATTGTTGGTGGCACAGTATTGGAAGAAGGAAGAGTTGCCCACTATCCAAGAATGGACGTTAAAAGTAGTAAACTTAGCAGAGATGGCCCAAATCTCAGCATATCTGAAGGACCATTCAGATGAGAAGTACAAGCTGGACTGGAGAAGATGGATTGACTATATTCAAAACAAATACCGGACTAAAAAATTTCAGTTAGCTTATGAATGAAGGCATAAGGAATGCTACAATTTATTTAAAGCTAGTTTAATAAAGGGGGAGTTAAAGCACAAGAATAGTAACATGTTAAAATTAGTTAGCTTATGTTAGCGTATGGTTGTTAAATGTTTATAACCTGTATTTTGCTCTGGGAGGGAGGGGGGAGGGAGGGAGGGAAGAGGGGTAGGGATGGGGGAAGAGGGAAGGGTAAGGGGGGTAATAATTGTAAAACTTATTTTAAAAATTTAATAATAAAGAAAAGAAAACAGCCAAACACAGAAACAGTTTGTAAATGCATTTTGTATTCTTCCTCCGGCACAAACTGACCAACAAAGCACTAAGGCAATGAATAAATTGTCAGAGCTGCCACCTGGTGCTCCCCACCACCTTTTATAGTTACTTGGTAATTAGGATAACCTGCACCCCACGCGTGCGCACACTCATCCCCCTCATAACCCAGAATGAAAACCAACTGGCAATTAATCATGGATTGTTTTCAGTTAGTTATCAATAGCTTTGTAGATTACTCAGCTGCTTATGGAGGAGGGAAACCTGGTGAGTCTTGGCAGCTGGCCCGGTTTTTCCCCCTGAATGGCAGCTCCAGGGGATGAATGAGGGGGAAGAGTTGCTTTGGGAGGTCGGGGGGAGGGAGGGAGGGAAGAGGGGTAGGGATGGGGGAAGAGGGAAGGGTAAGGGGGGTAATAATTGTAAAACTTATCAAAAAATTTTAATTAAAAAACATCTTCATCAATGATTTGGATGAGGGAATAAATGGGGAACTCATCAAATTTGCAGATGACACCAAGCTGGCAGGAATAGCCAACACTCCAGAAGATAGGCTAAAGATACAGAAGGATCTTGACAAACTTGAACATTGGGCACTATCTAATAAAATGAAATTCAATGGTGAAAAGAGTAAGGTTCTACATTTAGGCAACAAAAATGAAATGCACAGGTACAGTATAGGTGGTATCTTGCTCAACAGTAGTAACTGTGAAAGGGATCTTGGAGTCCTAGTGGACAACCATTTACATATGAGGCAGCAGTGTGCAGCAGCTGCCAAAAAAGCCAACACAGTTCTAGGCTGCATAAACAGAGGGATAGAATCAAGATCACGTGAAGTGTTAATACCACTTTATAATGCCCTGGTAAGGCCACACTTGGAATACTGCATTCAGTTTTGGTCACCACGATGTAGAAAAGATGCGGAGACTCTAGAAAGAGTGCAGAGAAGAGCAGCAAAGATGATTAGGGGACTGGAGACTAAAACATATGAAGAACGGTTGCAGGAACTGGGTATGTCTAGTTTAATAGAAAGAAGGACTAGGGGAGACATGATAGCAGTGTTCCAATATCTCAGGGGTTGCCACAAAGAGGAGGGAGTCAAACTATTCTCCAAGGCACCTGAGGGTAGAACAAGAAGCAATGGGTGGAAACTAATCAAGGAGAGAAGCAATTTATAACTGAGGAGAAATTTCCTGACAGTTAGAACAATTAATCAGTGGAACAGCTTGCCTCCAGAAGTTGTGAATGCCCCAACACTGGAAGTCTTTAAGAAGATGTTGGATAGCCATTTGCATGAAATGGTATAGGGTTTCCTGCCTAAGCAGGGGGTTGGACTAGAAGACCTCCAAGGTCCCTTCCAGTTCTGTTACTATATTCTCTTCTCTTCTATACTATTCTAATATCTTGGCTTTGTCTGTCAGCCTCCACTCCCCCTCCCCCCAACAGCCCAAGTGGTTGAATTCACAGAACTGGGCAGGAGAGCATGGATAGATAGATGGTTGGATGCATAGAGGGATAGATGGGGGATACATAGGTAGATGGATGGAGGGATGGATAGATAGATGGAGGCATATAGATGATGTTAGATAGATAGATAGATTTATATATATATATATATATATATATATATATATATATATATATATATATATATATATATATATATATATATATATATATATATATATATATATATATATATATATATATATATATATATATATATATATATATATATATATATATATATATATATATATATATATATATATATATATATATATATATATATGATAGATAGATAGATAGATAGATAGATAGATAGATAGATAGATAGATAGATAGATAGATAGATGGATGGATGGATGGATGATAGAGGGAGGGAGGGATAGAGATAGATGGATGGATGGATGGATGGATGGATGGATAGATAAATGGATGGATGGATGGATAGATAAATGGATGGATGGAGGGATAGATGGGGATAGATGGAGGGATAAGTAGATGGAGTGGTGCAGGGATAGAGGGATGGATGGATGGATGGATAGATAGATAAATAGATAGATAGATAGATAGATAGATAGATAGATAGATAGATAGATAGATGGATGGATGATAGAGGGAGGGAGGGATAGAGATAGATGGATGGATGGATGGATGGATGGATGGATGGATGGATGGATGGATGGATAGATAAATGGATGGATGGAGGGATAGATGGGGATAGATGGAGGGATAAGTAGATGGAGTGGTGCAGGGATAGAGGGATGGATGGATGGATGGATAGATAGATAGATAGATAGATAGATAGATAGATAGATAGATAGATAGATAGATAGATAGATAGTTGGAGAGATAGATGGAGGGATAGATGGAGGGAGGGGTGGATAGATGGAGAGATGGATGGAGGGATGGATGGAGGGATGGATGCAGGGATGTAGGGATAGATAGATTAGATAGATAGATAGATAGATAGATAGATAGATAGATAGATAGATAGATAGATGATAGATTAGATTAGATAGATTAGATAGACAGATGGATGGATGGAGGGGTGGATAAATGGATGGATGGAGGGATAGATGGATGGATAGGTAGATGGAGGGATGCAGGAATAGATGGAGGGAGGGATAGATAGAGGCAGGGAGAGGTGGATAGATGGAGGGAGACATGGAGGGAGGGAGGGAGAGATAGATGGAGGCAGGGATGGATGGATGGATTCAGGGATGGATGCAGGGATGAGGGATAGATACATAGATAGATAGACGGATGGACGGACGGGTGGATAAATGGAGCGATGGAGGGATAGATGGATGGATAGGTAGATGGAGGGATGCAGGAATAGAGGGATAGATGGATGGATAGAGGGCATTCCTTTTTCCAATACGCCTCACAACCCCAAAAACAGGAAATCAGGGGGATTTTCAAGCCCTAATAGACTCAGGCTGCACAATGTGCTTGATCAATTTAACCACAGTCCTGAAACTGGGGATCAGAGCAAAAAGACTGGCCCACCCTATCCGGTTTGAGCAGGTCAATGGGTCCCTAATGGGACGAGCCTATGCCACCCACCTAACTGAACCAGTGAGGCTAGAGCTAGCAGATCACTGGGAAGTAATTCGATTCATAATAGCCCCCAAAATGACAGAGGCAGTCATACTGGGACTTTCCTGGCTAGACAAGTTGGGACCGACCATCTGGTATCAAGGGGCCCCCAACCCCTCCCACACCAGCAAGCAGAAACACCACCCATGCTGAAAACCCCCCAAGGGAGCCCACGAGAACAACTGGCAACCACATCCGACAAAACCCCAGAGGCCGAACTGATTCCGATAGAATATCAGAACCTCGCAGAAGTATTCAGCGAGACTGAGTGCAATGGTACCGAGTGCTCCTCCACCGGGAGACAGACTGTGCCATCGAAATCATCCCTGGGGCAAAACTACCCAAGCCCAAACAGTACGCCATGATGCCCCGGGAAATGCAAGAGATGCACAAATACATAGACAAAAACCTAGTTAGGGGTTTCATTGAGCCAGCCAAGCCACGGGTAGCGGCACCAGTCCTCTTCAAAGAAAAAAAAGATGGAACCATAAGATTGTGTGTGGACTTTCGAGGGATAAATGGGGTGTGCGTAGACAACCTATACCCCCTCCCCCTCATGAAGGACATGCTGTCTCATCTGGCCAAGGGAAAAGTCTTCACCAAACTAGACCTCAGAGAAGCATACTACCGAGTACGTAACAGAGAGGGAGATGAGTGGAAAACAGCATTCAACTGCCCCCTAGGGAGCTTTCAATTCAAAGTGATGCCTTTTGGGCTGCAGGGCCCCCCAGCGGTATTCATGCAGTTAATAAATGAGGTGCTGCACAAGCATCTCTACAAGGGGGTCCTCGTCTACCTAGTGACATCCTTATTTACAGGGAGACCATGGACGACCACGTACCCCTTGTCCGCCAAGTACTGGAGAAACCTCTGGCAGCCAACCTGTACGTCAAGGTATCAAAATGTGAATTCCACCGTGCACGGTTAGACTACCTGGGTTACCGAGTGTCAAATGAGGGAATAGAAATGGACCCAGCTAAAGTGCAAGCCGTCCTAAGCTGTCATCCCCCTCGTACCCGCAGACAGCTACAAAGCTTCCTAGGCTTTGCGAACTTCTAGAGGCAATTCATCCCCTCCTTTGCGAAGATTGCCAAACCCCTGACAGACCTCCTGAAGACAGGGAGCCCAGGAACGAAACCTTGTCCGGGACAACCCCTACCATGGGACCTAACCTGCCAAGAGGCGCTTGAGACACTAAAAGAAATGTTTGCAAAGGAGCCAGTGCTGAAGCATCCTGACCCCGAGCAACCTTTCGTGAACCAGGCAGACGCCAGCGATGTGGCAATGGGAGCAGTGCTACTCCAAAGCAACAACCAAGGAAACTTACAACCCTGCACCTACACCTCCCGCAAGCTCAGAGACACAGAGAGACGATGGGCCGCATGGGAAAAGGAGGCTTTTGCAGTGAGATGGGCACTGCTAACCTGGAGACACCTGTTGGAAGGGAGCCAGAAACCGTTTGAAGTCTGGACAGACCACAAAAATCTGGAGGCACTTAGGACCCCACGGAAACTATCACCCAAACAAGTCCGATGGGCTCAATACTTCAACCATTTTGATTTTGTGTTAAAGCACATTCCAGGGGAGACGAACTTTCTAGCTGATGCCCTCTCCCGCATGCCTCAGTACAAATGCGAACGGGAGCATGTAGTGGACACCATCATTCCTTCTACTCAAACAGCTGCCCAAGTAACCACCAGGCGGCAACGCCGTGACCGGCAAAACCAACCCGCAAGCGACCTAACCACGAGACTCAAAACTGAACTGCTAGCAGACCCCTAGTTCCAAAACAACCAACACATCTTGACAAAAAGAGATGACCTTGCATGGAAGGGGTCGAAACTCTATTTCCCAGAATCCCTACGTACCCTAGTTCTCCAGAGGAGTCACGACGCCAAACCGGCAGGCCACTTTGGGTTCCTAAAGACTTTATACTTAGCCCGGAGGCAATTCTGGTGGCCTGGCATTAAGAAAGATGTGGATCGTTACGTGAAAAGTTGCACCATCTGTGCCACAATGAAGAGACGACCAGGAAAATCCCCCAGACTGCTGCAAACAGAGATCGCAATGGGCTTTATAGTAGAGTTGCCAAAACGTGGGGGAAACACGGTGATTTGGACTGTAATAGATCTGTTCTCCAAACAGGCGCACTTCATACCCTGTAGAGGACTACCCTTGGCTCACAAGCTGGCTAAACTGTTCCTGAAGCACAACGGCCATTCCGGGTGGGAGAGAAGGTTTACCTCTCCACAAAATATTTGAGATTAAAACTGCCTAGCAAGAAACTGGGGCCAAAGTTTATGGGACCATTCCCCATAGTAAAGATCATCAACCCAGTCACAGTGCAATTGAAACTACCTCGATTGTTGGGGAAGATACACCCAGCGTTTCATAGTAGCCTCTTAAAACCTGTGATCGTATCCACTCTGAGACCACTACCCCGGGAACCCCCGGGCCCTATGGTCATAGGGGGCCAAACCCATTATGAAGTTCAACGAATCCTCGATTCAAGGGGGTACAGGAGACAACTCCAATACTTAATCAAGTGGAAGGGCTACCTGTTAAGTAATTAAGCTCCCCGTTAGAAGAGTGAGTGTCCAGAGAAGCGTAATGAGAGTGGTATGCAAGAACACGCACAAACCAGCATACAGAGACACTGAATAGTATAAAATATAGTAGTTTACTATGTAGAAATATAGAGGTATTCAGAGTCCGGTTAACAGTCCAAGTCATACACGGTTCAGTAATTCAGTTATCAAAATAGTCAGTCTAACACACAAAGTATAGCTAAAGAGTAGCAAACCACAATACCTCAGTATACATCGATCAGCGTCTAACAAACAGAGAGAGAAATCTAACAACCATTCTGGCTCCCTCTTATGGCTGCTTGAGGTAACAAGCCAATTACATCTGTTAAGCATTTAAAGTAACAGTAAAGTAATCATAGCTTATATACATTGCCAAGCCAAGCCTAGGGTTACATCCCTAACACTACCCATTATCGGAGGCATCTTGGGTGAAAAGTAGAAATATCCAGGCTGATCGCCTCATAGCCAAATTCCATGCAGAAAATCCAAGCAAGCCTGGGGGAGGGACACATCCCTAAGTTATATGTTTGTTTCGTTTCTTTGTTTGTTTGTTTTATTGGATTTATATGCCGCCCTTCTCTCAAAAGACTCAGGGTGGCGTACAGCATTAAAAAACACATATTACAAAAGTTGAAAGGAAATTAGAAACAATCCAAAAAAAACCCCAATTAATATAACACTAACATTTAAAAACTTAGATAAAATTAACAGGCCAGGCCGGCTTGCTAGAAAAGCCAACTTTTTAGGGTGCGTCGTTAAGACCAGAGGTCGGGGATTATGCAAAGCTCCGGGGGCAGCTCATTCCAGAGGGAAGGCGCTCCCACAGAGAAGGCTTTCCCCCTGGGGGTTGCTAGCTGACACTGTCTGGCCGACGGCACCCCAAGGAGGCCAACTCTGTGGGATCACATTGGACGGTGGGAGGCTACTGGTGGCAGTAGGTGGTCTCGCAGGTACCCTGGCCTAAGCCATGGAGCACTTTAAAGGTCATAATTAGTACCTTGAATCGCACCCGTAAAACAACCGGCAACCAGTGCAGGCCGCCTAAAAGGGGTGTAACATGGGAGCACCTAGGTACCCCCATGATAACCCGCGCAGCCGCATTTTGCACCAGCTGAAGCCTCCGGGTGCTGTTCAAGGGCAGCCCCATGTAGAGAGCGTTGCAGTAGTCCAGGCGAGAAAGGACGAGGGCATGAGTGACTGTGCATAGAGCATCCCGATCCAGGAAGGGGTGCAACTGACGTACCAGGCGAACCTGGTAAAAGGCCCCCCTGGTCACGGCCGTCAGGTGTTCTTCTAAACTAAGCCCGTGTGTCCAGGAGGACTCCCAGATTGCGGGCCCTCTCTGACGTATACTCTAAGTTATATACCTGTACTCAAATTGTCCTTGTGTCACACAGGTTGCTTTCGGGAGGTGTGGGGAGCCTGATGTCAACTTCTAAAGCATTGCCATGACTATTATCAGGCTGGCAGGGAAGGGGAAATTCCATGCATGCCTTCGGCTGGAGTCGGATCTCATGTCTACAGCCTAGTTGGAGAATATGTGTTATGACGCAGGACAGAAGGGAAGGGATACAGGGGTAAAGTTCAAACGCATTTAAGCGAAAGCAGTTTTGGCTCCACAGGAGTCCACGCCAGAATGTTGATCCTAATAAATGATTGGATTTCTTTTGAACTTTGTCTTGAGGCTCGTAAATTAATTAGGTCATCTTCTGGGAACTTCACACCCCTTGTATCCCCTCCCTTCTGTCTGTGTCATAAATCATATTCACCAACAAGATGCTACAGCAGGCTATGAGCATGTGCATTTCACACACCAGCTGTAGGAATATGAGACGTGACTCTGGCCAAAGGTGGAATGGAATTCTACTCCCTGTTTCTATGTTGACCTGAAAGTAGTCATGGAAATGCTTTAAAAGTTGACATCAGGGTTGGAAGGATAGATAGATAGATAGATAGATAGATAGATAGATGGATGGATGGATGGATGGATGGATGGATGGATGGATGGATGGATGGATGGATAGATGCATGGATAGATAGATGGATCGAGGGACAGATGAGAGAGAGAGAGAGAGCAGAGAGAGAGATACACAGAGAGAGATACCCGTTTCCCACAGAAAAGAAAACTAGGAACCACAAAACCTGGGTAGACATGGCTGGGGGGGGAGGGGGGTGTCATGTGACTGGGTGGAAGTGATTTGAAATTGGCCATACCCACCAGGGATGGGTTTCTAAAATTTTTACTACCTATTTTGTGAGTGTGGCCTATTTTGTGTGTGTGGCTTGGCGGTCATGTGACTGGGTGGGTGTGGCCAACTTGATGTCACTCACCAGGAGATGTCATGGATTGGGTAAAATGTGGTGAAGCTCACCTAACAACGCTCTTGCTTAGCAACCCAAATTTTGGGCTCAATTGTACGTTGCCCGGACATTGGACATTGTTCATTCTATGAGGGGAGGGGTGTTACGTACGGACGTATGTTGTTATATTTACATGTTTTCACATGCTCACCGGCGATTGGTTGCCCAAACCCCGGGAAGTTTAAACAACTGTCATTGGCTGGCTGGGCTGCCGGAGCTCCTTAATTTACATGTTTTCACATACTCACTGCAGATTGGTTGCCCAAACCCTGGGAAGTTTAAACTACTGTCATTGGCCGGCTGGTCTGCCGGAGCTCCTTAAAAGGCAAGCTCCAGCAGCCCAGCTGGCAGAGCACAGTCACTTACTCTTGCAATAAAAAGTGCTGAAACTCACTCGCACCTCTCGCCTGCTGCTTCTCACCGATCTAACATCCAGATCTTTTTTAACTTGCTGGAGTAATTTTTTATAGTTGTCCTCTTTAATTGATGAGCATTTTGCTATCAACTAAATTCTCAGATATTTTACATTCTTAGTTATCTGTATTTCTAATTTCCTCTCTACAGTAGTGGCCAAAATTGTGGAAACCTTTTGGGAAAAGTGTATTTTTGAGGTTTGATGGCTAATAACACCACTTTTTTTGGAGTATTGATTATGTATCAATGGAAAGATAATTTAATCAAGAATGTAATGCAACAAAGTTTGTTCAATTATCTGTATTCTATGAAAATTTATAGCCAAATAACTAGAAAAAGGAAGCACAACTTGCTTAGGATGATATCAGGTAGCTTTCCTTCATCTGATTGTAGCCAATGAGCATGAGTGTTTAGAGAGCCAATCAGGAGTCATCTTGTTTTGGCAATGAGCCAATCAGATCACAGTAGGATTCAGTTATTGATGTCATGTATTGAAGCTGAGAGGAGGACATTTGTCAGTGTGTTATGTGATTGCTATCAAGTTGGGGTTTTTTTTGTGTTCTTTTATTTAGTGAGCTTGTAAAACGTAATAAAATTAAAGTAATGGTGCAAAGAGTTGACTGGTCGCCCAGAAAGTGATGTAAAATAGTATTATTAAGTTAACAAGGCTACAGTTATAAAGAAATTATAAGAAAAATTGGTGGAAACTTAACCAAAGGTGGCATTTCTAAGTTTTTGAAAAGGTATAAGGAGACTCAGTCACTACAAAACCACACTGGTAAAGGCAGGAAAAGGTGCACAACAGCAAGTGATGATAGAAGAATTAAGAGACTGTGCCTATGTGACAGAAGAAAATCATCTGGGTGTATACCAGGGGTGGGTTTCAACCTGTACGGACCAGTATGTCTGTACCAGATGGTGAAATTTAGCGTGCCTTCCTGTACCCGTTGGTCAGGAGGCCCCGTACCGGAACTCTCCCTCCCCTCGTTCGGTCTTTCACTCGGCCCGCCCATCCACACCATGCTGCCGAAAAGTTCTCAGAAGAAGAACCAGAAGAAGAAAGAACTGATCAGTCGGTGGGGTGTGTGTGGGGGGGGGGAGGATGTTGGGGAAGAGGGAAGAGGCAGAGGGGCTGCTAGAAGAGTGTATGTGTGTGTGTGCACAGGCTGCGGGTTTTAAAAAACGTTTGAGTGAATCCAGGGAGATGGAAGAGGCAGAGGGGCTGGAAGATACTCTAGGAACAAATGCTTCCAATCCCTCTGCCCCACCTTTTCCCCCTTCTCAAATTGCAGCGTGCGTGGCAAGAGAGAGAGAGCACGGGAGAGCGGTGCCTCTCAATAAGTCACTGAGTGCGCCGGCTAGCCGGAGAGACCAATCCGCCACTGAACCCTAATCGTAGCCCCGGCCCAGCAGGTGAGCCGGCAGGCAGGCGTGCGAGCAGGTGCTCTCACCCTGGCTCCCTTGGACTGTACGCGTTTTCTTCACTCAAGTGTCACGGTGACCCATGCACCAGCCAGGCGTGAAGCGCTGGCCGCGGCAGTGAGAAGCCTAGCTTGGAGAGCTAATTGGAGGTGGTGCACACTCTCCCTCCCTCTCTCTCTCTCTCCCCCGGAGAACCTGTTTCCCCACTGCACACCCTTTCTGCACTGGTGGAAGGTGCTAGGCATCGAGGCATCACACCCGCAACTGCCCGCCGGTCACCAGGGAGACCGCCAGCACTGCCAGGTGCCTCCTGGCGCAGGTGAGCCGCGCTTGGCTGGGTGGGGGTGTGTGTCATGAGGCTTCGGGCCAGGACTGCGCGAGAACGGCTGCTCCACCAAGAGTAGCCTGTCAACTCTACATGTTGACATTCCATGCATACCATCAGTGGAGCCGGATCTCAGATTACAGTAGCTGAATTGAGATGAGTGTATCTATTGAGTAATGTGATTTATGACATAGACTGAAGGGAGGAAAGGAACAGGGGCAAAGTTCAGAAGCAGATAAAGAAAGCAAAGAAATGGAGGAGGAGGAGCTTACGTTGCGACGATACGACGTGAGGTCTTGGAGCTCCAAGATCACAGTCGATATCTCTGCTGCTGGATGGTCCTTTTGGACCTAAACCGTTCCGTAGAGATGGTGATAGAGAAGAGCACGTCCTGCTGATCTCAGGGACACTGCAAAGTCCCTGATTGATCCAGGAGAAGCTCTTTTTTTCCGATGACAGAGATGCAGCCATTGAAGCTGCTGAAGTTGGGACAGCTCCAGAATGGAAGGAAAGCAGAAGAGAAAGTGTGTTGAATTGGTGAGGAAATTTTATTATTAGAAAAGAGACTACCCCCAAAAAATCAAAGCTAAATTAAAATTGAAGACAGAAGAGAGTAAGTGGCGAGATTAAGCCATATTAAACTTAGTATGTTATATTTTCTTATTTTTTTCTTTTTACGGATGGAATCTTTGTAAATGTTTTCTATTTTTTAAATTGGACAGGTTAGTTTTTGTTCTTCTACTTTTTATTCTTTTTTAATATTTATGGATTAAAATTTTCTTTTTTTACAATGCTTGATTGGATTGGTTTTTTAAAAAGAATTTTTCTCCTTAAGTTTGGAATATAAAGAGGGCTGTAACAGCAGAGGAAAAAGAAGTAACACTGCCACTTAGAGGCTGGAGGCTTGGAAACATTGTTTTTTCTCTCTTCTCTTTGATCACTTGATTTATATTTCAAGGCTTTTCAGTTTGTTTATTGAGACTGATAGTGGGAAGAGCACGGGTTGTTTATACAGGTGCTCTTCGGGAGTACTATCAGTAGCTGGACTGGAGTGAAGACAAAGCCTTGACTTGAAATATTATAATGAACTTGCTTGAAATCTAACAAAAAGCTTTGAATGCTATAGCGGCAGTGTTTATAAGTTGGAAGAATGGCGCAACATGAAAAAGAAACATTAACATTGCAAATGATTATGTTTGAAATTCAAAGAATACCAGTAGCAACAGAGAAAATTGAGAAGAGAATGGAGAATATAGAACACAGAACATCAAAAATAGATGGAAAAATTGAGGAGACTTATCAAATGAAGAAAGTTGAAGACAGAGTTGTAAAAATGAGCAAAGAGATAAGAAAATTGTTGATACTGACTGTAAATTGAGCGTGGTTGGAAATGGCAAGAGTGGAATATGGCAAGGGGAGATAGATGGACTGGAACTCTATCTCAGACCCCAAAGTATAGAAGAAGAAAAGAGAGAAAATTTGATGGAAGTATGTAGGTTTTCAAAAATCAGTCAAGCAGTGGTGTCAAAAATGTCTGTCTGCCTTACACAGAGTTTATGGCTTTTATACAGTTTTAGCAAGCAAAGCAAAGCAGGGGTAGCAACAGCATTGTTTTTGGTTTACTCCCTCATTTTTCCCTTGTGAATCCAGAAGGCTGCCATGAATATCTAATATAAATGGGTGGACCTGAATGATCAAATCTGAATTAGGCAAATGGGCTGAAAGAAACTGCACCTCCCACACACTTGGGCAAGACTCAGTTGGCCAGGCAACAGGCCATTGTGTGGCAGAGATTACTGAGACATCCTCTCCAGTGTCCAAAATTCCTTCAAAGGGCTTACCCTGCAACACAATGATCTGACGGGGCCGTTGAAATGTGATCGGGGTAGTGACAGTAGCTATAACAGAAGTGGCCGGGTTAGTAGAACCGAAGCCTCCTTCCCCTCTGTCCCTTGGCTCCCCCCCTGCTGGGACAAAATAAGGCAAATGCAGGAGTTGAGCAGGACTAGTATAAATGGGCAAAATTTGGGGCAAATTGGTCCACAATTGAACATAAATAATGCCAGTATAGTTCGAATCTATAACCCCAGGAATAACAAAAATACCCTTTTTACTCATGGTTGACCGTGGAAGGACAAGCCCTTCGCACAGTCACTCATGCGCTGGTGACGTCCTGTCTGGACTACTGCAACGCTCTCTACATGGGGCTCCCCTTGAGATGCACCCAAAGACTACAGCTGGTCCAGAATGCGGCCGCGCGGGCAATTATGGGGAGTACGAGATACTCCCATATAACACCTCTCCTGCGCGAGCTGCACTGGCTCCCTGTGGTCTACCGGGTGCGTTTCAAGGTGCTGATCACCATCTTTAAAGCGCTCCATGGCACAGGACCTAGTTACTTGCGGGATCGCATCCTGCCCCATACATCCCTGCGACCAATTCGCTCTCACAGAGAGGGACTCCTCTGGGTGCTGTCCACTAAACAGTGCCAGAGGGCAGCGCCCAGGAGCAGGGCTGTCGCAGCGAGATCTGCAACACACTCGAGTCCGGATTCGCCTGTCCGGGTCTTCAGGGTTCTCCCTTGGGTGGGAGAACGAGCCCCGGTCCTCACCGGGAATTTGGGGGGTCCACACGTGGACGAATGCCGCAAATTAAGACACCACACAAAGAGTTAGCTCGAGGTGGGCAAGCACAGAGTGCCTGGAGGGTGTAAGCTACATTCCTCCTGACATGTCCTGCACAAACCCTTTTATTGCATAGTTTTGCAAGGGCGGGGGAGTGGACACATACAAGAAAAATACATTCAGTAATTTTCCACAAGAAGCAAATAATAACGGTGTCACAGCAAAAGGTGGCCTAACACCTGCCATATAACAGTTAAACAGTCAAATATTTGCGGTTAACCAACATCCTATGCAAACGGTATGTTAAGCTAAGTAAACGGTTATTCAGATATTGTGGTCAGCCAACATCCTCTGCAAGCACTATGTTAAAGGTTACATTCTCACGGCCTACTTGCGTTTCAGCTTCAGCAAAGCCTGAACCAAACTACTGCAACTGTAATGTATTCACACAGGGCCTTCTCTGTGATGGGCCCAGCCCTCTGGAATGACCTCCCCCCCGACATTAGGACTACTATTGATCTCCGCTCCTTCCGCAAGAAACTCAAGACCCACCTGTTCCAACTAGCCGGCCTGGCTCAACTATAGCTCTATCTTCTAATCTCCCTGGCAATTTTAAATTTTAGGGTATTTTAATGTTTTTTAACTCTATTATTACTGTGTTATTTTATGAATTGTAATATTATTACTGTGTTATTTTATGAATTGTAATAATTGATGTTGTGAGTTTTTTATACCTCCTCCGTGCAACATGTGATATGTTTTTTATTGTACGCTGCCCCGAGTCCCTTCAAGGAGAGGGAGCGGCTTATAAGTCTAATAAAATAAATAAATAAATAAATAAATACATAATTTTTCAGTAGGGGGGCTGATAATTGAAATGGAACTACTTGAACCTCCCCAGGGAATTTAAATGTCACCTCTTCCTGCAATATTAAATCAATGCCAGCACTTCCTCTAGTAGCTGCAGGAGTATTTTCTATTGTTCATTTGTTGTCTCTGTTTCTACCAGGGCCTGAGACCAGCCCGATCGGACGTTTCCCGACTGGCACTCATTTGCCCAATGATAACCTTTCTGACATTTTGGGCATTTTGTTTTTGGCCTAGACTTCTGATGGAAAGGGCTGTGGGAGGTTGAAGACATTTCCCCCCTCAACGTTCGACAATCCCTTTTATAATGACCAGGTTTGCCGCAGCTATAACACTTTCCTTGAGGCTTGCTGCCTTGCGAGAAAGCGGCTGCCAATAAATTAGCCTGATGAGAGGCTGTTCCTATATCTTGACATGCTTTAATCATATCTGCCAACTCAGGATTGTTCCCAAGGCCAATGATTGCCTTTCGGCATTTGGAAGTGGCGTTTTCCTTTGCTAATTTCATCAACAACTCCATCTGCGCCTCAGCATTGTCTACCTGTCGTTTTAAAGCATCCTGCAATCTGTTAATAAAGTCAGGATATGGCTCACTAGCCTTCTGCCTGATATTAGAGAAGGATTGCTGAGGCTTGCCAGAAACCGGCACTTTTCCAAACGCTCGGTAAGCACATTCCGAAGAAACTTGCAACGTGGCAGCTGGCAAAACAATCTGAGCATCAACTAGAGTAAATTCCCCAGACCCATACAACTGATCAGGAATAATAGCCCCCCCCCCCCCCAAGTGAAGAGCACGCAGAGCACATTGGTGTTTAAATTCACTGTCCCAAACCACAAATTGCACTGGCGTAAGCAACATGCGAAAGATAGTCTTCCAATCTTCAGGTACCAAAATATGATTTCTCATAATAGCTTCCAACATTCCTTGGACATAAGTACTCCCCAAACCCATATCTCTAATCCCTTTTCTAAGTTCTGTCAATACTGCATATGACAGAGGATGATATTCTACTATCTGAGCTCCATTCTGATCTATCTGTCCTGTAGCATGTACTGGACAAACAGACAACATATCAGAAATTTCTTCTATATCCCCCCCCACCCTTTGCTAACTGTTCCTCTAAAATTTGCCTCATAGGGGTATATAATGGCCGTGGAGGGGCAGAAGAATTAACCTCCTTACAGGGAGCTGAAGGTTCAATTGCAGATGATTTTGGGGAAATAATTTTGATCTGATCATAATCATGTGGAGGTTTTGTGGTTAATTGTTGTCCTGCCAGAGAATCAAAGCCAAATTTTTCTACTGCTTGACGGCATTGAAACCAGAGATGTAATGTCTTTACTGGAGCCCTGGGTTCAAGATATAAAGTTTGCCCTATTTTTTCCCAGTCATGTAAACGAAGTGTTCCCCGTTCGGGGTACCAAAAACAATGTTTCCCTATCTCATCAACTAGCTTCCTTATTTCTGCGTCAGGTGTGGTAACACCTGACTTCTGTAACAAGAATTTAAGTTCTTGAACATGTTTTTGCTGCTGGTGAGACAGATTGCAACCCATATTTACCTCTGAGAGATCTCGTAAGACGAAGCACGCTTTGGGGTCTGTTCCAGACAGGAGGTAAGTATGTTGGCTGTTGCTCCCCCGAAGGGTGTCTTAGTTCCCGGGTTTCGGCACCAGATGTAGGTTTTCAAAAATCAGTCAAGCAGTGGTGTCAAAAATGTCTGTCTGCCTTACGCAGATTTTATTTGGCTTTTATACAGTTTTAACAAGCAAAGCAAAGCAGGGGTAGCAACAGCATTGTTTTTGGTTTACTCCCTCATTTTTCCCTTGTGAATCCAGAAGGCTCCACCAGCCAAGGTTGAATCTCACATAACTCCATGATACAGCCTGTCTCTGCTCAGGGAGATAATGGGCTAAAAGATAACCGGCTACTTGAGATCATGGCTGTAATGCGCATGGCTGTATGTAACCTTTCCTTTATTCCCACATCTGGTTCTGCTAATTAGGTGAGCTTGTAGGTATCCAAGATAACCAGCTACTGAGATCATGGTAGCTTTCTACACATGTCTTTATGTAAGGTTACCTCTCATTCCTTCAGAAGTAAGGAGAGAAATTTTGACAGCAGCATCGGTGATAACCAAAGGCAAGCTGATGGAAGGAACAGATGGAGGGTTTTGAGTTTTTATAAGATACGCAATGAGCAACAAATTGCAAAGAGAAGTCCATACAAGACTTACCAAGAAAGCAACCAGAATACTAATACTACAAATGGCAAGAGACATAAGACTGCACTACTATTGGAAGGACACAGGTTGATGTAATGAAAGTTCATAATAAAAATTAAGTTAAACTTAGTTAAATTTAGAGTATTATGTATAAAATGGAGTGATAATAGTTATAGTCAAATAAATAAATAACAATGATAATGCATATATATATACTAGTCTGGTAATATGAAACTTTGTACAAATTGTAAATGAGGACTATGAGAGGATGTTTAAAAGTCTTCCTATTAAATACAACCAATTTTTATTTAGAATGTGTTATAAAGATGTAATGTCATTGGATGATTTTAGAAGGTTTTAATGGAATGCCATTATATAGTTTTACTTTAAATTTAAAATATTTCATATAAAAGGATGTAATAACAATTATAGTCAAATGAATGTTTAATAATTATAATAATCTTTTACATATATATTGGATTGATGATATGAGAATTTGTTTAAATTGTAAGATGGGACTACTGTGAGAAAGCACAAAGCTTTGTATGTGTTGAAATGAGTAAATTGACATCTGAAATCAGAGAACAAGTAGATAAACAATGTTATAGGATATGAGATTTATTTTACTTGTGGTTAGACAAAAAATATGGAAATGAAAGCTATTAGAGAAAGTACAAGAACAATTGAATGATATAGAATATAACATAAAAATATTTTACTATTAGAGATAATTGAGATGATGTATTGAATTGCGATGGCGTAAATGATCCCATTACTTAATATATCTTGTGGAAAATGAAGAATAATGGAGATAGTCAAATAAATGAGATATAAACAAGGTACAATAATAGCAATGTAAATAAATATATTTGATTTAATAATATGTGACTTGATATGAATTGTAAGTGATGACTATGGAAGGGATGCACAGAAATCTTGTAACCAACCGACACACTCTCTGTAATTTGTAATGGAAGATGGTTTTATGTTTTTTGTTTTGTTTTTTAGTGTTTGTCTAAAAATAAAAAAACTTTAAAAAAAAGAAAGCAAAGAAATGGCTGCGAATAAATATTGCCTAATGAAGAATGCCTAATGAAGCTGTTAATAAGGCACTGGTTTTTGCATTAAAACATTGGCTCAATCATTATGAATCAATTACGGCATCGTTAGGAAACACCCCTCAACTCTCTCACACACTGACAGGATGCTACCAGATGAATACTGATGGATGCTGGTAGGCAGAGGCAGATTTCCCCCCCTTATTTTCCTCCTCAGTTCAGACAAATCAGTTCCTTCTACTGTAACGCAAGTTAAAGGGAAAAGAGGCAAAAAACGCAGAAAACGATTTACAGATGCAATTAGGAAAACACAAGTAAGGGAAGCTGCACACAAGTATCGTCAAACTCATTCCCAAGTCAGTAGACAGGCTGCAAAAAAGTATACATCTAATAGCCCCTACATTAATCAGTCACAAATAAGATCAATGCCTTGGACTAATAAGTATTTGTCTGGTTTTAAATATGAACCTCAGGTTGATTACTCCAGGGACACGGTTGTTAATCTCTGACCCCGGTTACCCTGTGCCTGGTGCTGTGCTCTAAAGTGGCAGGATGAAACTCCCTGGATGTGTTGCAGTGGTGATAAAGTCCACCTCCCTCCCCTTCAGCCCTACCCTGAACCCTTACACAGCCTTCTCACCCACCAGCATCCAATGGCAAAGCATTTTCTTTCTGCTGTCGAGAAGTACAGCAGATACTTGCAAATGACATCTTTTGGAGCCAGAGAGGTGAGGAGGGAAATTTTATGCCAACATTCAAACTGCAGGGGCAGGTCTACCACAGAATAGAGAGTATCATGGCGGGGCCTCAGCAGCAGACTTCATTTCTCCAGATATACTTTGTTGGTGATGATGACAATGAGAGGGACATCCATTGTGGAATCTACCCAGGCGTTAATCCACAACTGGTTAGCCAACTGCAGAAGTTGCTGTGTGAACACAAGTATATTCTGGAACTTAAAGTTGCTATTGAGTCTGTTCCTAAGGGCCACAAGGATTTCCAAGTGGTGAATAACACTGATAGGAAGCCTTCTGGAGAGCACCGGGGTCATTTCAATGCCCCCACGACTACAAAAGCGGCTGTGCTCATTGTCGGCCAGGATTTTGAGAACAACATAGACAACATATCCACAGCATAGACAACAGGTTGTTACAAATCAGTGAGACTCACCGTGCCTATGACGCTCTCCAGTACCCTCTGATGTTCTGCCGTGGAGAAGATGGCTATCTCTATATATAAAAACAAAAACCACTCACGCCAGTTCACGAAATCTCCAGAACCATAAAGCCTACAAACTTGAAATGTGGATCGTGTGTTCCTCTTGGCTTCTAGGTCCTCGCTTAAAAATGATTTTTCGAAATGACCATCAGATCATTAGTATTTGTTATATTATTATTAACACGCTCTGATGCTAAGGAGTTCTACTCCCCCCTTCCCACCTGAAAAGATCTCTGTTCAAACTGCCACTTGGGCATGGCCAGCGCGTGACTCATCTGGCAAGAACTGCTATAAATCATGGGACTCCGAGCTGATCTTGAACCCTATCCTTTATACCAGTGGTTCCCAAAGTGGGAGGTACCGCTTCTTGGGGGCGGTGGGATGGCTTAGGGGGGTGCTAAGAGGCAAGGGTGGGTGGCAGAGGGTGCTAAGAGGCAAGGGGGGGTGGCAGAGGAGTGCTGGAGGTGGCCCCCTCTAGCGAGCCATTTAGAACCAGTTCCCTCACTCACCCCCGCCCATCCGGAAGTTGCTCGATTGCTCCCTCCCCCCGCCCATCTGCACTATGCTAGCCCTGCCCACCGCTCACTGATTGGCTGGCTCACGAATCACCCTGCCCGCCTTTAAGAGCCCTATCTAAACCCAGTTACCTATTTTTCTGCTTGGCTTTCTATAGATAGGGCTCTTAGAGGCGGGCGGGGTGATTGATGAGCCAGCCAATCAGTGAGCGGTGGGCATAGTGTGGACAGTTGGGGGGAGCGAGCGATCAAAGGGAGGCCCCTTCACCTTCCTTCGCTCCCACTTTGTCTTGATGAGGTCTCCGCAGCTGCCGGGCGCGGACAGACGGAGGTAGCCAGAGGGTGGGGCAGCCCGGGCAGGTGGGCAAGTGAGCTGTCTGATCCTCCACCGCTCGAGCCGCTTTGGCTACCTCCATCCGTACGCGCCTGGCAGCTGCAGCGACCTCATCAAGACAAAGTGGGAGCGAAGGGAGGCGAAGGGGCCTCGGTGCCCTGCCTGATCCTCCTTCGCTCGCTCGCTATTTTGCCTTGGCAGAAGCCCTTTGCTGGCGGTCAGACCTCCCCTCCCCAGGGCGGTAGTTTGCATGGTGCGGCCAGCGCCTAGGAGGTAAGCTCCCACCACCGTCCCCACCACCGCGCCCATGCTTGCAGGCGGCCATGCAGCCCTGTGCTATAAGCAATCCAGGGATCCTTGGTCTTACTACGCATGCCCAAGATGGTGTCCTGTCACGTTTGAGGAGAGCTTCGGAGAGATGATTGTCCTTCTTGGGGCTTGCAGGGGTACCCTATCCCATTGTTGGTTCCAGGTCCAGCTATGAGAACTTCCTGGGACCTCGGGGATACCCTTGAGCTGCAATGTCCTACCTTGTAGCAGGAACATCGTGAGTGAAATGGGGCGGTCAGCGGTGAAAGGAGAATGGAGAGCGTCAGCGGCTGCTGGCGTGGGTGTGGTAAGCAGCTGCGGCGGGACGCCCGGCCTGGGGTCTCTGCAGCCGGCGTGGGTGTGGTCGGCGGTGGCGGTGGGACGCCCGGTCTGGGGTCTCTACAGCTGCCGCCCCACCACGCCATGGTGTTATCCTGGTTGCTCCCCCCCTCCTTGCTTATGAACATGATAATTTAGATCAGCGGGGAGGGGCTGAGGCAGCTGGCATGGATACTAATGCCAGTGGAAGATGGCTTTGGGAGTTGGCGTGGGCGCGGTTGGAGTGGGGAGGTCCATTGCTGTGCCCCCCCCCCCCGGTGTTGCCACCGTTGCCTGGGCCACCGTACTGTGCCATTTGGCCCTCCCTCCTGTGATATTATGGACTGGGTCAACGGAGTGCGGCCCTGGCGATGGATGTGAGTGCGGCTGGCGTGGGCGGAGCTTAGCTGTTGGAGTTGAAGTTGGAGCAGCTGCCGATGCCGCCGCTGTCCTCGTTGCCGCCATCACTGGCCGCTTCACCACCTCGCAAGCTACCATCTGCTGCGATTTTGGACAGCTCTCCGTTACCCTTACATATTGTCCCCAACATCAACTATTTTTATCATGGACATAAGCTTCCCGCTACCCCCATGAACACTGCCGGCTGCTCCCCCCCCCCCATGGACATGTCATCTCCTCGTTCCATCTCCCCATGATGTCATCCCGTTTCGTTGATGCCACACTCTCCTCTATGTTATACTGCGACAGAACTTTATTCCCTCCGGGAACTCCCCCTTTCCTGGGCTCAGACAGGCTTGGGGGGGGGGGGGAGTCTGCCAGGGCACAGGCCAGAGCTAACTAATGGGCACGGGTTGGGAGTGCTGGGAAGGGTTGGGATTCCGGGGGAGACATTAAGCCATTCCATTGGGGGGTTCGCCATCTCTACTGTTTGTGGGAGAGCCAGATATGGTGGGGGCTGAGGGCCAAATTATGTTTGGACGACGCAGGTTTGCTGTTTAAGAGCGATAGCGCGTTCCGACCCTCATCGCCCTTCTCGCACCCCCGGGTGCCCGGGATTACAGGACCCTGGTCTCCGGCTGGTGTCGCTTAACGCCAGGTCTGTGGTACATAAGGCTCCACTCATTTACGACCTCATACAAGAGGGTAGAGCGGACCTGGCGTGCATTACGGAGACCTGGTTGGGCCATTGGGGGGGGTGCCCCTTAGCGAACTATGCCCACCAGGCTTCCGGGCATTTCACCAGCCGAGAACCCAGGGCAGGGGCGGGGGGGTGGCGGTGGTTATCAGGGAAAGTCTCAGACCTCAGGAGGTCACTGTGCCTCAGATAGGCGGGTGTGAGTCCATTTTTGTGAAGTGGGGCCTTGGAGCTCAGGTGGACCTTTTTGTTACATATCTGTCTCCCTGCTATGTTTCATCGGCCCTGCCGGAGCTGCTAGATGTATTAGCTGGATTGGCGGTTGATTTCCCCAGGCTCATGGTCCTGGGGGATTTCAATCTGCCTTCCATTGGCGAGACATCCGAGTCAGCTCTGGAGTTCATGGCTTCCATGACAGCTATGGACCTAACTCAGTTAATTCAAGACCCCACCCATAATGGGGGACACACGCTCAACCTGATTTTTGTCTCTGGGCAGTGGATGAATGATCTAGATTTAGGGGATATTTCTATTCAACCCTTGTCATGGTCTGATCCTTTCCTCATCAGGCTTGACTTCCATACCGCTACCCCTCGTCGCAGGGAGGGGGAACCGACTAGATGGTACTGCCCCAGGCACCTGATGGACCCCGAAAGGTTCCTGATGGAGCTTGGGACTTTTCCTGAATCCCTTGCTCACAACTCGACCGAAGCCCTAGTGGGAGCCTGGGATAGAGCTGAAGCTGGGGCTTTGGATCGTGTTGTGCCTTTGCGGCCTCTGACCCGGTGTCGATCCCGGATGGCTCCCTGGTTTACCGGGGAGCTCCGGGAGATGAAATACCAGAAAAGACGCCTAGAGAGTGGCTGGAGGGCCAGCCGGTCCGAATCTGATCGAACACTAGTAAGAATTCATATTAAATCCTACTTAGCGGCGATAGAAGCGCCAAAACGGCAATATTTTTCCGCTCTTATCGTGTCCGCAGATAACCGCCGAGCCACCCTGTTTAGGGTCACCCACTCCTTTCTTAACCAAGGAACTGGGGAAGACCCCTTGCAGGGTAGGGCTGAAGAATTTGTTCAGTATCTGCAGGTAAAATTGCTCAGATCCGGACAGGCTTGGACTCTGATTGGGTAGATTCGGGCGAGCCGACGGGGATGAATCTTGAGGAGACAATCTGGGATGGGTTTGACCCTGTGACCCACGAAGGCATGGACAGGATTATGGGGAGACTCAGTGCTGCCACTTGTGTGCTGGACCCGTGTCCCTCTTGGTTAATTTTGGCTTCCCGGGAGGTGACACGAGGCTGGCTCCAGGCGATTACCAACGCTTCATTGAGAGAGGGGTTCTTTCCCACTGCCTTGAAGGAGGCGGTGGTGAGGCCCCTCCTCAAGAAGTCTTCCCTGGACCCAGCTTCTTTAGCCAACTATCGTCCGGTCTCCAACCTTCGCTTTGTAGCAAAGGTTGTCGAGAGTGTGGCAGCACGTCAGCTTCCCCAGTACCTGGATGAAGCTGTCTACCTGGATCTGTTTCAGTCGGGTTTCAGGCCCGGGTACAGCACGGAGACGGCATTGGTCGCATTGGTCGATGATCTATGGCGGGCCCGGGACAGGGGCTGCTCCTCTGTCCCGGTCCTATTAGACCTCTCGGCGGCGTTCGATACCATCGACCATGGTATCCTACTGCGACGTCTCGGGGGGTTGGGAGTGGGGGGCACCGTTTTACGGTGGTTCTCCTCCTACCTGTCGGATCGGTCGCAGTTTGTGTTGACTGGAGGGCAGAGATCGACCCCCAGGCACGTCACTTGTGGGGTGCCCCAGGGGTCAGTTCTCTCACCCCTCCTGTTCAACATATACATGAAACCGCTGGGCGAGATCATCCATGGTTTTGGGGTACGGTATCATCAATATGCTGATGATACCCAACTTTTCATCTCTGCCCCAAACGATGCCCTCGACATGATGTCCCGATGCCTGGAGGCTGTGCGGATCTGGATGGGGAGGAACAGGCTCAAGCTCAATCTCTCCAAGACTGAGTGGCTGTGGTTTCCGTCATCCCGATTTGTACATCTTGTTCCTTCTTTGACGATAGGGGGAGAAATTTTAGCCCCCTCAGAGAAGGCTTGCAATCTGGGAGTCCTCCTGGATACGCGGCTTAGTTTAGAAGAACACCTGACGGCCGTGACAAGGGGGGCCTTTTACCAGGTACGCCTGGTACGTCAGTTGCGCCCCTTCCTGGATTGGGATGCTCTGTGCACAGTCACTCATGCCCTCGTCCTTTCTCGCCTGGACTACTGCAATGCTCTCTACATGGGGCTGCCCCTGAAGAGCACTTGGAGGCTTCAGCTGGTCCAGAATGTGGCCGCGTGGGTTGTCATGGGGGTACCTAGGTGCTCCCATGTTACACCCCTTTTAGGCGGCCTGCACTGGTTGCCGGTTGTTTTCCGGGTGCGATTCAAGGTATTAATTATGACCTTTTAAAGCGCTCCATGGCTTAGGCCCAGGGTACCTGCGAGACCACCTACTGCCACCAGTAGCCTCCCACCATCCAGTACGATCCCACAGAGTTGGCCTCCTCAGGGTGCCGTCGGCCAGGCAGTGTCGGCTGGTGACCCCCAGGGGGAGAGCCTTCTCTGTGGGAGCGCCTTCCCTCTGGAATGAGCTGCCCCTGGAGCTTCGCATAATCCCCGACCTCCGGTCCTTCCGACACGCCCTAAAAAGTTGGCTTTTCCAGCAAGCCGGCCTGGCATGTTAATTTTAACTTATTTTAAATGTATTGTTTTTTTAAAAATTCTGTTTGTTTTTTTGGATATGGATTTAATTTTTTAAAAACTTTTGGGATGTGTGTTTTTTAATGTTGTACGCCGCCCTGAGTCCTTTTGGAGAAGGACGGCATATAAATCCAAATAAACAAACAAACAAACAAAAAATTGAAGAAAACTTTCAACAAGATGAGAAGAAGTTTGAGGCATTTGATAGCAGATTGAGCAATGTGGAAAGTGAGAGTAGTGGAATATTAGGGTGGGAGATGGATAGATCTGATTTTTTTTTAAGATTTCAAAACATAGAAGAAGAAAGAGGAGAGAACCTAGTACAAATAATATCTGAAATTTTGATAAACGCATTAGAGATATCCCAAGAGAAGATGATGGATAGCATAGATGAAGCGTTCCGAGTATACACAACATATGCAATGAGAAATGCTCTTCCAAGGGAAGTCCATGTAAGATTTACTAAGAAAGCAACTAAATTACAAATACTACAGAAAATGAGTGATAGAAAATTAGAATATAAAGGTAAGGAGATTGTAGTTCTGAAACAAATTCCGAGAAGAGTGAGAGAGAAGAGAATAGAATATCAATTTTTGACAAAGGCTCTGATTAAAAAAGGTGTTAATTATAGATGGCTCATACCGGAAGGCCTATTATTTGTATGGCAAGGACAAAGATACAGAATAGACACAATTGATAAGGCAGAAACTTTCTATACAGAACATTTCAGCGAAACGGCTGAGAAAACTGGAAAAGAAGAATTATCGGTGCAACTACTGGAGGCACCTATAATTGAGTTTGAAAAAATAGAAGGTGGTGTAGGTGGAACTGATAAAGAAGGCGTGGTGGGTTGAGTAAATCTCAGAGAACAACGAGAATCCAGATCAACTAGAGCTATAAATCATGTATATAAAGTATAAACATGGAGGAAAGAAAAATGGTCACAATTAATATAAACGGACTTAATTCAGCAAATAAAAGAAGGAAAATATTTCACAAATTAGAAAAGCTAAAATTTGATATAATTTGCCTACAAGAAGTACATATTCAAAAGAGATATGAATATTTATTAGTACAACCAAAGCTTGGAAAAATGTTTACTACACTGGCGAACTGTAAGAAAAGAGGAGTGATCTATATTAAAGATAATATCCCAGCGAAATTGATTTATACAGACAAAGAGGGAAGAATTCTGATGGTGGAAATTATGGATAATATTAAAAAAAATACTTTTAATTGCAATTTATGCTCCCAGTGAAAAACAAGACAAATTTTACAAAACACTCCACAAAAAATTGTTGATTTGGACTATGCTGATATTTGTATGATGGGAGACTTCAATGGCATTGTAAACCAGAACATGGACTACAAAACACACAAAACAACAAAGTTAAATAGAAAATTGCTTCCGAAATCCTTTTTCAGTATGATAGAAGAAACAAATTTGAAAGATATTTGGAGAGAAAGAAACCCTACAGAAGAACAATATACTTTTTATTCAAATAGACATTCATCATTTTCCAGAATTGATATGATATGGGCCTCAACGGAACTGATTTGTAATGTACAACAAATTGAGATTGAAACAAACACCTGGGCGGATCATAATCCAATTATAATCAAATGGAAGGGCCAAAGGACAAGATCTAGATGGACATTAAATAATATCATATTGAAAGAGAAAGACTGTACAGAAAATGGAAAGAGAACTGGCCTTTTTCTTCAAAGAAAATAGAAAAGAAGATACATCAATGCAGAATCTTTTGGACACAATGAAGGCTGTTACTAGAGGACTAATAATAGATTATATGAGGAAGAGAAACTTAAAGAAAAGACAAACACATAAAGCTTTAGAGAACGATTATAAAATACTTGAAAAAGAGTTACAGAAATTTCCAAGAAAAAGGTGTTAAAATAAAAATGGATACAATTAAACATAAAATAGATCTCCTGGAAAAAGAAGAATTGGCACAAAAAATTAGAGGCACCAAACAGAACTACTTTGAAAATGCAAATAAGCCAGGCAGATGGTTGGCATATAAATTGAAAAAAGAGAGAGAAGCAAAGAAAATATTGCAGCTAAGAGATGACCAAGGACAAATTCATTATGGAAATGCTGAGAAGAAGAAAATTATACAAGACTATTATGTTAAGATGTACATACAAGAGAAAATAGAAGAGGGAGGAATCAAAAAATACTTACAGGATGCTAATCTTCCCCAGATACCAGATGAAACCAGAACAATGTTGGAAGATAAAATAACGATGATGGAGCTAACGGAAGCCCTTATGAAACAAAATAATGGATTAGATGGATTACCAGTGGAATTCTACAAAACATTAGAAGAATCCTTGTCCCTCCCACTTTTAGAAGTTATGAATGAAGTTGTCAGGCCTGCAGCAGTTCCTTTAAGAATCTTTGGCCTGCCACACTCTCTCTTCTAGCTTCATCTTTAGTATGCATATTCATTAAGGGGGGGAATAGCAATGGGTAGAATGTGTTGTTTTCAAAATAAAAAAGTCCTTTCTAGAAGCTGAAGGTTATTCTTTGTCTCCACACTTTGGCACCTGACCGGAACCAGCGGGGTGGAGATGACAGCGTGGAAGAAGAAGATTGGAGCATGTGATGGATTAGTGGGTGTGGGGACAAGATCATGAACTTTCAACTGGGTGGGAATCCTAGGTAACTTCCAGAATTGGGATTCCACAGATGTACCAACATGACTGACTTATTAAATTGGAACTTTAAGGAACTTTAAGGTCATTTGTCATCTCAGCAACTGCTTCCCAGCAGAAAGGAGGAACATGGCCTTGGCCAGAATTCGAGGCCTTTAATATCAAAGCTATTTAGCCTGAACCAAAGTTTTAGCCTAGCTCACTCCCCCCTTTGTGACTCATCTGACATATCCAGAAGAGTCACATACTCTGGTTCTCCATCAGGTTCCTCCCTTGGTCGAAGCCTCTCATAATCCCACATAGCCATTACCTGAGCTGTTGCCTTCCTTTCTGCCAACAGGGATAAACTGTTAGAGATAGTTCTGACAAAGATAGTTCTGACAAAGATAGGTAACACACACAACTAGCAGCAATTAATCCTACAAGGCCCACAATCGCATGTAAACCTGGCAACTTAGGCCACCATCAGTGGTGGGTTCCTGCCGGATCACACCGGATCGCGCGCTCCCTTTCGGCGCTAAACCCAGAAGTACGGTCTTACCCCGCCCCTGGCGACGGGACGACGCTTGCCTGCGCTCCACCAGCTCGGCTGGGAACGGAGATGTTTCCTCAGCGGAGCGGAGCGCCTGAAAGGGACGCAGGCTCAGCCTGCCAGGCTGCCACCACTCCACTGAAGACATTGCTGAGCAGAGAAACGTCTCCGTTCCCAGCCGAGCTGGTGGAGCGCAGGCAAGCGTCGTCGCGTCGCCAGGGGTGGGGCAAGACCGTACTTCCGGGTTTAGCGCCGAAAGGGAGCGCGCGATCCGGTGCGATCCGGCAGGAACCCACCACTGGCCACCATCCTGAAAACATATCCTGTAAAGTAAGCCCTCTCCATGTTTGTACAGGTACATGGGCTATTTTAACCATCTTATCAGTGATTTCTTTAATAACTTTACCCCTCTCATCTATTTCAATACAGCAATTGGTTAAATTGAACTTTCCACACACTCCTCCTTCCTTAGCTAACAAGTAATCTAAGGCTAATCTGTTTTGCATAATATAAGTTCTTGATTTTGCACTCTCTTTGGCTAGTTGGGTGTGACTTTTTACTGCTTCATTAGTTATGATTTCAACCACTGCTTGTAAACGAATCAAGCGTTTTAGGATATACACAGGGGTGCGATAGCCATACATGCCATCTTCCGCCCATGTAGCAGGTCCATACACCTGAATGATTCGTTCTGCAGGCCATTCTTCATCTCCCCAATCATGATGATTACCTCCAACTTTGACTTTCCCTATAAGGGATGTATCTACATATCTTTTCTTTCTATTCAGATTTCCAACCTCATCATAAACAGGGACACCCAGGACCTGCCTAGTTTTTAATGGAAGTAAAAAGAATCCAGGCCTGATTATGCCTAGAACACATGCTCCACACCAATTTTTGGGTAGGTATCCATATGCCATTCTCCCACAGATCCAGTATAGTCCATTGGGCGCTAGCCATACGAGGGTTTGATTATCAGGATCATTCAAAAACTCCAGCCCCTTAACTTTAAACAGGGCCTGTTCATCAACTCCCTCTGTGACATTGCTTCCCGACCACCATACCCCACTTTCCCATTTTCCAATGCATATTAGGTTACCCACTTCTTTGCATCTAGTGGTACTTATCCTTTTGAAGCATACATTTCCTATCAAATTGGTGGTAAGAGTCCAGTCTCCTTCTTTCCCTTGATTATAAGAGAGGTTACCTTGTTGCTCCATTTTTAACACTTTAGAGAAGTTGAGTTCCTGGCTTCCCACGGCCATTTCTCTCCCATATTAGTTCCTCCACACACAAAACAGTTAGATACATTCAGAGTATGAGCTATATCTTCAGCTAATTTAACAAAGCTGTTAGTTACAAAACGGGGAATCTCAGGTATGTTTAATTTTTCCATTTCCAGGTAAAATGACCAAAATAAACCCTTGGTGTCCTGCAGTTTTCTTGTGATCTTGGTAATTTTCCATTTAAGTGTTACATGAGGGTCTGCTCCTTTTGCATAGATTCCTAATCCATATAACCCTTCCCAGGTTTTTTATTGTTGCTCCGAATTCAATAGAAGTCACCTGTAAAACACATGTCCCCTGCCATCCAGATCGTAATTGGGAGGGGGAAGTAACACGTCCCCATCCCCAATAGCGAGGTGCTCCACAATTCAGGGTGAGCGAAAAGCTCCCCCCTTTTGATGGGGTTTTCACACAAATCCCTTTTCTTAAAACATAACCCACATACTGACAAGCCTTAGGATTGGAATATCCCCGAGCCTGACAAGTGATGGCAGCTATTTTATCAAACACTTTAGGCGTTGTACAAGGATGTGGCAGAATACCATTCCAGCAATCTGGGGTAAACACGATAGGCGGTGAACCATCACAGCTCCCTGTCCTAATATTAAATGCTTGTACTATGCGAGGCGGTTCCTCTGGTTTACTCCACTGACCCAAGTTGCTAACACATACCAGGTTACTTTTTACTCCAAGTACCATGACACTTATCCACATCCATACAGTACCATATTTTAGGAGCATGGTTGTTGGCTCCACGTTCCCTCTGAGCTTCCTTGCGACCCTCTTCCAGTATGGTTGTGATGGTAGGGCAGGATTTGAGTGTATAATAGGAGGGTTTGTTTATACCTACTACTTTATAATGCTGTAATTTATCCTCTATAATTACCACGTCACACTCCACATTACAATGTATGCAAATAACACAATCAATACAATGTGCACAGCAACAACATCCACATTTACACTTGCAAAACCAGCACATATAAGCAGTAAAAGAAAATTCTTAATGACTAGCAAGAAAATCAAAAACCTTCTCATCCGTTCTTCCCCCGTGCGTAGAAAGTCAGCTTATGGAGTGACTTAGCAAGGGTTTCTTCTCTCTGCAAGGAACTCACATCACGCAATCAGCTCTGGAGGAGGGATTGACTGGGGCGCACGAGCCCTAAGGTCAAAGGGTTTTGGATTTCCACAAAGTTTCAGTTTATAATGATAGAATAAAATTGAAGCCAAGGATAATACTGCCACCAGCCAAAGCCCCCACACCCAGTCTTCCCACACAGTTCCTTACCAATCTTCTGCCTTGCGCAGGAGACCAGCTTCCGGTGTGGTCCAGCAGGGCAAATACTCAGCCTTTACAGCTTACTCTATTGATAGCATCCTATATACATACACGACACACATTGCTTAGGTACGTTTAACAGTAAGTTTAGTTGGATTCTTCTGGTCCACGGACACCTTCCAGCTTATGTCAGCTGCTGCTTTGACTCGTGTCCAATGGATCCAGGACTTAGATCCTGCAATTTTGACAGCGAGCGGAGAAGACATAACAACAGTAAAAGGTCCTTTCCAAAACAGACTGCCCCGCGTGTGGGGAATGTACACTTATAGGACTTGAGACAGTGAGCTTATTACAATCCTGAATCAACTCAGCAATAGCAGCTAATACCTTTAAACAGTGGGGCCACCCTTTTGCAACTCCATCCAATTGCTTAGAGAGATAGGCTACTGGCTGTTGCCAGCTCCCAAGGGGCTGGGTCAGCACCCCTAATGCAATATTCTTGTTTGTGTCTACATATAGACTAAAGGGCTTTTGTAAATTTGGCAATGTCAACACTGGGGCCTGTGTTAAAGCTTCCTTAACATCACAGAATGCCTTCCTTTGTTCCCCTCCCCAATCGAGGGGTTCCAGGTTTGCACCTTTGGTTGCAGCATACAAAGGAGCTGCTATCAGGGCAAAATTAGGAATCCAAATACGACAAAAACTTGCCAATCCCAGAAAACTCCTTAACTGTCTTTTTGTTCGAGGCTCAGCCAGAGCCAAAATAGCCTGCTTCCTTTCCGGTCCCAATGCACGGCATCCTTGTTCTATAACATACCCTAAATATCTGACACGCTTTAACACAAGCTGAGCCTTTTTCCGGGACACTCTATACTTCCCAGCAGAAAGGAGGAACATGGCCTTGGCCAGAATTCGAGGCCTTTAATATCAAAGCTATTTAGCCTGAACCAAAGTTTTAGCCTATCTCAAACATGAGTGGAATCCACCCCCTCGCCCGCTCAGGACCACCTAAGTGGAACCTGGCACAGCCCACATTCTCCTTTCCTAGCAGAGAATTTGCTACGTAGTGGAGTGGAGATCTTGGCTCTTTCCACACAGCAACCAGCGAATCAAACCAACCCCTTACTGCTGGAGTAAAGCCAACATCAGTCACCTCCCCCCAGCTGCAAAGGGGTGGCTCCGAGCCCATGAATCAAGCAACCCCAGGGTGGGCTTTCTTCCCGGGTCATGGATGGGCTCAATGTCAGTGGACGCTTGCCCCCTCCCAGCAGATGGCGCCACTCCAGATAACTGCCGCTGGGCAGAACCAGGGACTGGGACCGCCACCGGGTCCAGCCCCCCCAGCAATGCCTCAACAGGCTTTTGCCCAACCAATGGGTGTGGTCCAACAAAGGGACTTACCACCTCAGACAGCAAGCCAACAGGCTGCCCCTGTTCAACCACCAGTGCCCCCTCCTCCAACACCCCCCTGGTTTTGTGCAACATTCGACAGGACCCCAGATAAGCTGGCTTACTTCCTGAATTGAGTATGGGCATACGTTGATCAAGTAGGCCCACAATACCCATCTGATCGAGAGTTGATCCAAGAAATAGCCAAGGGGATGAATGAAGGGGAGGCTGCACAATGGATAGCGGAGCTCCATGAGGAAGCGGCTCCAGAGCTAGATGATGTAACTGGGTTCATCCAACTGATGCGCACCCAAATTAACGATGTGGCCCAACATGTGGATGCTGAAGACCAGATCCAGGCATTGCGACAGGCTGGTCATCCCATGAAGGAATTAGTTTGGGAGTTCCGGAGAATAGCTGGAAGACTACGATACTGGCCAGAAAGACTCTTGGTCTACACGTTCAAAAAGGCCTTAGATCCCAAACTGAAAGAAGCTTGTGCCGTAAGGGGGGTCCCAGAACGTCTCCAAGATTGGTACACCACTGCAATCATACTGGACCACAAGATTAACACCTATCCAAAGCCTGGGACTGGAACCCCTGCCCAAAAAACCTTTGGCCCACCGAACGCAGAGGCAGTGAGCTGAAAAGCCTCCACCAACCCCTCGTTCCTCGGGGCCCATTATAAAGTGCTACCGATGCGGTCAGCTTGGCCACAGAGCACCAGAATGCTGGGCTCCAGCCCCTGTTCCACAACCGCGCCAACCACCTGCCAGCGCAATGAAGAAAACCCCCAGAAAACCACCAGAAAAGAGTCGTCTGGTACAACAGCCAACGGAGGCGGAGAGCTATGCCATTGAAGAAGCCCCTGCCACCTCGGAGGAGGAGGAAGAAAATGCCGAAGACGACCCAATGGTGAGGGCACCTATCTGCCCCTTCTCGATAAAAGCCAAACTCCAAGTGCCAGGAACGGGGGTGGAAGGGGAAGTTGAGGTGATCGTAGATGCCGGCTGCACCCGATGCTTAATCAGCATGTCAATAGTGGAGCAGCTAGGTATACACACAAAAACCCTAACCCATCCTATTCGGTTTGAGCAAGTAGATGGAACCCTAATTGGGGGGCTCCAGCCATGAAGATCACCGAGTTAGTAAAGTTGATGATAGGCTGCCACTATGAGTTCCTCAGATTCATCGTGGCCCCTAGAATGCAGGAGTCAATTATCTTAGGACTTGCATGGCTGGACAAGTGGCCACCCACTATAAAGTGGGAGGATGGCATTAGAAAATTGATTATTGGGTTTGGCCCGTTACCACCAGTGGAGCCAAAAGGCCACCCAGGAATGATTGGATCCAACAGCCCAAATCATCCGGAACCTGCAGCACCCGCAGCAGACACCAAACCTCCAGGGATCCAACGAGTCCAAAAGATCTACTGGGATTTGGCGGAGGTGTTCAGTGAGGAAAATGGAAACTACCTTCCACCTCACCAACCCACAGATTGTGCAATAGACTTCAAACCTGGGGCAACCTTACCAAAGTCAAAAATGTACTCTATGACTCCCAAGGAAATGATTAAATTGAGGAAGTACATGGACACCAATTTAAAAAGGGGTTTTATTGAACCAGCAAAGTCGAAAGTAGCGGCTCCAGTGCTCTTCAGAGAAAAGAAAGATGGCGGAGTTCGCCTCTGTGTGGATCTGCGAGCCTTGAATGCGGTATGTGAAAAGAACACCTATCCCCTCCCCCTCATGAAAGATATGTTGAACCACTTGGCTAAAGGCAAGATCTTCACCAAGCTGGACTTGAGAGAGGCGTATTACCGCATACGAATCTGAAAAGGGGATGAGTGGAAGACCGCTTTTAACACTCCCCTGGGCAGCTTCCAGTACAAAGTCATGCCTTTTGGACTACAAGGAGTACCCGCAGTCTTCATGCAGTACATAAATGAAGTGCTACATGACCACCTGTACCGCGGAGTACTCGTTTATTTAGATGACATCTTGATCTTCTCTGAGACCCTGGAAGAACATGTGAAACTGGTATGGCAAGTCCTGAAAAAACTTCTAGCTGCCAAACTATACGCAAAATTGTCGAAGTGTGAGTTCCACAAGACCTCGCTAGATTACCTGGGGTATCGTATCTCCAACAAAGGGGTAGAAATGGATCCAGGAAAAGTGAAAGTGGTGTTAGATTGGAAACCTCCAAGTACTCGCAAACAACTACAAAGCTTCCTTGGATTTGCAAATTTTTATAGACAGTTCATTTCGACTTTCGCAGAAATTGCCCTACCATTGACTGAGCTATTAAAGACAGGCCCTTCCCCAACAAAGCCAAAAGCAAACCAACCACTAAAGTGGACAATGGACTGTCAAAAAGCCTTTGAGAAATTAAAACGGCTCTTTGCCCAAGAGCCCATATTGCAACACCCCGACCCAGAGCGACCATTCATAATCCAGACGGATGCCAGTGATGTAGCGATAGCCGCGGTACTACTTCAAAAGAGTAAAGGAGGCCACCTCTTGCCATGCGCTTACATCTCCAAGAAACTTACCGCTACTGAAAGAAGGTGGGCCATTTGGGAGAAAGAGGCATTCGCGATCAGGTTCTCCTAGAAGGGGTGGGGATATACCGTTCGAGGTCTGGACTGATCATAAAATCCTTGAAGCTCTCCTAGCCCATCGGAGGTTATCCCCCAAACAAGTTCGCTGGGTACAATACTTCCAAAGGTTTTAATTCAAAATTAAACACATCCCCGCAGGAAAGAACTTGTTAGCAGATGCTCTGTCGAGAAAACTGCAATATGACAGTAAGAAGGAAGAAGTTATCCACCCCATCATATCTCCCTCTCACCAAAAGGCAGCTCAAGTCACCACTCAAAGCCAAGATAAGCTGACGACCGAGCTGAAAGCGGCTCTCCGGACAGACCCGTGGTTCAACAACCACAAGGACATTCTAACGGTGAATGATGGCTTAGCCTGGAAGGGGTCCAAACTGTACGTCCCTGCAGGGATGAGGCTGCAAGTTCTACAGCGGAGTCATGATGCGAAACGAGGAGGCCACTTTGGATTCCTAAAAACGCTCCACCTCACCAGGTGTCAATTTTGGTGGCCAAAGATGAAATCAGAGGTGGAAGATTATGTAAAAAGCTGTGCTACTTGCGCCACAATGAAAACCCGGCCGGGAAAGCCCCCTGGACTACTACAACGAGTGGCGAACCCTAGCCGACCATGGTATGAGATTGCAATGGACTTCATTGTCCATCACGGGGAGGTGGAACCAGAAGGTCCTAGATGGTTCCGCCCCAGGTGCCTGATGGAACCTGAAAGGTTCCAAACGGAGCTTGGGCCATTTCCTGTAGCCCTGACCCGCTCCCGGATGGAGGACCTGGTGGCCGCGTGGAATAATGCGGCTACCGGGGCCTTGGACCGGGTTGCGCCTTTGCGGCCTCTCCTGCGGCAGCGAGCCACCCTGGCCCCTTGGTTTACCGAGGAGCTAAGGGTGATGAAGCACCGCAAGAGACGCCTAGAGAGCAAATGGAGATCTTCACGCTCCGAATCTGACCGAACACAGGTAAGAGCCTATTTACGGACCTACCTTGTGGCATTAAGCGTGGCCAAGCGTCAATATTGCGCCACTCTTATTGCATCCGCAGATAACCGCCCTGCCACCCTGTTTCGGGTGACCCGCTACCTCCTTTCGCAGAGGCCGCGGGAAGCCCCCTTGCAGGGTAGAGCAGAGGAATTTGGGGAATATCTGCAGGACAAAATTGCTCAAATCCGTAGCGAGTGGGTCCCCCCCAGTAGTCCGGGGGGGACGTTGGAGGCGAGTCTTGAGGGACCATTCTGGGAGGAGTTTGACTCTGTTGCTGCCGATGATATGGACAGGTTGCGTGGGCGACTGCGAGCCACTACATGTTTACTGGACCCGTGTCCCTCCCGGCTTATACTGGCATCCTGGGAGGTTACACGAGGCTGGCTCCAGGAGTTAGTCAACGCTTCTTTGAGAGAGGGGTCCTTGCCGGCCGCCTTGAAAGAGGCGGTGGTGAGGCCCCTACTCAAGAAGACTTCCCTGGATCCAGCTATGTTAACCAACTACCGTCCTGTCTCCAACCTTTGCTTTTTGGCAAAGGTTGTAGAGAGTGTGGTGGCGCAACAGTTCCCACGCCACTTGGAGGAAATTGATTATCTAGACCCGCGCCAGTCCGGTTTCCGGCCCGGTCACGGCACGGAGACAGCCTTGGTAGCGTTGGTGTATGATCTCTGGAGGGCAAAGGACGGGGGTTGCTCCTCCATCCTGGTCGTATTAGATCTCTCAGCGGCTTTTGATACCATCGACCATGGTATCCTATTGCATCGTCTGGAGGGGCTGGGGGTGAGGGGCACCGTCTTGCGGTGGTTCTCCTCCTACCTCTCTGGCCGGACGCAATGCGTGCTGGCAGGGGAGCAGAGGTCGACCCTGAGGCCACTCACTTGTGGGGTGCCACAGGGGTCGGTCCTCTCGCCTCTCCTGTTCAACACATACATGAAGCCGCTGGGTGAGATCATTCGTGGTTTTGGGGTTGAGTACCATCTGTACGCTGATGATACTCAGCTGCACTTCTCCACCCCGAACCACCCCAACGAGGCCGTCGAAGTGATGTCCCGGTGCCTGGAGGCCGTACGGGTCTGGATGGGAAGCAACAGACTCAAACTCAACCCCTCCAAGACTGAGTGGCTGTGGATACCTGCGCCCCGGTTCAACCAGTGGGTTCCATAACTGGCCATCAGGGGCGAACAACTGGCCCCTGTGGAACGGGCGCGCAATTTGGGCGTCCTCCTGGATGCTCGGCTGTCGATGGACGACCATGTGACAGCCGTGGCAAGGGGGGCATTCCACCAGGTTCGCCTGGTGCGCCAATTGCGCCCCCTATTGGACTGGGACGCCCTTCACACAGTCACCCATGCGCTTGTGACGTCCCGCCTGGACTATTGCAATGCTCTCTACATGGGGCTCCCCTTGAGATGCACCCGAAGGCTGCAGCTGGTCCAGAATGCGGCCGCGCGGGTAATCATGGGTTGTACTAGGTACTCCCATATAACACCTCTCCTGCGCGAGCTGCACTGGCTACCTGTGGCTTTTTGGGTGCGTTTCAAGGTGTTGATTATCACCTTTAAAGCGCTCCATGGCACAGGACCTAGCTACCTGCGGGATCGCATCCTACCCCATACATCCCTGCGACCAATTCGCTCTCACAGGGAGGGACTCCTCCGGGTGCCGTCCACTAGGCAATGCCAGCGGGCGGCGCCCAGGAGTAGGGCCTTCTCTGTGATGGGCCCGACCCTCTGGAATGACCTCCCCCCCGACATCAGAACTACTACCGATCTCCGCTCCTTCCACAAGAAACTCAAGACCCACCTGTTCCAATTAGCTGGCCTGGCCCAATCGTAGTTTTAATTTTCAATCCTCCTGGCCGGCATTTTAAATTTTAAGGGGTTGCCCTTTTAACCTGTTTTAATTTTTAGTATCACTGTACAGACCCTATATTTAATTTGTTTTTAATAAGGGGTATTTAATATTGTTATTATATATATACGGTTTTAGCTTTTGTCTGTACACCGCCCCGAGTCCCCTCGGGCAGAGGGGGCGGTCTATAAATTTAATAAATGAAATGAAATGAATTGTCGAGCTTCCAGCCAGCAGCGGTAATAGAGTAATCTGGACAGTTATTGATTTGTTTTCCAAGCAAGCACATTTCATCTTTTGCTCAGGGCTGCCATCTGCAAAGAAATTAGCAAAAATGTTTGTGAAACATATTTATCGCCTGCACAGGGTGCCAAAAAGGGTCATTTCAGATCGCGGAGTTCAGTTCACCACCAAGTTCTGGAGAGAATTCCTCAGATTGATTGGGTCCACACAGGGACTCAGCTCAGCATTTCATCCCAGCACAAATGGTGCAGCAGAGAGGGCCAATGCGATGGTGGAACAATACATCCGGTGTTACGTAGACTATCAGCAAGACAACCCTTCGCCGAAGTGGCATACAACAATGCAGTCCACAGCAGTACTGGATTAACTCCTTTCCAGATTACCAGTGGCATGGAATTCGTTCCCATGCCTGAGCTGCCTAAAGAACCTCCCTCCTCCATGTCTCTGAATGAATGGATGGACATACTAAAGAAGGGATGGGAAAATACGAAAAAGGTTCTAGCAGATGCAGCAGAAGCCTACAAGAAGCAAGCTGATAAACATCGCTCCCTCCAACCCCCCTTTCGGGTGGGGGACAAAGTTTTTGTATCTACCAAATACATAAGACTAAGGATGCCTAGTAAGAAACTGGGTCCAAAATTTCTAGGTCCTTTCCCAATAGAAAAGATAATTAACCCAGTTACAGTTCGACTCAGCCTACCCAGAATTCTAGGGAAAATTTATCTGGTATTCCATTGTAGCTTGTTGAAACCAGTAATGGGGTCTAGCATAAGGCCATCCACCCAAGCTCCCCCTCCTCCTGTAGTGGTAGAAGGGGAAACACATTATGAGGTGAAAAAAATCTTAGATTCCAGGCTGCATAGAGGTCGCTTACAATATTTAGTGCATTGGAAGGGGTACCCTTTGTCTGAAGCTACCTGGGTGAAAAGTTGGGATCTAAAAGCGGATAAATTAGTGAAACAATTCCATGAGAAGTTCCCTGATAAGCCAAAGGGTCCCCCTGGGGGAGGCAGAGGTGGTTAATTGTGTTATGGTAACTTCTAATTTTAATTCTCTTTTCCAGAAACGATTTTCCTTTTGAAGAGAGGCCGCCTGTCAGGCCTGCAGCAGTTCCTTTAAGAATCTTTGGCCTGCCACACTCTCTCTTCTAGCTTCATCTTTAGTATGCATATTCATTAGGGGGGGGGGATAGCAATGGGTAGAATGTGTTGTTTTCAAAATAAAAATATTCCTTTCTAGAAGCTCAAGGTTATTCTTTGCCTCCGCACCTTGGCACCTGACTGGAAGCAGCGGGGTGGAGATGACAGCGTGGAAGAAGAAGATTGGAGCATGTGATGGATTGGTGGGTGTGGGGATAAGGTCATGAACTTTCAACTGGGTGGGAATCCTAGGTAACTTCCAGAATTGGGATTCCACAGATGTACCAACATGTCTGACTTATTAAATTGGAACTTTAAGGAAAGGTTTGCCTTGGACTCTGATTTAATTCTGCATGATACTTGGAATGCTGACATTAGTGATGTCTGAAAGTAGAATACCTAAATCATGGTCAGAAGCATATATTACACTGCTACCCAAAGAGGAGACTGATTTAACACAAACCAAGAACTATAGACCAATCTCTTTATTAAATTCAGATTACAAGTTATTTGCATCCATATTAGCAGAGAGACTTAAATAGTACATAAATAGTTTTATCCACTCTGATCAAAATGGTTTTTTACCAAAGAGACAAATTAAAGACAATATGAGAATGATTTTGAATACTTTGGAATATTATGAGGCTCATCCCGAAAAACAAATGACTTTGATGTTTCTTGATGCACAGAAGGCCTTTGATAGTGTGAATTGGCAATTTATGTTTTTACAATTAGAACAGATGAATTTTGGTAAGAAATTTATTCAAACTATACAAAGGGTATACCATAAACAAACAGCAAAGATAATGGTAAATGGAGAATTGACAGATTCTATTGAAATAAAGAGAGGTACGAGACAAGGTTGCCCACTAGCACCGTTACTATTTGTCTTAACATTAGAAGTCTTAAACAGAAAAATTAGAAAAGAAGAAGAAATAAAAGGAATGAAAATTTAAAAAGAAGAATATAAGCTACAAGCGTTTGCAGATGACTTGGTTTTTATTCTTGAAGATCCACTAGAGACAGCACCCAAATTGTTAGAAAGAATAGAGGAGTACGGAAAAGTAGCAGGTTTGAAAATAAACAAAGACAAAACAAAGATTTTTGACAAAGAACATACCATTAAGACAAAAGGAAGAGTTGGCAGAAGTTTTGCAGATCCAAGTCACAAACAAGGTCAAATACTTGGGGATATATTTAACAGCTAGATGCAGTACTCTTACGGAGGACAATTATATTAGAGTAAAGCAACAAATTGCGACTGATTTGATGAAATGGGAAAATTTCCAACTATCAATGATAGGAAGAATTTCTACAATTAAAATGAACATTTTACCCAGAATCTTATATCTGTTCCAGACAATTCCAATCAGATTGGGCAAGGACTTTTTTTGAAGATTTAAATAAAATAGTTTTGAAGCTTATTTGGCAAGGGAAAAAAGCAAGAATAAAACTCAAATTGCTACAAGATGCTAGAACAAGAGAAGGATTGGGTTTACCTGACTGGGATTTATATTATCAAGCAACAAACCTGATGTGGATTAAGGAGTGGATAACACTAAAAAACTCTAGATTATTAAATGTAGAGGGTCATGATTTACTGTTGGGATGGCATGCTTTTTATGGTATAAGGGAACTAAAGCACATGGTTATTTTAGAAGACATTATATAAGGGAGGCTTTGCTATTAAATTGGGAAAAGGTTAAAAGATTACATTACTTAAAAACGCCAGTCTGGATATCAACTACTGAAGATTTTTCATATCCAATAATATATAAAAAGGAACAAACAGTCAGATCTGTTGAAATATTGAATGCAGAGGGTGAACTCAAATCTATCCAAGAGTTGAAACAAGAAGGAATAGAAATGAATTGGTATTCATATTTACACATATAATCTAGATATAATGAAGATAGAAAATCAAAAGGTCTTTATAACAAAATGACTGAAATAGACAAAATTTTAACAGGTACTGATGAAAAAGTAATTAAAAATTATATGGATATTTATTAGAGGTTAAACTACAAGAGGAACAAGTTAAAGAAACTATGATAGCTTGGGGAAAACATTTTGGACATGGGATTGATTTAGAGAAATGGCAGAAATTGTGGTCACAAAATTATAAAATGACGATGTCAACTGCATATAGAGAAAATTTGTATAAGATGTTTTATAGGTGGCATCTACCTCCAACGAGAATTTCAAGAATGTCTAAGGATAAATCCGAAAAGTGTTGGAAATGTCATCAGATACCGGGTTCTTACTACCACATGTGATGGACTTGCATTGAAGCTAAAAGATCATGGACTAAAATTCACATGTGGTTGGAAAAAATGATACACAAACACATAGATCTTAAACCAGAGATTTTTTTATTGGGAATTATACCAGAAACTTACAATAAAGGCTTGAAATATTTGATTATAAACGTTCTAACAGCAGCTAGAATCGTATTTGCAAAAAATTGGAAAAATGAAACAATACCAAAACAAGAGGAAGTTATTCGAAAGATAATGGAGTGTGCTGAAATGAGCAAATTGACATTTTAAATCAGAGAACAAGAAGATGAGCAATTTTATAAGATATGGGACTTATTTTATCAGTGGTTGGACAAAAAAGCCTGGAAATGAAAAATGTTTTATGTATGTTTTAATTGAAGGAGATAAGTAATAATCCAATTATGTTGTTAAATAGATTGATAATGATACAATGAAAGACCGACTTACATATGAATTGAATAATTTAGAACATTTTGTTTTAAAATGAAGGATAAGGATAATAATGAATCTGTGTACATTTAATAGACGATTGGTAATATTATGCATAACCCTAGGTAGTGATGTATATTACAAAGATATCTTGTTGTTGATAAATAGTTTAATAAGGAAGTAATGAAAGATTGGTATATTTATGAAGTGAGCATTTAGAATACTTTATTTAAAAATGAAGGAACAATATTTTTGTTGGAATGTATGATGTACAAGGACAACAATGAACATAAACATACTTGATGGATGATCAATGGGACTATGCATAACTGAAAGTAGTGATGTATAAACATAAATAGTTGGAAAATACTTTTACATTGTAAAAATAATTACAATGAGATAAGTGATTACATAAAGGTATATTGTTATTAAATAGATAATTAAGAATGCAAGGGAATTAGGTCTGCTGAAAGGAAAGAAATATTAACTGTAATTGAACATATGATGTAAAATGAAAGTGAGGTACCTATTCATATTAGATGAAAAATTTGTGACTGTATATGTAACTGAAAATATGGATGCACAAAGCTTGTAACCAAACGACATACTGTACGTAATGGATGAGAATTTTTTATGTTTAAAAAAATAAAATATTTTTTAAAAAAAATAATTTTCTCTCTCTCTCTCTCTCTCTCTCTCTCTCTCTCTCTCTCTCTCTCTCTCTCTCTCTCTCTCTCTCTCTCTCTCTCTTCAGTAAATCACACACATTTTTTTCACAAATTTCTCTCCCACATCCTCCATGGGATCTTACTCATTTCTTTTCCTTGAATACACTTGCTACTGCCTTTCCACTTACTTCACAACAACAACAAAACCTTGAAACTTACTGTTTCTTTATATGAAAGGGAATCAAAGTACTAGCCCTTTTCTTTCTGGTGGTGGGGGTCAACACACAGGCATTCACACTAACTTTTTACCTTCAACATACACAATACAATACAATACAATACAATACAATACAATAGTAGAGTTGGAAGGGACCTTGGAGGTCTTCTAGTCCAACCCCCTGCCTAGGCAGGAAACCCTATACCATTTCAGACAGATGGCTATCCAACATCTTCTTAAAGACTTCCAGTGTTGGGGCATTCACAACTTCTGGAGGCAAGCTGTTCCACTGATTAATTGTTCTAACTGTCAGGAAGTTTCTCCTCAGTTCTAAGTTGCTTCTCTCCTTGATTAGTTTCCACCCATTACTTCTTGTTCTACCCTCAGGTGCCTTGGAGAATAGTTTGACTCCCTCTTCTTTGTGGCAACCCTTGAGATATTGGAACACTGCTATCATGTCTCCCCTAGTCCTTCTTTCTCTTAAGCTAGACATACCTAGTTCCTGCAACCGTTCTTCATATGTTTTAGTCTCCAGTCCCCTAATCATCTTTGTTGCTCTTCTCTGCACTCTTTCTAGAGTCTCCACATCTTTTTTACATCGTGGCGACCAGAACTGAATGCAGTATTCCAAGTGTGGCCTTACCAAGGCATTATAAAGTGGTATTAACACTTCACGTGATCTTGATTCTATCCCTCTGTTGATGCAGCCTAGAACTGTGTTGGCTTTTTTGGCAGCTGCTGCACACTGCTGCCTCATATTTAAATGGCTGTCCACTAGAACTCCAAGATCCCTCTCACAGTTACTACTATTGAGCACGGTACCACCTATACTGTACCTGTGCATTCCGTTTTTGTTGCCTAAATGTAGAACCTTACTCTTTTCACCATTGAATTTCATTTTATTAGATAGTGCCCAATGTTCAAGTTTGTCAAGATACACATTTGTATTGCAATCAGACTGCTTGTGTAAACCAATTTTGTTAGATGGGGGTTGAAGGAAGAGGCAGGACGAATTGGAAGTGAATCCCCGCTTTATTTCAATAGGAAAAACAAGTGCCAAACTCCTCAGCAACTCCCTCAACTCCCTGGAAATTTGACCAATGGTCGATGCTGTAACCCTTTTTACATATTTGCATATATAACACCCCTTCCCTCATGGAAGGAGTGTTGCCCAATCAGCAGTCTTAACTGACGTAGTCACACGGGTAAGGGGGGCTTCAGAGGCTGATCTGTTCATTCATCCCGGCAGCAGTGGCCTGAACAGTGAGGCCGAAGGAATCGTCTGGAACTTACTCTGAGGCGTGACTGATTCCACAGTCGGAGTCGGGTTCCTGATGACTCTCTGCTGGATCCCTGGTTCTTCAGATAAGTGTGTGTGTGTTTGATTCGGGCTTGAGCTTAGTGTGGGTGTGTTACTGTTTTGGTTGTCTGAGTTTCCTGAGTTTGCTAAGTTTGAGGTAGGGTCTGCAGTTGTTGGTGCTGGTTTATCTTCCTTTTGTGTTATGTTAGGGGTTCCCTGGCACCCCTGGAGTTGGTCGATATACCTCCTCCAGGTCATACCATTGTCTAGCTCTATTTGGTATGATTGGGGCCCAGTTATGTCGATTATTTTTGCCAGAACCCAGGTGGTGCTCCCGGTATAATTCCAGGCATAGACTAAATCACCCATAGCGAAAACCCTGGGCTTGTAGAGTCAGAGGGTGCCTCAGCATTATAATTGGGGTGCAGCCTGTCCAATTGGGATCTTAGCTTGTGACCCATTAATAACTCGGCTGGGCTGCAGTTTGTGGTGGCACTAGGAGTTATGTGTTGTGCAAGTAAACATTTATCGATGTTAGCTTGCCAGTTTCCCGGACCCATCCGGGCCAGCGCCTCTTTGGTTGACTGGACCATCTGTTCAGCTTGGCCATTGGTAGCCGCATAGAACAGGGCATGCCAGATTCTTTGATTTGTTAAAAATGTTTTGTGAGAAGAGAAATATATCCATTGGAAAATTACAGGTAATAGGCCTAGGCGTGAGCTTGCAGGCCTCACTGAACCAAAGTTTTAAACTAACATAATTGCAAAATGTACCAGACATATTTCTAATGTGCTGACTTGTGTCCTACATTTTCTGCAAAGTTTGTACTTGAAATGAATATATTTAGAGCAGGAAGAATTAGATGGTGGGAAATGAGGAACTGAAAGTAACAAATAGCTGAGAGCTTCAAATGTACATGGGTGTTTGCAGAGAGTGATGGTCAGTGACAGTAAGAAAGTAAGAAAGAACAAGGAAGTGAAACTATGGAATGCGTAGGTCAGTAAAAAAGAAGGTATAGGTAATGTGGCTTGAGATGAGAATGGGGTCCTTTGCCAAATAGCAGTCCTTGTAGGACTTGCTATTTGTCATTGGAACCCATTGCAATGGTTTAATAATGTAAGTTTTGTTGTGCAATAGCATTGCTATGTTGGCTATTCATGTTCAAATTGCTCATGAAATAATAAACCTCTGATCTTAAAGTAAGATTTATTGCTTGTGGTGTCCCTTTGTTTATTATCAGAATATTTTTATGATGGAAATAGTGCCATGACTCGGATGAAATGGATGCTGGAAGAGACCTGCCGTCCAACTGGGATTCTGACCAATTCTGGTTTGGCATTTTAGGTGACCAGCCTGCTTTCAATCAAATGCTCAGGCTTTACTTTGGATCAGAGGTGAGCCATTTGGTCCTTTGGTGGACTGCAGTTAGTTAGATAGGGTATGTGAGTTAGATAGAGAGGGTGGGACCTGTCTCAAAATTCAGCCGCAAGGGAAGGGTCACAACCGGACTTGATTTGTGGACAGGACCATGTCTTACTTGATGTATGTCATTGGCAAAGCAGTTGAGGTTTTCCTGTGGCTGGGACCCGGTGGCATATGGTCTCCCCTGAGAACTAATCATTCTCTTGTATTGGTAGACTGTCACGCCCTTAGCTCTGGGTCGTGACCGAAGAGGAGAGGAACTCCTGGTGAAGTTGCCTGGAACCTAATGCAGAGTACCTGTCCTTAGACCGACAAGCAGATACTGATAGGAATGCACTGAGATCCAGTTTTGTTTGCATTAATATGTTGCCATTAGGGTGCAAGCAGAGTGTGATAGGTGTATGAATGAGATGCTGAGCATCACTGTAACCACAAGTATCTGAGCCTGACCACTTTTCCATAGATAAGAAAGACCTTTTTCTGATTGCCTGTGGTCCAGAATTACATTCATTATTCATATAGTTAATGTGTGTTCCTGCTTTGTGATGGGAGGCTCTTGGTCCAGGATGGTTATGCTTATGACTTGGTAAAGACATCCTAGATGCCACCATGCAAACTTTTGCCAAAGTTATGGAACTTTTGTAAAATTTGTAGACACAGAAGATTTACCATAACTGCTTTCTAGTTTATTTGCAAGCTGCGAGCCCACATTCTTTGTCAGGAAACCTTTTCCATTGTAAACTGTACAAATAGACTTGGCTGTGAATGTGACTCATTCATAGAGGAAGTCTTGTGTGTGTGTGGGGTGGGTGGGTATTTGGACAAAGTTTTTGAAGGGGAAAAAACAGCTGCAAATTTAAGCTGTGTAAAATGCGATTAAAGGAATCTGGGCTTGGGGGAAAAAATAAAAAGGGAACATGCATAAAGAAATAGTGCAGTCTTTTTACCCATTGGGATTATAAAATTCATTATGCAATTTGTAATTTTTTTAGGCTTGTTCAGTGATGAGGGAGAAACAATTTAGCAATATAATCATTAATCGGACTTCTTTCCTGATTTCTTTCCCTTCCCCAATTGTGCCTAAACCAAATAATATCAGTGCCCTCTGTTCCAGATATTATTATGCTTCTGTTACATGAGAATGTTGTACATTTTAATCTGAGGATAACAGAATATGGTATACATGCAATGCAGTTGATGAAAAAAAATGCAGAGCAAATGTTTGCAAATGTAGGACCTGGATGAAAATCCAAGGATCTCCTATCACGAATGCTGAATGTGTCAGAGATCTTTTGGATGCATTGCAGCTGTCCTCTCAAGTTACTGTCATTAAGTGCCTCTGCTTCTGCCTCTGAACACCGTGTATGGTGCAACTCTGACTATACTGTTGATTCCACAGGGGTGTGGTGTCACCTGGATGGCCGGCCAATTTGCCCTATCTTGTTCATCTCCAACATGGGCCTACCCATGTTGGCCAGGAGGGAGTGTCTCTTAAGGACATTTTTGCTCTACCTGTATTGTCTGCCAGCAACATAATATTGGCCTTCTTAAGGACATTTTTGCCCCAATTTGGTATCCCTATCTAGTTACAACCTTAAAGACTTGTCATTTCAAATGTATTAGTGGTGAATTGGGGCCCATTCTCTGATACTATTATGTCTGGGAGGCCATGGGTTGAGAATAATCTCCGTAACACCTTAATGGCCGCCTCTGCAGTTGTAGTGGCATGATAATCACTTCAAGCCACTTTGAATATGCGTCCACCACTATGAGGAACGTTTGGCCCTGTGTTGGTCCTGCAAAATCAATGTGTATTCTGGACCAGTGGGATTTTGGGGTCTCCCATTCCTGTGTGGGTGCCCTGCGTGGAGCTGGCCTGGAACGCATTCCTCTACGTCGTTGTCTATGCCCGGCCACCAGACATAACTCCTTGCTAGTGCCTTCATTCTGACAATGCCTGGGTGACCCACATGTAATGTTTGTAATACCTGCTTTCTCAATTTTTCTGGAATCACAACTCCCCTCCCCGAGTACACATCCCTTTAACACAGACAATTCAAGTTGGTGTGATTTAAATGGTTTGAACTCAGTCCCCATTGATTCCTCTGGCCACCCCCTCCACACCCAGTTCAAAATTCACAAAGTTTTCAGTTTGTTTATTGAGAGTGATAGTGGAAAGAGCATGGTTTGTTTATACAACTGCTGTTTAGGAGTTTTTGCAGTGAAGGCAAAGTTTTGACTTGAAAGATTATAATGAACTTGTTTGGAATACAATAAAAGTCTCGAATGCTATAGTGGCAGTGTTTATAAGTTGGAAGGATGGCACAACATGAAAATGAAACATTAATAATGCAAATGATTATGTTTAAAATTCAAAAGATATTAATAATAACAGAAAATTGAGATGAGAATGGATGATGCAGAACAAAGAACAACAAAAAGAGATGGAAAAATTGAGAATATTTATCAAAAGAAGAAAGTTGAGGACAGAGTTCCAAAAATTGAAGGAAAAAAAGAACAAAGAGATAAGAAAATTGTGGATACTGACATCATACTGAGCATGGTTGGAAATAGTAAGAGTGGACTATGGAAAGGGGAGATAGGTGGACTGGAATTCTACCTCAGACCTCAAAGTACAGAAGAAGAAAAAAGAGAAAATTTGATGGAAGTAAGGAGAAAAATCTTGACTGAAACATCGGTGATAACCAAAGATAAGTTGATGAAAGGAACAGATGGAGGGTTTTGAATGCTCATAAGATATACAATGAGCAACAAGCTGCAAAAAGAAGTCCATAAAAGACCCACTAAGAAAACAACCAGAATATTAATTCCACAAATGACACGAGATGTAAAACTGCACTACTACTGGAAAGATACAGGTTGATGTAGTGAAAGTTTATAATAAAAATTGTCAAACTTAGTTTAAATTTAGAGTATTATATATAGTCATATAAATGAGTAATATTGATAATAATACATATATTGGTACTAGTTTGAGGATATGAAATTTTATACAAACTGCAAATGAGGACTATGAGAGGAGACTTAAAAGTATTTGTTATTAAATATAATCAATTTTTATTTGGAATATGTTAGAAAGATGAAATGTTATTGAATGGAATGCTATAATATAGTTTTACCTCACATTTACGATATTTCATACAAAAGGATGTAAAGGCAATTTATAGTCAAATGAATGTTTAATAATTATAATAATTTATTATATAATATACTGGATTGATGATATGAGAATTTGTTTGAAATGAGTTGATAATTTGTGATCTTACATACATTTGAAAGTGAGGACTATGGAAGTGATGCACAAAAACTTTACAACCAAATGACATGCTGTACGTGATTGAAGAAGGTTCTATGTGTTATTTGTTGTCTGTTTTTATCTGACCAAAAAAGAAAAAAAATCTTTTTAAAAAAACAAACAAGAAATGATATACAAAGATTTTTGGATTTGCGGAAATACCACCCCAAGAAAATAGAAATCAAGAGCTGGAAGAGACACCTGCAGCAATAGAAAAAGAAAGGAAGAGAGGAAGAGAGGAAAGGAGGGAAGGAAGAGAGAAGGTGAGGAGAGGAAGATGGAAGGGGGAAGCAGAGAAGGAGAGACGGTAAGAAGGGGAAGAGGTAGAGAGAAGTAGGGGAGAGGTAAGGGAAGAAGGAAGGGAAAGGAGAGGAGGAAAGAAGAAAGTAGAGAAGGGAAAGAGGGAGAGAGAGGAAGAGAGGAGAGGAGAGGAGAAGAAGAGGAGGGAAGGAAGATAGTGAGGAGGAGAGGAAGATGGAAGGGAAAAGGAGAGAAGGAGAGAGGGTAGGAAGGGGAAGAGGAAGAGAGGAGGAGGGGAGAGGTAAGGGAAGAAGGAAGGGAAAAGAGGAAGGAAGGAAGTAGAGAAGGGAGGGAGGGAGAAAAGGAAAGGAGAAGAAGGGGGTGTCAAAATAGGCGAGGGATGGTAAACAAAACAACCTGAATGGAATATTACAATTCTTTAAATGGAATGACAAATGTATTAGAATTATGAATGTAAAAAAAAAGAATAATAATTATGTGAATGTATATAGAGAGAACAAAAAATAAAAAAAACTATTTATTAAAAAAAATAGCAAAGTTTTGTCTTTGGCTGAATGTCTTGCGATCTCAGCCAACATGACAGGGTGGGTGTCAAGCTCCTCAATCAAGAGAATAGGCATGGCTCGTGCGGGGTGATCTACAAGGTCTGGAAGTGGGCAGTGGCTGAGGCTGTCGGCATGGCTGATGACTTTGCCTGGCCGGTAGAGCAGTTTGTATTTGTAGGCTGCCATGAAGACTGTCCATCTCGTCATCCCCCACGATGATTCCTAATAATGGTTTATGGTCTGTGATCAGGTCAAAGTCCCTTTCATATAGATATTCATGGAAACGTTTGACTCCCACCACAACAGCCAGCACTTCCTTGTTGAGCTGGCTATAGTTCTGTTCAGCTCTGGATAATGTTTTAGAATAGAATGCAATTGGTGCCTCGTTGCCATTTGGCATTCTATGGCTGAGGACAACTCCTATGGCAAATGGGGAGGCATCACAGGTCAGTATAAGGGGAAGAGTCCCATTGTATTGCATTAGGATGCTTTGAGAAGTTAATAGTTACTTTACAGTCACAAATGCGGCTGCCTCTTTGTGCCCCCATGTCCAGTCCACCTTTTTATCGAGTAATCTATGCAGCACCTCAGCAACAGTTGCTTTCTATGGCAGAAAAATACTGTAAAAGTTTAAAAGACCTAGGAATGCCTGATGGTCTGCTTTACTCTTTGGGGTAGGGTCTGAGAAGGAATGGAAAGTTTCCCTTCCCCCTCGATCGAGGTATGGATCGCCAGCCCTCCTTATTAGCATATCTCAGATAAGAAATAAAAAACCCGATAACATGTTCTAATGAAAACAAACTTTAATATAAAAATAAAATAAAACAAATCTATCTAATTGTTACATTTTGGCAAGTGCAATTGTCGCCCACCTTCTTGGCAGACGAACAGAAGATCAGAAGTCTCTGGAATGTGTGATGTATTAAGAAACGTGTTAAGAAGCATGCACAGTAAATCACTTGCTGATAAGGCCTATGACCTGCGCAATACATCTTCAGCACGGCTAGCAAACCAATTAATGCAGTGACACCCCTTCTTTTGCTAGTTGGGCTGATGTCATCAAATCATCAAATAAGGCACATCTTCTTTCGCAGATACTCATGTTGAGCTGCTTGAAGTGGTTTGTTGAGCATGTCAGCAATCTGATCATGTGTAGAAACATATTGCAATTTAACAAAACCTTGCTTAACTAATTGCTTTGTGTTTTGATAATGTCAATGTGTCTGGACCTAGAACCTGTAAAATGTGACTCAGAAATATAAACCACCGATTCATTATCTTCCATCACTGCGATTGGTCGAATCGGACGTGTCCAGATATCTGTGATCAAAGCATCAAACCACGTTAGAGAATTACAAGCATCTGAAACACAAGCATACTCAGCTTCAGTAGATGAACATGAAACAAAACTCTGTTTTCTCACTTGCCAGTAAACAGGACATCCATTCAGGAACATCATGTAACCTGAAGTACTTTTGCGTGATTTCTTATCACTTGCCCAATCAGAATCGGCATAACAACATAATTCTGTATAATCAGTGTGTGTTGGTTCTAGCAATAACTTCATGTGTTTAGTGTGTTTCAGGTATTTCAATAACTTCTTAACGCATGTCCAATGAAATTGTGTTGCCTTACCTATGTGTCGTGATAAGAGATTAACACTAAGTGCAATGTCGGGTCACAACCCCTTGTCTTCTTTCTACGACTCCGTTATGAGCCGGTGTATATGGAGCGGATGTCTGATGAAGAATTCCATTCTTACGCATCCAGTCCTGGAAACGCTGAGACATGAATTCTGCACCACGGTCACTCTGGATTCTGGCGATGCGAACTTGGTATTGTGTAGAAACAAAAGCTGCAAAGTCTTTAAAGATCTGAAAGGTCTCAGATTTCTCTTTCATAGGATATACAAATCCATATCTAGAATGATTATCTACAATTGTTAGAAAATACTTTCTACCACCAAATGATGGTGGGAAAGGACCCACTATGTCAGTGTGTACCAAATAAAAAATGCGTGTTGACAGGCGTGTAGCGTGTTTGGGAATTGCAGCAGCTTTGGATTTAGCTTTCCTGCAAACTGCACAATCCAAAAACACCTTACACCCCTTTAGATCCAAACCTTTTGCGAACTCCGGCATCTTTCTAAGAACACGGAAACTGGCGTGCCCCAATCTTCTATGCCACTTGTGGATACACCTGGAATGCAAAGGTTTACCAGTTAGTGAATTTTCAACATTAACAGTTTCATGAGGAACCTCAGGCTTGCTCTGAGCAACCTGCTTCTTTTTTCTCTGTTTGTTGGCTTTAGGAGCCTTTGGAACAGTGATGGGTTCTCTCTCTGAAGCAACTCTCTCTGGGCCCGTGCTGTCCCTTTTTTGGAGTTTGCATACTTGCCTGTGCTTTTGGCTTTAAGTAATAAACACCACCAATCAGCATGGTTTCAGCAACAATATCTCCATCTTTAACTATGTAACTTGCTTTCTCGAGGTGGTGAACCTGGAACTTTAACTCTCTAGACAAATGACTTTGACTAAGCAAATTACTGGTTGCTGAAGGTATGTAATAAACATCAGGGATGAATGTATCGAGCTCTTCAATGTAAACAGTTCCTTTTCCCATGACCTTACAAGTGTGGTTGGAGAAGGAGTACAATTCTCGATATTCGGGCTCCGGTTCGCCCATCTCTGTGAAAAGTTCCTTTCTGTAGGTAACGTGTAAAGCTGCTCCAGTGTCTAAAGTCCACAAAAGACGTCTGTCGTACTTTGGATCAGGTTGTGGAACATTGGTTATGGCCAATGTTGTGAGTGGAGCTTGTGGATCACGCCTTGGACCACCAAGCCACACCTCTGAATTAAGCCCTGGAATTGATGCAAGGTAGATGCTTTGTTCTATAATATCTTGGCTCATTGGTTCCTTTCTTTGAACTTTCTTTTTGTCCCTTTCAGGGTCTTAACATGTCATTACATAAGGAAGTGTGGAAGTACCTTTTGAACTATTATTCGTGGGGCAACACCAGCGAGGAAAACAAAGCACAAGTGAGATGGAAAACATAAGGCTAATTCATCATCAGGGAGTGGCCTGTTTCAAGGAGAACTAGTCCTAGGGCTATTCGGTCTTCAGAGGTGACCTGAGTCTGAGCTTTTTCCCATTCCATTCTTCTCAGAGATGAATAGTTCCGCATGAAGTTACATTGGAAGTCAGCTAGGAAAAGGAACTGCAGAACACTCTACTGTGGGGTTATCACAGCCTTATTGGTTGGTATAAATTCTACTTGTTGGTTTTGACATTTACTCTCATTCTGTAACAGCACGTGGCTGATTTGTTTTTGCCCATCTTTTTTGCCAATGGCTAGATTCACAACTCCTGGAATTCTTAGCCATGCTGAGCTACTGGTCTAAAGCAAGGTCATTCTATTGTTTTTTTCTACCCTCGTATTATAGCCAGATGCTTCTAAATGCAATCCTTTCTTCTCTTTTTGTTTCCCAGTATCTAATATCGCAAACCATGATTCCCCTTGAATGTGGAGTTTCCTCCCATTATCTGGTCTGGTTAATAGTTAATAATCAGTGCAAAGAAGAAAGAATCTTTTAGAGCTTTCCAAGACAGCAGCCATCACCAGAACTTCTGATGGTACATTGTATGAATGAATTATGCATTATATAAATAAGTGCTTTCTTGAATCTGGCCTGAATCTTTTGCCAATGAGGTTCAGCAAGTGATTTCCAAGTAGCAATAGCACTTAGACCTACATACCACTCCATAGTGCTTTACAGCCTTCTCTCTCTGCAGTTTACAGAGTCTACATATTGCCCCAATAATCTGGGCCCTCATTTTACTGATCTTGGAAAGATGGAAGGTTGAGTCAACCTTGAGCCAGTCAGGATCAAACTCCTGACAGTGAGCAGAGTCAGCCTACAATACTGCATTCTAACCACTGCGCCACCACAGCTCATTACAAGACAACTCTATGTCTGCTTTCTCAGCACCCTCATTCATAACTTGATTAATTTCTATTGAATCCCACCAGTGCTTGTCCTAATATTTTGGAACACCCTTTTTCTAATCTAAATCATCTAAGCTATGCATATGACCATTTGTTCTTTTCTTGGGGTACAATACCTCCACCTTTCCTTATTGCTTTGTTTTCCTGATTTAGTTTGCCTTTTTTATACATTCCTTCCCTGAGTTATCTTTCTGAATGTTCCTTGTAAGGGGGCAGTACAGGTGAGTTTTATAAACTTGCATTTGTGTCTTTGCAGAAAGAGATGTCAGCCGCACAGATAGAAAGAATAAATTCTATGAGGGCAGTGAGAAACCAGGACTGGTACTCTTGAATGATGTGCTGATGACGTACTGCATGTACAACTTTGATCTGGGTGAGTTCCAAGTAAGGGCACCAGTCCAGATCATCATGGATTAAGAGGAGGCTCTTAGAAACATAGAAAACTGATGACAGAAAAACACTAAGTGGTCCATCATTAATTTATTTTTAGTTGTACTCATTATTTTTTACTTTTATTTATTTTATTTTTGTCAGATGATAGACGTGTTTATCACAAGCATGTTTAAATTCAGTTACTGATGATTTGACCCACTAACACCACTGAAAGTTGGTTCCAAGCTTCCACTACTCTTTCTATGAAGTAATATTTTCTAACATTACTTTTGAACTTCCTTCCTGTCTGTTTGAGGACATGCCCTTGATTTTTGCTTAATATTGAAAAGATTGCCTTTTGGAAGCTTAATGGACAAAGATGGAAGGAAGCAGAAGTATGGGTAGTAAGGAATAGATACAATTTAATCATGTGCAGCTATATGGATCTGAAAAGAAAAAGATGCTTCAGTGGTAATATGGGCATCTTATCATACCTGTCAATGTTTCCGTAAAGAAGCCACAAATTTGGGGGGGCTGATCCAGCAGCCATGTGGCCTAGGACAAGATGTGTTTGAATTAGTGAGGCACTGCCAAGATGTAACATGGTCTTTGTGTTCATCACTGTGTTCTTAATGCGAACATGTTTCCTGGAACTGTATGAGCCCAGGAAAAGGTGCAAGTTCTTTTAAAGAGTCACAGAAAAGACATGCATTAATTTGAAGCTTGAAAAATCACATCAAATTAAGAAATTAACACTCTTGTTCATTATTTCTTTTGCTTGACTGAACAGGGTACGTACAAGGTATGAGTGATCTCCTGTCCCCCATTCTCTATATCACCCAGAATGAAGTTGACGCCTTCTGGTTCTTCTGTGGTTTCATGGAACTGGTGGTGAGTATGCTGTCTCGGTCAGCCCAACCTGTTGGAAAATAAAAAGTCTGTGTAACCATAATTAATTAATATATCCTTAGCCTCCTTGTAAGACATTTCTCAAACAAAGTTACAATATGAAATTCAGGGAAGCTTTGGATCTTTGACTTGACTTGCTAGTAGGTTCATTTTTTTTAAATCATGTGTTTGGATTATAATCTTGGTTTTGTATTTTAACAAGTGCCTTGAAGACTACTTTTAGGGAAGAGGCTGGTATACAGGTAGTCCTTGATTTATGACCATAATATTACCCAAAATTTCTTTTGCTAAGTGAGATATTTGTTAAGTGAGTTTTGCCCCATCTTATGACATTTTTTGCCACAGTTGTTAAATGAATCACTGCAGTTAAGCTAATAACACAGTTAAGTGAATCTTTATTTTGCTTGTCAGATGGTCAGAAAAGATGATCACATGATCCTGGGACACTGCAACCATCAGTTGTCAAGCGTCTGGATTTTGATCATGTGACCATGGGGATGCCGCAACGATGGTATCTGTGAAAAACGGTCATAAGTCACTTTTTTTCAGTGCTGTTGTAACTTTAAATGGTTACTAAATGAACTGTTGTAAGTCGAAAACTACCTGTATACATTTACTTATGTCAGGGTAGTTATTTAAGAGCTGACCAGCTGCTATGATGATGCAATGATGCATTGATGTAATGATGGGACTGAGTCAGCAAGGTTTTTAGCTGTTATCTTTTTAAGAGCCTGTATAATAAGAAGAGGTCCGGAGACCAGAAGCTGATGTTGTGGTGACACAACAGTCAATCTCGGGGCTCCGAGACCACTGCCGAAATTCCAGCCATAGGACGGTCCAATTGGATCTAAACCATCCCGAAGAGATGGTGATAGGAAGGGTCATATCCTGCCCATCCCAGAGACACCCGCAAAGTCTCTGGTGATCCAGGGATAGCCCTTTTGCCACTGGCTAGGAAGCAGCCATTAAGGCTGGTAAAACTGCTGACAGCTTCGGAAGTGAAAGTGCAGGAGAGAGCATGTTGTTCATGGTGAGATTTTTACCCTTTTTCCGATTTATAAGAACACCCTAAATGAAGAGAACTAATTTAAAATAAAGACTGATGAGAGAGAGTAAGCGGCGAATATAAGGCTACAGACAAAGTGAAAGTTTTTATTTTTTTTCTCCTTTTTATTGTCGGAAGCCTGACTGGACTTTCTATTCAGTGCAGTGTTAAATGGAGTGGGGTTTTTTTTCCTTTCGTTTTCCTGTCTTCTACTTTCTGGACTTTTGATAATTACGTTCTACTGTTCCACTGTTTAAGAATTTTATATATATATAGGCTTAAAGTTCATTGTACTATTTTCTTTTTCCTTATTTGGCTTTTTACTATTTTTTTTCTCTTAATAAGGCAGAGAACGCAATACAGAGAGGGAAAGTTTTGGTTAAGTAACACTGCCACCTAGAGACTTTGAAATTTTGTTTCTATTTTGTGTTTTGAATGAACTGTTTGGAAAAAGTTGCACTCCAAGGTTACTGGCTCAGTCAGGACTGATAGGAGAAGAGTTATTTATACAGGTGCTCACTCTGAAATTTTCAGTCCTTGAAATTCTGCCTGGAGAGAATAGATAACAACTGTAAGAACAAGCCTGGAGTGATCTTGAAAGGCTTTTATTTTATAAAAGCTTTGAAATTATTTTCCTTTTGTTTGGAGAGCTCTAACTCTAAAAGAAGCCTTGAAACTATCTCTCTTTCTTTTTTTTTTCTTTTTTTTCTTTTTTTTTCTTTTTTTTTCTTTTTTTTCTTTTTTCTTTTTTTGGCTGGTGGCAGTATTTACTTCTCTTTGCTGTGAAGTTGGGTTTGTTTGTTTGTTTGTTTGTTTGTTTATTTGGATTTATATGCCGCCCTTCTCCAAAAAGACTCAGGGCGGCGTACAACATTAAAAAAAACACACATCCCAAAAGTTAAAAAAAAAATTAAATACATATCCAAAAAAACAAACCGAATTTAAAAGACAATACATTTAAAATAAGTTAAAATTAACAGGCCAGGCCGGCTTGCTGGAAAAGCCAACTTTTTAGGGCCCGTCGGAAGGACCGGAGGTCAGGGATTATGCGAAGCTCCGGGGGCAGCTCATTCCAGAGGGAAGGCGCTCCCACAGAGAAGGCTCTCCACCTGGGGGTCACCAGCCAACACTGTCTGGCCGACGGCACCCTGAGGAGGCCAACTCTGTGGGATCGTACTGGACGGTGGGAGGCTACTGGTGGCAGTAGGTGGTCTCGCAGGTACCCTGGGCCTAAGCCATGGAGCGCTTTAAAGGTCATAATTAATACCTTGAATCGCACCCGGAAAACAACTGGCAACCAGTGCAGGCGGCCTAAAAGGGGTGTAACATGCCTGTTCCTCCCCATCCAGATCCGCACAGCCTCCAGGCATTGGGACATCACGTCGAGGGCATCGTTTGGGTGGTTTGGCGTAGAGATGAAAAGTCGCCCAGCAGTTTCATGTATATGTTGAACAGGAGGGGTGAGAGAACCGACCCCTGGGGCACCCCACAAGTGACGCACCTCGGAGTCGATCCCTGCCCTCCAGTCATCACGAACTGCGACCGATCCGACAGGTAGGAGGAGAACCACTGTAAAACGGTGCCCCCCACTCCCAACCCCCCAAGGCGTCGCAGTAGGATACCATGGTTGATGGTATCGAAAGCTGCCGAGAGGTCTAATAGGACCAGGACAGAGGAGCAGCCCCTGTTCCGGGCCTGCCAGAGATCATCGACCAACGCGACCAATGCCATCTCCGTGCTGTACCCGGGCCTGAAACCCGACTGAAACAGATCCAGGTAGACAGCTTCATCCAGGTACTGGGGAAGCTGACGTGCTACCACACTCTTGAGAACCTTCACTTTGTAGTTGGAGACTCGACGATAGTTCGCAAAAGAAGCTGGGTTCAGGGAAGGCTTCTTGAGGAGGGGCCTCACCACCGCCTCCTTCAAGGCGGTGGGAAAGAACCCCTCTCTCAATGAAGCGTTGGTAATCGCCTGGAGCCAGCCTCGTGTCACCTCCCGGGAAGCTGAAACTAACCAAGAGGGACACGGGTCCAGCACACAAGTGGCAGCACTGAGTCTCCCCATAATCCTGTCCATGCCCTCGGGGGTCACAGGGTCAAACTCATCCCAGATTGTCTCCACAAGATTCATCCCCGTCGGCTCGCTCGAATCGACCCAGTCAAAGTCCAAGCCTGTCTGGATCTGAGCGATTTTATCCTGCAGATACTGAACAAATTCTTCCGCCCTACCCTGCAAGCGGTCTTCCCCAGTTCCTTGGTTAAGTAAGGAGCGGGTCACCCTAAACAGGGCGGCTGGGCAGTTATCTGCGGACGCGATAAGAGCGCTTTTATCGCCACTAAGTAGGATTTAATATGAATTCTTACTAGTGTTCGATCAGATTTGGACCGGCTGGCCCTCCAGCCACTCTCTAGGCATCTTTTCCGGCGATTCATCTCCCGGAGCTCCTTGGTAAACCAGGGAGCCACCTGGGATCAACACCGGGTCAGAGGCCGCAAAGGCACAACGCGATCCAAGGCCCCAGTGGCCGCCCTATCCCAGGCTTCCACTAGGGCTTCGGTTGAGTTGTGAGCAAGAGATTCAGGAAAAGTCCCAAGCTCCATCAGAAACCTTTCAGGGTCCATCAGGCGCCTGGGGCGGAACCATCTAGTCGGTTCCGCCTCCCTGTGGTGAGGGGTAGCAGTATGGAAGTCAAGCGTGATGAGGAAATGAACAGACCATGACAAGGGTTGAATAGAAATATCCCCTAAATCTAGATCATTCATCCACTGCCCAGAGACAAAAATCAGGTTGAGCAAGTGTCCCCCATTATAGGTGGGGTCTTGAATTAACTGAGTTAGGTCCATAGCTGTCATGGAAGCCATGAACTCCCGAGCTGACTCCGATGTCTCGCCAATGGAAGGCAGATTGAAATCCCCCAGGACCATGAGCCTGGGGAAATCAACCGCCAATCCAGCTAATACATCCAGCAGCTCCAGCAGGGCCGATGAAACGTAGCAGGGAGACAGGTACGTAACAAAAAGGCCCACCTGAGCTCCAAGGCCCCACTTCACACAGAGGGACTCACACCCGCCTATCTGAGGCACAGTGACCTCCTGAGGTCTGAGACTTTCCCTAATAACCACCGCCACCCACCCCCCCGTCCCCGTCCCATATCTGGTTGTTTTTTTTAAATTTTTGGTCTCTTTTCAATTGGATTATGGCATAGAAAAGATTGAAGACTTTTATTCTTTTATGGGTTTTTAATTTTTTATTTTTTCTTCTCACATCTTTGTCAGTAGATTTATCTACTGTCTCCATTTTGCTTTCTTGTTTTAATCTTGGTTTTTTTCTCGCAGAATTTTCTTCCCTTTTTTTGGCCTTTTTGTTTTCTTTTTTGTCTACCTTTTTACTTTTTTTTACCTTAGTTCACCTCATGGTCAATTTGGGATTATAATTGACTTTTTTCTTTCCTTTTTTTAACCTTGATCACCTTATGGTCATTTGGGATTACAATTGATTTTTATACCAAGTGGACTATAATACAGAAAAATTTGAAGATGAGTAAAAGAATAATAACCACTGGCTCTGCAACAACAACACCCTCCTCCTCACCAGCAGGAGGACAAAAATCAATACAGACAATGTTGCAACAGGAAAAAGAAAAGGGAGAGAAGGCAGTTACCTTAAAGATGATTATGTGGGGAATTCAGAATTTGCAAGCAGAAACAGATACCATAGAAAAGAGAACAGAAAACATGGAAAAAAGAATTGAGATAATAGAACAATGAACAGGAAACATTGAACAATGAACGAAGAACAAAGAACAAAAAGCAGTTAAAACGGATGAAAAAATTGATAGCATTCAACAAATGGTGATGAAATATGAAGATAGACTACAAAAAAATGAAGAAAAGGGTGACCAAAGAGAGAAGAAAATTGGGGAAATAGATAATAGACTGAGTGCAGTCGAAAAAGATAATAGTGGAATACTGAATTGGGAGATGGAAAGGTCAGATTTTTTTCTAAGATCCCAAAACATAGAAGAAAAAGGTGAAAACCTGTTACAAATAATGATAGAAATTTTGACAAATGTCCTCGAGTTAACCCAAGAGCAGATGGCCGATGCTATAGATGAAGTATTTCGAGTTTATACAAGATATGCAGCGAAAAATGAACTGGCAAGGGAAGTTCATGTAAGATTTACCAATAAAGCAATTAGGATGCAAATACTTCAAAAAGCAAGAGAGAGAAAACTGGAGTACAAAGGCAAGGAGATTGTAGTTTTGAAGCAAACACCAAGAAAAGTGAGAGAATTGAGAAGAGAATATCAATTTTTGACTAAAACCCTACTCAAAAAAGGTGTTAATTACATATGGTTGATACCAGAAGGTTTAATGTTTGTATAGCAAGGACAAAGATACAGAATAGATTCAATCAAAAAAGGAAAAGCATTTTTTGAAGAACACTTTGGAGGGAAGGCTGAGTAGACGGGACATAAAGAATCATTGACAGAACCACGAGCAGTGACTTCAGCTTCGACTGGAAAAGATGAAGGAGCAGTAGGCGGAATCAAGATAGAACAAGGTGCTGTAGGTGGCGTGGATATTAGAGAACAATGAGAACCTAGAGCCACCAGAGCAATAAATCCTATGTATAAAACATAAATAAATATGGAAGAGAAGAAAATAATTTCAATTAACATAAATGGACTTAATTCAGCAAATAAAAGAAAGAAAATATTTCACAAATTAGGGAAACTAAAATTGGATATAATTTGTCTACAAGAAGTGCATATTCAAAAGCAACATGAATACTTATTAATGCAACCAAAGCTGGGGAAAATGTTTACCTCATTGGCAACCTGTAAGAAAAGAGGAGTGATCCTTTACATCAAAGATACAATCCCAGTGGAACAAATTTATACAGTTGACGATGGAAGAATTTTGATGGTGGAAATTATGGACAATAATAAGAAAATGCTCCTAATAGCAATTTATGCACCTAATGATAAACAAGATGAATTTTACAGAAAATTACAGAGGAAAATAATGGATTTGGACTACTTAAATATTTGTATGATGGGAGATTTTAATGGAATTGTAGATAAAAATATGGACTATAACTCACAAAAAACAACAAAGTTAAATAGAAAGATACTCCCTAAATCCTTTTTTAAAATGATTGATGAGACAGGTTTAAAGGATGCTTGGAGAGAGAGAAATCCTACTTAAAAACAGTATACTTTTTATTCAAACAGACACTTATCTTACTCTAGAATCGATATGGGTAGCGATTGAATCGGCCTACAATATACAGGAAATTTAGATTGAAACAAGTACTTGGGCAGACCACAACCCAATGATAATTAAATGGAAAGGACAAAGAAAAAGATGTAGATGGACATTAAACAACACTATATTAAAAGAAAAAGACTTTGTACAGAAAATTGAAAAGGAATTGGCCTTTTTCTTTAAAGAAAATAGAAAAGAGGAGACATCAATGCAGAACCTTTGGGACACAATGAAGGCCTATACCAGAGGCCAAATAATTGACTATACAAGGAAGAGAAATATTAAAAAAAGACAAACACTTAAAGGACTTGACAATGAATATAAGGGTCTTGAAAAAGAACTACAGAACTGTCACTGCGTTAATTGTTTGCTAGCCGAGCTGAAGATTTACTGCGCAGGTCATAGGTCTTATCAGCAAGTGATTTACTGTGCATGCTTCTTAACATGATTCTTAATACATCACACATTCCAGAGACTTTTGATCTTCTGTTCGTCTGCCAAGAAGGTGGGTGACAATTGCTCTTGCCAAAATGTAACAATTAGATAGATTTGTTTTATTTTTATTTTCCTATTAAAGTTTGTTTTAATTAGAACATGTTCCCGGGTTTTTATTTCTTATCTGAGATATGCTAACAAGGAGGGCTGGCGATCCACACCTCGATCGAGGGGGAAGGGAAACTTTCCATTCCTTCTCATATTTGGTAGCAGAGGATGGTTTCTTAATAAACAGCCTTTTTCCTTGTTAAGCTATCTCTAACAGAGATAAAAGCGTTTAGCTTTAATTAGGAAAGGAATTATTTATAGCTACTAAGGTACGCTTTAAATCAACTTCCTAACCATGCCGAAGAAGAAAAAGAAAAAAGGAAAAGATGAAGCACGTTCTGAGGGGTCCCTCCCCTCTGACACAGAATTGGAAGATTTCTCAAGCTGGCTTCCAAATCTCCGAATTTCTTCAACAGCCGGGCCAAAAGGAGAATCTGCCATGGGAGGAACATCTCACACAAGAGATAAAGATGCTTTCAAGAATGGAACAAACAGACCGAGGTCAGTCACTCTTCCTTCTGATTATGCATGCTCCCAAATATCTCCAAGAGATTATGAAATGCTCGGGGCTAAACCAAAGCATTCCTTGCCAGAGCAAATTCACCCTCAAATGCCCCTCAGTGTCGTGGGGTGGCGCCTAGGAGTAGAGCCTTCTCTGTGGCGCCCACCTTCTTGGCAGGGCCTTCTCTGTGGCGGGCCCAGCCCTGTGGAATGACCTCCCTCCGGATATTAGGAATACCTCTGACCTCCGCTCCTTTCGTATTAAGCTTAAGACCCACCTATTCCAAGCAGCTGGCCTGGCTTAACTTTTATCTAACCATATCGCTCCTGACGGGTTTTTAACTGGGTATTTTAATTATATTTAATTATCTAGGGATTTTTTAAATACTGTATTTTAATTCTTTTTATTTATCAGCTGACCTCCTCCTTGTGTGTGTCTCAGTATATGTCTCTGTTATATGTTTGTTTTGTCCACATATTTATTTCATATGTTTCATTGTACGCCGCCCCGAGTCCTTCGGGAGAGGGTGCGGCTAAGAAATAAATATATTATTATTATTATTAAATATCTCTTAAAGATTATGAAACAATTGATCAGTGGCCAAAACCCTCGCCGGCAGAAGAATTCCACCCGCAAAGAGAAAGTGAAACTTATGAATCCTTCCCAGGCCCTGGGGAAGATATGAAAAACTATCGTGACCAGATAGACTTTTTTGAAAAACAGCTTTTTCAAGCTAGAAAACACTATGATAGGTTAGAGGCAAGTAGGAGGGGTTTCCCCATTTCCAAAATGTCTGAGGACGCCATCTTGCCTTCTTCTCCACAACCTAAGACACCCCCCCTGGTGGATAAAGTGTCAGGCAAATCAGAACAGAGAGATATGTACACGTCACAGAGGCCACGTGATCTCCTTTGTTCTTCAGATTTTGCCACACAAACAGATCTGTTACAGCTGAAAAGTGATGCTGCACTGCCATCTCATGGCGGAAGTAATTTATTACAGCAGCAGTTAAAGGAATTGCAACAGTCTTGGCTGAATTTATCTGTAGCCCGTCCAGATGTCCAAGCAACAATGCAAATGCCTCCAAAGGTTAAATCTTCAACTCCCCCTGGTGGTGTTGGATTTTCCCTAGATAGAACAAGGCAAAACCTAATGCAGCAAATGCCAGCCTCTCAAGCAAGCCAATTTAATTTTGCTGCTCAAGCTCCAAGTGCATCTGTAACACAGAGACCCCTGGTTCAACAACCAGCATTTTTACCTGCGCAAATGCATATCCCTCAACAGGCATTTTCTGTCACTCCTTTGGCTGGTGAGTCAAAAATAAAGATGTCAGGACAGAATTATAAAGCCTGGGTCAGTGAGATTGCACTTTTGCTTCGCAGAGAAGGTACCCATTGTATGGTGTTTAATCCTCCTGCCCAACCATGGACTCCTGCAATAAGAGACCTAGAGACTATGGCTTGCACAACATTGTTGATGTCCATGGATACTGAATTGCAGGTTACCTTTCCACCTGGTGCAACAGCCCAACAAACTTGGGCTATTTTGGAAGATTGCTACAGGCCCATTTCCATTGAATCTTCATGTTTGCTCATGTCTGAGTTCCATGGTTTGAAGTTGAAACCTGGTGAAAAAAATTGGTGGACATTTGACCAAACTGAAAGGAATGAGAAGTGAATTGAGAGAAAGTGGCCATGTTATTGATGATGTCCAAATGATCAGCATCATCATTAACTCATTGAATTATGAATGGAAAGATGCCATTGCAAAGATTAAGCACGTGCCTATTGCTCAACGTACTGTTAATCATGTATGCAGACTTTTAATTGAGGAGGAAGCTATCAAATTAGCCACACCACATCTACAACGACCCCCAGTGTCAAAAGCTCCAGCTAGACGTCCCTTCCGAGGAAGAGGCTACGCTCCAAGGATGCCAAGATGCTACATCTGCAACCGTATGGGACATGACACCCAGGATTGTCCCCAACGAGTTCCAGCTCCCGTCACATACCAGCCCAGAGGAACAGACTCCAGAGGCAGAGGTAGAGGCAGAAGACAAGGTCGCTGTGGTCCAAGGCGTGATCCACAAGCTCCACTCGCAACATTGGCCATAACCAACGTTCCACAATCTGATCCAAAGTACGACAGACGTCTTTTCTGGACTTTAGACACTGGAGCAGCTTTACACGTTACCTGCAGAAAGGAACTTTTCACAGATATGGGCGAGCCAGAGCCCGAATATCGAGAACTATAAACCTTTTCCAACCACACTTGTAAGGTCATGGGAAAAGGAACTGTTTACATTGAAGAGCTCGATACATTCATCCCTGATGTTTATTACATACCTTCAGCAACCAGTAATTTGCTTAGTCAAAGTCACTTGTCTAGAGAGTTAAAGTTCCAGGTTCACCACCTCGAGAAAGCAAGTTACATAGTTAAAGATGGAGATATTGTTGCTGAAACCATGCTGATTGGTGGTGTTTATTACTTAAAGCCAAAAGCACAGGCAAGTATGCAAACTCCAAAAAGGGATAGCACGGGCCCAGAGAGAGGTGCTTCAGAGAGAGAACCCATTACTGTTCCAAAGGCTCCTAAAGCCAACAAACAGAGAAAAAAGAAGCAGGTTGCTCAGAGCAAGCCTGAGGTTCCTCATGAAACTGTTAATGTTGAAAATCCACTAACTGGTAAACCTTTGCATTCCAGGTGTATCCACAAGTGGCATAGAAGATTGGGGCACGCCAATATCCGTGTTCTTAGATGCCGGAGTTCGCAAAAGGTTTGGATCTAAAGGGGTGTAAGGTGTTTTTGGATTGTGCAGTTTGCAGGAAAGCTAAATCCAAAGCAGCTGCAATTCCCAAACATGCTACATGCCTGTCAACACGCATTTTTGATTTGATACAAACTGACATAGTGGGTCCTTTCCCACCATCATTTGGTGGTAGAAAGTATTTTCTAACAATTGTAGATAATCATTCTAGATATGGATTTGTATATCCTATGAGAGAGAAATCTGAGACCTTTCAGATCTTTAAAGACTTTGCAACTTTTGTTTCTACACAATACCAAGTCCGCATCGCCAGAATCCAGAGCGACCATGGTGCAGAATTCATGTCTCAGCGTTTCCAGGACTGGATGCGTAAGAATGGAATTCTTCATCAGACATCCGCTCCATATACACCGGCTCATAACAGAGTCGTAGAAAGAAGACAAGGGGTTCTACAAACCATGATGCGTTGTCTCCTAGAAGATGCCAATCTCGGTAGCATATACTGGGGTGAAGCAATCAAATATGTAAATTACATTGTCAACTGTACTTGGAGCAGTGTAATAAATCAAACTCCTTTCTACATCATGTATGGCTACAAGCCTGATCTCAAGAACATCCACATTTTTGGTTCATACGCTATGGTGAACATTCCCTTAGCTCAAAGAAGAAAGGGAGGTCCAGTAGCAAAGAGACTGAGATTTATGGGTATTGATGATAATTCAAAATGGAGCAAATTTATTGATCCTAAACATGTAATTGTCATTTCACAATCTGCTAATTTTGAGGAAGATATTGACTGGTCCAGGATTCATTCCAATGATCCTGGAGTTTATTTCCCTAGAGATGGTGTTGAAGATGCCACGCAGCCTGATGACCAACGTTTACAGGCAGATATTCCTTCTACCAGTTCTTCACAACCTGATGTTCCGTCTTCGCAAGCCGCAGATGCTGATGCTAGCGACAAACGTGAGGACGGGGACGAAGAAGAAGAAGAAGAATGGACTGTTGTTCCGAGACGTTCCAAGAGGGTCACAAAAGGAATCCCTCCACAACGATATTCGTGGCAACTGACAAAAACACCCTTGCCTTTGATTTGCAACGTTACTCTTCCTCCTGATACATTCACACAAATCAAACAGCTTCCTGATTCGGAGCAAGACAAATGGTATGATGCAATGCAGGATGAAATGGACAGTTTAAAGAAACTTAATGTATTCACACCTGCAAAACCTCCAGCAAACAAGAAAGTCATTGGCACTAGATCGGTCTACAGAATCAAGAAGAAACCAAATGGTGAGTCTTTATACAAAGCCCGACTTGTAGCTCAGGGTTTCGCTCAACGATATCCTGAGGACTACACAAACACTTACTCACCAACAGTCAGAACTGAGAGTGTAAAAATTGCTTTAGTCACTGCAACTATTCTTGGTTTAGAAGTTTTCCAGTTTGATGTTGACACGGCTTATCTACATGCAGACCTAGATGAAGAGATCTACGTAAGCAGCCCTCCAGGATTCCGAAAGCAAGAAGGGGATACCTGGTTCCTGAACAAAAGTCTTTATGGTCTGAAACAGTCAGGTTTAATGTGGTACTTATGTCTTACTGACAAACTAAATTCAATGGGCTTTATTAAGTCCGAAACTGATGAATGCGTGTTCACAAAAAGATCTAACAATGCATATGAGATAATTCTTGTTTATGTTGATGATATTGTTTACATTGGTCCAAATAAGAAAATGAGTGAGATTTTTGCAAAAAGTTTGCAGAGATACTTCACACTGAAATCTTTAGGACACATTAGCACTTATTTAGGTGTTCAGATTGAAAAAACACAGAAGGGGTTTAGTCTTTCACAAGAGGAGAAAATTGACCACATTTTGCATCATTGCAACATGAAACATGCTAACACAACAAAGACACCCATGCAAACAGATTTTCACAACTTAACACATGAACCAAGTCCTGAATTCGAAGATCAAACACTTTATCGTTCAGTCATTGGGTCACTATTGTACATTAGTAGTTGGACCAGACCCGACATTGCACTTAGTGTTAATCTCTTATCACGACACGTAGGTAAGGCAACACAATTTCATTGGACATGCGTTAAGAAGTTATTGAAATACCTGAAACACACTAAACACATGAAGTTATTGCTAGAACAACACACACTGATTATACAGAATTATGTTGTTATGCCGATTCTGATTGGGCAATTGATAAGAAATCACGCAAAAGTACTTCAGGTTACATGATGTTCCTGAATGGATGTCCTGTTTACTGGCAAGTGAGAAAACAGAGTTTTGTTTCATGTTCATCTACTGAAGCTGAATATGCTTGTGTTTCAGATGCTTGTAATTCTCTAACGTGGTTTGATGCTTTGATCACAGATATCTGGACACGTCCGATTCAACCGATCACCGTGATGGAAGATAATGAATCGGTGGTTTACATTTCTGAGTCACATTTCACAGGTTCTAGATCCAGACACATTGACATTCGTTATCAAAACACAAAGCAATTAGTTAAGCAAGGTTTTGTTAAATTGCAATATGTTTCTACACATGATCAGATTGCTGACATGCTGAACAAACCACTTCCAGCAGCTCAACATGAGTATCTGGGAAAGAAGATGTGCCTTATTTGATGATTTAATGACATCAGCCCAACTAGCAAAAGAAGGGGTGTCACTGCGTTAATTGTTTGCTAGCCGAGCTGAAGATTTACTGCGCAGGTCATAGGTCTTATCAGCAAGTGATTTACTGTGCATGCTTCTTAACACGTTTCTTAATACATCACACATTCCAGAGACTTTTGATCTTCTGTTCGTCTGCCAAGAAGGTGGGCGACAATTGCTCTTGCCAAAATGTAACAATTAGATAGATTTGTTTTATTTTTATTTTCATATTAAAGTTTGTTTTAATTAGAACATGTTCTCGGGTTTTTATTTCTTATCTGAGATATGCTAACAAGGAGGGCTGGCGATCCACACCTCGATCGAGGGGGAAAGGAAACTTTCCATTCCTTCTCAAGAACTCCCCACAAAAGAAGGACATTAAAATAAGAATGGATACGATTAAACACAAAATAGGGTTAATGGACAAAGAGGAATTAGCCCAAAAATTAGGGGTGCTAAACAGAATTACTTTGAAAATGCTAATAAACTGGCAGATGGTTGGCATACAAACTGAGAAAAGAGAGAGACTCAAAGAAGATACTGCAGTTAATGGACGATCAAGGGAAAACCTGTTATGGGAATGAAGAGAAGAAAAAAATTATATAAGACTACTACAGTAAACTATATGATCATGAGAATACAGATGAGGCAGGAGTGAAACAATACTTACAGGAAGCCAATTTACCCCAGATACCCAAAGAAACTGCAACAATGCTAGAAGGCAAAATAACTATGATGGAGCTAACTGAAGCATTTGAAAAACAAAAGAACGGGAAGGCCTCGGGCCCAGATGGACTACCAGCGGAATTTTATAAGACCCTGCAGGAATCGTTGTTCCTTCCACTATTAGAAGTTATGAATGAGGTGATGTCAGAGAGGAGGATACCCAAATCATGGTCAGAAGCATATATTACACTTTTACCAAAGGAGGAGGCCAATTTATTACAAATTAAGAATTATAGACCAATCTTCCTGTTAAATTCAGATTACAAGTTGTTCGCCTCAATATTGGCAGAACGACTTAAAAAATGCTTAAATAGTTTCATCCACTCTGATTAAAATGGGTTTCTGCCAAAGAGACAAATTAAAGATAACATGAGGATAATTTTAGATACTTTGGAATATTATGAGGCACACCCTGAAAAACAATTGGCATTGATGTTTTCGGATGCTCAGAAGGCATTTGACAACGTGAATTGGCGCTTTATGCTGTTACAACTGGAACAGATGGGCTTTGGTGAGAAATTTACTCAAGCCATACAAACTATATATTTTAAACAAACAGCTAAGATAATGATAAATGGAGATTTGACAGAGTCTATTGAAATAAAGAAAGGGACGAGACAAGGCTGCCCACTATCACCATTACTTTTTGCTTTAACGTTAGAAGTCTTAAATAGAAATGTCAGAGAAGGAAAAGAAATAAAGGGAATGAAAATCAAAAAGGAAGAATACAAGCTACAAGCATTCGCAGATGACTTGGTCTTCATCCTAGAGGACCCATTAGAAACAGCACCTAAATTGATAGACAGAATAGAAAAATATGGAAAAGTAGCAGGATTAAAAATAAATAAAGACAAAGAATATGTCAACAAGACAAAAAGAAGAGTTGGCGGAAACTTGGAGATGCAAGTCACGAACAAGGTTAAATATTTGGGGATATATTTAACAACAAGATGTAGTGCTCTTAAAGACAACAACTATAATAAACTTAAACAACAGATCGCGATGGATCTAAAGAAATGGAAAAATCTACAACTTTCAATGATAGGGAGAATATCTACAATTAAAATGAACATTTTACCTAGAATTTTATATCTGTTCCAGACGATTCCAATTAGACTAAGGAAGGAATATTTTGATGACTTAAATAAAATAGTGTTGAAGTACATATGACAGGGGGGGAAAGCAAGAATAAAACTAAAATTGTTACAAGATGCAAGAATAAGAGGAGGATTGGGCCTGCCCAAATGGGAACTATATCACCAGGCAGCAAATTTGATGTGGGTTAAAGAATGGATAACACGAAGGAATACCAGACTATTGACCCTTGAAGGACATGACCTGTTGTTGGGATGGCATGCCTTTTTATGGTACAAGGGAACTAAAACACAGGGGTATTTTAGAAGACATTACCTACGGGACGCCTTGCTACTAAATTGGGAGAAGATTAAAAGACAATATTATTTAAAAATTCTAGTCTGGCTATCAACTATTGAAGCCTTTTCATATGCAATAATATACAAACGGAACAAACAGATATGGTGAAATATTGAATGCAGAGGGTGAACTTAAATCTATGCAAGAACTGGAAAAGGAAGATATAAAGATGAACTGGTTTTCATATGTGCAAATACAATCTAGATATGACAAGGATCGTAAAGAGGAAGGTTTTTATGATAAAATGACTGAGTTAGATAAAATTATGATGGGTACTGGTGAAAAAGTAATTAAAAAACCTTATGGATACTTACTAGAGGTTAAGTTAGAAGAAGAACAAGTTAACAGAATTATGATAGCTTGGGGGAAAACTTTTGGGCATGGGATTGAATTAGAGATGTGGCAGAAATTGTGGTCTCAAAATTATAAAATGACAATGTCAACAGCATATAAAGAAAATTTGTATAAGATGTTTTACAGGTGGCATCTACCCCCAACAAGAATAGCAAGAATAAATCAGAAAAGTGTTGGAAATGTCATCAGACATCAGGTTCATATTACCATATGTGATGGATTTGCGCAGAAGCTAAAAGATATTGGACCATATTCACACATGGTTGGAGAAAATGACACAAAAACATATAGACTTAAAACCAGAGATTTTTTTTATTGGGAATTATACCAGAAATATATAATAGAGATTTGAAATATTTGATTGGAAATGTTTTAACAGCAACTAGAATTGTATTTGCAAAAAATTGGAAAAATGAGAAAATACCAATGCAGGAGGAAATTATTCAAAAAATTATGGAATGTGCGGAAATGAGTAAATTGACATTTGAAATTAGAGAACAAGAAGATGAACAATTTTACAAGGTTTGGGGTTTGTTTTATCAATGGTTAGATAAAAAATCATGGTAATGGGAAAAGTGGGAGAACTTTTTATATTTTAAGAATAATAAAATGATACATGCAATACTATAAGGGTTTAGCATTGTTAAACAGATTAGAATGATGTAATGGATGTATGATTTTAATATATAGAATATTCTGTTTAAAATGTAGGAATAATAATTGGAGTTGAATTATTGATGCAAAATGATGTTGTATGTATGGATTCAATATTTAGAATACCTTGTTTAAAATTAAGGAATAATAATTATAGTTGAAAAATTGACACATAACGTTAATGCATCTATGTTTACCAAATGAGCAATTTGTGACTCAATATATAATTACAAGTGGTGACCATGGAAAGGGCGCACAAAATATTGTAACCAAATGACACGCTATATGAAATGGAAGAAGGATGTATGTGTTTTATGTTTTTGTTTGTTCTTGTTTGTTTAAAAAAAATTTTTTTTAAAAAAAGAAGAGGCCCTGTTAGGGTCTCTCTCTCTCTCTTCGTCGTGTGTTCTTCCCTGCTGTAATTTACTGATTGTTTGACTTCTGCCTATAGTATGTGTATGTATAGTATATATTCTTTTGTAGATAAAACCACTATTTATTACAAATGTCTGTTTGCTGTTATTGCTCCTGGGTTGTCTCACGTAGTAAAGCTGTATGCACTCTGACAGGTCATGGGCCCAGACCACAGAGAAGCCCAGAGTGACTAGAGAGACCAGAGAGAAGAGAAACCCAGTGACAGCTTGCTCCAGAGTCAGAGGCAGTGGTGGGCTGCTGCCGGTTTGGAGTGGTTCAAGCAAACCGGTAGTTGTGACTAAGGTAACATGGATTCTGTCAGCATAACGGCAGGAGGTTTTGTGGTGTCTGAGCTAAATGAGACAAATTACCTCTCCTGGTGTGTAAAGATGGAAATGTACCTGTGAAGGGAGGAGTTGTGGGTGATAGTTACTTTTTAAAAAAATATATTTTTATTAAACAGTTTTTTCCCATTTTTAACACAAATATCTTTGCAACATTTCCACATCAGTATGCCTCTATTATACTCTTTTTGTCCATACGTGTATACATACTCTTTCCACGTGCTAATTTCTATACAATACCTCTTATATCTATCTGTGTAGATATATTCCTCTTATAACTATTATTCTGTACTATTTTATATACAATATATCATTTCTTTTTCTACCATTGTTATGTATTCTTTATCTTTCAATATATTTTGGTACATTGTCCATCTCTTTTTTTCTTCTGTCCTTTCCATATCACTTTTATTGGATTGTGATCTGCCCAGGTGTTAATCATTATTTCAATCTCTTCTGTATCTCTTCTCAATCCCTGTGTCATCCAGACCATGTCTATCCTTGACCATGATTTATGTGGGTTGGAATAGAAGGTACCATATTTTTCAGAGTATAAGACGCACCAAGGTTTTGAAGAGGCAATTTTTTTAAAAAAAGTAGGTAGGTAGATAGAGGGATAGAGAGGGAGAGAAAGAAAGAGAACTCCCTGGTTCTCTTTCCCCGGTGCTGTGTGGCAAATAGATGTCCCCACAATTTCCCCAGAAAGTGGGATTTACAGATCTCTTGGTTTTGTGTGTACTAAAAGACATTGTGCCAAGGTTTAGGGTGCCTTTGAATAGGGCCTCAGATTCTGGCCACCATCAGATGAATCAAGAGCCCCACCCAGGTGCAAACAATGTGTTAATGAAAGTCTCCATACATCTGGATCTTTAAAAATTAGCCAGCATCTGCTGGCAGATCCAAATTAGAAACAGAACACCCCAGGGCAGAGACAGGTATTAACAATCTAGTGCTTAAGGAGATAGAATGACGGGCATAACTTCGAGCAAAAGTAAGAAATTTAGCAGGTCATAAAAAGGTAAAGCCTATTGAATGGGAAGACCTAGGTAATTGGACTTGATTAATTTGACGTAATGTCTGTTGAAATTCGTAGGTGTGTATCTATACTAATAACATGTAGAATTGAATGGCGTTCAATTGATTTTGATATGTTTAACCAGCTGGCAAAATAAGTAAGCTTCTCAACTGGTGCTTGAAGCTGTGGGGAACGGTAGTTAGGATTTAAACTGCTCTCTGAGTTTTCCCACTGCTTGGAGAATGAGCCACATGTTTCCCAAGGAAAGAAAATTGAAGATTTAAAGGGACAGACACACCCCCCCCCCCCCCCGGCCTGAAAGTGTTGTTTCGGGGTATTTGTGCATGTAGGTCTGTGTGGCTTGAATAAAATGGAAATTGCATGAAAGGTCTTTGTGAAAAGTAGAAGAAAGAAAGAGAGATGACAGGATGCAACGTAAAGCTGAATTGCTGACAGTTGCATTGTCAAATAATTCCAAAGCCCAAAGCAGAGGTCGATGTAATTGGTGTAAGGAAAAAAGGCCACTGGCTACAAGAATGTCCCAAGACATGTTTGAATGCCCAGTTCCTCTTTTGGGCCGTGATATCCTATGCAAAATGGGAGCTACACTGTCCTTTGAGGAAGATAAAATGTCCCTAATGATGAGGCACCCCCCCCCCCCCAGATGAGATATTGGGAGTAATGGTGGTTCAAGAATCCACCAGGCTATGCGTATCATCATGCACCTATAATTATACAAGTAAAGCCTCTAGCCATGCCTGTTTGCCTACGCCTTCTTTGTCACTGCGTTAATTGGTTTGCTTAGCTGTGCTGAACATTTATTGCACATGCTCCAGTTCTTATCTGCAAGTGATTTAGTGTGACTGCTCATTCACATTCCTTAACTTTCTCTTCTGATCTTTTCTTCGCCTGCCAAGAGGGTGGGCAACATAACTCTTGCCAAAATGTAGTTACTTGAGTTAGCACTTTTGTATTTTTATTTTCTTTTATATTAAAAATGTTTTATTAGATCTTGCTTCGGGTTTTATTTTTGCTTGTCTTCAAAAGTATGCTACCAGGAAAAGCCACGGTCCACGCTTCTTTAATTCAGGGTGGAACTCCCCCCCTAACATTCTTCACCATCTCAAATACATAAAGACAGCCAAAACTGTTTGCTTTTGAGTAGGAAAAACCCAGTAACAGGTCAAAAGAGGCAGTTTGCTTGGACTAGGTTTCCCCAAGGATTTAAAAATTCACCGACCTTTTTGGCGAAGCCTTGGCCTTAGACCTAGAAAATTTCCAGCCTTGCAAAGATGGAGATGTGCTACTCCAATATGTAGATAATATCTCAGTAACCGAACAGACGAAGGAGATTTGTTGAGAAAAAAATACCAATCAATCAATTGCTTCATCTGTTAATGGACAAGGGACATCGTGCCCCAAGGCAAAAAGCTCAGCTGGAAAAGCCCCAAGATAAATACTTAAGGTACTCCATAAGTCGAGGATAGAGAGCAATAGGACATGAGCGAAAAGAAGCTGTGTGCCAAATTGCGGAACCCATGACCAGGAAAGAGTTGCGAGGATTCTTAGGTGTAGCAGGATATTGGAGAATTTAGATTCCAAATTTCACTCTTTTGGCCAAACCTTTGTATATCTCCACGAAGGGGGATGAAAAGGAACCCTTCATTTGGGGGCTGGAACAAAAATGGGCATTTTGAAACCCTAAAAACAGAATTATCTCAAGCTCCCGCAAAGGGGCTCCCCAATTTAGAAAAACCTTTTAATCTCTTTGTGGATTAAAAAGGCACCACTGCTCTGGGAGTCCTGACGCAAGAAAAGGGAAGTTGACAACAACCTGTGGCTTATGTATCCGAACAGTTGGTGCAAAAGGCTGGCTGCTACTACTCTCCTAATGGAGGAAGCTAATGAATTAACTTTCGGACAGCCTACCAATATCTACACCAGCCACGCAATTCAAGGAATTTTAGAAAATAAGGGACAGTTATGGTTAACAATCCCTAGAATTTACAAATCTTATATTTGTAAATTCTAGGGATTGTTAACCATAACTGTCCCTTCATTATGCACTCCTGACTCAAAATCCACAAGTGACCTTGAAGCAAACATGCCCTAAACCCTGCCACCCTTTTGCCAATACCGGGACCCGAAATTGAGCATAATTGTATGCTAACCATTGAGAGTCAGTTCTCATGCAGGCCAGACTTAACGGACGTGCTGTTGAAATCTGCAGACTATAACTTGTTCACTGATGGATCAAGCTTCATTACTACGGGAGAACATTATGCTGGCTATGCAGTAGTCTCTCTTGCCCAAGTCTTTGAGAGTGGACCTCTCCCAAAAGGCACTAGTGCCCAAGTAACAGAATTATAGGCTTTAATCCGTGCATTAGAGAGGGCAAAGAATGAAAGGGTGAACATCTGAACTGACTCTGTATGCCTTCCTTACTTTGCATATCAGTACTGCTGATTATAGGGAAAGAGGTATTTTAACGGCTTCAGGAAAGAAATTAAGCAAATGTGTGAATTGCACTGGTAAGGAAAAGATAAGGTGTGTTTTGAAACCCACCTTAAATGGGTAGATGCCTTACCCTTAGCTCTCTGGTCTGTGAGATGTACTCCATGTAAAGAACTTAAATTATCTCCTTTTGAAATGATGTTTGGACGGCCATCAGTTATAAGCCATAATTTGAAAAATCATTTTAGGGTACTGTGTCTCCCTTACCCCACCATTTTTAACAACTTCCAGTCATAATATTCAGACAGAGTGTGGTAAAACACTGGTAAGGGAAGAATTTGAAACCTAGATGGAAGGGCCCATATACTGTGGTCATGTGTTCTCCACTTGTAGTAAAAGTGTTGGAATCCAAGTTTTGGATTCACTGGACTTGAGTTAAGCCAGCTGCTGATGAGTATTGGGAGGCAGACCAGGATGAAGCCCATCCTCTAGTGATATGCTTAAAGAAACGCCCCCTAAAAACTGCCCTACCGGCATTGGGTAGAATATGCGGGGCAGAAGAGGCCCTACTGAAGTCACCCCCTGGAAGCTGACTTCTCGACGTAAGGCTGAAGATTTGGAGGAGGAAGACAACGTTCCATTTATTAGATATAAGATGTATTAGAAAGTCTGAGTACCTATCAGGAAATGGCAAGCCAAGTATTCATAGTCATAACTGTACTATCTCTCGCTTTAGCGAATGTACTTATTTGTTGTATTGCATATTCATCCCTCAGGAATTGTCCCCTCCAGAGGAAGACAGGTACTGAGGCTAAGATCATTAATTGTAATCAAGAGGAAAACGAATCATCTGGTGACACTTATGTTTGAGGAACCGTGGGAATGGGTTCTTTGCAGTATAATAGGAGTTTTTGGATTGTGGGTGATATGTTTACCAAATAAGATTTGGTTTTCTGGATTGCCCAAAGCTGATATTGCCCTTCCTCAAACTATATATAACCCCTCCCTGATGCGGTGATTCAGTAGGATAAAATAATTGTGTTAGGAGAAGTTTTGTGTGAGAGATGATTATGAGCTTTTTGTGGCTCTGGCTGTTATTGGCAAAGGACTTGCTAAGTGATAATGTCTTGAATGTTGCGAAAATACCCGAGCAACCCCCCTTGCTTTTGAAGAAAGATCTGTGGATGCTAAAAATCCCGAAGAAAAGGGTGGAATCAAGTTACAGGATGTGGAACAGGTCTGCTCCCGCCAATGGTGCATCATTTATGCTTGGGGATAGAACTGTAAGCCAATTCCAACACCTAAAGTCAATTATCTGACAAACCCTGTAAGAAAAGGAGCAAAGCATAGGGAAAACAGACCCCTGCAACAATTGAGAAAAGGAGACTATAAAGAGTGCTAGAGTTAGGTCAAAGCTTAATCAATCAGTCTGATCCTGCCCTGAGTCAAAAATTCTGGTTGTGTCTGTCTGCTGGATCTTTACCTTATCATGCTTTTTCAGTTGAGCCAGATCTTTGAAAAGAACAACAACAACAACAAAGCTACGATAGTCCTTGTGCATCAAATGATATCAGGAACCTGGCATTCCTGTGGGGTCAGAGGAACAATGCCCATCTGAAATGTACCTTGCCCCCAGGAAAACCCTTGTAGATGTGAAATTAACTCGCAGCATGTCTCCCTCTGCTCACAAGCTCTTCCAACAGAGGGTCACTTTCTCGCTCCCACCTCCACTCGTTTTTTACCGATGGGAGGGGAATCTGACTACTGGAAGGTGCCCAAGGCCATTCCAGCCACCCCGCCTTCCCGTTTGGCTTTCAATACAATTCACCATGGGATTTTGTGTTCATTTTCCCCCTGGAAACACCAGTTCCCACTATCTCTTTGAAGGACCAGTTCTCAGGGATAGGCAAATGGACCCTAACCAAGAAGTTCCATTACAGCCCCTAACTGGTATGTACTTGGCAGGAACCTTACAGGTCTGGACTAATGAAAAGAACCTCCGAGCCCATGCCTTTTCTATGAACATAGGAGTGTGTGTAGGGGAAAATGGAGTCTTCTTCTTATGTGGAAAAGCTTGCTGTTTCTATATGAATAGATCAGGGGAAGTCCGAGGGTTGGTCCAAGAACTACGAGTTCAAGCTTCCTCTATTGGTCAAAAAAAGTACAAGGAACAGATGTGTGGTTCTCTTGGCTACCGGGAACAGGTTGGCTCAAGCAAATGCTATTTCTTTTATTATGTGGAATCGCAAGTTTAGCCTTCCTCCCTTGCATAATACCCTTGCTTAAACAATTCGTTATGAGGTCTGTAAAAGAAACACGGGCTGAAAAGGAGTTAATGTTAAATAGAAAGCCTAATCCCACATACCCTCAAGGAAGATGATATTCAAATTGCACTCTTAGAAGTAGAGAAAGTGATTTTGGAAGATAAGCCCTAAAATGTGTATTGCTTGTATCCTTGCTTTTTTTGCTATTCTGTATCCTGCATGCTTATATTGTTAATCTAACAGGCTAGACTCAATTGTGGGTATTAATAGAGTCTAGAAGGGGGGAAATAAAGTAGAATAAAATCTGGATTAAAATATAGGAATTAAGACGTGGCATAAAAGGGACAGTTAGAAGCTTGCTTAAAGGGACATGGAAATGTCATCAGCCTTCAACCACAAAATGTTCCAGCAAATGTCCCTATGTCAAAAGTCCAAAACCACAAGGTTCAATTAAAGTTCGTTAATGGCACATAGTCCATACCTGTAACAAAAGGAGAAGTAAGACCTCTATCTCCTTATAAGGCTTTTACCTCAAGGTAACCAATAAGAAATGAGTTAAGTGTTTCTGAGTTATGCTGTCTTTGAGAATGTATAAGAATGCGTGCTTCGATAATGAAGGTCGTTCAGAAATTCGCAACGTTAGCCATGGGCTAACTTTTCTGAACCTGGCTGCCAAATAAACTCCTCCTGTATCCTGAGAAGTCTAATGCCTGTCATTTTCTGCAACAATATCTTTTATATCTATTCATTTCTAATGTTCCAAATTATTAGAAACAATAAACTTCTGATCTTAAAGTAAGAATTTTTGCTTGTGTTGTTGCCTTTGTTGTCCTATTGGAATTTTCTTATGACAGTTTTTGGTGTGTTTGGCCAGGAAAAGGACAGTTGCTGGAAGAGATCTGGTGTTCATCTGGGATTTTTTACAACTTCCTGGCTTTTGGCCTCCAGATGACCAGCCTGCTCCTTTCGAACACAATCTACTTTGGATCAGAAGTAAGCTGGAAGTTCCCTCTTTGGGGACATAGAGTAGTTAGATAGGGAAATTGCTGTGGTGTCAGGCCTGTAATTATATTCTTTTTTGGATCTTTGGCCTGCCACACTTTCTTACAATTTTCTATGCTGTTTCAATAGTGTAGTAGTTGGGAGGGGGGAATAGAAAGGAGTAGGATTGTAGAATGGATTGTTGACATTCTTTTGTAGAAGCCAAGGTCATCTTTTGTCTCAGCACCTCGACACCTGGCCGGAAGAAGATGGGTGTACATGCCAGCGTGGAAGATGATGATTGGAACATGTGATGGATTTGTGGGTGTGGGGAGAGATTATGAACTTTCAACTGGGTGAACCCAGAGCATGTACTTCCAGAGTTGAAATTTTCCATAGCCGTACTAACATGCCTGCGGAATAAATTGGACCTTAAAGGATGTTTTGCCTTGGACAATGATTTATTTCTGCATGGTATTTAGAACCCTAACATGTGGTTTAGTTAGCTAGCTAAAGCCTGTCTCACAATTTGGCTGCAAGGGAAGGGTCACACCCAGACTTGCTTTATGGACAGGTTTCTCTTTCTTTCTCCCTTACCTGCCATGCCTTCTGGGCAAAACAGTTGGGGCTGGTCCCATGGCTGGGACCCCAGTAGGAGCTGACTCCCCCTGGGAACTGATCACTCCCTTGTATTGGTAGTTGTGGTTGGCGTCGTGCCCCTGTGTGCAATGTTCCCTCTAATTTTTTTTTCAATGTGAGCAGAAAAGTATAGTGTTTGAGCGGCACATTTTCATGCCTGAGCACCTGAATTTTTTTCACAGATGTCACCTAAGACAACAACGAAATCAGTATTATTTGAAACTCAAAGTTATGTTTCTTCAAGGTACCCGCTTAATTCAAAGTGTTAATATAATATCAGTATCACTTAACAACGCTCCTGCTTAGCAACCAAAATGTTGGCTCAGAAACTCTGGCATTTGAAGCACGCAAGTCTTAAAGCTGTCAAGTTACAAGACCCTTGTACCCCTAACCCTTTAGGGAAAAAAAACCCAGGGGTCTTCAAACCTGACAGCTTTAAGACTTGTGGACTTCAACTCCCAGAATTCCTCCTCCAGTCCTGTTTGCTCAGGAACTCTGGCATTTGAAGCATGGAAGTCTTAAAGCTGTCAAGTTACAAGACCCTTCCACCCCTAGAAAAAAAAACGCAGAGGTCTTCAAACCTGACAGCTTTAAGACTTGTGGACTTCAACTCCTAGAATTCCTCCACCAGTCATGTTGCAGCGACGTCATCTGTGTGGATCTGCTCCATCTTTTGTTTCTTCATCATGGGCAGGGCTGCTGCTGAAGATGCCGACGAGCTGCCACCAGAATAACTGCTGCTACCTCCTCCTCCTCCAACAGCACCACCACATTTGCACCTGAGCTCAGCGCCGCGTTACCCCTGCCCGCTCCTCCTCCTCCGTGCTTTTGAGGAGCCATGAGGCTTTTTTTACCCTGCTCCCCCCCCGCCTTCCTACTGGTTCCTGCAGCCTCATGGCTCCTCAAAAGCACGGCGGAGGAGGAGGGGGCAGGGGTAATGCGGCGCTGAGCTCAGGTGCTCCGAGCGGAGGGGAGGTGGCGCTGCCACGCGCGGGGATGCCGGCTGGAGCTTTGGCGGCTTCAAGTCAGCCGTGGCAGTGCTGTTAGAGGAGGAGGAGGAGGTGGCAGCAGTTATTCCGGTGGCGGCAGGGGCTTTGGGGCTTCACAACTACCCTCAGTCGCCCCGTGCTCATCAAAGCAAGTCCGGGGAAGTCCTTTGCGGGCAGCCCATTCTAGCTGCCTGCAAAGGACCTCCCCAGCTTCCGGAGCCTGTGGCAATAGAAATCACTGCGTGGCAGTTGAAAACTGCTGTGCGGTGTTTTCTTGCCATGTGCGCGGCCGCGCAGCCGCACACCTTAGAGGGAACATTGCCTGTGTGTTTTACTATACTTTGCCTTTCTTGAAAGATGAATACTTTCTTATGCCTCCTCTTCATTGACAATGTGTGGTAAGGTTTAATCTTTTTGATAGTTTATGCATTTAATTGATATGTGTATTTTCTGAGATTGTGTATTTTTTCCTGATGTTGCTACTATCACTGCCTCTTTGTTGGGTTTTTTATAGACACTGTATGTATGTGTTTACATTGATATTGTGAAGTGTTTCTTGAATCCCTTTTGACCAGATCTTTCCCAAAGCCTTATTGTATGAGCTGGTTGGATTGTTATTCACCCTGCCTTTTTTCTTTGGTGGTCATGTGTAGGTTTTGTGGTTGTTCCGTTGGTTATGCCGAGTGTGTTTCTTTTAATGACTCCCGTGATAAGATTTTTGAACATATGACCCTTGATTATTTTGCCTTCTTCTCATTATCTATCACAGTGATGGCGAACCTATGGCACGCGTGCCACAGGTGGCACGCAGAGCCATTTGTCAGGGCACGCGAGGCGCTGCCCTGTCACTTCCGGTTTGCTCGGAGGGTCATTTTAAGCGTTCCGAAGGCTTCAGGGAAGCCTCTGGACGGTCCCTGAAGCCTCTGGAGGGCCTCCGGGGTGGCATGGGGGCCTCTTTTTGCCCTCCCCAGGCTCCTATAAAGCCTCTGGAGCCTGGGGAGGGCGAAAAAAGCATGTAAAAATGGGGGGTCGCGCGTTGTGCGCGCATGCGCACTGGGGGGTCACGCATTGCATTATGGGTGCGGCACACCCGCACACGCCCCCCCTGTGCTCCGCCCACTTGTGGCACGCGAACCAAAAAAGGTTCGCCATCGCTGATCTATCATCTCTCTATTGACTCCTTTATTTCGAATTGTTTTCTTCTTTACACTATGCTCAATTTGTTATATTGGCTTATTTTTTTCTTCCTTTTTGTCATTTAGTCTTCTTTATGATACTGCCTAACTTAATCAGAGGAAGCTTAACCTTGCTGTTAGGATTGAGTTTTCCATTCCTTCTTTTGTCTGAATTGCTATTTTTCATCCTGGGTACTTTTTCCTTCGGCACTATGATTTTTCTTTACCTGACCCTGTTTTTTCCTTTCTGTCTTTCATTATAATAATCTCAAATTATTATTAGTGTCTTTTAGCTTGCTTTTATAAGTGTCTATATCCCAACTTAATTACTTCCTGCCATGTCATCCCTTTTTTCCTGTAGATAAGGGTCAGCTTCTTTGCTGGAAGGGTAATTGGTTTTATTTCCTGTGGCTGCTACCTTTCCCGTAGATAAGGGTCGGCTCTCTTGCCAAGGGGGTATGTCTTTCTCCCTAATTTTAATTTGGGAAGGAGTTAATCTTTTCCATACATAAGGACTGCCTGTATTGGCAGGATTCAATTGCCTTTCATTTTCCTGAGACGGCTGTTTCCCTGGGCTGTCTCAGTGGAGGAAAACAAACAGAGATTGGGGGGGGGGGGGAGAGAAGAAGAAAGAGAAAGGAAACTTAATGCGGAATACCTGCCTTTAGATTGGCAAGTGAATACTAATAGAAATACACTGAGATCCAGTGCATCCAGTGAGATCCAGATCCATCAATGTAACCACAAGCATTTGAGCCGGACCACTTTTCCATAGATAAGGAAGGCCTTTTCCATTGGCCTGTGGTCTAGAATTACATTACCTATTCATATAGTTAATGTGTGTTGCCTTTTTCTGCTCGTTTTCTGTTGGATGTTTGTAAGGGCACCTCTCCTAACTTAAGAAAGTGAAGACTCTCCACTTCCGGTTCCGGCGGCTGATGGCGACGGGCAAGCCTTGCTCGCCCCGCGCTTCCCCGGTGGGCTCCCCACTCCTTGGGGGGCACAGGACGCCCCGTAGAGGCTCCTGCCGGAGGGGCAGCACCGTGGGGGATCCCCAGGATCGGTGGCGGCCGGTGGGGCCCCCCCCGCCTCGCTCCAGGCACTGGGGAGCATGATGGAGAGACGCTCCGGCATCTTCGCTGCGAGGCTGTGCGGAGAATGAACAAGAAGAAGGACGCGGCTGCGGTGCGGTGAGGTGCAGACTTCTTTCCATTCCCTTTACAAACTTGGAGAAATTGCCAGCAGCTTAAAACTTTTCCTTTCGGCTGATTTGGAGAGGTGCGGCTGGAGGGAGGGGGATTTCCCCCCCCCCCCTCGGACAGGCGGCTTGGAACAATTTTGCTCTCAGCCCCAGGGGAAGGAGGAGGGGGGAGAGCCAACCAATGATGTCACGCCCTTACTAAAAGTGTTTTTCTTGGACTTAATCCCATAATATATTGATGATCTGGGAACTTTGGGAACTTTGAACTTTGAAAACTTTGTTATGCCTCTAAACCCAAAGCTGGCAGGGCAAGATGGCACACTTCCGTTGTCTTTATGAACTGTGAAACCTGACTCCACCTTTAAAACCTCAGGCTTCCGGTCTTTGTCTCTGTGCTACCCAGACAAATCTCTTGTGGATTGCTACCTTTTGAACTCCCTGGAGTGAAAAACTTTGCTCTATTGCCAGGGTGATTAGAGAAACTCTCTTCTGCCTGGACCCTCTGCCCCCTGGACTCTTCTGGCTGCTCTGCTGTTCTGACTGACCATTCTCTACACTGACTGAACTCTTTATTCCACAAACAATGTCTCCTAAAAGACCACCTCCTGGAAAGCCTGGCTTTGCTACCTCTGCCCCGACATCTGCAACCTCCAGTCCTAGTACACAATCAACGATAACAGCTTTGATGCAACCTAAAAGTACTGAGACGGAGTTTCAACAAATGTTCCAGCAACTTTTACAGGGACAAGAGGAAATAAAGAAACAACTAAAGGAGATGAAAGAAGAAATTAAAGAGAATCAGGCTCAAATTAATAAGAACTCACAGAGACTGGATCTTTTGGAGGGTGGGACGGCTGAGATGAGGGAGTGGGTGGAAGGGGTGCAGAAGGGAAACAAAGAACTTGATACCCAGCAGATGAAAATAGAGTTTGAGAGAATGTCCTTTTACCTTAGATTCCAAAACGTGATGGAGGCAGATAATGAAAACATAAGGGACATCATGACAAGTATTTTGGCTGAATAGATCCAGAAAGAAAAACAACAGATGGGGTGGGAGATAGACCTGGTTTATAGAGTGAACTCAGCTTATGCTAGAACACACAATGTACCCAGGGAGGTACACATTAAATTTCTCAGAAAAAGTACAAGAGATGAAATTCTGAGTGCACAAAGGGGGCAAGCCTTGACATACCAAGATAGGGAAATAACCATTCTGAAGCAGATCCCCAAGAAAGTGAGGGAAAAAAGAAAAAGTTATTCGCAATTAGTGAATAAATTATACCAGAAGGGGGTCTGGTTCAGATGGTTGATGCCTGAAGGTATGTTAATATTCTGGGAGGAGACAAGAGTTAGAATTAATACACCCATAGAGGCGCAGGCCTTTATGGAAAAAAACAAAGCACACCTAGAAAAATCAGATGATCCTACAACAGACATGCAGGACACGGGAGGGGCCGGAGCTCTGTCGGCGGGGGGAGATGGGGCAATACCAAGAAAGCTCAGATCACAAAAATGAACAAGAAAATCTTTTTGACATAAACTGATCTAAATTACCAATTGAATTAACATGCTGACTATATACTACTATGTATTAATGATTTCTGTTTAGATGTATATTATGAGTATGGAGGGAGGGGGCACCTACCGCACTTCGCAACTGCCAAAATTTGTATACTTTTCCTACTACCTTTTTCCCTGTAAATTTCTAAAAAAACCAATAAAACTTTGTTTAAAAAAAAAAAGAAAGAAAGTGAAGACTCTTGAAATCGAGTATTTCAAAAGGAACCTTTTATTAAGTAGAATGGCACCCATTGAATTCAAAGCAACATCTGAATCCCCTTAGGTAATGCAAGTAGAATTAAAGCAGTAGAGACCCCTCCCATTAGTTAGAATGCAGATTTTAGCCAATACAAAAGTGTGAAGAAGTTTCCTTTAACAACTGTCCTGAGAGCCGAATAAATATACATTCCCATGGCTATCTTCCATTAGACATTAAAGTGAAACGTCCCACATGGCCATCATAAACATTCCCCCAAAAGGTGAGGGGATCTCAAGGCACTTTGGCACCATGAAACCAGTTGTAAAATATCAGTTGTCACAGGCACTGCTAATAAATTGACTCCAAGGCCCCCCTCCTCCCAATTGAATGGCAGTATCACTTTTAGGGATCTGACAATGTTCTTGCTTTGTGATGGGAGGGGGGGCTCCTGGTCTTAAATGGTTACATCTATGATTTGGTAAAGACATCCTAGTTGCCACCATGCCAACTTTTGCCAAAATTTGGAACTTTCAGTGTAAAATTTTTTAGCCACGGAAGATTTAACTGCTTTCTAGTTTATTTGCAAGCTGCGAGCCGCAATCTTTGTATTATTCCATTGTGAACTGTACTAACAGACTTGGCTATGAATGTGACTCATTCATAGAGGAAGTCTTGTGTGTGTGTGTGTGTCTGTGTCTCTCTGTGTGTGGGTATTTGGACAAAGGTTTTGCAAAAAAGAAAAGGGAGAGAGAGCTGCAAATTTAAGCTGTGTAAAATATGACTAAAGGAATCTGGGTTTGAAGAAGAAAAAAAGAGGGGGGAGGACATGCATAAAGAAATGATGCAGTCTTTTTACCCATTGGGATTATAAAATTCATTATGCAGTTTGTAATTTTTAGGCTTGTTCAGTGTTGAGGGAGAAACAATTTAGCAACGTAATCATTAATTTGACTTCTTTCCTGATTTCGTTCCCTTCCCCAATTATAACTTTACCTTGGCTTTTCACTTCACAACAACTAAGTAGTCATCTCTGTTTCTTTCTTGTCAGTAACTCACTGCATTTTACCATGAATTTCTTTCACACATCATCCATAGAACTTTTCTCATTTCTTTTCATTGAAAAACACTTGCTATTGCCTTTCTACTGAATGTATTAAACATATTACATCCTTGGTTTGGGAATTTGGGAAGAGTTGATTAAAATAATTTTAAGTAGTGTTAAGGAGTGCCTAAACCAAATAATATTAGTGTTCTCTGTTCCAGATACTATTATGCTTCTGTTACATGAATTATAATCAGAGGATAGTAGAATATGCTATACATAAAATGTGGGACCTGGATGAAAAATTAAATCAAGGATTTCCAATAAAGAATGCTGACTATTATGGATCTGTTGGATGCACTGCACCTGCCCTCTCAAGTTGCTGTCATGAAGTGCCTCTGCTCCTGCCTCTGAACACCGTGTATGGTGCAACTCTGACTGTACTGTTGATTTCATAGGGATGTGGCATCACCTGGATGGCCGCCACGTTTGTCCACGCTCTCTTTTGCCCTATCTTGTTTGTCTCCAATATGGGCCTGCCCATGTTGGCCATGAGAGAGTGTCCTCTGCTATCAAAAAATAAATAAAAATGATTTGCTCCTGGGTTCATGTTCTGGCTAAACATTTTTGCTTTAACTGTATTGTCTGCTTCTCCTTAGTCTGTGGTGAACCTGGCTGACATACAAGCCTAACCTGCCCTTGTCACAACCTTAAAGATGTGTCATTCACAGGTTGCCACTGCATTTTTTAAAAAAAGAGACTCTACATCCTTGCCACCCCTTGACAACTGGTGAAGGTATTTCAACAAAAGAATTGCCTGGCTCCTTGTTGGAAGGGTCCATTCCAGATCATCTTGACCACCAATACTGCTGTGAAGTGTCAACATCTGGCCTCCTGGGTGCATGCTTTGCACTGTAAGAAAGTACCAGCCCCAGACGATGAAGCCGCTCAACTCAGGTCACCTGACTGCTACAAGGCTTTGCCCAGGGAGGCAAGTGCTAGTAACCTCTGCCCCTGCTCTCCATACAATCTTCACCCAAAGCCATGCCAGCATAAAGTAACAAAAGACCAGCTTCATGGAAGCCCAGTGATGATTGCCAGAAACAGCCTGCATTAGGAGAAGTCTTCTGCCTGCAATCTTGACCAGTGCTGCATTGCTCCTCTTCAGTACCATGCTGTTATTTAGAGTTGCATGTCCCACCATTCAAATGGTTCATCCTGTCTATCCTGAGATGGGCTATAACTTTGGTTCAGGCATAAAAGCCAAGCTGCAACACTAAAGGCCCGTGAAATCCTGGTCAAGGCAATAGTTCCTACTTCTGCCGGGAAGGGGTTTGCTGAGATGACATATGGTATTTTTATCTATAGCTGGGCAGACCCAGACGGATGTATCCTGTTGTTCACTTCTGCTTTCCTCCCCAAATGCAATAGTTAGAATGTGATAAGGTTTGCACAATTCTTGAGATGCGTGTAACTCTCTTTTCTGTCATTAACTGTAACCAAATATCTGTATGAAGCATTTTCCAGTTCCTCTTAGGACCATATATGTCAAATGTAGCAATCAGCAACTGTATACGTAATGTGGGGTATAAAACCCTGTTTATGATAATCATTCGGGGTCCGGATAAGCTGTTTTCTCTTTGTTCGGTCCTTATGCATAATAAACTGTTTCTTACACTGGAGTGCTTGGCCTGTGTCCTTCCCTCTTCCTACATCAATCCCCTTTTATGTATTTGCCTTGCTGAAATGCCTTTTAATCAAAGTAACTGTCCTCCTTCATCTCAAATGAAGGATTTTGGTTTATTTCACTTACTTCCATAATTGATATAAGGTAGCTTATGTGCAGAAATTGATTTGTATGTTTCATTTTGTGTTGTTCTTATGAACAAGAAGTGAGGATTGTGAGAATCAAGAAATATAGCCTATTGATCTATTAGATTCAATAAATCCTATGGATGATAGCAGCTACCAGAAGAAAGAGATATGAACCAAAGTTTTCAGTTACGATGATTTCAAAATTTTTCAGAAATATTTGTAATCCTGCTGAGCCGTTGCTAACTGTGAGACATGTTTTTGCAACCATGCACTTGTATTGATATGTTTAAAACAGGAAGAATGAAATTATTGGAAATGAGGAATGGAAAGTAATGTACACAGGTGTTTACAGAAAGTGACAATTAGTGAAGTTGTGAAGCGTGTATGTTGCTAGAAGAAAAGTATAAATGATAGGGTTCAAGATCAGCTTGGATCCCTTTGATTTATAGCAGTCCTTGTAGGACTTGCTATTTGTCATTGGACCCCATTGCAATGGCTTGTTATTGCAAGTGTATTACTTCTATAATATTTTTATATCTATTCATTTCTTATGTTCCAAACTATTAGAAACAATAAACCTGTGATCTTAAAGTAAGAATTACTGCTTGTGTTGTTGCCTTTGTTTCCTGTTAGAATTTTCTTATAACATGTCTTATCAGCTTTCTACGTGAGCCAAAGAAAACACTAGTAAGCAAGATTTCTGGCTTTTTTTCATTGCACAGCTCAGCAATCAAGCTAGACGGTGCAAAACCAGCCTGATTTGGAACTTCACAATTATGTGCAATCAGTTGGCTGAAAGTGACATAGAAATGAGGCAAGAGCTATTTGTAGTTTGATTAAATCATAACTGATTAAAAGCTATTCATTCCCTCCAGACATCTGTTATGGCCTGCTAGCTTCTTGACAACGTCTGGTCTTTCCTGCCATAATCTCCACAAAGGAGGTTTATTGAGTTCATAACCAGCCATCCATGGCTAAGGGTTGGCTTTTTTATCTAAGTAGGACCATGTTCTGCTGTAAGTATTTGGTGACAATTCAGATCGAAAGTCTTGCGAACAGCTGTCCGATTTCTGCCATTCATAGACCTCTCAAATTAGGGGTAAGATGGTATCGTTAAAAATACATGAGAGCACTTTTTCAGGCCTGCTTAGCATTTCTCTGCAGGCATCATTCCTGGTGAGGATATTGGTAACCAGTGGGTACCATATTTTCAAGCAATTAAATTAGAGCAAAGTCATGATTAGCAGGTTTGCCCAGGTAATGATGGGGAAGGTACGCTTTAGTCCTCTTTCAACATTTGCTCTCCCTCTGCCTGTGCAGCTTGCACAGAGAAAGAGGAGGGAATTTGGCCAGATGGTTGCCTGTGCTCCCTGAGCCAAAAGGAGAGCACAGACGTAGCCATCTAACAAACCTGCTCCTGAGTTGTGTCAAGTGGTTAACCTCACACTCCTCCTTTCTCAATCTGGACAAGCTTCTTTCTGGGATTTTTTTTGTAAACCAGTCAGGGTGTCTGGATCAGAGTGCAGAATTGGAATATTTTCAATCCAAGGGGAACATGGGATAATCCTAGATCCTCAAATACAGGTAGTCCTTGATTGAGCCCCAAATTTCTGTTTCTTAAGCGAGATATTTGTTACCTAAAATTGAGACATTTTATGACCTTTCTTCCCACACTTAAGCGAATCACTGTAGTTGTTAAATTAGGAACACGGTTGTTACATGAATCTGGCTTCTCCATTGACTTTGCTTGTCATAGGGTGATCCACATGTCATAAATATAAGTTAGTTCACATGAGTTAGATCACATGACCATGAGGATGCTGCAACAGTCGCAAGTCTGAAAAATTGACAAAAAGTCACTATTTTCAGTGCCATTGTAACTTTGAATGGTCACTCAATGAACTGTTGTAAGTCGAGGACTACCTGTATCACAAATTGCTGTGTGGAAACAAGGGCAGAAAGCTTCACTGAAATTTCAGTTGTGCCTGGTAAATGTGGGTGGTGTCAAAATATGTTGGAATCCTGTTCAAACAAGCCAGCATGGTCACCATTCATTTACACATGAGCTGGGGTTCTTGTGCACTGTTTGAATCGATTATTGTCAGTTCTAGATCAGTGTTTCTCAACTTTAAGATGTGTGTACTTCAACTCCTGGCAAGGCTGGCTAGGGAATTCTGGGAGTTGAAGTCCAGACATCTTAAAGATTGAGAAACACTGATCTAAATATGTACTAGTGACATTTTTGAGATATTACGGTGGAGAAAAACACAACCATAAGAAAGGCAGAGTGATAACTCAGAGCTAATGTTACATGTTCCAGACTCAAAGCACATTCACATATGGCAGATTCCTTCATAATGGAGCCAAATGATTTCCTAGTTCCCTTGTTGTTCAACAGATAATATACCGATTTCAGTTTCCTAGTAAAAACACTGAAATTCTGTGAATCTTGGAGATGGGACATTTTGCATTGTCAAGAACTTTGCTCTATCTGCTCCTGGTTTTGGACTTTTTTACAGATTACAGACTAACAGAGTTGGAAGAGACCTTGTTGGTCATCTAGTCCAACCCCCCACCCAAGCAGGAGACCCTACACCATTTCTGACAAATAGCAGTCCAATCTCTTCTTGAAAGCCTCCAGTGATGAAGCTCCCACAACTTCCAAAGGCAAGCTGTTCCATTGGTTGATTGTTCTGTCAGAAAATTTCTCCTTATTTCTAGGTTGAATCTCTCCTTGATCAGTTTCCATCCATTATTCCTTGTCTGGCCTTCAGGTGCCTTGGAAAATAGCTTGACCCCTTCCACTTTGTGGCAGCTCCTCAAATATTGGAAAACTGCTATCATGTCTCCCCTGGTCCGTCTCTTCACTAGACTAGCCATGCCCAGTTCCTGTAACTGTTCTTCATATGTTTTAGTCTCTAGTCACCAAATCATCTTGGTTGCTGTTCTCTGCACTTTTTCTAGAGTCTCAACATCTTTTTTATAGTGTGGTGACCAAATCTGGATGCAGTATTCTTACTTATTCTGGTCTTACTAAGGCTTCATAGAGTGGTATTAGTACCTCACTTGATCTTGACTGTATCCATCTGTTAATGCAATTTAGGATTGCATTGGTTTTTTGGCTGCTGCCGCACACTGCTGGCTCATATTTAACTGGTTGTCCACTAAGACTCCAAGATCCCTCTCACAGTCACTGCTATTAAGCCTGATTAGTAGTACATAGTGCATACCAAAAAATAGAGGGCTTTTAGCCCCACCCCTTTTGTGCTGTTTTTGTTTATGGTGTAGCCCTGCCCCTTTTGTGACATCACCCCTCACCCTCCCCTCCCCTCCCACCCCCCCACCCTCATACACCTTACCCTGGAAGTCTATAACGCAATATCCTCCACCCCTCCCTGACCCTCAAACCCTTTTTACAGGAAGTACTTTAACGTCATTGTGAGCCACCCCTCCTTGCCCCATATTCCTTCTCACCCAGTAGTACTGGGACATCAACATACACTTCCCCACTGTGACATATGTGGCCTTTCACACAGTTTCACTGTAACAACAAACACGCCAGACCTACCTGTCCCACAATCCCTTTCGTTTTGAATTATTGTGACATAGTAGTTATTAACTGGAGGTCCTTCTCATTGGTTCATATTTGTAGAGCTGGAGATTGACAGCAGCAGCCAAAGACGTTGTTGCTCTGCTGTGGCTCAGGACCTAGTTACTTGCGGGATCGTATCTTGCCCCATACATCCCTGCGACCAATTCGCTCACACAGAGAGGGACTTCTCCAGGTGCCGTCCACCAGACAGTGTCGGGGGGCGACGCCTAGGAGCAGAGCTTTCTCTGTGATGGGCCCAGCCCTGTGGAATGACCTCCCCCCTGATATCAGGACCACCTCTGACCTCCGCTCCTTCCGCGTAAAGCTCAAGACCCACCTCTTCCAAGTAGCTGGCCTGGCTCAACCATAGTTTTATCATATCGCTCCTGACGGGTTTTTTAATTGTGTATTTTGTACTGTAATTGAGGGATTTTAAATTGGAATTTTAATGCTATTTTATTCGTTTGTTTACCTCCTCCATGCACATGCATATGTATATGTTTATGTATTTTTTATATTTGTATATTTTTATGTGTTTTAATTGTACGCCGCCCCGAGTCCTTCTGGAGAGGGTGCGGCTAATCAAATAAAATTTGATTTGATTTGATTTGATTTGCTTCACAGCAGCCTCCCATTGGCTGAAAGAAAATGATTGACGGCCTGAGCACATGCAAGCTCGTAAACCTCCCAGAAAGTCTTCCCATTGGCAGAATCAAAATGAATGATGAAGCGTTTCTGACTTGGAAGCTGTCAGCATGAGTCTGACAGTTCCCCAAAACTGTCAGCTTTTACACAGAGCAGGGAGTAAAAAAGGGTGGCAAGGATGTAGAGTCTCTTTTTTTTTAAATGCAGTGGCAACCTGTGAATGACACATCTTTAAGGTTGTGACAAGGGCAGGTTAGGCTTGTATGTCAGCCAGGTTCACCACAGACTAAGGAGAAGCAGACAATACAGTTAAAGCAAAAATGTTTAGCCAGAACATGAACCCAGGAGCAAATAGAGCAAAGTTCTTGACAATGCAAAATGTCCCATCTCCAAGATTCACAGAATTTCAGTGTTTTTACTAGGAAACTGAAATTGGGGTATGTCCCAGAGAGGGTTGGCATGTGGGCATGCGCAGTATATACTTACTAGAGAGCGTGTGTGCGATGCTCGTGACAGCAAGTGTGATAAGCATGTTTAGGGCATATTCTGGCCTGTCCCAGGCGTGGTCTGTGGTTCACGGCCTGATAAAAGAGGGCCTCTGCAGAAGGGTGGCAATTCAGCAGCTTAAAGCATTGTCCACGTTTAATAATAACATGGAGCCTGACGACGGAACTAATAAAAAGGTTGTAGACCCTTCTACATCATGGCCCGAGTCAAGACCTCTTTTGAAAGATTGCCATAAAATATGTTGGATTATGTTTGTCGATGAGTTACAGTACTTCAGGCCTATTTTGTTTGGATGTCGTCTATCATGCTGTAATGTAAAGGATGCTGTACAGTGTGAAGATGCTGCTGACCTCAATGTATGTTGCCGGAAGGGTTGGGTAATGGCTAAGAGATGCTCTTTATCGCCGGTCCAAGGAACAGGCATGTGTAAGTAAAGACCGTTTATATATTCAAATATGTAAATCAGGATAATCCTGTTATCACCGTGATAGGACTGATGAAAGAGGTCCTCTGCAGAAAGGTGACAATACATCAACTTAAAGCATAGACCTCTTTTAATAACAACATGGAGCCTGATGACAGAAATAATAAAAATGGTTATAATGAACAGCTAATTGATTATTTATTTGATTTAAAAATGACAACAGAACCAGCAAAGAGGCCCCATGGAGTTAGGAAACTTTGTAAAAAAAATAATATTGAGAGTAAATATGATATTAGGAGTTGAAAGCGAATATGTAATGCGCATAATTTCATCTTTCAGAAATGGATATTCAGCAGAATACAGGCCTTTTGCAAACTGTCAAGAGCTGCATTGTGAAGATTTTACATCATTGTTTACTTTGCATTTTGAAAAATGAAGACCAAATGGATGGAATGGATGAAACTAGCATTGTTAAAAGACTATGCCTTCAAATATCCATATCCCAAGTTGTCTGGATGATTATTAATATTTCAGACAAAATTAATAAATTATATTTCACAAGTGATACACTGTATGAAGTCAAGGAATGTATACAAAGCATTGAGAAGGCGAATGATCCAATGTTGTTAATGACAAGGATACGTGATGAGACTCCTATCTCTCTAAAGAGATTGATATCTCAAAATGTAACAGAAATTGATTACAAGAAAATGTTAATGTAAAGGTTGTGAGTTTCTCATAAAACTTGTATACTGAGGGATTTTGAATTCTGTTATTATTTCTGTTTGGTAAGGGACATTTAGAATTTCTGGATGGGTGTCATGGTAGGAGGGGAGGGGGTGGGGGATTGCATGTTTATGCAGAAAACAAATTTTATGATGTGGCTTCAGGACAACCAATAGGTTTGTAGGAATAATGTCTAAGTGAATACTATTGGGGTGTGGGTGTCATAGCTGGTGAAACTGATAAGAAGGTAGTGGTCAGTTAGCCATAGACACCCTGCCCTGCTTACCAGTGAAGAAGACATCTTCAGGATGGCAGAGACTAATGTAAGTCCTTCTATAACTATTTAAGATATTGCTTGTCATAAACTTGAAGTCCGAAGAGCCACCATCTTATATGACCTCACATTCCTACACAACTGCCGAGACAAAAGCGTGATCCCCACATGCTTCCAACTAAAATTCCATTCTAAAACCTCAGCCACCGAAAGGATCCTGAAAAGAACTGAATTGGCCCAAATCAGAAACGAACTCTACAAGAAAAGATTCCTACTAGACCAAACCAACCAGGACCTACTCACTCTTCACCTCAAACTCAGCAACAAAATCCACCCAGCACTCTGGGACAAATCCAAACAACTAGCCCTCTGGAGAGCCAAAACAAAAACCTCCTACAAGACAGACACACAGACCAACAAACTCCACAGACTAGAAAAACAACAGAAGCCCAACCCCCCCTCCACAGCAACTCATGAAACAAACAGTACAAAACATATCAGACAGGACTGTCACCACAGCAGAAACCAATGTCCTTTCCAGAGGATTCAACTTTGCAGTCGCCCCTAAACGCATCCCCACTGAAAACATCATATGCGGAGTTGAAGCTACCCTCACCAAAATCAACCCAGATGAAGCCAATAAAATCAGACTTGAATTCACCAACGTCCTCTGCTCCAGCAATCCACCCGGAAGCAACTTACAGAAAGAAGAACAAAAAGCACTCACCAACTTGAGGAAAGACAACAACATAATCATTCTCCCAGCAGACAAAGGCAACACCATAGTGGTGATGAACATGTCTGACTACCAAGCCAAACTATCCAACCTACTCCAAGACCCCGCTTACAAACCTTTAAACACATCCCACCACCTACCTGGAAAAAACCACCAAATCCAAAATAAAAGCCTCTCCCATCAGTGAAGAGATCCAGTGAAAAATCATCCCCAGAGAGAAATCATCCAGATGCCCCAAGCTCTATGGCCTCCCCAAGATACACAAAGAAGGAACACCACTCAGACCCATAGTCAGCTCCATAGGCTCACCTCTACAGAATCTTGCCAAATTCCTCGCCAAACAACTTCAACCCTACACAGAATCCATCACCTCAGGGAGAAGGAGAGCTGACGTCGCGATGGCATGACGTGCGATCTTGGTGCTCCGAGATCGCAGTCGAATTTCTGCCGCTGGACAGTCCATTTGGACCTAAACCGTCCCACAGAGACAGTGATTGAGAAGGGAACCTCCTGCTGATCTCAGGGACACCGGAAAGTCCCTGAAAGATCCAGGAATAGCCCTTTTTTTCCGGCGACGGCTAATGAAGCTGCTGAAGTTGGACAGGTCCAGAATGGGAAGAAAGTGGAAAGACAAAGTGTCGAATTGGTGAGGAAATTTTATTATTAGAGGAAGAGACTACCCAAGAAAAAAATGTAAGTTAAGTTAAGATTGAATACAGGGGGGGAGGAGCTTCATGTCTCAGTGAGAAGAAGACCTTTCCGGTCTCTTCGGAATAGCCGTCTAATTCGGATCATCTGGACAATCCAATCTGGATCTAAGCCGTCCCGAAGAGACGGTGAAAGGTAGGGGGAGATCCAGTGGTCCCAGAGACACTCGCAAAGTCTCTGGTGACCTGGAAAAAGCCCCCTTTGCCAGCGATTGCGAGTCAGCCACCAGGCTGCTGAAGCTGCTGACAGCTCCTACACGAAAAGTGCAGGAGAGAAGCATGTTGTGTTGGTGAGAGTTTTTAAACCCTTTTTTCTATTGGAAAGAGAACACCCTGAATTTGGAAACTTAATTTAAAATAAGGCTGACTAGAGAGGAAAGCAGCGGATATCAGTTTGCCAGTTGAAATCCCCCTTTCCCCCCCTTTTTACTTTCAGAAGCCAGGCTGGACTCTCATTGTAATTCAATGTGGATTGGCTTACTGCGCTTTTTTATACTTTCAATCTTGGATCTTGTGGGGACACTGAACATACTTAAATCTTAATTGCTCTGAAGATTCTTACCTCTTTTATTTCTGTTTTGGCTACTCTTGTTATATCTCCGATTTTTTTTTAATAAGAAAAAGTTAAATTAAAGACGGAAGACGCAAGCATGGAGAGTTGATATAATTAACACTGCCATCTAGTGCACCTGAAACATTGTTACCAGAGAGAAGCGATTCCCTTAAAGGCTATTTAGCTAAGGGCTGTAAGGGGCAGGAATACAATTGTTTGCACAGCTGTTTCCTGTGGAACTTTCAGTATCTGGAAACTTACTTTAGACTAAATAGAAGCCTTAAGGGAAAGCTCAGAGTGACCTTGGAAAGACTCTTATCTTTTTTTAAAAAAAGACTGAATCTATTTTTTTTTTAGCTTAGTGGCAGTTCTTATACTATTCTTATATGATCTTGCTGGGAAGATGGTGATTTTTTTTCTTGGCTTTTTGACTCCCTTTTTTTTTTGAGGCTTTGAAGTATTGATTCCTGATTTTTTTTCCCGTTGCTTTTTTTGGAGATTTAGATACAAATGAATGGCTTGCCTTAAAATCTGAGTAAATTGGATTGAAGACTTTTTCCCCTTTTTTAATTCTCCTCTCTTTTTTCTTTCTCTTTCTTATTTCTCCTTTTAAGTGAGAGATCTTCATTTTTTCCTCTTTCCTCTTTCTTTTTTCTCTCTCCCCACTTCACTTATAATCTCTTATCCACATAAGTTGATGTTTAAATTTTTGTGATATTATATAAAAGAAAAAATTTAGAAGATGAGTAGAAAAACAACACCTGTTGGTTCTACAACAACAACTCCTGCCTCCTCACCAGCAGGAGGACAAAGATCAATACAATCAATGCTTCAACAAGAAAAGGAGAAGGGAGTAACTTTAGATGCAATCATGCAAGCGATACAGAAATTACAACAGTGGTGGGTTTCTACCGGATCGCACCGGATCGCGCGATCCTGTTAGCCAATGAACCTGGAAGTAAGTTTCCTGCCCCGCCCCTGTCATGGGACGGCGCTTGCCTGCTCTCCACCAGCTCGGGCGTGACCGGAGAAGTTTCTCTTCTCAGAAATGTCTTCAGGTCCACTGAGGAAACTTCTCCAGTCGTGCCCAAGCTGGTTTACGCTGCAGAGACGAAATGCCAGCCTTCGGGTTGCAAAGCCCACCTGCCTCCCCTTCGCGCCTCTTGCAGCTGCCAGCTGCTCAGGAAAGGCGGGAGGCTTCAGCTGACCAACTTGTGTAAGACAAGACAGGCAAGCTGGTGGGCGCATGACTCTGCCCAGGACAACGTAGAAGGTGCAGAATCAGCTCTGTCTGAAGGCGAGAAGGCTCGGAGCCACCACCACCCCTGCTTGCCCACCAGCCGAAGCCTCCCGGGAGGTTTTGGCTGACAGGTGCGTGGGGGGAGGTCCAAGCTTTTTGCCTCCAGGCAAAGCTGATTCCGCGCCTTCTACGTTTTCTCTGGCAGAGTCACGCACCCACCCGCCTGCCTGTCTTATCTTACACAAGTTGGCCGAAGCGGCTTCTCTCTCCTCCTCGTCCTGCCAGCCGAAGGAAAAGCCCCGGGGAGACGGGCTCCGCACACTGCTCTGCCGGACTGCCGCAGCCGATCCTTCTTCTTTAGGGGTCAGCGGAGGATCGGAAGCCCAGCAGAGCAGTGCGCGGAGCCCGTCTACCCGGGGCTTTTCCTTCGGCTGGCAGGAGGAGGAGAGAGAAGCCGCTTCGGCCAACTTGTGTAAGATAAGACAGGCAGGCGGGTGGGCGCGTAACTCTGCCGGAGAAAACATAGAAGGCACAGTCACGCGCCCACCCGCCTGCCTGTCTTATCTTACACAAGTTTGCCGAAGCGGCTTCTCTCTCCTCCTCCTGCCAGCCGAAGGAAAAGCCCCGGGGAGATGGGCTCCACGCGCTGCTCTGCCGGGCTGCCGATCCTCCGCTGACCCCTAAAGAAGAAGGATCGGCTGCGGCAGTCCGGCAGAGCAGTGCGCGGAGCCCGTCTCCCCGGGGCTTTTCCTTCGGCTGGCAGGAGGAGGAGAGAAAAGCCACTTCGGCCACTCTCTTCCAGACGCCCAGCTGGGACCGAAAAGGCACCCTTTTGGCCAAGAAGGGATCAGCTGTGGATGTGGAACCGCGGGGTCTTTTCAAGTGCGTAAGCTGAGTAGAAGGAACATCCGTTCCTCAAACCCGGACAGCGCTACTCCCACCTCCCCATTGTCCGAGTTGCAGCAAGTGAAGTGCCACGGGCGGCAGGGAAAACGAGGCTTCTTTGCCAGCGTCCCAGCTGGCAAAACAGAAATTTTCGCTAACTGGAAGGTATGTGTGTGTGAGGGGGGGGGAGTGAGAAAGGAAGAGTAAGAGAGAAAGGAAGGAAGGGAGAGAGAGAGAGAGAGACAAAGATAGAAAGAGAAAGAAAGAACATTGGAGAGAGAGACACAAGAAGGATGGAGGGAAGGAAGGGAGGGAGGGAGGAAATAAGTGGGGGAGAGAGACAAAAAAGAAAGAAGGAAGGAAGGAAGAAAGAAAGAGGAAGAGAAAGGAAGGAAAGAAAGAAAGAGGGAGAGAGAGGCACAAGAGGGATTGAAGAAAGAAAGTGGGGGAGAGAGACACAAGAAAGAAAGAAGAAGGAAGGAAGAAAGGAAGAGAAAGGAAGGAAAGAAAGAAAGAGGGAGGGAGAGACACAAGAAAGGAAGGAAGGAAAGAAAGGAAGGAAGGAAGGAAAGAAAGAGGGAGAGAGAGACACAAGAAAGAAAGGAAGAAGGAAGGAAGAAAGAAAAAGAAAGAAAGAAAGAAAAAGGAAGAGAACTTATGATCACAATTGAGCCCAAAATTTTGGTTGCTAAGCAAGAGCATTGTTAAATGAGTTTCACCACATTTACAAGTTGGTCACTCCCACCCGGTCACATGACCGCTAAGCCACGCCCACAAAGTAGGCCACACCTACGGAATAGGTTCTAAAAAAATTTGAAACCCACCACTGAATTACAAGCAGGAGATAACAGCAAGGATGAAAAGTTAGACACCATTGTAAAGAAGACTGAGAATAGAGCAGCAAACTCAAAAAATAGAACAAAAAGTTGCTAAAATGGAAGGAAAAATGGAAGATATGCAAAACTGGATGATGAAATATGAAGACAGAATCCAAAAAAATGAAGAAAAGGTTCAACAAGAAGAGAAGAAGGTTGAGGAATTAGACAGCAGATTGAGAGACGTGGAAAGGGAGAGCAGTGGAATATTAGGATGGGAGATGGATAGGTCTGAATTTTTCTTAAGATTTCAAAACATAGAAGAAAGAGGAGAGAATCTAGTCCAGATAATATCTGAGATATTGATAAACGTATTAGAGATATCCCAAGAGAAGATGATGGATGGCATAGATGAAGCATTCCGAGTATATACAAGATACCCAATGAGAAATGCTCTTCCAAGGGAAGTCCACGTAAGATTTACCAAGAAAGCAATCAAACTACAAATACTGCACAAAATAAGAGATAGAAAATTAGAATATAAAGGCAAGGCGATTGTAGTTCTGAAACAAATTCCGAGAAGAGTGAGAGAGAAGAGAAGACTTCCGGAGGTGACGTCACATTGGAGCAGTTACAGGGAAGACTCTCTGTTCCCCCTGTCTGATTTTTCGTGTCTGGAGGCTGTTAACAGCGAAGCTGAGCCTTGGTGAGGACAGCTTTAAAGAGGGGAAAACCCAGTGGTGATGGAGGAAAAGGCGATCCCTCGTTCCGTAGGGTGAAATCCCTGAAATCCGATACGGAAGAGACCAGCTGTCATGGCGTGGTCATGGCCTGGTCCAGAGATGTGACAGCCTGATTATCGATGGAAGGAGTAAAAAGTGAGTAGCAGCTGATTTATCGGCGGACAGTGTTAAAGAATTTGATACTCCGAGACACTTCTCGAAGCTGGTGGAATTTACAACAGTGCAATAAAGAGAAAACAAATGATGCCTGAACTAAACTGTGAGCAGTAAGACGCTGCAGAATCTATAGAGAATGAAATGGATTGTAGTTGCTGAGTGGAGTATTTCTACTGACTTTGGAGTCTGGATCTACGGTGATATAAAATGAGAGTTTTGTGTGGGTGGCGAACGAATTGTGAAAGAAGGAAAGAACAGTTTCTTTTCACAATAGAAGAGAAAAAGGCAGAAGAAAGAAAGAGAAAGAAAGAGACAATGACTCTGCAATTTTGAATACAGAAGACATTTTGAAAGCACAGAGAACAGAATTTGCAAGACAGTAGAGAGATAGAGGAAAAAGAACCGTTGTATTCCCATCGTAGGACTTTGGATTGGACTCATTCATAATCAGCTCTGTGTACTTCTGATATCTCTACTAAAGTGGAATAAAATATGGATTAAAATATAATGGAGACGTGGCATAAAAGGAACAGTTAGATGCTTGCTTAAAGGGACAGGGAAATGTCATCAGCCTTCAACCACAACATGTTCCAGCAAATGTCCCTATGTCAAAAGTCCAAAACCACAAGGTTCAAATAAAGTTCGTTAATGGCACGTAGCCCATACCTGTAACAAAAGGAGAAGTAAGACCCCTCATCTCTTTATAAGGCTTTTTCCTCAAGGTAACCAATAAGAAATGAGTTAAGTGTTTCCGTGTTACACTGTCTTTGAGAATGTATAAGAATGCGTGCTTCGATAATAAAGATGGTTCAGAATTTCCAATGCTAGCTATGTGCTTGCTTTCTGAACCTGGCTGCCAAATAAACTTTTCCTGTATCCTGAGAAGTCTAAGCCTGTCATTTTCTGCAACAATTCTGGCGACCGTGGCGGCAGGACTTAGAGCGATATTTCGCTGAGGACGGAACAGACCAACCGGTGCCCCATCGAGGCCATCTTGCCCTTCTTCAGGCGCCATGGAGATCTTTCTCTGGAAGGGGGCCGATGACCCCTCTTGGGCATCCGGAGGACACCACCGATCCAAGAATCTGACCAGGATCAGGACAAGTTAATAAAATTTACGCCGGCTGAGAAAGAAGACGCCTGCAGGCAAGTATTAAAAGAATTGTAGACCCACTCGGTTAGGAATGGAAGAGGGGGCCCGATCACCCCCCTGAGCCCGGGATAGCGTCCCTTCCAAATGGAACCGGCGTATCCTAATGAGGCTCTAGGTTTGTGTGGGTGGTTAAGTCATTGCAGTTCCTGAAGGCGACCGTGGTATTCCGGCACCCCAGGTCGGTGACAGTGTCTTAGAAATAGAACATGGGAAGGTGGGGAGCGTTCCTCGAATGCCTTTCCAATGCATGTTGAGGAGAAAAAAAGCTTTGAGAGAGTTTTAGTAAAAAGTCTCTGGCAGAGAAATTATCCTCACCCCTATTATAAAAGCCTCAAGGAGGAAAGAAAAAGCTTTGAGAGAGTCTCAACGAAACATTTAGTTCCTGTCTGTTTTAACTTACATGCTTGTCCTTGATGATGTGTTTAAGTGTTTTTTTGTCTTGTTAAAAAGAAAGAACAAACGGTCCCATTAGGTGGAGCCAGGAGAAAGAAAACCAAAAAGGTTATTTAAGGGACAGATCAAGTGGACCACAAACCTGGTCCAAGGGAGCAGTTGAGATAAAAACTCAAATTGCCCTAAGGGAATTTTATTGCCAGAAGCTGAGGGGGAGCTACGTAAGGTCTGGATATATCCTCCATTCTCAATGGCTGATTTATGTAATTGGAAAAATAAAATTCCTGCTTATAGAGAAAATCCAGATGAGATGCATGTCCATTTTGCATCCATTTTTCTGAACTCACCAGTCTGCTTGGGCTGACATAAAAAGTCTGATGGAAATTTTATTAACCACAGAGAATAGAATAAGTCTTTTGAATAAGCCTTTGCAGAAGGATCATGGAAAAAAAAATCCAGACTGGAAAATGGTTACTGAAGGAACCAGATTAGGAACCTAGTACATTCAGCTGCAAAACTATTGGACCTTAGTTTTGTTAGGATTCAAACAAAAGTTAAGAATTTAGGGAAGGTCTATTAAATTCAACAGAAACAGGATGAAAATCCAGGGGAATTCCTAGAATGCATTTATCAAACCTTCAGGCAATATACCACATTAGATCCTGAGGTTGAAGAAAATAAGAGAATGGTCAATATGATCTCCAGAAGATAGGCTAAAGATACAGAAGGAACTTGACAAACTTGAACATTGGGCACTATCTAATAAAATGAAATTCAATGGTGAAAAGAGTAAGATTCTACATTTAGGCAATAAAAATGAAATGCACAGGTACAATATAGGTGGTACCTTGCTCAACAGTAGTAACTGTGAAAGGAATCTTGGCGTCCTAGTGGACAACCATTTAAATATGAGCCAGCAGTGTGCAGCAGCTGCCAAACAAAGCCAACACATTTCTAGGCTGCATAAACAGAGGGATAGAATAAAGATCACTTGGAATACTGCATTCAGTTTTGGTCACCACGTGTAGAAAAGATGTGGAGACTCTAGAAAGAGTGCAGAGAAGAGCAACAAAGAAGAGGGAGTCAAAAACTATTCTCCAAGGCACCTGAGGGTAGAACAAGAAGCAATGGGTGGAAACTAATCAAAGAGAGAAGCAACTTAGAACTGAGGAGAAACTTCCTGACAGTTAGAACAATTAATCAGTGGAACAGCTTGCCTCCAGAAGTTGTGAATGCCCCAACACTGGAAGTCTTTAAGATGTTAGATAGTCATTTGTCTGAAACGGTATAGGGTTTCCTGCCTGGGGTTGGACTAGAAGACCTCCAAGGTCCCTTCCAACTCTGCTATTGTATTGCATTGTATCTTCATTGGTCACTCTGCAGATGACATTAGGAAAAAAGGGGGGGCAGGAAAGGCATCTCTGAACTTGTGGAATGAGCATACAAGGGCTCAAAACCTCAGAGAAGAAGGAACTTCAAAAGGCAAAAGGAAACACATTTTTTCTCGCTAAGGCTCTTAGATAGAGTGGGAGGCAAGGGGACCTGCTGGAAGAATTGTCGAGGAGGTTGTTTGCGGGGATCGGTAGTTAGAGGCACACATGCTGTTGTTAATCAGGTTGCTGCAGCCTGTCTCTGTTGTGACAGAACAACCCAAAGACAGGATGGAAACTTCCTTTGGAAGTCCTTCTACAGGGCTCCCAGGTGCTGTGTGGCAAATAGATGTCCCCACAATTTTCCCAGAAAGTGAGATTTAGAGATCTCTTGGTTTTGTGTGTACTAAAAGACATTGTGCCAAGGTTTGGGGTGCCTTTGAATAGAGCCTCAGATTCTGGCCACCATCAGATGAATCAAGAGCCCCACCCAGATGCAAACGATGTGTTAATGAAAGTCTCCATATATCCGGATCTTTAAAAATATGCCAGCGTGGCTGGGAGATCCAACCTAGAACCCTGGCTGAATGCAAACAATGTATGGACAAACATCTCTATACATTGTCTCTATACATCTTGATCTTTAAAAATATGCCAGCGCGGCTGGGAGGTCAAGATAGAAACGGAACACCCAGGGCAGAGACAGGTATTAACAATCTAGTGCTTAAGGAGATATAACAACGGGCACAACTTCGAGCAAAAGTAAGAAATTTAGCAGGTTATAAAAAGGTAAAGCCTATTGAATAGGAAGATCTAGGTAATTGGACTTGATTAATTTGATGTAATTCTTAGGTGTGTATCTATACTAATAACATGTAGAATTGAATGGCGTTCAATTGATTTTGATATGTTTGACCAGCTGGCAAAATAAGTAAGCTCTTCAACTGGGGCTTGAAGTTGTGGAGAACGGTAGTGTAGTGATGATTTAAACTGCTCTCTAAGTTTTCCCATGCTTGGAGAATGACCCACATGTTTCCCAAGGAAAGAAAATTGGAGATTTAAAGGAACAGACTCTTCCCCAGGTCTGAAAGTGTTGTTTCAGGGTGTTTGTGCATGTAGGTCTGTGTGGATTGAATAAAATGGAAATTGCATGAAAGGTCTTTGTGAAAAGTAAAAGAGAGAAAGAGAGATGACAGGATGCAACGTAAAGCTGAATTGCTGACAGTTGCATTGTCAAATAATTCCAAAGCCCAAAGCAGAGGTCAATGTAATTGGTGTAAGAAAAAAAAAAGGCCACTGGCTACAAGAGTGTCCCAAGACATGCTTGAATGCCCAGTTCCTCTTTTGGGTCATGATATCCTATGCAAAATGGGAGCTACACTGTCCTTTGAGGAAGATAAAATGGCTCTAATTATGAGGCACTCCCTCAGATGAGATATGGCAATGGTGGTTCAAGAATCCACCAGGCCATGCGTATCATCATGCACCTATAATTATATGAGTAAAGCCTCTAGCCATGCCTGTTTGCCTATGCCTTCTTCACCATCTCAAATACATAGAGACAACTAAAAACTGTTTGCTTTTGAGTAGGAAAAGTAGCGGGTCAAAAGAGGCTGTTTGCTTGGACTAGGTTTCTCCAAGGATTAAAAAAAAAAAAATTCACCTACCATTTTGGTGAAGACTTAGAAAATTTCCAGCCTTGCGAAGATGGAAATGTGCTACTCCAATATGTAGATAATATCCCAGTAACCGAACAGACGAAGGAGATTTGTTGAAAAAAAAACACCAATAAATCAATTGCTTCATCTGTTAATGGACAAGGAACACCATGCCCAAGGCAAAAAGCTGGAAGGCAGGGACAAAAAGCCCCAAGTTAAATACTTAAGAGTAATAATATGTGAGTGAAAAGAAGATGCTGTATGCCAAATTGCGAACCCATGAACAGCAGGATATTGCAGAAGAAGATTTCAAATTTCGTGCTTCTAGCCAAACCTCCTTACGCATCTACAAAGGGGGGTGGGGAAAAAAAGATGAAGAACCCTTGCTTGAGGCGTACAAAGCCCTAAAGTCAAAATTATCTTAGGCTCTGATAAGAAAAAAGGAAGATGACAACAACTTGTGGCTTATCTATCTAAACAACTGGACTATGTTGCAAAGGGCTGGCCACATTGCTTAAAATTCTAGCTGCCACAGCTCTCCTAATGGAGGAAGCTAATAAATTAACTTTTAGACAGCCTACCAATATCTATACTAGCCATGCAATTCAAGGAATTTTAGAAATGAAGGGACATTTACAAATATCAGGCACTCCTGACTCAAAATCCACAAGTAACCTTGAAGCAAACAAATGCCCTAAACCCTGCCACCCTTTTGCCAATACCAGGACCCGAAATTGAATATAATTGTATGAGAATCATTGAGAGTCAGTTTTCATGCAGACCAAATGAAAGGATGAACATCTGAACTGACTCTGTATGCCTTCCTTACTTTGCATATCAATACTGCTGATTATAGGGAAAGAGGTCTTTTAAGTGCCTCAGGAAAGAAATTAAGCAAATGTGTGAATTGCACTGTTAAGGAAAAGATAAGGTGTGTTTTGATGCCTTACCCTTAGCTCTCTGCTCTGTGAGATGTACTCCATGTAAAGAACTTAAATTATCTCCTTTTGAAATGATGTTTGGACGGCCACCAGTTATAAGCCATAATTTGAAAAATCATATAAGGGACCTAGGACAGCTGGGGTCCTCATGGGTGAATCAAATGGTGGGAGAATTGAATAAGGAAATACAAGTAATCCAACAGTATTGTGTCTCCCTTACCCCCACCATTTTTAACAACTTCCAGTCATAATATTCAGATAGGGGACAGAGTGTGGTAAAACACTGGAAAGGGAAGAATTTGAAACCTAGATGGAAGGGCCCATATACTGTGGTCATGCGTTCTCCACTTGCAGCAAAAGTGTTGGAATCCAAGTTTTGGATTCACTGGACTCGAGTTAAGCCAGCTGCTGATGAGTATTGGGAGCAGATCAGGAAGAAGCCCGTCCTCTAGTGATATGCTTAAAGAAACACCCCCTAAAAACTGCCCTACCGGCAATGGGCAGAATTACGGGGCAGAAGAGGCCCTACTGAAGTCACCCCTTTGGAAGCTGACTTCTCGACGTAAGGCTGAAGATTTGGAGGAGGAAGACAACGTTTCATTTATTAGATATAAGATGTATTAGAAAGTGTAAGCACCTGTCAGGAAATGGCAAGCCAAGTATTCATAGTCATAACTGTACTTATTTGTTGTATTGCATATTCATCCCTCAGGAATTGTCCCCTCCAGAGGAAGACAGGTGCTGAGGATATCAAGAGGAAAATGAATAATCTGATGACACTTATGTTTGAGGAACCGTGGAAATGGGTTCTTTGCAGTATAATAGGAGTTTTTGGATGGTAGGTGATATGTTTAGCAAACAAGATTTGGTCTTGTGGATTGCCCAAAGCTGATATTGCCATTCCTTAAACTATATATAAACCCCTCCCTGATGCGGTGATTCAGTAGGATAAAAGAATTATGTTAGGAGAGGTTTTGCATGAGGGACAATTATGAGCCCTTTGTGGCTCTGGCTGTTATTGGCAATGATCTTGTTAAGTGATAACGTCTTGAATGTTGCGAAAATACCCGAGCAAACCCCCTTGCTCTTGAAGAAAGATCCGTGGATGCTATAAATCCCGAAGAACAGGGTGGAATCAAGTTACAGGATGTGGTACAGGTCTGCTCCCATCATCGGTGCATCATTTATGCTTGGGGACAGAACCGTAAGCCAATCCCAACACCTAAAGTCAATTATTTGACAAACCCTGTAAGAAAAAGGGCAAAGCATAGGGAAAACAGACCCCTGCAACAATTGAGAAAAGGGGAACAGAAAAGAGTGCTGGAATTAGGTCAAAGCTTAATCAATCAGTCTGATCCTGCCCTGGGTCAAAAATACTGGTTGTGTCTGTCTGCTGGATCTTTACCTTATCATGCTGTTTCAGTTGAGCAAGATCTTTGAAAACAACAACAACAACAAAGCTAAGATAGTCCTTGTGCATCAAATGATATCAGGAACCTGGCATTCCTGTGGGGTGACTATCAGAGGAACAATGCCCATCTGAAATGTACCTTGCCCCCAGGAAAACCCTTGTAGATGTGAAATTGACTCACAGCATGTCTCCCTCTGCTCACAAGCTCTTCCAACAGAGGGTCACTTTCTCGCTCCAACCTCCACTTGTTTTTAATCGATGGGAAGGGAATCTGACCACTGGAAGCTGCCCCAAGGCCATTCTAGCCACCCCGACTTCCCGTTTGGCTTTCAATACAATCCACCATGGGATTTTTTGTTCATTTTCCCCCTGGAAACACCAGTTCCCACTATCTCTTTGAAGGACCAGTTCTCAGGGATAGGCAAATGGACCCTAACCAAGAAGTTCCATTACAGCCCCTAACTGGTATGTACTTGGCAGGAACCTTACAGGTCTGGACTAATGAAAAGAACCTCCGAGCCCATGCCTTTTCTATGAACATAGGAGTGTGTGTAGGGGAAAATGGAGTCTTCTTCTTATGTGGAAAAGCTTGCTGTTTCCATATGAATAGATCAGGGAAAGTCTGGGGGATGGTCCAAGAACTAGTTTGAGCTTCCTCTATTGGTCAAAAAAAGTACAAGGAACAGATGTGTGGTTCTCTTGGCTACAGGGAACAGGTTGGATCAAGCAAATTCTATTTCTTTTATTATGTGGAATCACAAGTTTAGCCTTCCTCCCTTGCATAATACCCTTGCTTAAACAACTATGAGGTCTGTAAAGGAAACACAGGGTGAAAAGTAATTAATGTTAATGGAAAGCCTAATTCCACATACCCTCAAGGAAGATGAAGTCTCAGATACTAGTTCCTATATTCAAATTGCCCTCTTAGAAGTAGAGAAAATGATTTTGGAAGATAAGCCCTAAGATGTGTATTCTTGTATCCTTGCTTTTTTTGCTATTCTGTATCCTGCATGCTTATATTGTTAATCTAACAGGCTAGACTCAATTGTGGGCCTTAATAGAGTCTAGAAGGGGGGAAATAAAGTGGAATAAAATATGGATTAAAATATAATGGAGACGTGGCATAAAAGGAACAGTTAGATGCTTGCTTAAAGGGACAGGGAAATGTCATCAGCCTTCAACCACAACATGTTCCAGCAAATGTCCCTATGTCAAAAGTCCAAAACCACAAGGTTCAAATAAAGTTCGTTAATGGCACGTAGCCCATACCTGTAACAAAAGGAGAAGTAAGACCCCCCCATCTCCTTATAAGGCTTTTTCCTCAAGGTAACCAATAAGAAATGAGTTAAGTGTTTCCGTGTTACACTGTCTTTGAGAATGTATAAGAATGCGTGCTTCGATAATAAAGATGGTTCAGAATTTCCAATGCTAGCTATGTGCTTGCTTTCTGAACCTGGCTGCCAAATAAACTTTTCCTGTATCCTGAGAAGTCTAAGCCTGTCATTTTCTGCAACACTACATTATTTAGGGTATTGTAATACTGCTATATTTACCAGATCAAAGAATTTAATATTTTATAAACTATACATTTTATTTATTTATCCATATCCCACATATATTTAATGTAGATTTAAGCATATTTAAAACAAGATAGAATTTATAGCCACTTCTTTTACTACTGCATATTAGAAAATTTACCTAGATTTAAAATAGGAAATGTCAATTAATAATAACCTTTAATTAATTTAATTGACTGCATATATCGATTTATATATTTATGAACTTTTAGCAAACATATTATATAGCGAAAAGTGTAATAGATTATTTAACAATTTTATATTATAAATATTTATCTATTTCTCTCCGTTGCTTCCTCTTCCTCTTTAATGTGATTCAGTCTATAGCTTTTTATATAATTGTCTATAATTGTCCATCAAAAATTGATATCAAGGGTTGAATTTAATCAGTGACTTATATAACCTTACTATTGTTAAATACCAGATTTTTTTTAAAAAAAAGAGAGGGAAAGACCTAGTGTAAAAATTGGAAAATTATGGTATTGAGGAATAATTTTTTTCAAAAGCTAAAGATGGCAAACACATCCAAAGCTGTAAAGAAAACACAGCCAGCGGTAGCCTCTCCAGCAGGACAGAAGTTAACAACAGACTTCTCGAGCAGTGAAAAACCAGGATCTGTACCAACCCTACAAAGCCTACAAACCTCATTAAACATGATTCAGGGATTTATGATAAAAACACAAGAATCAATAACTAATAATCATGATGACATGAAAGACGATATAGTGGAAGTGAAATGCGATCTAGGGGAAGTGAAAGATGATATAAAGAAGTTGGATGACAGAATGGGGAAAATACAGGAAACAATAGCTAAAAATGAGCAGAAGATAAAAATGATAGAAGCTAGGACAGAACAAACTGAAAAGAAATTGGAAGAAACACAAGAAAGACTGACAGCAGTTAACAGAGAGCTCGGGGAAGCAATAGTCCATTTAGAATTAGAACGATCCTCTTTCTATTTAAGATTTCAGAACATAGTAGAGACAAAAGATGAGGCTCTACCAAAACTCATCAGTGACCTTCTAGCTGACCAACTGCAAATGGACAAAAGTGAACTGAGGAACAATATTGATGAAATCTATAGAGTGCATACTAATTATGCATGAAGATATAAGTTTCCCCGTGAAATACACGTAAGATTTGCAAAAAAAGCTGTCAGAGATGAAATTTACAAAAGAACAAGGGATGAACAGCTTGTCCATAAAGGAAAAGAAGTCATAACCCTTAAATAAATACCAAAGAGAATCAGAGAGCAAAGAAGGAATTACCAATTCCTCTCTACACAACTGATAAAATATAAAATAATGTTTCGCTGGTTGATACCGGAAGGCATGTTAATATCTTGGCAAGATAAGAAAATAAGGATTGACACTGTAGAGAAAGCCCGGGAATTCTATGAACACTACATAGAGGGGGAATCAGACAGCAGAGAGGAGTTGGAAACCCAAAGCCAAGAGGAGCAGAAGAAGGAGGAAAAAGGACTAGACCAAGATGTGAGATAGAAGACCGATACAGCAGCCCAGGAAAGAGAAGGAGTGAGGAGAAGAAACCAAAAGGAAACAAAACCAAGTAGAGGAACGAAGGCGATAAACTAGTAACAGGATGGAGGAGGAAGTGAAATTAATATCAGTCAATATGAATGGATTAAATTCACCTACTGTATAAAAAGAAGACAAACAATTTCTAAGCTCCAAAAACAAAACATGGATATCACGTGCCTACAGGAAGTTCATATTAAAAAAGGAAATGGTAGTATTCTGGAATCTCCAAAATTAGGAAAATTACATCTGGCCCTGGCTGATACAAAGAAAAGAGGAATTGCAGTATATATAAAGGACTGACTAAAACCTAAACAGGTATACGCAGATGAAGAGGGAAGAACAGCTGCTGCACACTGGCAACACAGTTCTACGCTGCATAAATAGAGGGATAGAATCAAGATCACGTGAAGTGTTAATACCACTTTATAATGCCTTGGTAAGGCCACACTTGGAATACTGCATTCAGTTCTGGTCGCCACGATGTAAAAAAGATGTGGAGACTCTAGAAAGAGTGCAGAGAAGAGCAACTTGGTCGCGTTGGTTGATGATCTCTGGAGGGCCAGAGATAGGGGTTGTTCCTCTATCCTGGTCCTATTAGACCTCTCGGCGGCTTTTGATACCATCGACCATGGTATCCTGTTGCACCGACTGGAGGGGTTGGGGGTTCGGGGCACCGTTTTGCGGTGGTTCAGCTCCTACCTCTCCGGCCAGACGCAACGTGTGTTGGCAGGGGAGCAGAGGTTGACCCTAAGCCTCCTTACTTGTGGGGTGCCACAGGGGTCGGTCCTCTCACCACTCCTGTTCAACACATACATGAAGCCGCTGGGCGAGATCATTCGTGGTTTCGGGGTGGGATATCATCTGTACGCTGATGATACCCAGCTGTACATTTCCACCCCGAACCACCCCAACGAGGCCGTCGAAGTGATGTCCCGGTGCTTGGAAGCCGTACGGGTCTGGATGGATGGCAACCGACTCAAACTCAACCCCTCCAAGACGGAGTGGCTGTGGGTTCCGGCCCCCCGGTTCAACCAGTTGTTTCCATCTCTGGCCATTGGGGGCGTACAGCTGGCCCCCGTGGAGCAGGCGAGCAATTTGGGCGTCCTCCTGGATGCCCGGCTGTCCATGGATGACCATGTGACAGCTGTGGCAAGGGGGGCGTTCCACCAGGTTCGCCTGGTGCGCCAATTGCGCCCCCTATTGGACCGGGATGCCTTACGCACAGTCACTCATGCGCTGGTGACATCTCGCCTGGACTACTGCAATGCTCTCTACATGGGGCTTCCCTTGAGATGCACTCGGAGACTGCAGTTGGTCCAGAATGAGGCCGTGCGGGTGATTATGGGGAGTACTAGGTACTCCCATGTAACACCTCTCCTGCGCGAGCTGCACTGGCTTCCTGTGGTCTATCGGGTGCGTTTCAAGGTTCTGATAACGATCTTTAAAGCGCTCCATGGCACAGGACCTAGTTACCTGCGGGATCGCATCCTGCCCCATACATCCCTACGACCAATTCGCTCGCACAGAGAGGGACTTCTCCAGGTGCCGTCCACCAAACAGTGTCGGGGGGCGACGCCTAGGAGCAGAGCCTTCTCTGTGGCGGGCCCAGCCCTGTGGAATGACCTCCCCCCTGATATCAGGATTACCTCTGATCTCCGCTCCTTCCGTGTAAAGCTCAAGACCCACCTCTTCCAATTAGCTGGCCTGGCTCAACCATAGTTTTATCCTATTGCTCCTGACGGGTTTTTTTTTTTTAAAAAAATTTTGTAATTTTAACTGAGGGTGTTTTAAATAGTTATTTTAATTCTATTTTTTATATATTTTTATGAGTGTTACCTCCTCCATGTACATGTACGTGTATGTGTTTATTTGTATTTGTATATGTATTGTATATATATGTATATTTTATGTGTTTTATTGTACGCCGCCCCGAGTCCTTTTGGAGAGGGTGCGGCTAACAAATTAAATTTCATTTCATTTCATTTCATTTCAACTAAGATGATTAGGGGACTGGAGACTAAAACATATGAAGAACGGTTGCAGGAACTGGGTATGTTTAGCTTAAGAGAAAGAAGGACTAGGGGAGAGATGATAGCAGTGTTCCAATATCTCAGGGGTTGCCACAAAGAAGAGGGAGTCAAACTATTCTCCAAGGCACCTGATGGTAGAACAAGAAGCAATGGGTGGAAACTAATCAAGGAGAGAAGCAACTTAGAACTGAGGAGAAATTTCCTGACAGAACAATTAATCAGTGGAACAGCTTGCCTCCAGAAGTTGTGAATGCCCCAACACTGGAAGTCTTTAAGAAGATGTTGGATAGCCATCTGTCTGAAATGGTATAGGGTTTCCTGCCTAGGCAGGGGGTTGGACTAGAAGACCTCCAAGGTCCCTTCCAACTCTACTATTGTATTGTATTGTATTATTAATCGAAGTATTAATAAAACAAAGAAGAGTATTAATTGCAGTCATATATGCACCAAACACAAACCAGAAAGAATACTATAGTAAACTACATAAACGGATTGCAGAACTGGAACTGGATAACATATGTCTACTAGGGGACTTCAATGCAGTGGTAGATCCAAAGAAAGACTATGAAACGGATAATTAAAAAAAATATGAAAGGAGAACTCTACCAAATACATTCTTTGAAATGGCCCAAGAATTAAATCTAAAAGATGTTTGGAGAGAAATCAATCCACAGAAGAGTCAATACACATTCTTTTCAAACCCCCATAGTTCATGGTCCAGGATCGACATGGTGTGGATGGATCCAGAAATGGAGAAAGATGTAGAAGAGGTAGAAATAACACTAAACATGTGGGCAGACCATAACCCATTAACAATCAAATGGAAAGGAGAAGTAAAAAGGAAAAAGAGATGGACCATGAATCAGAGGGTTGTAAAAGAAAATAATTATGTACAGCATGTGGAAAAGAATTAGCATTTTTCCTAAAAGAAAACTGGAATGAACAGACAACTATTAAAAACCTATGGGATACAACTAAAGCTTATGTGCGAGGCATTACAATAGCATATACAATAAGAAGAAACAAAGATAAAAAGAAACGATATACAGAGCTTCAGGAGAAACTGGGGAAATTTGAATATAAACTTCAGAAAGAACCTCAAAACAAAGAAGCCAAAGAAGAAAAAGAAATAATTAAACATAGATTACGGTAAACTTAATTACACAGTGGCCCAGAAAATTAGATCATGTAGGTAAAATTATTTCAAAAATGCCAATAAACCAGGGAGATGGCTAGCCTATAAACTAAAAAAAAGAGAAATAAAAGAAAATAATACAGCAACTAGAGGACCAAAAGGAATAAAAAAAAAATATAGCAGTAAGATACTTCCAAGCATTGTACTGCTGAGAGGAAATAGAAGAGGAGGATATTAAAAGATATCTCCAGAGGAGGAATCTTCCAACCCTACCGGAAACAATAAAAGAAACATTAAATGAGAAAATAACGAGGCTAGAATTAAAAAGGGCAATCCAAAAACAAAAAAATAATAAAACTGCAGGCCCAGACGGAATTCTAGCAGAATTTTATAAAGAATTGCAAAAATCATTAGAGAACATATTATTAGAAATGTATAATGAAGTATTAGAATGAGCTAAGACACCAAAATCCTGGATGGAGGCACTAATAACACTAATTCCCAAAGACAATGCTGAAAAACAAAAGATCCAAAATTATAGGCCAATCTCGCTGCTAAATGCGGATTATAAAATATTTGTGACAATAATGGCGGAAAGAATTAAAAATATATTAAACGGAATCATACACCCAGACCAAAACGGATTTTTACCCAACAGACATATAAAAAACAATATATGAACAATAATGGACATATTAGAATACTACGAAATACATCCAGGAAAACAAGCAGCATTGATATTTATTGACACACAAAAAGCATTTGATAACCTGAATTGGGATTTTCTTATAAATCAATTAGCAGTAATGAACTTCAGAGAGAAATTCATCGGTATGATCAGAGCAATATATTTGAGTCAGAGGGCAAAAATAATACTAAACGGGAAAGCAAGAGAAGATTTCAGCATAACCAAAGGGGTAAGACAGGGATGCCCGCTATCCCCTTTGTTATTTATCCTCTCACTAGAGACATTGATATCACAAATCAGGCAAAATAAGGACATAAAGGGACTGAAAATTAGAACACAGGAATATAAAGTGCAGGCCTTTGCAGACGATCTTGCATTTATCATAGAGGAACCCCTAGAAACTGGACTAAAACTATTACAGGATATAAACCAATTCGGTAAAGTGGCAGGGCTTAAAATAAATAAAGAAAAAACTAAAATATTAACTAAGAATTTAACCAAAAGACAAAATGAAGAATTGGAGGAGAAACTGGGACTTTCGAGGGCCAAGAAAATTATATATTTGGGAATATCGGCAAAATGTATTACAATAAAAGAAGATAATTACAACAAACTGCTACGACAGATACAAAAAGATTTGGACAATTGGACTAAACTACAGATATCACTAATTGGCAGAATCTCAACAATCAAAATGAATATACTACCCAAATTACTCTATCTTTTTCAAACAATACCAATTAAATTAGAGAAATTTTTTTTCGAACAACTAAATAAAATGGTATCCAAATTTATTTGCTCAGGGGAAAAAATGCGTATCAAATACAAACTTCTACAAGATAGTAGAAACAGAGGCGGTTTTGGACTCCCAGATTGGGAGCTATATTACCAGGCGGCAGCCCTAACATGGTTATCCAAAGACTGGATCCAATTAAAAAATAAAAGAATCCTTATGCTAGAAGTGTTGCGGCGGATTGGGTCCTAAAACCTCAATTCGCCAGGAACGGGACGTGAGACCACAAGGTTCGAGAGAAAACAGGTTTATTGATGCATCCGAGTTCAGAGCGTTAACACAGCAAAGTCTGAACTGTCCTGGCTAGGCGTACAATAAAACCGGCGTACAATAAAACTGTGTTTTATTGTACGCCGCCCCGAGTCCTTTTGGAGAGGGTGCGGCTAACAAATTAAATTTCATTTCATTTCATTTCATTTCAACAAAGATGATTAGGGGACTGGAGACTAAAACATATAAAGAACGGTTGCAGGAACTGGGTATGTTTAGCTTAAGAGAAAGAAGGACTAGGGGAGACATGATAGCATTGTTCCAATATCTCAGGGGTTGCCACAAAGAAGAGGGAGTCAAACTATTCTCCAAGGCACCTGAGGGTAGAACAAGAAGCAATGGGTGGAAACTAATCAAGGAGAGAAGCAACTTAGAACTGAGGAGAAATTTCCTGACAGTTAGAACAATTAATCAGTGGAATAGCTTGCCTCCAGAAGTTGTGAATGCCCCAACACTGGAAGTCTTTAAGAAGATGTTGGATAGCTATTTGTCTGAAATGGTATAGGGTTTCCTGCCTAGGCAGGGGGTTGGACTAGAAGACCTCCAAGGTCCCTTCCAACTCTACTATTGTATTGTATTGTATTGTATAACTAAAATCAGTACAAGATCTGAAAGCACAGGGAATAAATATGGAATGGTGGCCCTACCTACAAATTAAAACAAGATTTTAAAAAAGATCGGGAACAATACGGAATATATGAGACACAAGTGGAATTAGATAAATATTACTAGGAACAGAAGGAAAAATGATCACTAGATTATATAATTTTCTTTTAAAATATAAAATGGAGGAAGAGACGGTAACGGACACAATGATTAGCTGGGGAAGAAATTTTGGTCACAATATAGAGTTAGAAAAATGGGATAAACTGTGGGAAAGAAATTATAAATTTACGACGGCAGTAGCTTACAAAGAAAATCTCTATAAAATGTTTTATAGATGGCATTTGCCTCCAGCGAGATTGGTCAAAATGTACCCAAATCTATTCCCTAATTGTTGGAGATGCAATCACAAGCCTGGAACATCTTATCACATGTGGTGGACGTGCCCCATCACAAGGAAGTACTGATGCAAAATTCGGAAGTGGTTAGAAGAAATTACTGAGTGAGAAATAGAACTCAAACCAGAAGCATTCTTATTAGGACTACTGGATCAAAAATGGACAAACAATCACAATACATAATCATACACATACTCACTGCAGCCAGGTTGGCCTTCGCACAAAATTGGAAAAAAATTAATACACCCTCAGATGAAACAACAATCAAGAAAATACTTGAATGTGCAGAAATGGACAAAATGACAATAGAATTAAAAGAAAGAGAAGAATCGGACTTCTATAAAGTATGGAATAAAATGTACAAGTGGCTAGAAATCAGAAGCCAAAACAGGAAATAGAAAATACAAATAGATGGAGATACAAATAATGAATATTACTATAAGGGTTAATATTATGCTTGCTACATCATAGGACAAGGTTATAATGATAGGAAGGCAATGCAGAAGGGAGATTTATAAAAGCTAAGCAGGAAAGCCGATATTGAAAGCCGTAAAATTACTCTATACTTTTATCCATGTTCAGTGTTTTGTTTTGTTTTATTGTGTTTTTTTCCTTGTTGTGTCTTCTTTAATGTTTTTAAAGATTAAAACATTCAATAAAATTAATTAAAAAAAAAGAAAGAGAAGAGAAGAGAATATCAATTCTTGACTAAGGTTCTGATTAAAAAAGGTGTTAATTATAGATGGCTTATACCGGAAGGTCTATTATTTACATGGCAAGGACAAAGATATAGAATAGATACAATCCATAAGGCAGAAGCTTTTTATGCAGAACATTTCAGAGAAATGGCTGAGAAAACTGGAAAAGATGAATTAGTGGTACTGTCACTACGTTAATTTGTTTGTCTAACTTGAGCTTCTATTCTGAGTTATACTGTAGAAATGTTTTTCTTATCTGACAATGATTTACTGCGCATGCCTCCTACCACGTTTTATAATACGTCACACATTCTTGTACTTTCCTTCTGATCTTTCATTTGCCTGCCGAAGGAGGTGGGCGACAATTACTCTTGCCAGAATGTAACAATTAGATAGTAAGATTTATTTTTATTTCATATTAAAGTTTGTTTTCATTAGAACATGTTCTCGGGTTTTATTTATTGCTTATTCTGAGATATGCTACTTGGAAGGGCTGCGATCCGCACCTCAATCGAAGGTGGGGGGAAAATTTCCTCTCCTTCACAAATTGGTAGCAGAGGATGGCTTCTTAATTTACAGCACAGGACCTAGTTACCTGCGGGATCGCATCCTGCCCCATACATCCCTACGACCAATCCGCTCACACAGAGAGAGACTTATCCGGGTGCCGTCCGCTAAACAGTGTCGAGGGGCGACACCCAGGAGCAGGGCCTTCTCTGTGATGGGCCCAGCCCTGTGGAATGACCTCCCCCTTGACATCAGGATTACTTCCGATCTCCGCTCCTTCCGTGTAAAGCTCAAGACCCACCTTTTTCAATTATCTGGCCTGGCTCAACCGTAGTTTATCCTTTCCTCCTGACAGTCCTTTTAAATTTGTAATTTTATTATGGGGTATTTTTAATGGTTAATTTTATTATTATTATTGTGATATATGTAATTGTTACCTCCTCCGTATCCGTGTACGTGTATGTATATGTATGTGTATGTGTGTATGTGTATGCTTATATGTATTTATGTATGTTTTTATTGTACGCCGCCCCGAGTCCTTTGTGGAGAGGGAGCGGCTAACAAATTAAATTATTATTATTATTATTAGCCTTCTTCCTTGTTAAGCTATCTCTAACAGATAAGCAACTAGCCTAATTAGGAGAGAATGATTTATAGCTATTGAGATATGCTTAAATCCAACTTCCTAACCATGCCGAAGAAAAAGAAAAAGAAAGACAGAAATGAACCACATTCTGAAGGTTCACTCCCCTCTGACACAGAGATGGAAGATTTTTCAAGCTGGCTTCCAAATCTCCGAACTTCTGCAACAACCGGGCCGAGAGGAAAATCTGCTATGGGAGAAAGAGATAGAGCTGCTTTCGAAGATGAAGCAGACAGACCGAGGTCAGTTATACTCCCTTCTGATTATGCATGCTCCCAAATATCTCCAAGAGATTATGAATTGCTCAGGGCTAAACCAAAGCGTTCCAAGCCGCCGGAGTAAATTCACTCCCACAGAGAAAGTGAAACTTATGAATTCTTCCCAAGCCCTGAGCAAGATATGAAAAGCTATCGTGACCAGATAGACTTTTTTGAAAAACAGCTTTTTCAAGACAAAAGAGACTATGATAGATTAGAGGCAAGTAGGAGGGGTTTCCCCATTTCCAAAATGTCTGAGGACGCCATCTTGCCTTCTTCTTCACAGCCTAAGGCACACCCCCTGGTGGATATTGTGTCAGGCAAATCAGAACAGAGAGATATGTACACGTAACAGAAGCCACGTGATCTCCTTTGTTCTACTACTTATGCCACACAGGCAGAAATGATACAGCTGAAAAGTGAAGCTGCACTGCCATCTCCTGGCGGAAATAATTTAATGCAGAGAGCAGATATGCATGTTACATTACAACAGCAGTTAAAGGCATTGCAACAGTCTTGGTCAAATATATCTGCAGCTCGTCGAGATGTCCAAGCAGCAAAGCAAATGCCTCCACAGGCTCAATCTTCAACGCCCCCTGATGGTGTTGGATTTTTCCTAGATGGAACAAGGCAATACTTAATGCAGCAAAGGCAAATGCCAGCCTCTCAAGCAAGCCAAATAAATTTTAATAATAATAATAATAATAATAATAATAATAATAATAATAATAATAATAATAATAATAATAATAATAATAATAATAATAATAATAATAATAATAATAATTTAATTTGTTAGCCGCTCCCTCTCCACAAGGGACTCGGGGCGGCGTACAATAAAAAACATACATAAATGCATATAAACATACACATACACATACACATACATATACATACACGTACATACACGGAGGAGGTAACAATTAAATACATCACGATAATAATAATAAAATTAACCATTAAAAATACCCCATAGTAAAATTACAGATTTAAAAAAGGACTGTCAGGAGGAATAGGATAAACTACGGTTGAGCCAGGCCAGATAATTGGAAAAGGTGGGTCTTGAGCTTTACACGGAAGGAGCGGAGATCGGAAGTAATCCTGATGTCAAGGGGGAGGTCATTCCACAGGGCTGGGCCCATCACAGAGAAGGCCCTGCTCCTGGGTGTCGCCCCCCGACACTGTTTAGCGGACGGCACCCAGAGAAGTCCCTATCTGTGTGAGCGGATTGGTCGTAGGGATGTATGGGGCAGGATGCGATCCCGCAGGTAACTAGGTCCTGTGCCATGGAGCGCTTTGAAGATCGTAATCAAAACCTTGAAACGCACCCGATAGACCACAGGAAGCCAGTGCAGCTCGCGCAGGAGAGGTGTTACATGGGAGTACCTAGTACTCCCCATAATCACCCGCGCGGCCGCATTCTGGACCAACTGCAGCCTCCAAGTGCATCTCAAGGGAAGCCCAATGTAGAGAGCATTGCAGTAGTCTAGGCGAGACGTCACCAGCGCATGGGTGACTGTGCGTAAGGCATCCCGGTCCAATAAAGGGCGCAATTGGCGCACCAGGTGGACCTGGTGGAACGCCCCCCTTGCCACGGCTGTTACATGGTCATCCATGGACAGCCGGGCATCCAGGAGGACGCCCAAATTGCACGCCCGCTCCATGGAGGCCAGTTGCTCGCCCCCAATGGCCAGAGATGGAAGCAACTGGTTGAACCGGGGGGCCGGCAGCCACAGCCACTCCGTCTTGGAGGGGTTGAGTTTGAGTCGGTTGTCACCCATCCAGACCCGTACGGCTTCCAAGCACCGGGACATCATTTTGGGGTGGTTCGGGGTGGAAATGTACAGCTGAGTGTCATCAGTGTACAGATGATATCCCACCCCAAAGCCACGGATGATCTCGCCCAGCGGTTTCATGTATGTGTTGAACAGGAGTGGCGAGAGGACCGACCCCTGTGGCACCCCACAAGTGAGGGGGCTCAGGGTCGATCTCTGCTCCCCTGCCAACACACGTTGCGTCCGGCCGGAGAGGTAGGAGCCGAACCACCGTAAAACGGTGCCCCTAACTCCCAAACCCTCCAGCCGGTGCAACAGGATACCATGGTCGATGGTATCGAAAGCCGCCGAGAGATCTAATAGGACCAGGATAGAGGAACAACCCCTATCTCTGGCCCTCCAGAGATCATCAACCAAGGCGACCAAGGCTGTCTCCGTGCTGTGCCCGGGTCGGAAGCTGGACTGGCGCGGGTCTAGATAATCATTCTCCTCCAGGTGACGTGGAAACTGTTGGGCCACCACACTCTCTACAACCTTCGCTAAGAAGGGAAGGTTGGAGACTGGACGATAATTAGCTAGCTCCGTTGGGTACAGGGAAGGCTTCTTGAGTAAGGGTCTCACAACCGCCTCTTTCAAGGTGGCTGGCAGAGACCCCTCGCCCAACAAAGCATTCACTAGGCCCAGGAGCCAGTCGCGTGTAACCTCCCAGGATGCCAGTACAAGCCAGGAGGGACACGGGTCCAATAAACATGTGGTAGGTCGCAGACGTCCACGTAACCTGTCCAAATCCTCGATGGCAACCGAGTCAAACTCCTCCCAGAATGGTCTCTCAAGACTCGCCTCGGGCGTCTCCACTAGCCCACTGAAAGGGACCCATTCCCTCCGGATTTGAGCGACTTTATCCTGCAGATATTTCCCAAATTCCTCTGCCTGCCCTGTAGGGGGGCTTCCCGTGGCCTCTGAAACAGAAGGGAGCGGGTCACCCGGAACAGGGCGGCAGGGCGGTTATCTGCGGACGCAATAAGAGCGGCACAATGTCGACGTTTGGCCGCTCTTAATGCCACAAGGTACGTCCTTAAGTAGGTTCGTACCTGTGCTCGGTCAAATTCGGAGCGGGAGGATCTCCAACGACTCTCTAGGCGTCTCTTGTGGCGTTTCATCACCCTTAGCTCCTCGGTAAACCAAGGGGCCAGGGTGGTTCGTTGCCGCAGGAGTGGCCGCAAAGGCGCCACTCGGTCTAGGGCCCCGGCAGTCGCACTATTCCATGCGGCTACCAGGTCCTCTACCCGGGGGCATGTCAGGTCTACAGGAGGTGGCCCAAGCTCCGTCTGGAACTTATCTGGTTCCATCAGGCGCTTGGGGCGGAACCATCTAATGCCTTCCGGCTCCGCCTCCCCACAGCGGGGGGTAGCACCAGGGAAGTCAAGTCGGAGAAGTGAGTGATCTGACCATGACAGGGGAGTGATAGTTAAATCCCCTATTCCCAGATCACTCGTCCACTGGCCAGAGACAAAAACAAGGACCAGCGTGTGGCCTCCTTCGTGTGTAGGGCCCTGAATTAATTGAGTCAGGTCCATGGCTGTCATGGAAGCCATGAACTCCCGAACCCCCTCGGACACTTCTCCCATCGACGGCAGGTTGAAATCCCCCATCACTAAAAGTTTGGGGGTCTCAACCGCCACCGATGCGATCAGCTCGAGGAGTTCAGGCAGGGCCGCTGATGTATAGTGAGGAGCCAGGTATACTATCAGCAGGCCCAACTGCCTCCCTGGGCCCCATCTCACGACAAGGGACTCGCACCCGGATGTCTGCGGCACAGTGAACTCTCTCGGCTCTAGGTCTTCCCGGATAATCACTGCTACCCCACCGCCCCTTCCCTGGGCCCGAGGCTGGTGAAATGCTCGATAACCTGGTGGGCACATTTCCACGAGGGGTAGACCTCCCTCGTGGCCCAGCCAGGTCTCAGTTATTCCTGCGAGGTCCGGCTCCCCCTCCAGAATCAGATCATTGATGAGGGGGGCCTTGTTGACAACGGACCTCGCATTGCATAACAACAGCCTCAGGCCCTGGGTCTGTAGATCCTGACCACCTAGTATGCGGGGGTTGGTACAAGCGACCGGGTATGACCAATAACCACGGTCTTCCAACCGACTACGTGTTCTCAATCTGTCCTCGCACCTGCCCCTCCCTACGACCGTTGGTATCAAAGAGCCCTGTATTGGAATGCTATCTTCCCTCTCCTCCCCCACTCCGCTCCCTCCTCTCTCGACCACATCTATTCGCCTGGCTCTACCATCACTCCTGACCTGATCCATCCCCCCTCCCAACCCTGGAACCTTTTTAAAATTTTTAAAAAACAGTTAATTAAAAAGCCCCTCAATTTACGCTTCCTCCACCTCTCTGGGTTAATAAACCCGTCCTCAAGGTGGGCCCTTGAAAGGGCTGGAGGCCATACCTGCGAGAGGGGGGACTCTCGCAGCAGCAGTAGGTCTAACCTCGAGTACAACATATTCGCGTAATTACAAACAGGGCCAAAAGCTCGTCAAGTGGGTGCTGCTCAAGCTTCAAATGCACCTGTAACACAGAGACCACCGGTCCGATTACAGCGCCCCCTGGTTCAACAACCAGCATATTTACCTGCTCAAATGCAAATTCCTCAACAGGCACTTTCTGTCACTCCTTTGACTGGTGAGGCCAAGATGTCAGGACAGAATTATAAAGCCTGGGTCAGTGAGGTTGCACTCTTACTTCACAGAGAAGGTACCCATTCATACAGTGTTTAATCCCCTGCCCAACCATGGACTCCTGCAATAAGAGACCTAGAGACTAGGGCTTGCCCAACATTATTGATGTCCATGGATACTGAATTGCAGGTTACTTTTCCACCTGATGCAACAGCGCAACAAATTTGGGCCACTTTGGAAGATTGCTACAGGCCCATTTCAATTTAATCTTCATGTTTGCTCATGTCTGAGTTCCATGGTTCGAAGTTGAAACCTGGTGAACAAATTGGTGGACATTTGACCAAACTGAAAGGAATGAGAACTGAATTGAGAGAAAGAGGCCATGTTATCGATGATATCCAAATGATCAGCATCATCATTAACTCATTGAATTATGAATGGAAAGATGCCATTGCAAAGATTAACCACGTGCCTATTGCTGTTAATCATGTATGCAGACTTTTAATTGAGGAGGAAGCTATCAAATTAGCCACACCTCATCTGCAACGACCCCCAGCGTCAAGAGCTCCAGCTAGACGTCCCTTCCGAGGAAGAGGCTACGCTCCAAGGATGCCAAGATGCTACATCTGCAACCATATGCGACATGACACCCAGGATTGTCCCCAATGAGTTCCAGCTCCCGTCATATACCAGCCCAGAGGAACAGACTCCAGAGGCAGAGGTAGAGGCGGAAGACAAGGTCGTCGTGGTCCAAGGCGTGATCCACAAGCTCCACTTGCAACATTGGCCATAACACGTTACACATTTACACAACATTTACACGTTACCTACAGAAAGGAACTTTTCACAGAAATGCAAGACCCGGAGCCTGAATATCGAGAACTGTACTCCTTCTCCAACCACACTTGTAAGGTCATGGGAAAAGGAACTGTTTACATTGAAGAGCTCGATACATTCATCCCTGATGTTTATTACATAGCTTCAGCAACCAGTAATTTGCTTAGTCAAAGTCATTTGTCTAGAGAGTTGAAGTTCCAGGTTCACCACCTCGAGAAAGCAAGTTACATAGTTAAAGATGGAGATATTGTTGCTGAAACCATGCTGATTGGTGGTGTTTATTACTTAAAGCCAAAAGCACAGGCAAGTATGCAAACTCCAAAAAGGGACAGCACGGGCCCAGAGAGACTTGGTTCAGAGAGAGAACCCGTTACTGTTCCAAAGGCTCCTAAAGCCAACAAACAGAGAAAAAAGAAGCAGGTTGCTCAGAGCAAGCCTGAGGTTCCTCATGAAACTGTTAATGTTGAGAAGTCACTTTGCATTCCAGGTGTATCCACAAGTGGCATAGAAGATTGGGGCACGCCAGTTTCCGTGTTCTTAGAAAAATGCCGGAGTTCGCAAAAGGTTTGGATCTAAAGGGGTGTAAGGTGTTTTTAGATTGTGCAGTTTGCAGGAAAGCTAAATCCAAAGCAGCTGCAATTCCCAAACACGCTACACGCCTGTCAACACACATTTTTGATTTGATACACACTGACATAGTGGGTCCTTTCCCACCATCATTTGGTGGTAGAAAGTATTTTCTAACAATTGTAGATAATCATTCTAGATATGGATTTGTATATCCTATGAGAGAGAAATCTGAGACCTTTCAGATCTTTAAAGACTTTGCAGCTTTTGTTTCTACACAATACCAAGTTTGCATCGCCAGAATCCAGAGTGACTGTGGTGCAGAATTCATGTCTCTGCGTTTCCAGGACTGGATGCGTAAGAATGGAATTCTTCATCAGACATCCGCTTCATATACACCGGCTCATAACGGAGTCATAGAAAGAAGACAAGGGGTTCTACAAACCATGATGCTTTGTCTCCTAGAAGATGCCAATCTCAGTAACATATACTGGGGTGAAGCTATCAAATATGCAAATTACATTGTCAATCGCACTTGGAGCAGTGTAATAAATCAAACTCCTTTCTACATGTTGTATGGCTACAAGCCTGATCTCAAGAACCTCCACATTTTTGGTTCATACGCTATGGTGAACATTCCCTTAGCTCAAAGAAGAAAACGAGGTCCAGTAGCAAAGAGACTGAGATTTATGGGTATTGATGATAATTCAAAATGGAGCAAATTTATTGACCCTAAACATGTGATTGTCATTTCACAATCTGCTAATTTTGAGGAAGACATTGACTGGTCCAGGATTCATCCCAATGATCCTGGAGTTTATTTTCCTAGAGATGATGTTGCAGATGCCACGCAGCCTGATGACCAACGTTCACAGGCAGATATTCCTTCTACCAGTTCTTCACAACCTGATGTTCCGTCTTTGGAAGCCGCAGATGCTGATGCTAGCGACGAACGTGAGGACGAGGACGAAGAAGAAGAAGAAGAAGAATGGACTGTTGTTCTGAGACGTTCCAAGAGGGTCACAAAAGGAATCCCTCCACAACGATATTCGTGGCAACTGACAAAAACACCCTTGCCTTTGATTTGCAATGTTACTCTTCCTCCTGATATAATCACACAAATCAAACAGCTTCCTGATTCGGAGCAAGACAAATGGTATGATGCAATGCAGGATGAAATGGACAGTTTAAAGAAATTTAATGTATTTACACCTGCAAAACCTCCAGCAAACAAGAAAGTTATTGGCACTCAATGGGTCTACAGAATCAAGAAGAAACCGAATGGTGAGTCATTGTACAAAGCCAGACTTGTAGCTCAGGGTTTCGCTCAACGTTATCCTGAGGACTACACAAACACTTACTCACCCACAGTCAGAACTGAGAGTGTAAAAATTGCTTTAACCACTGCAACTATTCTTGGTTTAGAAGTTTTCCAGTTCGATGTGGACACGGCTTATCTACATGCAGACCGAGATGAAGAGATCTACACAAGGAAGAGAAATTCAAAGAAAAGCATAAAGCCCTAGACAATGATTATAAAAACCTGGAAAAAGAGCTACAGAGATCGCCACGAAAAAAATATGTTAAAATAAAAATGGATACAATCAAACATAAAATGGATCTACTGGAAAAGGAAGAACTGGCACAAAAAATCAGAGGCACTAAACAGAATTATTTTGAAAATGCAAACAAACTAGACAGATGGTTGGCATATACATTGAAAAAAGAGAGAGAAGCAAAGAAAATATTCCAATTAAGAGATGAGCAAGGACAAATTCATTATGGAAATGCTGAGAAAAAGAAAATTATACAAGACTACTATGCTAAGCTGTATCAACAAGAGAAAATGGAAGAGGGAGGAGTCAAAAAGTATTTACAGGATGCTAATCTTCCCCAGATATCAGATGAAACTAGAATAATGTTGGAAAGCAAAATAACAATGATGGAGCTAACAGAAGCACTTAAAAAACAAAATAATGGAAAAGCCCCAGGTCCAGATGGATTACCAGCAGAATTTTACAAAACATTTGAAGAAACCTTGTCTCTCCCACTATTAGAAGTTATGAATGAAGTGATATTAGAGAACAGAATACTTAAATCATAGTCAGAAGCATACATTGTATTGCTACCTAAAGAGGAGACAGATCTAACACAAACCAAGAACTATAGACCAATATCTTTATTAAATTCAGATTGCAAGTTATTTGCATCTATATTAGCAGAGAGACTCAAAAAGTACCTAAATAGCTTTATCCACTCTGATCAAAATGTTTTGTTTTGTTTTTTTACCAAAGAGGCAAATTAAAGAAAATATGAGAATGATTTTGAATACTTTGGAATACTATGAGGCTCATCCCGAAAAACAAATGGCTGTGATGTTTCTTGACGCACAGAAGGCTTTTGACAACGTGAATTGGCAATTCATGTTTTTACAATTGGAACAGATGAATTTTGGTAAGAAATTTATCCAAACCATACAAATGGTATACCATAAACAAACAGCAAAGATAATGGTAAATGGAGAATTGACAGATTCTATTGAAATAAAGAAAGGTACGAGGCAAGGTTGCCCATTATCACTGTTACTTTTTGTCTTAACATTAGAAGTCTTAAATAGAAAGATTAGAGAAGAAGAAGAAATAAAAGGAATGAAAATTAAAAAAGAAGAATACAAGCTACAAGCGTTTGCAGATGATTTGGTTTTTATTCTTGAAGACCCACTAGAGACAGCACCCAAATTGTTGGAAAGAATAGAGGAGTACGGAAAAGTAGCAGGTTTGAAAATAAACAAAGACAAAACAAAGATTTTGACAAAGAACATATCATCAAGACAAAAGGAAGAATTGGCGGAAGTTCTGCAGATTCAAACCACAAGTAAGGTTAAATATTTGGGGATATACTTATCAGCTAGATGTAGGAGGACAATTATACTAGACTAAAACAACAAATTGCGACTGACTTGATGAAATGGGAAAACCTACAACTATCAATGATAAGAAGAATCTCTACAATTAAAATGAACATTTTACCCTGAATCCTATACCTGTTCCAGACAATTCCAATCAGATTAGGCAAGGACTTTTTTGAAGATCTAAATAAAATAGTCTTGAAGTTTATTTGGCAAGGGAAAAAAGCAAGAATAAAACTGAAATTGTTACAAGATGCTAGAACAAGAGGAGGATTGGGCTTACCTGATTGGGAGTTATATTATCAAGCGACAAAACTGATGTGGATTAAGGAGTGGGTAACACTAAAAAACTCTAGATTATTGAATGTAGAGGGTCATGATTTACTGTTGGGATGGCATGCTTTTTTATGGTATAAGGGAACTAAAGCACATGGTTATCCAGCCTGGATATCAACTATTGAAGCATTTTCATATCCAATAATATATAAAAAGGAACAAACAGTTAGATATGTTGAAATATTGAATACAGAGGGTGAACTCAAATCTGTTCAAGAGTTGAAACAAGAAGGAATAGAAATGAATTCGTATTCATACGTACAGATACAATCTAGATATAATGAAGATAGAAAATCAAAAGGTCTTTACAATGAAATGACTGAGTTAGATAAAATTTTAACAGGTACTGATGAAAAAGTAATTAAAAAACTATATGGATATTTATTAGAGGCTAAATTGCAAGAGGAACAATTTAAAGAAACTACAATAGCTTGGGGAAAACATTTTGGACATGGGATAGATTTAGAGAAATGGCAGAAATTGTGGTCTCAAAATTATAAAATGACAATGTCAACTGCATATAGAGAATATTTGTATAAGATGTTTTATAGGTGGCATCTACCCCCAACGAGAATTGCAAGAATGTCCAAGAATAAATGGGAAAAGTGATGGAAATGTCATCAGATACTGGGTTCATACTACCACATGTGGTGGACTTGTATTGAAGCTAAAGGATACTGGACTAAAATCCACATGTGGTTGGAGAAAATGATACATAAACACATAGACCTTAAAGCAGAGATTTTTCTACTGGGAATTATACCAAAAATCTATAACTAAGACTTAAAATATTTGATTGTAAACGTTTTAACAACAGCTAGAATTGTATTTGCAAAAAACCTGGAAAAATGAAATAATACCTGTTAAGTAATTAAGCTCCCCGTTAGAAGAGCTTGTATGCAGAGAAGCGTAATGAGAGTGATATGGAATAACACGCACAAACCAGCATACAGAGACACTGAATAGTATAAAAATATAGTAGTTTACTATGTAGAAATATAGAAGTATTCAGAGTCCGGTTAACAGTCCAAGTCATACACAGTTCAGTCATTCAGTTATCAATATTCTCAGTTTAACACACAAAGTATAGCTAAACAGTAGCAAAACTCAGTAACTCACGAGCAGTATCAAATCAGCGTCTAACAAACAGAGAGAGAGATCTAACAACCATTCTGGCTCCCTCTTATAGCTGCTTGAGGTAACAAGCCAATTACATTCCTCTAACATTTAAAGTAACAGTAAAGTAATCATACCTTATATACATTGCCAAGCCAAGCCTAGGGTTACATCCCTAACAATACCAAAACAGGAAGAAGTTATTCGAAAGATAATGGAGTGTGCGGAAATGAGTAAATTGACATTTGAAATTAGAGAACAAGATGAGCAATTTTATAAGATATGGGATTTGTTTTATCAGTGGCTGGAAAAAAACACCTGGAAATGAAACATGTTTTACTTAGGTTTTAATTGAAGGAGAAAAGTGAGAATACAATAATGCTGTTAAATAGACTAATAACGATTCAATGTTTTAATTGAAGGAGAAAAGTGAGAATACAATAATGTTGTTAAATAGACTAATAACGATACAATGAAAGACTGACATAAATATGAATTGAATAATTTAGATTTTTTTTGTTATAAAATGAAGGACAAGGATAATAATGAATTTATGTACATTTGATAGAGGATTGGTGATATAATGTATAACTCTAAGTGCATACTATAAAGATATCCTGTTGAAAATAGTGATACATATACAAATATAAACACTTGGTAAATTCTTTTATACTGTAAAAATATTTAGAATGAGATAATGACTATATAAAGGTATGTTGTTATTAAGCAGACAATCAAGAATGTAAGAGAATCAGGTTTATTGAAAAGAAAGAAATATTAATCGTAATTGAATATATGTTGTACAATGAAAGTGAGGTATTTAGTTATATTAGATGGAAAATCTGTGATTGTATATGTAATTGAAAATATGGATGCAAAGATGCTTGTAACCAAATGACATGCTGTATGTAATGGATGTAAAAAAATTAATGTTCTTTTTTATGTTTAAAAATAAAAAAGAGAAAAAAAAGATTGACGACAGAAGACTGTAGGCGGCGAGATTGATCTTCATTGAACTTAGTGTGTTATCCAGTTTCTAATTTTTTTTTCACGGATGGAACTTTTGCAGGGGCTCCCTATTTTTTAAACTGAATGGGTTAATTCTTTCTTCTTCTTTTTTCACTTTTGCTTATACCTATGGATTAAAATTCTCCTTTTTTTATATAGTGCTTGATTTGATTGATTGGATTGTTTTTGAACTCCATTTAAGGGTTTTTTTCTTTCTTAAGCTTGGAATATAAAGAAGATAATAAGAAGGATTATAAAGAGGGTTGCAACAACAGGAGGAAAAGCAGTTACACTGCCACTTAGAGGCAGGATGCTGGATACATTGTTTTTTCTTCTTTCTCTTTGATCATTTGAGATTCAAGGTTCTTTCAGTTTGTTTACTGACAGTGATAGTAGAAAGAGCACAAGTTGTTTATACAGGTGCCTTTTGGAAGTTCTATCACTAGCTATTGGAGGGAAGACAACATTTTGACTTGAAAGATAATAAATGAACCTGTTTGAAGTTTATTAAAATAGCCTTGAACCCTATAGTGGCAGTGTCTGCAAAATTGAAAGAATGGCTCAGCAGGAAAAAGAAACTGTAACATTGCAAATGATTATGTTTGAAATTCAAAATCTATTAGTTGTGACAGAGAGAATTGAAAAGAGATTGGAGAATATGGAATACAAAACAGAAAAATCTGATGGAGAAACTGAGGATGTTTACCAAATGAAGAAAGTGGAGGACAGAGTTCAAAAGATGGAAGAAAAAAATGAGCAAAGAGATAAGAAAACTGGATACTGACAACAAAGTGAGCGTGGTTGGTAATGGCAAGAGCGGAATATGGAAAGGGGAGATAGATGGATTGGAACTCTACCCCAGACTTCAAAGCACAGAAGAAGAAAAGAGAGAAAAATTGACGGAGATAAGGAGAGAAATCTTGACAGAAGCACTAGTGATAACCAAAGATAAGCTGATAGAAAGCACAGATGTTGGGTTTCAAGCTTTTATGAGATACGAAAGGATGATTTAATGGAATGTTATCATATAATCCTATTCTAGACTTTGAATGTTATATATAAAAGGATGTAAAAACAATTATAGTCAAATTAAGGTTGAGATATAATAATTGTGATATACATGAATATAGGTGAATTTAAAATATGCAATTTGATATGAAAAGTAGGTGGTGACTATGGAAGAGATGCATGGAAATACTGTAACCAACTGACACACTTTCTACAATTTGTAATGGAAGATAGTTTTTTTAATTTTAATGTTTATGTTTGTTTGTCCTTGTTCAAAAACTAATAAAAATTGTTTTTTTTAAAAAAGAATCCATCACCTCACATGTACAAAACTGACTCCACTTCATAGAAACAATAAAGAAACAAAACCTACAACCCAGCGACCTACTCGTGAGCTTCGATGTCATATCCCTCTTCACCCAAGTGCCTATAAAAGAAGCCTTGACAGCCATCCAGAAAAAACACAACCCCCCCAAACACATCCTGGACCTGACCAACCACTGCCTAACCAACACATACTTCATCCATAATGGACAAAGATACAAACAGATAGAAGGAGCACCCATGGGATCACCCCTCTCACCTGTCATTGCAAACTTATACATGGAACATTTTGAAACCAACGCCTTAGACAAATCTGAACACAAACCCAAACTCTGGCTTAGATATGTTGATGACACTTTCGTGATTTGGCCACACGGAAAAGAAAAACTGGACAACTTCCTCACACATCTCAACAGCCTACACCCCAAAATACAATTCACCATGGAAATAGAAGCAAACAACCAACTTCCCTTTCTGGATGTCCTAATCTACAAAAAACCTAATGGCTCCCTAGGACACACCATCTACCAGAAAAAAACACACACCAACCGCTACTTAAATGCACAATCCCATCACCACCCTGCACAGATCAACTCTGATGCCTAGCCGACAAAGACCACCTGAAAACTGAATTACACAAACTCACAAATGTATTAATCTCCAATGGATTCCAAAGAAAAACAATCACCAACCTAATCCAAAAGGAGACTCCCCCAAAAAACCAAGACACAGAACAGGACAATGCCATCGCCCTCCTCCCTTACATCAAAGGCACCACACATAAAATCAGCAAAATTCTCCACAAGCACAATATCAGGACAGCCTTCACCACTGACCAAAAAATAGCCAACATCTTAAGAAACCCCAAAGACAAAATCCAGCTAGAAAACCAAGGAGTCTACAAAATACCATGCAAAATCTGCCCAGCAATATACATAGGACAAACAAACAGAAGGATAAATGCACGCATCACAGAACACAAGAATGCAGTAAGAAAAAAAGAAAAAACTTCCTCCCTTTTCCAGCACCTTAAAGCTACAGGACATGAAAGCAACTTTGAAGGAGCCAGGTTAATCTCCAAAACAGAACACCTCCACAAGAGAATAATCATGGAAGCCATCGAAATAGAGAAACACCCCCACAACATGAACAAACGTGATGATACCTCCCGCCTACCAAACATCTGGAAACCAGCCCTAGCCAACAAACGAACACCACCCACCACCCAAGCCGTTACAATACAAAACAACAATGCACACGCAGCCTGCACCAATCAGCACCAATCTACCAATCATGATACAACCACACAACCAATCATTCCACTTACTGAAACAAAGCCAGCACCCCATCACCTCCCACCAAGACTTACAGAAAGACGACAGCTCCGATCACATTTTAAGCCCACAGCTTGAAGATGGCAGGTAGATCCTGCCGAAACATTGCAAAGACAATCTCAACCTTACACGGGAAAAGACCCGAATACAACAAAACCAGCATATATATATATATATATATATATATGTGTATGTGTATGTGTATGTGTATGTGTATGTGTATGTGTATGTGTATGTGTATGTGTATGTGTATGTGTATGTGTATGTGTATGTGTATGTGTATGTGTATGTGTATGTGTATGTGTATGTGTATGTGTATGTGTATGTGTATGTGTATGTGTATGTGTATGTGTATGTGTATGTGTATATATATATATATATATGTATGTATTTGTGTTACAACCCCTGGTATGCCTTATTTATCAGTACAAATACAACATATATATGGAAGGATTATTATGCTAGTGTCTTCTTTTAGGTTAAGTAGTGCTGTCTGTTCCTCTTTGGGTAAGTTGCTTTTGGGGGGCTTGCTGGTGCAGAGGATGTTGGTGATTTCGAGTCTGATTCTGTTAGCGTCATCGGGGTTGATTTTGGTCAGGCTGGTTTCAACTCCGCATATAATGGTTTCAGTGGGGATGTGTTTGGGAGCGACTGCAAAGTTGAATCCTCTGGCAAGGACATTGGTTTCAGCTTTGGTGAGGATCTTATCTGAGATGTTATGCACTGTTTGTTTCATGTGTGGCTGTGAGGGGGGAAGGGTTTGTTTCTGGCGTTCTTTTAGTCTTCGGAGTTTATTGGTATGTGTGTCTGTCTTGAGGGTGGTCTGTGTTTTGGCTCTCCAGGTGGCGAGTTGTTTGGATTTGTCCCAAAGTGTGGGGTGGATCTTGTTGCTGAGCTTGAGGTGAAGTGTAAGGAGATTTTTGTTGATTCGGTCTAGGTGGAATCTTTTTGTGTGGAGTTCATTTCTGATTAGGGCCATTTCTGTTCTTTTCAGGATGCGTTTGGTGGCTGTAGAGTTGGAGTGGAATTTTAATTGGAAGCATGTGGGGGTTAAATTTTGATCTCGGCAGTTTCCTAGGAATGTGAGGTCACATAAAATGGAAGCTCTTTGGACTTCGAGTTTTTCGTAGGTCCTGGTCAGATGGTGGATTTCCTCCCCGTAGAGGGACGATATTTGTTTTCTGAGGTTTTCGCGGGTGTTTGTATGTATGTCTTTGGTTGTTCGGGTTTTCTCCCGCGTAGAATTGGAAGTATCTTCACGACGTTTTGATGAAGTCTCATTCATCATCTTCAGGCTGGTGCTTCTGGCTTGGTGCTTCTGGCTTGGTGCTTCCAGGAGCAATGTGAGATCTCAGCCGGTTCCTCCTTTTAACTGCCAGTGGGGGTTTGTGCTGATTGGGTGGGAGCTTGGCTGCATTCTGATTGGTTGGAGGTGTATTTTGATTGGTAGGGGGCTTGGCTGTGCTCTGATTGGATGGGAGTTTGGCTGTGCTCTGATTGGATGGGGGCGTGTTCTGTTTGGGTGGGGGCCTGGTTGTGCTTGTGTTAGTCTGAGTTGCAGAGGGATTTGAGCTGGTGAGCTGCTTTACTGTTGTTTGGCTTCGCGTTTGTGGTCGTGCCACATCTCCGTGGTGGGCATCAGTTTGCTTAATGTATGGATGGGAGGGGTTTAAAGTGGCTAATAATGCAGCTGTGGTCTGGCTTCTGGTTTGTGGTCCGGCTTCTGGTTTGTGGTCATTATCGGTGTGGGTTTGGGCTTGCTTTTTGCGTGGATGTGTGATAGTGACATCCTGTGTGGTTTTCATGAGTGTGGGTCTGGTATCATTCTTTGTGTTAGGGACTCGTTTGTCAGTGAGGGCGGGTTTCCTAATGGCTGGTAGGCGGGAGGTATCATCTCATTTATTCATGCTGTGTGGTCGTTTTTCTATCTCAATAGCTTCTCTGATTATTCTGTTGTTAAAGTGTTCAATTTTGGCAATAGTTCTGGTCTTTTTAAAGTCTATATCATGTCCTGTGGCTTTGAGGTGTTGGACCAGGGAAGAAGTTGGTTCCTCCTTTCTGACTGAGTTTTTGTGTTCTTCAATGCGTGCCTTTATTCTTCTGTTGGTTTGTCCGATGTATGTGGTGGTGCAGGTGGTGCATGGGATTTCATATACTCCTTGATTTTCTAACTCTATTTTGTCGTTGGGGTTTCTTAGGATGGTGGATATTTTTCGGTTTGTGTAGAATGCTGTCTTGATGTTGTGTTTGTGGAGGATCTTGCTGATTCTGTCTGTGGTGCCTTTTATGTATGGGAGGAGGGCTTTGCCGTTTTCTTGTTCACTGTCTTGGGTTTTAGTGGGGTTTTCTTTTTGGATTAGGTTAGTGATATTGTTTCTTTGGAATCCATTGGATGTTAGTACGTTGGTGAGAGTGTGTAGTTCGGTTTTGAGGTGTTGTTCGTCAGCTAAGCGTTTTGTTCTGGAGATGAGTGTCTTGGCTACAGAGTTGATCTGTGCTGGGTGGTGGTGTGAGAGTGCGTGCAAATAGCGGATTGGAGGGGTTTAAAGTGGCACCACCCAGCACAGATCAACTCTGTAGCCAAGACACTCATCTCCAGAACAAAACGCTTAGCTGACGAAGAACACCTCAAAACCGAACTACACACTCTCATTTTTAAGCCCACAGCTTGAAGATGGCAGGTGAGATCCTGCCGAAATGTTGCAAAGACAATCTCAACCTTACACGGGAAAAGACCCGAATACAACAAAACCAGCATATATATATATATACGCACGCACGCACGCACGCACGCATAGATATAGATAGATATAGATACAGATACAGATATAGATATAGATATATAGATATAGATAATCTATATATATAGATATTATATCCTACATTTTGTGTTTATTAGGATGAGGCAACAGATTCGCAATGTGTTAAAGCATGTGAAGGTATTCTTTTTCCTTTTACCATGCAAATATTATAGAGCTGGGGTGCCCTTTTGTGTGGCAATACAGATTCCAGTATGTTTCAATTATTCTTTCAGATTGTGACGAAGATGAGATGTTTGCATCATTTGTATTGCCCACAGATTCACAATGGAATTCGTATATCAGGGGTAGGAATGCAAACCCATTACGTGGAGCTGCAGAGCAGGAATTAGAAGGTTTGTTATTTAATTTACAGACATAACTATTGTTTAATTGACATTGTTTGTTAGGATTTGTAATTAAAGGCTATCATCAAAAATTAATGTGTAGGTGGGGAGGGCTTGACGTCGCGGTGATAAGGACAGACAATCTTGGGGCTCCAAAATTGCCACCAAATTCTGGTCACTGGGTGGTCCATTCTGGATTTAAACCATCCGGTAGAGACGGTGACAGGAAGGGGCACATCCTGTCGATCCCGGAGACTCTCGCAAAGTCTCTGGTGATCTGGGAAAAGCTTTTTGCCGGTGGCTATGAGGCAGCCATCAAGGTTGCTGAAACTGCTGACAGCTCTGCAACGCAAGGGCAGGAGAGAAGCGTGTTGTTTTGGTGTGAATGTTTTAAGTTAAAATGAAGACTGATGAGAGCAAGCAGCGAATTTAAGGCATAGTCAAATTGAAGGGTTTTTATTTCCCTTTTTATTGTTGGAAGCTTGACTGGACTTTACCTTTTGAACTGGATTGGCACTTTCCTTTCCCCCCTCTTCTTTTCTTTTTTGGACACTTTGGATATGCTGATTTAATTAAGCCTTACTCTTTAAGAACTTCCTTTTTTTTGCTTTTTGAAAACTACTGTACCTCTTTTTTTGGGGGGGGGGGATTTTTTTCTATATATTTTTTATAAATGAAAGGCAGAGAGTGAAACAGAGAGTGGAAATTAGAAACAAATTGGAAACAAGTATCACTGCCACCTAGAGATTTTGAAACATTGTTTTTAGTTTTGTATGAGTGTTTGGAGAAAAGCTGCTTTTTCCAAGGTCACAATGCTTAAACAGGAATTGATGGAGAGATGAGCATGGATGTTTACACAGGTGCTCCTTGTGAAATTACCAGTGTGTGGAACTCTGTGTTGAAAGAATAAACAAAAACTTAAAGGGAAAGCCTAGAGTGCCCTTGAAAAGGCTTTCACCTCATAGAAGTTTTGAGATTTTACTGGTGGCAAGGCTTTTCTTTTCTTTTTCTTTTTTTGTTGTGGAAGTTGTATTTACTCTCTGCCTCTTCTTTTTTTTTTTTACGGGAGACATTTGTTATTTTGTCTTAATTGAATTGGACTAAGGGAGAATTTTTTGTTGTCATTGTCCCTTCATTTTCTTTTTCCTTTTTCCTTTTGTATTTTTTTTTAATTGGAACTAATTGGACAAGGATAAACAAGAGATTGAATATTTTTACTTTTATCTTTCTTTTTGGTCTCATTGTTTTCCTTTTCCCTTTTTGGTTTTGGCTTTTTCTTTTTAATCTTTTTTACTTCTTTCTTTTTCTTTTTTACCACCCCATGGTCATTTGGGATTATAATTGCATTTCATACTAAATGGATTAAAATATAGAAGAATCTGAAGATGAGTAAGAAAATAACAACTACCAGCTCTGCAACAACAACCCCCTCTTCTTCACCAGCAGGAGGACAAAGATCCATACAAATGATGTTGCAGCAAGAAAAAGAAAAGGGAGTAACGTTAGAGATGATTATGGAAGGAATACAAAAAATAAATGTAAGAACAGAGACCATAGAAAAGAGAACAGAAAATATTGAAAGCAGAATAGAGAAAATGGAGCAAAGAATGGAAAATATTGAGCAAAAAACAGGAAAAACAGATGAAAAAAATTGAAAGTATTCAACAAATGATGATGAAATATGAGGACAGACTAAAAAAAATGGAAGAAAAAGATGATCAAAAAGAGAAGAAAATTGGGGATATTGACAGCAGATTGTGCATGGTGGAAAAAGACAACAGTGGAATATTGGGATGGGAGATGGAAAGGTCAGAATTTTTTCTGAGATTCCAAAACATAGAAGAAGAAAAAGGAGAGAACTTGGTACAAATAATGATGGAAATTCTGACATATGTCCTTGAGATAACCCAAGAGAAGATGATGGACGGTATAGATGAGGCGTTTTGAGTCTACACAAGATATGCGGCGAGGAATAATCTCCCAAGGGAAGTTCATGTAAGATTTACCAAGAAAGCAATCAAGTCACAAATATTACAGAAAGCAAGAGATAGAAAATTGGAATATAATGGCAAGGAGATCATACTCTTGAAGCAAATCCCGAGAAGAGTAAGAGAGATGAGAAGAGTGACAACTTGGTAGCAGAGTTGGTCCGATGATACAAGCTGAGATGGCTACAATTTATGACTGTATTTTCCCTTCATGCTATCTAAAGATAACCGACTACGCTAATTAGCAATGTCGGAGAAAAAGAAAAAAGAAGAAAAATGGAATCAGCTTCCTCTGACGAGGAGGCTTCCTCGGACACAGAGAAGCAAAAAACTTCAAACGTACTCCAGGAGCAACAAAGTGCCGAGCCAAATATGGGGGAAGGAGCTACAGGACGCGACATCCACGAAACGAGGTCAGTGGTTCCTCCTTCTAAAATATCTCCAGGAGATTATGAATTTTTGGGGGCCAAGCCAAAACTTCCCACTCTGCCAGAGCCACTCCATTCCCAGACCCTTGCAGATTATCAAACGATTGATGAATGGCAACTGCCAGCACAAAAAAAATCCTCCCACGCAGAAAGCAAATTTTATGAAATCCCCCCAGATGATGAGCAAGAAATGCAAAGCTATCTTGATCAAATAGAACATTTCGAAAGATATGCTAGGGAGGCGAGAGTGTGTTTTGAAGAGATAAGGCGAAGTAGGAGAAGCTCCCCCACTCCCACAAATGTCTGAGGACGCCATCTTGTCTTCAAAACAACAGCCTAAGACACACCCCACAGAGTTCATTGGTCAATTAGAACAAAGAGACATGTACACGTCACCGAGGTCACGTGGTCCCTTTGAGTCAACTGAACTTCCGCATACGTATAGAAAGGAGAGGCAGCCAAAACGTGAAGCTGCACTGCCATCTGCTGGCGGAGAAAAATTATTACAGCAAAAGATGAAGCAATTGGACCAGATTTTTAGAGATCTGTCTATGAGTTTTACAGAAGCCCAAACTTTGCCCCCAAAGGTTAAGTCTTCAACACCCCCTGGCGGCGTTGAATCCTCCCTAGATGGAAAAAGGCAAAGCCAAAGGCGAATTCGAGGAAGGCAATTTGATGTTGCCACGCAAAGGCCAATGATGCAACCCCAGCATCCCCTGGTTCAACAACCAGATTTGCAACCAGAGCAACAAATTGTTCCTCAGCAGGTATTCACAGTCACCCCCTTGACTGGTGAGTCCAAATTAAAGGAGTCAGGAGAGAATTATAAAGCCTGGGTCAGTGAAATTGCGCTCTTACTTCGAAGAGAAGGCACACATTCCATGATTTTTAATCCTCCTCCTCCACCGTGGACTCCTGCAATAAGAGACCTCGAAAACAGAACAATCACGACTTTACTCATGTCAATGGAAATTGAGATCCAGGGTATCTTTCCACCTGATGCAACTGCCCAAGAAATATGGGCTATTTTGGAAGATTGCTACAGGCCCGTTTCAATTGAATCCTCATGTTTGCTCATGTCTGAGTTCCATGGTTCGAAGTTGAAACCTGGTGAACGAATTGGTGGACATTTGACCAAACTGAAAAGAATGAGAAGTGAATTGAGACAAAATGGCCATGTAATCGATGATATCCAAATGATTAGCATCATCATTAACTCATTGAATTATGAATGGAAAGATGCTGTTGCAAAGATTAACTACGTGCCTATTGCTCAACGCACAGTTAACCACGTTTGCAGACTTTTAGTGGAAGACGAAGCTATCAGGTTAGCTACCCCACATCTGCAACGGCCTCCAGCATCAAAGGCTCCAGCCAGACGTCCCTTCCGAGGAAGAGGCTACGCTCCAAGGATGCCAAAATGCTACACCTGCAACCGTGTGGGACATGACACCCGGGATTGTCCCCAACGAGTTCCAGCTCCCGCCACGTACCAGCCCAGAGGAACAGATTCCAGAGGCAGAGGTAGAGGCGGAAGACAAGGTCGTCGTGGTCCAAGGCGTGATTCACAAGCTCCACTTGCGACACTGGCCATAACCAACGTTCCACAACCTGATCCAAAGTTCGACAGACGTCTTTTGTGGACTTTAGATAGTGGAGCAGCTGTGCACGTTACCCACAGAAGGGAACTTTTCACAGAGATGGGCGAACCAGAGCCCGAGTATCGAGAACTGTATTCCTTCACCAACCACACTTGCAAGGTTATGGGAAAAGGAACTGTTTACATTGAAGAACTCGATACACACATCCCTGATGTTTATTACATACCTTCAGCAACCAGTAATTTGCTTAGTCAAAGTCACTTGTCTAGAGAGTTAAAGTTCCAGGTTCACCACCTCGAAAAAGCAAGTTACTTAGTTAAAGATGGTGATATTGTTGCTGAAACTATGCTGATTGGTGGTGTTTATTACTTAAAGCCAAAGCCTAAAGGGCAAGCACAGGCAAGTATGCAAACTCCAAAAAGGCACAACGTAGACCCAGAGAGAGTTGTCCCAGAGAGAGAAAACGTTACTGTGCCAAAGGCTCCTAAAGCCAACAAACAGAGAAAACAAAAACAGATTGCTCAGAGCAAGCCTGAGGGTCCTCATGAAACTGTTAATGTTGAGAATTCACTAACTGGTAAACCTTTGCATTCCAGGTGTATTCATAAGTGGCACAGAAGATTGGGGCATGCCAGTTTCCGTGTTCTTAGAAAGATGCCGGAGTTCGCAAAAGGTTTGGATCTAAAGGGGTGTAAGGTGTTTTTGGATTGTGCGGTTTGCAAAAAGGCTAAATCCAAGGCGGCTGCAATTCCCAAACACGCTACACGCCGGTCAACACGCATTTTTGATTTGGTACACACTGACATAGTGGGTCCTTTCCCACCAACACTTGGTGGCAGAAAGTATTTTTTAACAATTGTAGATAATCATTCTAGATATGGATTTGTATATCCTATGAGAGAGAAATCTGAGACCTTTCAGATCTTTAAAGACTTTGCAGCGTTTGTTTCTACACAATACCAAGTTCGCATCGTCAGAATCCAGAGTGACCGTGGTGCAGAATTCATGTCTCAGCGTTTCCAGGACTGGATGCGTAAGAATGGAATTCTTCATCAGACATCTGCTCCATATACACCGGCTCATAACGGAGTCGTAGAAAGAAGACAAGGGGTTCTACAAACCATGATGCGTTGTCTTCTAGAAGATGCCAATCTCAGTAACGCATACTGGGGTGAAGCAATCAAATATGCAAATTACATTGTCAACCGTACTTGGAGCAGTGTAATCAATCAAACTCCTTTCTACATGTTGTATGGCTACAAGCCTGATCTCAAGAACCTCCATATTTTTGGTTCATATGCTATGATGAACACTCCCTTAAGTCAAAGAAGAAAGGGAGGTACAGTAGCGAAGAGACTGAGATTTATGGCTATTGATGATAATTCAAAATGGTACAAATTCATTGATACTAAACATGTGATTGTCATTTCACAATCTGCTAATTTTGAGGAAGACATTGACTGGTCCAGGATTCATTCCAATGATCCTGGAGTTTATTTTCCTAGAGATGGTGTTCCAGATGCCACGCAGCCTGATGACAATTTGCAGGCAGATGTTCCTTCTACCAGCTCTTCACAACCTGATGTTCCGTCTTCGCAAGCCGCGGATGCTGATGCTAGCGACGAACGTGAGGACGATGATGATGATGAAGAAGAAGACTGGTCTGTTGTTCCTAGACGCTCCAAGAGGGCCACAAAAGGAATCCCTCCACAACGTTATTCATGGCAACTGACAAAAACACCAGTACCTTTGATTTGCAACGTTACTCTTCCTCCTGAGACATTCACACAAATCAAACAGCTTCCTGATTCAGAACAAGACAAATGGTATGATGCAATGCAGGATGAAATGGACAGTTTGAAGAAACTTAATGTATTCACACCTGCAAAACCTCCAGCAAACAAGAAAGTCATTGGCACCCGATGGGTCTACAGAATCAAGAAGAAACCAAATGGTGAGTCTTTATACAAAGCCAGACTTGTAGCTCAGGGTTTCGCTCAACGTTATCCTGAGGACTACACAAACACTTACTCACCAACAGTCAGAACTGAAAGTGTAAAAATTGCTTTAACCACTGCAACTATTCTTGGTTTAGAAGTTTTTCAATTTGATGTGGACACAGCTTATCTACATGCAGACCTAGATGAAGAGATCTACGTGAGAAGCCCTCCAGGATTCCGAAAGCAAGAAGGGGATACCTGGTTCCTGAACAAAAGTCTTTATGGTCTGAAACAGTCAGGTTTAATGTGGTATTTATGTCTTACTGACAAACTAAATTCAATGGGCTTTATTAAGTCCGAAACTGATGAATGCGTGTTCACAAAAAGATCTAACAATGCATATGAGATAATTCTTGTTTATGTTGATGATATTGTTTATATTGGTCCAAATAAGAAAATGAGTGAGATTTTTGCCAAAAGTTTGCAGAGATACTTCACACTAAAATCTTTAGGACACATTAGCACTTATTTAGGTGTTCAAATTGAAAAGACACAGAAGGGGTTTAGTCTTTCACAAGAGGAGAAAATTGACCACATTCTACATCATTGCAACATGAAAGATGCTAGCACAACAAAGACACCCATGCAAACAGATTTTCACAACTTAACACATGAACCAAGTCCTGAGTTCGAGGATCAAACACTTTATCGTTCAGTCATTGGTTCACTATTATACATTAGTAGTTGGACCAGACCTGACATCGCACTTAGTGTTAATCTTTTATCACGACACGTAGGTAAGGCAACACAATTTCATTGGTCATGCATTAAGAAATTGTTGAAATACCTGAAACACACTAAACACATGAAGTTATTGCTAGAACCAACACACACTGATCAACCAAAGCTGATTTGTTTTGTTGATTCCGACTGGGCGAGCGACAAGAAGTCACGCAAAAGCACTTCTGGTTACATGATGTTCCTAAATGGTTGTCCTGTTTACTGGCAAGTGAGAAAACAGAGTTTTGTTTCATGTTCATCTACTGAAGCTGAATATGCTTGTGTTTCAGATGCTTGTAATTCTCTAACGTGGTTTGATGCTTTGATCACAGATATCTGGACACGTCCGATTCGACCAATCACCGTGATGGAAGATAATGTATCTGTTGTTTATATTTCTGAGTCACATTTCACAGGTTCTAGGTCCAGACACATTGACATTCGTTATCAAAACACAAAGCAATTAGTTAAGCAAGGTTTTGTTAAATTGCAATATGTTTCTACACATGATCAGATCGCAGACATGCTTAACAAACCACTTGCCGCAAATCAACACGAGTATCTGCGAAAGAAGATGTGCCTTAATTGATGATTTTTTTTTTTTTTTTTTGTAATAAAATTTTATTGGTTTTTCAAAATTTATAGGGAAAAGGGTAAATGGACAGGTATACAAATTTTGGCAGTTGCAAAGTGTGTGAGGCCCCCCTCCCTCCATACCCATAGCGTACATTTATATATAATGCATTAGTATATAATTGATTATAATCAGCATATTGGTTCTATTATTAAATTCAATCAAATTAAACATTACAATATAAAATCCAAATATAATTCCATTTTCACTTTCGGTCAATTTATAATAATATGATTTTCATATTTATTTCTGTGATCTGAGTCTTCTTGCTATTGCCCCATCTCCCTCCACTGGCAGAGCTCTGGCCCCTCCCGTGTCCTGCGTGTCCGTTGTAGTGTCTGGTGGTTTCTCTAGGAGTGTTTTATTTTTTTCCATAAAGGCCTGCGCCTCTATGGGTGAATTAATTCTGATTCTTGTCTCCTCCCAGAATATCAGCATACCTTCAGGCATCAACCATCTAAACCACACCCCTTTCTGGTATAATTTATTCGCTAATTGCGAATAATTTCTTCTTTTTTCTCTAATCTTCTTAGGGATCTGCTTCAGAATGGTTATCTCCATATCATGATATGTCAATGCTTGCCCCCTTTGTACACCCAGAATCTCATCTCTTGTGCTTTTTCTAAGGAATTTAATGTGAACCTCCCTGGGTACATTGTGTGTTCTAGCGTAAGCTGAGTTCACTCTATAAACCAGATCTATATCCCACCCCATCTGTTGTTTTTCTTTGTGTATGTAGTCAGCCAGAATGTTTGTCATGATGTCCCTTATATTTTCCCCATCTTCTTCTATAACATTTTGAAATCTAAGATAATAGGACATTCTCTCAAATTCTAATTTCATCTGTTGGATGTCAAGATCTTTGTTCCCTTTCTGCACAGCTTCCACCCCCCCCCTCACCTCCTCCACCCCCCCTTCCACAAGATTCAGTCTTTGTGAGTTCTTATATATTTGGGCTTGATTTTCTTTAATTTCATCTTTCATTTCCCTTAACTGTTTTTTGATTTCCTCCTGGCCCTGTAGAATTTGTTGAAGCATTTGTTGAAAGTCCATCTCTGTAGTCTTATGTTGCATCAGTTCTGTTATCTTGGACTGTGTGGCTGGACTGGATGTTGCGGATGTTGGAGCAGAAGTGGCAAAGCCAGGTTTTCCAGGAGGAGGTCTTTTAGATGCCATCCTTTATAACGTTAAAAGTTCAATCCAAATATGAAGTAAGCAGTTAGAAAAGAAGGGTGGCCAGGTGAATCCGGGAGCAGAATAACCAGGCAGAAGAGAATCTCTCCAATAAGTCTGGCAATAGATAGAAAATTTCCCCTAGAAGGTTAAAAAAATACCAATCCACAAGAGGTTCCTCTGGGAGACACGGAGACAAAGACCGGAAGCCTGAATTTTAAAGGTGGAGTCAGGTTTCAGAGTTCATAAAGACAACGGAAGTGTGCCATCTTGCCCTGCCAGTTTTGGGCACAGAGGCGTAACAAAGTTTTAAAAAGTTCCAAAAGTCCTCAAATCATTGTAATATGTAAAATTAAATTGAAAAGAAAATCATCTCAGCCTAAGTGAGGCTTCATTCGTTGGCTCTCCCCCCTCCTCCTTCCCTGGGGGCTGAGAGCAAAATTGTTTCTTGCCGCTTGTCCAAGGGGGGGGGGAAACCCCCCTCCCTCCAGCCGCACCTCCAAAATGCTCCGAAAGTTATTTTAAAGTTTTAAAAGCTGAATAAATCTTCATGCAAAGTAAGGGATGAAGAGAGAGGCAACCTCACCGCACCGCAGCTGCTTCCTTCAATTGTAGCATTCTCCAGTCGGCTTGTAGCGAGGCGCGAGGCGTGGAAACGCGATGCGCCCTCCGAGCTTGCTCCCCGGTGCCTTGGGCGCGCTAGAGAACCCCCGCCGGCTGCCGCCGCTGCAGGAGACCTCCGCGATGCCGCCCCTCCGGCAGGACCCCTCTGCGGGGTGTCCTGTGCCCCCCAAGGAGTGGGGAAGCCCACCAGGGAGCCGGAGCGGGCAAAGAGCTGCCCGTCGCCGCCGCCGCCGGAACCGGAACTCCCCTTAATTGATGATTTGATGACGTCAGCCCAGACTAGCAAAAGAAGGGGACATCGTGACAAAGAGAATATCAATTCCTGACTAAAATTCTACTTTAAAAAGGGGTTAATTACAGATGGTTGATACCAGATAGTTTAATGTTTGTATGGCAAGGACAAAGATATGGAATAGACACAATCGAAAATGCAAAAATAGGGAAGGCCGAGGAGGCTGGAAAAGAAGAATCACTGAGAGAACTTCAAGAGGCCCCTACAGTTGTGATTGAGAAAGAAGAAGGTGCTGTAAGTGGGACTGAAAAAGAAGAGGGTGCTGTAGGCACAGTTGACTTCAGGGAACAATGAGAAATAAGATCTACTAGAGCAATAAACCCTACTTATAAACTATAAAAATGGAAGAGAAAAAATGCTCACAATCAATATTAATGGACTTAATTCAGCAATTAAAAGAAGGAAAATATTCCATAAATTAGAAAAATTGAAATTGGATACAATTTGTTTACAAGAAGTGCACATTCAAAAGCAATATGAACACTTATTGGTGCAACCAAAATTTGGGAAAATATTTACTACATTGGCAAACTGTAAGAAAAGTGATTTTCTATATTAAAGATACAATTCCAGCCGAACAAATTTATATAGATGATGATGGAAGAATTTTGATGGTGGAAATTATGGACAACAACAAGAAAGTGCTTTTAATAGCAATTTATGCTCCTAATGATAAACAAGATGAATTTTACAGAAAACTACACCGGAAAATTATTGATTTGGACTATGTTAATATTTGTATGATGGGATATTTTAATGGAATTGTAGATCAGAATATGGACTATAAAGCACAAAAAATAACAAAGTTAAGTAGAAAACTGCTTCCCAAATGCTTTTTTAAAATGATTGATGAAATAGACTTAAAAGATGTTTGGAGAGAAATAAACCCTACAAAAAAACAATATACTTTTTACTCAAATAGACATTTATCATGCTCCAGAATTGATATGATATGGGTTACAACAGATCTGATTTGTAACATACAGGAAGTTGAGATTGAAACAAGTACCTGGGCGGACCATAATCCAATGACAATTAAATGGAAAGGACAAAGGAAAAGATCTAGATGGACGTTAAATAATACCATATTAAAGGAGAAGGATTTTGTACAGAAAATGGAAAAAGAATTGGCTTTCTTCTTTAAAGAAAACAGAAAAGAAGATACATCAATGCAGAATCTTTGGGATACAATGAAGGCCTACACCAAAAGCTTGATAATAGACTATACAAGGAAGAGAAATATAAAGAAAAGACAAATTCTTAAAGGATTAGACAATGACTATAAAGGTCTTGAAAAAGAGTTACAGAAATCTCCACAAAAAAAGGACATTAAAGTAAAAAATGGATATGATCAAACACAAAATGGGGTTAATGGAAAAAGAGGAATTAGCACAAAAAATTAGAGGTGGTAAACAAAATTATTTTGAAAATGCAAACAAACCAGGTAGATGGCTGGCGTATAAACTGAAAAAAGAGAGAGAATCTAGAAAAATATTGCAATTAATAAATGATCAAGGGCAAATTTGTTATGAAATAGAAGAGAAGAGAAAAATCATACAAGACTGTTCTGACCCCCCTCCGTCCGGTTATTAACACCGACACAAGCTTAGCTGTTTGCCACACTTTAATTACAGTACTATAATCTTGTTGGCTGAAAGCACAAACACAACTCACAGGCAAGACATTAGCAGCAACCCAGACTCCAACAGATACAGACAAGAGCTTCTCCAGCTTGTTACGAACGGAAACACAAGGCAGATCAGACAAGGAGTTCTCCAGATTACTATGAATGGTTGTGTCCTGCAAAAAGCCTCCTCCCAAAGTCCCTTCTTATATACGCTCTTGGGAGGGGCCAAGCCACAACCACCTGGGCTTGATTATCTCTTAGGAGCTTGTCTCCGGAGCAGCTGTTGCCTTCATTTCTTCGCCCTTCTTAATCTTGCGTCAGGGACAAACTCCCTTTGATCTTCCCCACTGATCCATGCCTCAGGAGCCTCCTGGTGACCAACCAGCCTCTCTGGTCCCTGCTCTGGGTCGGAACCCTGCCCAGGGTCCTCCATCTCTTCCATAGCCGACTCATAGGGTTCGTCGCTATCTGAGTCCCTCAGTAGCTCCAACAGATCCTGCTGGGCCACAACACAAGACTATTATGGTAAACTGATCAAGAGCATACTGAAGAGAGAGGAGTTAAACAATATTTACAGGAAGCTAACCTACCAAAGATACCTAAAGATACTGAAATAATGTTAGAAGACAAAATAACTGTGATGGAGCTAACCAAAGCACTTAAAAAACAAAATAATGGAAAGGTCCCAGGCCTGGATGGGCTTCCAGTGGAATTTTACAAGACATCGCTGGAATCGTTGTCCCTTCCATTACTAGAAGTTATGAACGAGATGATGTCAGAGAGGAGGATACCTAAATCATGGTCAGAAGCATACAGGTGAAACTCGAACAATTAGAATATCACGCAAAAGTTCATTTATTTCAGTAATGCAACTTAAAAGGTGAAACTAATATATGAGATAGACTCATTACATGCAAAGCAAGATAGTTCAAGCCGTGATTTGTCATCATTGTGATGATTATGGCTTACAGCTCATGAAAACCCCAAATTCACAATCTCAGAAAATTTGAATATCGTGAAAAGGTGCAATATTCTAGGCTCAAAAGTATCCCACTCTAAGCAGCTAATTAAGCCATAACACCTGCAAAGGGTTCCTGAGCCTTTAAATGGTCTCTCAGTCTGGTTCAGTAGGAATCACAATCATGGGAAAGACTGCTGGACTGACAGTTGTGCAGAAAACCATCATTGACACCCTCCATAAGGAGGGAAAGCCTCAAAAGGTAATTGCAAAAGAAGTTGGATGTTCCCAAAGTGCTGTATCAAAGCACATTAATAGAAAGTTATGTGGAAGGGAAAAATGTGGAAGAAAAAGGTGCACAAGCAGCGGGGATGACAAGCAGCCTGGAGAGGATTGTCAGGAAAAGGCCATTCAAAAGTGTTGGGGACTTTCACAAGGAGTGGACTGAGGCTGGAGTCAGTGCATCAAGAGCCACCACACACAGACGGATCCTGGACATGGGCTTCAAAGGTCGTATTCCTCTTGTCAAGCTGCTCCTGAAAAACAAACAGCATCAGAAGCGTCTTACCTGGGCTAAAGAAAAACAGACCTGGTCTGTTGCTCAGTGGTCCAAAGTCCTCTTTTCTGATGAGAGCAACTTTTGCATCTCATTTGGAAACCAAGGAGTATGGAGGAAGAATGGAGAGGCACACACTGCAAGATGCTGGAAGTCCAGTGTGCAGTTTCCACAGTCTGTGTTGATTTGGGGAGCCATGTCATCTGCTGGTGTTGGTCCACTGTGCTTCATTAAGTCCAGGGTCAACGCAGCCGTCTACCAGGATATTTTGGAGCACTTCATGCTTCCTTCCGCAGACGAGCTTTATGGGGATGCTGATTTCATTTTCCAGCAGGACTTGGCACCTGCCCAAACTGCCAAAAGCACTCAAACCTGGTTCAATGACCGTGGGATTACTGTGCTTGATTGGCCAGCATACTCGCCTGACCTGAACCCCATAGAGAATCTATGGGGCATTGCCAAGAGAAAGATGAGAGACATGAGACCGAACAATGCAGAAGAGCTGAAGGCCGCTATTGAAGCATCCTGGTCTTCCATAACACCTCAGCAGTGCCACAGGCTGATAGCTTCCATGCCACGCCGCATTGAGGCAGTAATTGCTGCAAAAGGGGCCCAAACCAAGTACTGAGTACATATGCATGCTTATACTTTTCAGAGGTCCGATATTGTTCTATGTACAATCCTTGCTTTATTGATTGCATGTAATATTCTAATTTTCTGAGATGGTGGATTTGGGGTTTCCATGAGCTGTAAGCCATAATCATCACAACTGTGACAAATCACGGCTTGAACTATCTTGCTTTGCATGTCATGAGTCTATCTCATATATTAGTTTCACCTTTTAAGTTGCATTACTGAAATAAATGAACTTTTGCATGATATTCTAATTTTTCGAGTTTCACCTGTATATAAAGCATTGATTTGGAAACACTTCAGGATCAAGTATCTGCTACCCTCACTGAATAAGATGATACTGGCTTTATGAAAGCCCAGCCGCAGTTACGGAAGTGGTGACTTGGTCCTGATTAAATCTTTGAAGGAGAGGATGTTGTAGCCTGAGTGGGAAGGCCCGTTTCAAATTCTGTTGACAACCAAATCAACTGTGACGAAAGAGAAGGGCTGGGTGCATTATTCCAGAGTGAAGGGACCAGTGGGTTCATCTTACTGATGGACAGTGTCACCAAATACATCTGACCCATTGAGGCTAACTTTTCAAAGACAAGCAACAGATTAGCTTATGGAACATTGGGTGTGGGAATTGCTTATTTGGCTGGGGGTAATAAACTTCTTTATCGTGCTTTTGCTTTTGCTCAGAAAATAATTAACAGAGTGGTTGAGATCGATGTTGTGTCATCCAATTAATGTAAGCCTTGCCAGCTTTAAGCTGTGGAAAACCTGAATGTTTAAGGGTAAGCATTTTTGTTTTATACATACCTTAAACAAGGGAGAGGCCTAGTTCATTAGGACAATGAAATTCACAGTGATGATAGTGATTGCCTTGTTGGCTGCTTGGCAAGTAGGGATGGAGCCTGTGTGGGTGTTGCCCAGTTTTCCCATCACATGTCATCAATTGTGCTTTCATTCTGAACTTGACAACGAATATTCGTAAGTGTAGACACAGTTATCACTAGTTGAAACCACTACTGATGCTGCCATCTGCATCAGATCAACCTTTGAGGAAGGTGTGCCTTTGGGTAAATATCCAAGGTGCGACTGAACCTATGACATTGTCAGGCCTGTAATTCTGTTCCTTTTAGGATCTTTGGCCTGCCACATAATTAAAACATATATATATTATGCTGTTTCATTGGTATAGTAGTTGGGAGGGGGGAATAGAAAGGAGTAGGATTGTGGAATGTATTGTTATGGATTTCTTAGAAGCTCAAGGTCGTCTTTTGTCTCCGCACCTCGACACCTGGCCGGAAGAAGAGGGGTGTACATGCCAGCGTGGAAGATGAAGATTGGACCATGTGATAAATTATGGGGTGTGGGGATAGATGATGAACTTTTAACTTGGGGAATTCACCGGATGTACCTTAGAGTTGAAATTTCAACAGCATAATGCCAACATGCCTGTCTTATTAAATTGGAGTTTTAAGGACTACTTTGCCTTGGACAATGATTTAATTCTGCATGATATTTGGAATGCTGACATTCATTGTTACATTGTTTTTTTAAGAAGCACCTTGAGCGAGGAAGAATCTACAGATGACAGAGGGGATTGTCGGAGTCCTACAAAGTCTATTACCCACACTTGTACTGCAGATGTTAATGACGATATTATCGATGCAGTTCTGAAGAGTTATGATTATCCCTTTTGTCTACCGAGGGAAATTAAACGAGGCCTTTCAAATGAAGATAATGTTGCTGAAGGATGCGCATGTGGGGTTGTTGATTGTATTTGTATGGGGACTACAGAGGTTGAATATGATGATGATGACAACTATTATGATAGCTCTGATGAAGGTTATTATTCTGCTGGTGAAGTTAGTGTGAATGTACTGTAAATTACAAATAAAAGGTTTGTGCTAAAGAGCAAAGTCTGCTTATTGTACAGTGCAAACAGTGCAGAATGAAGTATAAAAATATTCTAAAGGAACTGTATTATACACCAGAATGTATGGGTGGATATGGGGGTGAAAATTCCCTATTTAAGACTGGGCGGAAGAGCATTAAAAACTTAACATTGGAGCATGTCAAGACATGGCTCTCTGGGCAAGATGTTTATACCCTTCATAAACCCGCAAGAATTAATTTTCCTAGGAATGCAACAATAGTTTCTTGCATAGACTGTCAATGGCAAGTGAACCTCGTGGATTTATCAGGATTTGCCTTTGAAAACAATGGCATGAAATTTATTTTAATAGCGAACGATGTACTATTGAAATATGCCTGGGCTGTCTGTTTATTTGGTAAGTCTGAACGTGGGGTTGCTGATGCCTTCCAAAGGAGGGGCTTCCAGAAAGTTACAGTCAGATGCCAGAAAATAATTCTTAAACAAACCTCTGAAGATGCTTTTGGCACATTATGGCATACACCATTTTGTGACACATAGTGAAACTAAAGCAGTGGTTATAGAGAGGTTTAATCACACTCTGAAAGGTATTTACAGTATTTTCACCAGTATGTAAATGTTTTACCAGCTCTCATGCGGGGTTACAATAGCTCTTACCATCATAGTATCTGGACAGCTCCCAATACGGTGAACCAATCTAACGAAAAAGACCTATGCCTACTGCTTGATGGAAAAAGTTTAAAAGTGGTCGGAAAGTTAAAAAACTTTAAGGTGAGGGATCACGTTAAGATATCCAGAGTAAAGGGCAAGTTTGAAAAGGGTTATCACCAAACCTTTACAGATGAAATATTTATTGTCAAAGAACATGTACTGAGAGGAGAAAGGACTGTATATAGATTAATGGATTACACAGAGGATCCCGTCCAGGGCACTTTTTACCCAGAAGAGATGCAAAAGATACCTAATGATCAAGAGCATTGAAACAGAATTGAAAAAATAGTCCAGAAAAGATGGAGGGGAAAACAAAGAGAATTCCTAGTTAAATGGCCTGGGTGGCCAGAGAAGTTCAACAATTGGATTAAGGAGTGTGAAGTGTGCCATCTTTGACATGGCAGGATTCTATATTACACTGCCCAGCAACCCATCGATGGCAGCGTTTCCCAACAACAAAAGTTCCAACTTTACTATTTGATTAGCAAAAGTGCTGGAGCTTCTGGGATCATGGGAAGTAGGGCTAGTAGAGTTACAATATCCGCACACTTGGAATACAATAAATGCAAAGGAATATTTTGAAATTGCAAATGAGAGGGAAAAAATGGCATTTTTCTTTAAAAGCCAGTCACTATGCAACCATCCAGCAAGTGATAAAAAATATGAACAAGATTATGGCTTGAGTCTGAAGAACCACCACAAGTGATCATGAAGTATGATGCAATCGGATGGAAAATCAGAATTAAAGGTCCCTACAGCATCCTAGTCACCAAAGGACTTGGCAGGATATTAGGAGTACAACCACATGTGCATACCCCAAAAAGCAACTTTGTTGCGGACATTACAGGTGGTTTCAACACAATGCAGATATCGTGTGTCCGCAGATAGTGGGTGACTTCTATGTACCGTTACTATGATGTTTGCCCGTACAGGGTATGAACAATGAAATAATCACGGCAACCTATGAGCAACCACATTATATAACTGTAAACAAGCATTATATTGACACGATTACTGTAGAAATCAAAATGGATCAGAATGAAAACATAGCTTTTAACCATGGTAAGGTTGTTGTTAAGCTTCATTTCAAGCCTCAGAAAAGTGAAGGATGGTTGTGATAAAGAAGTGCGGGAGTCCTCAAGCCTATGTAGACTACTACATAGGCAAGAAATGGTCTACCGGGTTTTCGAGGAGCCCCTGTTATCTACGGTACGGGTATAAGGGGCCTGTTCCAGGGACTCTTTCGAAAAATGATGCCATTACTGAGGAGAGGACTAGAAATCATTAAACCTCATGTGAAAGCGGTGGCTAATAAACATTGCCAAAGATGTATTGGGGCAGCTTGTTTCACGTGTTATTGGGGGTGGGCAAGAGGCTTCTGGTATGGCAGTGATCAGGAAGAAACATACTGTTGGCCCTCCTATGCCTTCTAAAAAGAGGAAGGTTGTGAAAAAACCATGCCATACAAAGAGGAAACGTTCACAAGGAAGGAAGCACTGTGACAAACAGAACATCTTCTAAGATAAAATGGCATTTATCCACGAGGCTTCAGAGGAATGTGTCAAATTGGAGCTAGATCTTTTTCAATTGGCACCTATGCAAAACAGCATTGAAAACTGCACGTACATCGAGATCCCCAGTTTATCAAGCGCTGACACCGAATGCACCCTTGGAATATTTTATAATGGGGCACAGCAAACAGTACACCGATTTAAACAATACTCTGCTGTATGTGAGCTGCAAGGTTGTAAAGGCTGACGGCACGGATATCGATGATGGTGCAAGAGTGAGCCTTGTCAACTATCCCATAGCATCGTTGTTCAACCAGGTGGATGTTACATTAGGTGACCGTGTGATTACACAGAGTTATCACTGCTATGCATACAGAGCCCTTATTGAACTTATTCTGAACTATGGCGGAGATGCCTTGGGCACCCAGTTTTCAGTGTTTGGTTTTTACAAGGATGATGCAACGCTCATGGAGAACACCTTGCTGACCGCTGCGGGTAACTCTGGTTTCAGAGCGAGAGCCAGACATACATCTGGAAGTTGTAAATGGGATCTACTAGGGCCATTGCATAGCGATCTATTTTTTCAAGACAAACTATTGATTAACAGTGTGGATGTGAACATTAAACTCTCAAGAAGTAAAAATGAGTTCTGCCTGATGAGGGACGGTAACGAGAATTGCAAAGTACATGTCAGCCTCTGATTCGCTTGCTTGCTATCAGCTGCCATAGAAACGGGGAGGGTGGGGGCTATGGTATTTGGGAAGGGAATCTTATGGTATTGGAGGAGTTATGTAGAAGGGAGTTTTGTTCTCACCATCTTCTGCACATGCTGATGGCCTGTGTTTGGACTTGGTCAAGGCCAACCGTCTTGCATACCAACTTGATGAGGCTTTTTGAAGATGCACCCCACATGACACCTTAGGGAGTTGCAGATTGGACATTGGGATGGGGTAATTGGGGAGAGGGTGCTGCATAAACGTTTGATATATACATGTTTGTGCCTTTTTGGCTCAAATCTTGCTTTTCTTGTGCTGCTATCTTTTCATGACCAGTAAAAGTATCTTAAATTCCACGAACAATGGAGTTGGGAGTTTTCTTTCTTGGTTATTGATGGAGGCATGCCTGACATTAAGCAAGATCTGTCTTCGCACTCATCCCGGAGCTAACACCTTCCGTGGGGGGTGCACATAAAGAAAAAAACCCTTAAGAACCTCCAAAGAAGATGTCCAATCCCTGCAGTGACCAGGAGGACATGGGGGCTACTGGATCCTCTTATCCCCTGGAAACGGAACAGATGGCTGAACTGGATTTGGAGGAAAGATCTGTCCATCCCAGATAGTCGTTGGGAGTGGGACAGAGGAGTGATTCTGAGGAGATTCTGGCCGGAGTTACCACCAGCTGATACCAGCGACCAGAGGCTGCCTGGCAGGAAGCCGAACAAGAGGACCTCATGATGACCCATGCTTTGAAACTTCTTCAAGAGGCATGGGAGAAACGCCGTTTCCATTATCCACGAATAATGGAGTTGGGAGTTTTCTTTCTTCTTTTTTTTTTAGCAGATTTTTTAAATTTTTTTTCCTTTCTACAACACCTTACAGTCATTATATCAACATTGTTGTGTCATCATGCCTGTACATATATATATTATTTTGCTTCTATGTTTACACATCTTTATACACACACACACACACACGTACGTACGTGTGTATGTGTATGTGTATGTGCATGTGTATGTCTATGTGTATGTGTATGTGTATGTGTATGTGTATGTGTATGTATATGTATATGTATATGTATATGTATATGTATATGTATGCATTGTGTCACAACCCCTGGTATGCCCAAATATGGGAGGGAGCATACTGCTTCCCTTTTTTGTCTTTCGGCTCACCCTAGGAGCCATCCAGGCAGAAAGCCATTTTTTTAATGTTGCCTTTGTTACATTTGTGTTGTAGTTGTGCTGATAAATAAATAAAGGGAGACTAGTATAGATCTATTTCAAGCTATTTAGCTCTCATCAGCTAGCCATACCCTTACTGGGAATCGAACTAGGGCTGTATTACATATCAGGCAGTTGTATTAGCCACTAAGCAATACAGCCCAGGTTCGATTCCCAGTAAGGGTATGGCTAGCTGATGAGAGCTAAATAGCTTGAAATAGATCTATACTAGTCTCCCTTTATTTATTTATCAGCACAAATGCAACACACACACACACACCACCATATATATATATATATATATATATATATATATATATATATATATATATATATATTAATTAATGAAGCCGAATTCGGCTTCATTAATTTTATTCTTGTTTTGCAGCCATTTGTACCAAATGTTCCAAATTTCATAATATTCCAACTCTTATTTATCTTTTAATTTTAATGTTAATTTGTCCATCTCTGTACAATCCAAAAAATTTCGTATCACTAATTTGTCCGAGGGGATATTATTTTGTTTCCAGTATTGGGCAAATGCTATTCTAGCAGTGGTTAGCAGATGTGTTAATATGTACTTAATTTTCTTTGTATATTTCCCTTTGATTATTCCCAGCAGAAAGATTTCGGGTTTGTATTTTACCTGTTCTCCTGTAATTTCTTGCACCCATTTCCAAATTTTTGTCCAATATTTTTGTGTTTCCGGGCGGGTCCACCATATGTGATTAAAAAGTCCCTTGCATTTTTTTACACTTCCAGCAGGTCGGATTCATGTTTGGATACATTTTAGCCAATCTCGTTGGTGGTAAATGCCAACGATAAAACATTTTGTACATATTTTCTTTAAGTGCTGCTGATCGTGTTAGTTTATAATTTGTGTTCCAAATTCTTTCCCAATCCACTAGATCTATATTGTAACCAAAGGTTTTGGCCCACGCTATCATGCAATCTTTAACGTTTTTTTCTTCTAATGTTACTTCTAATAAATATTTGTAAATTTTTGCTATGAATTTATTTTGGGGGCCAATTAAAATTTTATCTATTTGTTGTAATTCTGTGTATATTCCATATTCTTTTACGTCTACAACCTAATTGTATTATCACTTATCTCCTTCAATTAAAACATAAATAAAACATTTTTCATTTGCATGTTTTTTTGTCCAACCACTGGTAAAACAAGTCCCATATCTTATAAAATTGCTCATCTTCTTGTTCTCTAATTTCAAATGTCAATTTGCTCATTTCAGCACACTCCATTATCTTTCGAATAACTTCCTCTTGTTTTGGTATTGTTCCATTTTTCCAGTTTTTTGCAAATATGATTCTAGCTGCTGTTAAAACGTTTACAATCAAATATTTCAAGTCTTTATTGTAAATTTCTGGTATGATTCCCAATAAAAAAATCTCTGGTTTAAGGTCTATGCGTTTGTGTATCATTTTCTCCAACCACATGTGAATCTTAGTCCAGTATCTTTTAGCTTCAATACAAGTCCACCACATGTGGTAATATGAACCCGGTGTCTGGTGACATTTCCAACACTTTTCCGATTTATTCTTGGACATTCTTACAATTCTCGTTGGGGGTAGATGACATCTATAAAACATCTTATACAAATTTTCTTTATATGCAGTTGACATTATCATTTTATAATTTTGGGACCACAATTTCTGCCATTTCTCTAAATCAATCCCATGTCCAAAATGTTTTCCCCAAGCTATGATAGTTTCTTTAACTTGTTCCTCTTGTAGTTTAACCTCTAATAAATATCCATATAATTTTTAATTACTTTTTCATCAGTACCTGTTAAAATTTTATCTAACTCAGTCAGTTTGTTATAAAGACCTTTTGATTTTCTATCTTACAATTCAATACAATAGTAGAGTTGGAAGGGACCTTGGAGGTCTTCTAGTCCAACCCCTTGCCTAGGCAGGAAACCCTATACCGTTCCAGACAAATGGCTATCCAACATCTTCTTAAAGACTTCCAGTGTTGGGGCATTCACAACTTCTGGAGGCAAGCTGTTCCACTGATTAATTGTTCTAACTGTCAGGAAGTTTCTCCTCAGTTCTAAGTTGCTTCTCTCCTTGATTAGTTTCCACCCATTGCTTCTTGTTCTGTCCTCAGGTGCCTTGGAGAATAGCTTGACTCCCTCTTCTTTGTGGCAACCCCTGAGATATTGGAACACTGCTATCATGTCTCCCCTAGTCCTTCTTTCTCTTAAGCTAGACATACCTAGTTCCTGCAACCGTTCTTCATATGTTTTAGTCGCCAGTCCCCTAATCATCTTTGTTGCTCTTCTCTGCACTCTTTCTAGAGTCTCCACATCTTTTTTACATCGTGGCGACCAGAACTGAATGCAGTATTCCAAGTGTGGCCTTACCAAGGCATTATAAAGTGGTATTAACACTTCACGTGATCTTGATTCTATCCCCCTGTTGATGCAGCCTAGAACTGTGTTGGCTTTTTTGGCAGCTGCTGCACACTGCTGGCTCATATTTAAATGATTGTCCACTAGAACTCCAAGATCCCTCTCACAGTTACTACTATTGAGCATGGTACCACCTATACTGTACCTGTGCATTTCGTTTTTGTTGCCTAAATGTAGAACCTTACTCTTTTCACCATTGAATTTCATTTTATTAGATAGTGCCCAATGTTCAAGTTTGTCAAGATCCTTCTGTATCTTAAGCCTATCTTCTGGAGTGTTGGCTATTCCTGCCAGCTTGGTGTCATCTGCAAATTTGATGAGTTCCCCATTTATTCCCTCATCTAAATCATTGAGGAAGATGTTGAAGAGTACTGGGCCTAAAACAGAGCCTTGGGGTACTCCACTGCATACTTCCCTCCATGTAGATGCAGTTCCATTGAGGACTACACGTTGAGTGCGGTTGGTCAGCCAGTTACGAATCCATCTGGTGGTGATGCTGTCTAACCCACATTCTTCTACTTTATCTAGTAGTAGGTTATGGTCTACCTTATCAAAAGCCTTACTGAAGTCCAAGTAAACTATATCAACGGCATTCCTCTGGTCCACTAATTTTGTCACATTATCAAAGAATGCAATAAGATTAGTCTGGCATGATCTGTTTTTGACAAATCCATGTTGACTTTTGGCTATTACTTTGTTTGCTTCTAGGTGTTCGCAAATTCGTTGCTTGATTATTTTTTCCAGAATCTTTCCTGGTATTGAGGTCAGGCTGATAGGTCTGTAGTTTCCTGGATCTATTTTTTTCCCTTTTTTGAAGATGGGAACGACATCAGCTCTTTTCCAGTCCTCTGGTAGTTCCCCGGTGTTCCAGGATCTCTGAAAGATATACCGTATTTTTCGCCCTATAGGACACTCCGGAATACAAGACGCACCCAATTTTAAAGGAGGAAAATCTAGACAAAAAAGATTATGAACCAAATACTATAGTAAAATATTTTATATCAACTGTATAAAGTTAAAAGCAGTTTAAGAACAATTTTATGTCAACCATGTAACATATTAAGAACTATCTTTACTCTCATTAACAGTCAGAGCAAGAAACAGCAAGAAATCCAGAAATGAAAGAACTGTCAATATTACCAATATGTTCTTCATTTCCCCTCCCCACTTATATTTCATCTGGTGCTCTCTTATCCAGCCATATTTCATCTAGTGGTCTCATAACCCCTAATATCTCATCTGGTGCTCTCTAACCCCCATATTTCATCTGGTGGTCTCTAACCCCCTCATATGCATCTGGTTTGAGTGAATGCTGCTGGAAAGGAGATTGTAAAAACTCATGAATGAAACTCATTTAACAATGCTCTTGCTTAGCAACCAAAACTTTGGGCTCAATTGTGATCATAAGTTCTCTTCCTTTTTCTTTCTTTCTTTCTTTTTCTTCCTTCCTTCCTTCCTTCCTTCTTCCTTTCTTTCTTGTGTCTCTCTCTCCCTCTTTCTTTCCTTCCTTCCTTCCTTCCTTTCTTTCCTTCCTTCCTTTCTTGTGTCTCTCTCTCTCCAACGTTCTTTCTTTCTCTTTCTATCTTTGTCTCTCTCTCCCTTCCTTCCTTTCTCTCTTACTCTTTCTTTCTCACTCTCCCCCCCCCCTCTCACACACACATGCGTACCTTCCAGTTGGCAAAAATTTCTGTTTTGCCAGCTGGGAGGCTGGCAAAGAAGCCTCGTTTTCCCTGCCGCCCGTGGCACTTCACTTGCTGCAACTCGGACAATGGGGAGGTGGGAGTAGCGCTGTCCGGGTTGCAGCAAGAAGAAGGATCGGCTGCGGGAATCCGGCAGAGCAGCGCGCAGAGCCCGTCTCCGTGCGGCTCCACACGCTGCTCTGCCGGATTCCTGCAGCCGATCCTTCTTCTTTAGGGGTCAGCGGATGATCGGCAGACCGGCAGAGCAGCGCGCAGAGCCCGTCTCCGCGCGGCTCCGCACGCTGCTCTGCCGGATTCCCGCAGCCGATCCTTCTTCTTTAGGGGTCAGCGGATGATCGGCAGACCGGCAGAGCAGCGCGCAGAGCCCGTCTCCCCGGGGCTCCGCGCGGCTCCACACGCTGCTCTGCCGGACTCCCGCAGCTGATCCTTCTTCTTGCTGCAACCCGGACAGCGCTACTCCCACCTCCCCATTGTCCGAGTTGCAGCAAGTGAAGTGCCACGGGCAGCAGGGAAAACGAGGCTTCTTTGCCAGCCTCCCAGCTGGCAAAACAGAAATTTTTGCCAACTGGAAGGTACGTATGTGTGTGTGAGAGGGGGGGGGGAGAGTGAGAAAGAAAGAGTAAGAGAGAAAGGAAGGAAGGGAGAGAGAGAGACAAAGATAGAAAGAGAAAGAAAGAACGTTGGAGAGAGAGAAATGGTCTTTGCTCCCTCTCTTTTGCAGCAAGCCCCGATGCAAAAAAACACCAAGGACTTGCGAGTGAGTGACAGGGGCGGAGCTTCCGGGTTCATTGACCAACCGCAGAAACCCACCACTGCCCAGGTGGCTACATTTGGCCTATAAGACGCACCCAGATTTTCACCCTCTTTTTGGGAGTAAAAAAGTGAGTCTTATAGGGCGAAAAATATGGTAATTCAGTGGTTCTAAGATCTCGTCTGCTAGTTCCTTCAGAACCCTGGGGTGTAATCCATCCGGTCCTGGTGATTTGAACTCATCTAGGGTAGACAGGTGCTCACTTACCATTTCCTTCCCTATTTCAATTTGTGTTCCTAATCTGATTTTTGTGGTGCTGCTTTTGACAGGTTGGACTGTTTTATCCCTTTGTGTAAAGACAGATGCAAAACATGAGTTAAATAGTTCTGCTTTCTCCCTGTTGCTTGTCACCTTCTTGCCACTTTCTCCTAGCAATGGACCAATTGTTTCCTTAACTTTTTTCTTGTTTTTAACATGTTGGAAGAAGCTTTTTTTGTTAATTTTTACTTTTGTGGCAAGCCTTTCTTCATTGTGAGCCTTAGCTTTCCTCACTTCATCTTTACAGGCTCGGGCTATTTGCTGATATTCTGCCTTAGTTATGTCCCCCTCCTTCCACTTTTTATACTTACCTTTTTTGTCTTTCAGTTTGTCAGAGAGTTCTTTATGCAGCCATGCTGCTTTCTTTTGGGAGCTGATATTTTTCTTCTTCATTGGTATTGTGCTAGACTGGGCTTTTGTAATCTCATTTTTCAAAATTTCCCAAGCTTCTTGAGTTGTTTTCCCCTTGAGGATTCTCATCCATGGAATTTTTCCCAAGCTCTCTCAAAGTTTATTGAAATTAGCTTTCTTAAAGTCCAAGACTCTAGTTTGGCTTTGTTCTACTACTTGTGTTTGGATAATGTTGAATTCCAATATTGCATGGTCACTTGCCCCCAGGGTTCCTATGGCTTCAACACCTTCTATCATTTCCTCTCTGTTAGTGAGGATTAAGTCCAATATGGCTGATCCCCTTGTTCCCTTCTCTACGTTTTGGGAAACAAAGTTGTCTGCTAGGTTTCTTAAGAACCTGTTGGATCTTCCACTTGGTGCAGAGTTTGTTTCCCAGTTGATGTCAGGGTAGTTAAAATCTCCCATTACTATTGTGGTGTGCTTCCTACATACCTTAGTTAGCTGACTAGCAAAAAGTTCATCTACTTCCTCTGCTTGGTTGGGTGGCCTGTAGTATAGACCTATGGCAGTGCCATTTCCCCCACAACCTTTAATATTGACCCAAATGCATTCAAGATAGTTCTCATCATTGTTGTGTTCTATTTCTGTAGAGATGTAGTTATTTCTTATATATAGTGCAACTCCACCTCCTCTTTTATTTGGTCTATTTCTTTTAACTAATTTAAATCCTTCTAGCTGTATGTTCCATTTGTCGGTTTCATCCCACCAAGTTTCTGTAATGGCAATAATATCGTATCTGCCCTCTTTTACTTGAATTTCTAATTCGCCCTGTTTATTCCTCATACTCTGTGCATTGGTGTATAGACATTTGAGTCCATTTTGATTGACCCTGTGTTTACTGTCTATATAACCTGTGTTATGACTGACTGCCCCTATTTTCTTGCCACTTGTGTGATTCATGCACATGGTATGGCAATCACTATTAAATGCTTGGTTTTGCTTGACAGCAGGAGTGATAATCTTACCCACACACACATCTATGTTACATGCACTTATAACCCTATGAATTTTAGTTTCCTGGGGACAGAACTGTTCTGCATCTATTAATTCTCTGTCCCCGCTCTTCAGTTTAAATGTTTATCAAGAAAATCTGTGAATTTAATGCCAAGTAACTCAGTCCCTTTCTTGGATGGGTGCAACCCATCTCTTTGTACAGTTTTTCATTGGACCAGCTACAGGCATCATGACTAATAAAACCAAAGCCTTCCCTTTTACACCACACCTTTAGCCAAACATTAAATTCTGCTACACGCTGGCCCTTCCCTTTTTGTTCCTTATATACAGGTAAAACCTCTGAAAAGATAAGCCTACAACCTATACTATTAAGTTCATATCCCAAGTTCTGGAAATCATTCTGCACAGAAAGTACATCTTTTTGGGACAGATCATTTGTGCCAAGATGTATAATAGCATCAACGTCACAGTCCTTACTTGCATTCTTGACTATCTTAAGAATACGCCTCTTGTCTCTGCTGGCAGTAGCACCTGGCAGAAACCTGACCTCTTTTAAAACCTCCATATCCTCTCCTAAATTTACATCCCTTACGATTGAATCACCAACCAGAAGGTGGCTTCTCTTTTTGCTTACCTTGCTCTTCTTCTGTGACTGATGTGTGATACCTGGTTCCCCATTTCACATTTCCGAAGAAGGTACTTCATTTTGGACCATGATCCCCTGCTTATTTGAGTCATCATTATCACAACTACCTTGACCTATCTCTTTAGTGTCCCCATTAAGGTCAGCAAGGGCACTATATCTGTTTTGCTGGGTCACAGCAAAAGCTTTGTGTTTATGGTTCACAGCTCTCAACCTGCCAGATCCCACGGTTGTCCAGACCGCTCTTCTCCTGCAAGATCTTTGTGGCAGAGGGGGCTGATAGCATGGCATCTCCATAGAGTGGAATGGCTGAAGTAGATCTCTAGTTTCTGCTTGGAGTGCACAGATTACAGATTCTAGATAGGTAATCTGTCTATGTAGACTAGTAATTTGTTTACAAAGGGGACAGTATCCAAATTTGAAAAGAGTACTGCGAAAGACAGGTGCAAGACAGCTATTACATTGAACTAAGCCGGTCATTTTGAAATAAAATCAAATCACAATCTCAAGCACACTAATCCAGAATGTGTTATTGCTATTTTGGTTTATAGATATATGATTCGCGTGCCATTTGGCGCGCGGGCCCCCACCTCAGTCTCTCTTTGTCTCTGTGACTCACCCCCTTCTGTCCAGCAAGCTCCAATCCCTGCTTCAGGAAGGTTCAAATGATATGGAGTTTAAGGGCCCCCACCTCAGTCTCTCTTTGTCTCTGTGACTCACCCCCTTCTTCATTATATCTAGAGTGTATCTGCACATATGAATACCAATTCATTTCTATTCCTTCTTGTTTCAACTCTTGGATAGATTTGAGTTCACCCTCTGCATTCAATATTTCAACATATCTAACTGTTTGTTCCTTTTTATATATTATTGGATATGAAAATGCTTCAATGGTTGATATCCAGATTGGAGTTTTTAAGTAGTGTAATCTTTTAACCTTTTCCCAATTTAATAGCAAAGCCTCCCTTATATAATGTCCTCTAAAATAACCATGTGCTTTAGTTCCCTTATACCAGTGTTGAGTTTCAAAAATTTTTGGAACTACTTCTGTAGGTTTACAATACAATGCAATACAATAGTAGAGTTGGAAGGGACCTTGGAGGTCTTCTAGTCCAACCCCCTGCCTAGGCAGGAAACCCTATACCATTTCAGACAAATGACTATCCAACATCTTCTTAAAGACTTCCAGTGTTGGGGCATTCACAACTTCTGGAGGCAAGCTGTTCCACTGATTAATTGTTCTAACTGTCAGGAAATTTCTCCTCAGTTCTAAGTTGCTTCTCTCCTTGATTAGTTTCCACCCATTGCTTCTTGTTCTACCCTCAGGTGCCTTGGAGAATAGTTTGACTCCCTCTTCTTTGTGGCAACCCCTGAGATATTGGAACACTGCTATCATGTCTCCCCTAGTCCTTCTTTCTCTTAAGCTAAACATACCCAGTTCCTGCAACCGTTCTTCATATGTTTTAGTCTCCAGTCCCCTAATCAACTTTGTTGCTCTTCTCTGCACTCTTTCTAGAGTCTCCACATCTTTTCTACATCGTGGCGACCAGAACTGAATGCAGTATTCCAAGTGTGGCCTTACGAAGGCATTATAAAGTGGTTTTAACACTTCACGTGATCTTGATTCTATCCCTCTGTTGATGCAGCCTAGAACTGTGTTGGCTTTTTTGGCAGCTGCTGCACACTGCTGGCTCATATTTAAATGGTTGTCCACTAGGACTCCAAGATCCCTTTCACAGTTACTACTGTTGAGCACGGTACCACCTATACTGTACCTGTGCATTTCGTTTTTGTTGCCTAAATGTAGAACCTTACTCTTTTCACCATTGAATTTCATTTTATTAGATAGTGCCCAATGTTCAAGTTTGTCAAGATCCTTCTGTATCTTAAGCCTATCTTCTGGAGTGTTGGCTATTCCTGCCAGCTGTGTGGCCTGCTTTGTGGGAGTGGCTTGCCACGCATGTGACCAGGTGGGAGTGGCTTGCCACCCATGTGACCGGGTGGGAGTGGCCAAGATGATGTCACTGAATCCTTTGCCCCAATGGATAAACTACAATAAGATTAAAATAAGTACACAAAACAATAAAAGAGCTACTTACAGAAGGAAGATGACTGTCCTTGCCAGTCTTCAGTATCACTGACTCCAATGAATGGCCTGCACAAAGAAGAGACACAGAAATGAACTCTTCCATTGCATGCACTGCATTAGGATGAAACCAGCACACCCAGCAATAAAGACAGCTACTTACAGAGGGAAGATTACTGTCCTTTTCTCCGTCTTCTGCACCACCACCTCACAACCTTGCTCCAATAACCTGCACAAAAAGACACAGAAAGGAGGACTTTAATCGCATGCACTGCATTAGGATGAAACAAGCACACAAAATAATAGAAAAGGAAGGTTACTGTCCTTTTGTGTGTTGAAGTCACCCACTGACCATCTTGCTCCAATGAATGGCCTGCACAAAGAGATACAGAAAGGAAGACTTTAATTGCTTGCACTACTATATTAAGGATGAAACAAGCACACAAAGCAATAAAACAGCTACTTACATAGGAAAGATGACTGTCCTAGCAGTCATTCTCTGTTGCCTCTTCATCCTGTTAAATAATACTAACTGCAGAAGAAATAAAACAATATTGGACTCAATTGTGGTTGTAAGCTGAGGACTACATTACAGGTAACAGAAGGGACCTCTGTTTTCACCCAAAAATGTACGGTCTTTTCAGGAAGGATGTCCCCCAACAAACAGGAAAGATATAGTCTTTCATCCAAGAAGTTAGATCAAGAATGAATGTCATAGGACATAGGTAGATTCACAAAGCAATACAGATTTCTTTTTTTGAAATTTAGTTCTCAGTTCAAAAAAACAGGAATATATGAATTAGGTTCAGTACTTAGGTCGGTCCAAGTAGCTATTCAAGAGATAGTGGTTAGAAGCAATGGTAAAGTAAGATATGGATTTAAAACCAGAAATATTTTGTTGGCTATTTGAAAGGGAATACAATATATATTTAATTTTACACATGTTAGCAGCTGCTGGATTTGTGTTTGCACAACAGTGGAAAAACAGAGATATGAAAACGAATAAATATTAGAATGTGCAGGAATAAATAAATTGACAATTAAAATCAAGAAGGCTTTGGATACTTATTCACGTGAGATTTGTTTTAGCAATTGCTAACTAACAGAAACAGAAATTAGAAATCTAAAAGTATGAAAGAAAACACCAATTATGTAAGGAAAGGTCACTAAAATATATAAGGAAATATTATTAGTACTTGATCATTATTAATGCTTAGATAACTGCGGAACATTACACACCCACAAACTATGACAGTGCCAGGAAAACACCAAAAAACAAATATTTTCCCCCAAAAGACTGCAGATGAAACCAGTTTTTTTCCCTAACCCTAAGGACAGGAAAGACAAAGCCACTGGAATAAAAATCATCAAGGCATTGTGGGAAATTATAAAGGACAGTGCCAGGAAGCTCACAGTGCCAGGAACCAGCAACCACCTCACAATTACCTAAACAACCAGGTATCACACAGAAACACACAAAATCTGGCAAAGCTGCCTTGCACCAACCTCGCTTGACCATAGAAAAGCAGCCACTTTGAGACACATAAACCATGCACCAACCTGCACACTTAAAAGCAACATATTGCATCACAAATAAACTATTTGCAAAAAGGAATAACATTTCTTGTAATAAACATATTCTATAAACAATAAATAAATAAAAATTCCCTAAAAATAATTTTAAAAAATATATTCTATAAATAATTTAAAAAGTCCTTAAAAACCATTAAAAATATTCCTTACACAATACATTACAATAAAACCATTAAAAATATTCTATACAAAATACTTTTAAATGTATTGAGTATAGAAAATTTTTAAATGGTTTATTTTAATTTATTGTTGATAGCATATTTTTTTAAGATAGTCTAAGACAATTTAAAAAAAGATTCTACACACAATAATTTAAAATGAAACCATTAAAAATATTCCATACACAAAAAATTACAATGAAACCATTAAAAATATTCCATACACAATACATTACAATAAAACCGTTAAAAATATTCTTTTTTTTTTCAAAAATTTTTATTGGTTTTTTAAAACATTTATAAGGAAAAGGGTAAGTGGAATGGTTACAAATTTTGGCAGTTGCAAGTGTGGCAGACGCCCCCTCCCTCCAAACTCATAAGATACATCTAAGTATAAAACATTAATACATAATCATAAAAAATCAGCATATTAATTCTAGAAAAAAGAGTTTTCAATCAATTTATATAGATATGATATATAGTCTAGGTATAATTTCATTATTACTTTCGGTCTGTTTATAACATTGTGGTTTTCTTATTCATTTTTGTGATCTGAGCTTTCTTGGTGTTGCCCCTTCACCCCCCGCTGGCAGAGCTCCGGCCCCTCCCGTGTCCTGTATGACCGTTGTAGCGTCTTCTGTTTTTTCTAGGTTCGCTTTATTTTTTTCCATAAAGGCCTGTGCCTCTATGGGTGTATTGATTCTGATTCTTGTCTCCTCCCAGAATATCAGCATACCTTCAGGCATCAACCATCTAAACCACACCCCCTTCTGGTATAGTTTATTTGCCAATTGCGAATAGTTTTTCCTTTTCTCCCTAATTTTTTGGGGGATCTGCTTCAGGATGGTTATCTCCCTGTCATGATATGTCAATGCTTGCCCCCTTTGTACACCCAGAATTTCATCTCTTGTGCTTTTCCTAAGGAATTTAATATGAACCTCTCTGGGTACATTGTGTGTTCTGGCATATGCTGAATTCACTCTATAGACCAGATCTATCTCCCATTCCATCTGCTGTTTATCTTTGTGTATGTATTCAGCTAAAATATTAGTCATAATGTCCCTTATATTTTCCCCATCTGCTTCTATTACATTTTGAAATCTAAGATAAAAGGACATTCTCTCAAACTCTATTTTCATTTGTTGGATATCAAGTTCTTTGTTTCCCTTCTGTAAAGCCTCTACCCCCCCTCTCGCCTCCGCCACCCCACCCTCCACAAGGTCCAGTCTCTGTGAGTTCTTATAAATTTGGACTTGATTCTCTTTAATTTCTTCCTTCATTTCTTTTAATTGTTTCTTAATTTCTTCCTGGCCCTGTATGAGTTGCTGGAGCATTTGTTGCAAATCCATCTCTGTACTCTTAGGTTGCATCAGTTCTGTGATCTTTGACTGTGTGGCAGGACTGGATGTTGCAGATGTCGGTGCAGAAGTAGCAAAGCCAGGTTTTCCAGGGGGTGGTCTTTTTGGAGTCATGGTTTATAAAACAAAGAGATCAGTCAGTGTAGAGACTGGGCAGCTGGAGAAGTAGAGCAGGCAGATGAGTCCAGGAGGCAGAAGATCCAAACAGGTGGGAGTTTCTTTAATCAGTCTAGCAATAGATGAAAGTTTTTTCTCCAAAGAGTTCAGGAAATAACAATCCACAAGAGATTCCTCTGGGTGACACGGAGACAAAGACCGGAAGCCTGAATTTTAAAGGTGGAGTCAGGTTTCACAGTTCATGAAGACAACGGAAGTGTGCCATCTTGCCCTGCCAGCTTTGGGCTCAGAGGCATAGGAAAATTTTTAAAAGTTCACAAAGTTCTCAGGTCATCAATAAGTTCTGGAACTAAGTCCAATGAAAAACACTTTTACTGGGGTGAGGCATCATTAGTTGGCTCTCCCCCCTCCTCCTTCCCCTGGGGGCGAGAGCAAAATTTTTTCAAGCCGCTTGTCCAAGGGGGGGGGAAATCCCCCTCCCCTCCAGCCACTCCTCCAAGAAAAATCCGAAAGATTAACTTTTAAAATTACTGAAAAGTCCATCAACTCAAAAGTAAGGGAATGAAGAGAGGAAGCATCTCACCGCACCGCCGCTGCTTCCTTCAGTTTTGCGTTCTCCGATCGGCATGGGGCGAGACGCCCACGCGCCCTCCGATACTGCTCCCCGGTGCCTAGAGCGAAGCGGAGGAGCCCCCACCAGCCGCCGCCGATGCCAGGGCCCTCCGCGAGCCGCTCCCTCGGCAGGACGCCTCTCCGGGGCGTCCTGTGCCCCCCCAGAAGCGGGGGAAGCCCACCGGGAGAGCGGGAGCGGGCAAAGGCTTGTCCGTCGCCGTAGCCGCCGGAACCGGAAGTGAAAACCGTTAAAAATATTCTATACACAATACTTTTAAATGTATTGAGTATAGAATTTTTTTAAATGGTTTATTTCAATTTATTGTTGATAGAATATTTTTTTAAATAGTCTAAGACAATTTTAAAAATATTCTACAAACAATAAATTGAAATAAACCATTTAAAAAAATTCTATACTCAATACTTTTAAATAAAACGATTTTAAAAAATTCTATACACAGTAAATAAAATATTCTTTTAAAAAAAACAAATGCATAAAAGGAAAAAAAATGGGTCACTTACCAGCAGGCAGAATCAGCAGCTCTCCGATGCGATGCATGCTGCAGGAAGCAGGCAGGCGACGAGACAGCAGGTAAGCTGGACTAAAGGGACAAGGGACAACTGGGTCAGCTGGGCCCGCCGCCTGGCAGGCTTAGCCAGCCAGGCGAGACTGGAGATGGGGGAAGGGGGCAGGGGGGGTAGCAGAAAACCCCCTTTTGGCCACACGGTGAGCTGGTGTGAGTTAGCCTCTCCCCCCCCGCCCCCGCCGCCCACCTCCAAAAGGCCATGCGGTGTACGCCAGCTCGCCGCTTTCACGAGCAAAGGCCTGAAGGCCTTCCCTTACGAAAGCGGTGAGCTGGCGTGAGCTAGCCTCTCCCCCACCACCACCGCCGCCAACCTCCGAAAGGCCAAGCAGCGAGCTGGCGTAAGCTAGCCTCCCACCGCCCCCGCCACCCCCCCACCTGACAGATGCAGCAAGCTTGGCCAGCAAAATCGCCTGACCTGAACCCCATAGAGAATCTATGGGGCATTGCCAAGAGAAAGATGAGAGACATGAGACCGAACAATGCAGAAGAGCTGTTCGATGTACAATCCTTGTTTTATTGATTACATGTGATATTCTAATTTTCTGAGATGGTGGATTTGGGATTTTCATGAGCTGTACGCCATAATCATCACAATTATGACAAATCGCGGCTTGAACTATCTTGCTTTGCATCTAATGAGTCTTATCTCATATATTAGTTTCACCTTTTAAGTTGCATTACTGAAATAAATGAACCTTTGCACGATATTCTAATTTTTCGAGTTTCACCTGTACTATGAGGCGCATCCAGAGAAACAAGTGGCATTTGTCTTTCTGGATGCACAGAAGGCATTTGACAATTTAAATTGGAAATTCATTACTCAAAGAGAAGAGAAGACTTTGAATCTTTTTTTTTCTAGCTTTGTGGCAGTGCATATATTATCTTGCTGGGGAGGTAGTGATTTTTTTTTCTTCCTTGGCTCCTTGACTTCTTCTTCTTCTTTTTTTTTTGAAGCTTTTGAAGTATTGACTCTTAATTTTTCTTTGCTCTCTTTTCCCTTTGAAGATATTGGAGATAAATGGATGGCTTGCTCTAAAATTTGAGTAAATTGGACTGAGGAATTTTTTTCTCTCTATCTTTCTTTTCTCTCTTTTACTTTTCTTTTTAAGTAAGAGATCTTCATTTTGTCTCTCTTTCTTCTCTCTTTTTTCTCCTTTCATTCTATCTATAACTTTGTACTTTTATAAGCTGATGCTTAAATCTTTGTGATACTAATTAGACTAATTGTACTAAAATACAAAAGAAAAAACTGAGAATGTCAGGGGAAAAAACGCCTGATATCTGAGATCAATGGATCGGGCTGATTCCCCCTTCCGCATATCTTTTGAGATATTAAGAAAAATAAAATAAAAGTCTTTGACAAGTATATTCTAATTAATAAACAAACTTTTATAATAAAATAATAAAAGTAAATGAAACAGAAATAACTAATTGTTACATTTTGATAATGAAAGCTCCGGTTGCCAAGTTGGCAGCCGAACAAAGAAGAAGAAAGGAATTTTGGAATGTGTAACGCATGCGCAATAAATCACTTTCAGATAAGAACTTTTTTGTTTTATGACCTGCGCAATAAAGCTTTCTTAGTTTAACTCTTGAATGTCAGTTTAGGCAGTTCAGGCCTAGCAAACTTTTTAACATCGTGACACCCCTTCTTTTGCTAGTCTGGGCTGACGTCATCAAATCATCAATTAAGGCACATCTTCTTTTGCAGATACTCGTGTTGATTTGCGGCAAGTGGTTTGTTAAGCATGTCTGCGATCTGATCATGTGTAGAAACATATTGCAATTTAACAAAACCTTGCTTAACTAATTGCTTTGTGTTTTGATAACGAATGTCAATGTGTCTGGACCTAGAACCTGTAAAATGTGACTCAGAAATATAAACCACAGATACATTATCTTCCATCACGGTGATTGGTCGAATCGGACGTGTCCAGATATCTGTGATCAAAGCATCAAACCACGTTAGAGAATTACAAGCATCTGAAACACAAGCATATTCAGCTTCAGTAGATGAACATGAAACAAAACTCTGTTTTCTCACTTGCCAGTAAACAGGACAACCATTTAGGAACATCATGTAACCAGAAGTGCTTTTGCGTGACTTCTTGTCGCTCGCCCAGTCGGAATCAGCAAAACAAATCAACTTTGGTTGATCAGTGTGTGTTGGTTCTAGCAATAACTTCATGTGTTTAGTGTGTTTCAGGTATTTCAACAACTTCTTAATGCATGACCAATGAAATTGTGTTGCCTTACCTACGTGTCGTGATAAAAGATTAACACTAAGTGCGATGTCAGGTCTGGTCCAACTACTAATGTATAATAGTGAACCAATGACTGAACGATAAAGTGTTTGGTCCTCGAACTCAGGACTTGGTTCATGTGTTAAGTTGTGAAAATCTGTTTGCATGGGTGTCTTTGTTGTGCTAGCATCTTTCATGTTGCAATGATGTAGAATGTGGTCAATTTTCTCCTCTTGTGAAAGACTAAACCCCTTCTGTGTCTTTTCAATTTGAACACCTAAATAAGTGCTAATGTGTCCTAAAGATTTTAGTGTGAAGTATCTCTGCAAACTTTTGGCAAAAATCTCACTCATTTTCTTATTTGGACCAATATAAACAATATCATCAACATAAACAAGAATTATCTCATATGCATTGTTAGATCTTTTTGTGAACACGCATTCATCAGTTTCAGACTTAATAAAGCCCATTGAATTTAGTTTGTCAGTAAGACATAAATACCACATTAAACCTGACTGTTTCAGACCATAAAGACTTTTGTTCAGGAACCAGGTATCCCCTTCTTGCTTTCGGAATCCTGGAGGGCTTCTCACGTAGATCTCTTCATCTAGGTCTGCATGTAGATAAGCTGTGTCCACATCAAATTGAAAAACTTCTAAATCAAGAATAGTTGCAGTGGTTAAAGCAATTTTTACACTTTCAGTTCTGACTGTTGGTGAGTAAGTGTTTGTGTAGTCCTCAGGATAACGTTGAGTGAAACCCTGAGCTACAAGTCTGGCTTTGTATAAAGACTCACCATTTGGTTTCTTCTTGATTCTGTAGACCCATCGGGTGCCAATGACTTTCTTGTTTGCTGGAGGTTTTGCAGGTGTGAATACATTAAGTTTCTTTAAACTGTCCATTTCATCCTGCATTGCATCATACCACTTGTCTTGTTCTGAATCAGGAAGCTGTTTGATTTGTGTGAATGTCTCAGGAGGAAGAGTAAGGTTGCAAATCAAAGGTAATGGTGACTTTGTCAGTTGCCATGAATAACGTTGTGGAGGGATTCCTTTTGTGGCCCTCTTGGAACGTCTAGGAACATCAGTCCAGTCTTCTTCTTCTTCTTCATCATCATCCTCGTCCTCACGTTCGTCGCTAGCATCAGCATCCGCGGCTTGCGAAGACGGAACATCAGGTTGTGAAGAACTGGTAGAAGGAACATCTGCCTGCGAATTGTCATCAGGCTGCGTGGCATCTGGAACACCATCTCTAGGAAAATAAACTTCAGGATCATTGGAATGAATCCTGGACCAGTCAATATCTTCCTCAAAATTAGCAGATTGTGAAATGACAATCACATGTTTAGTATCGATGAATTTGAACCATTTTGAATTATCATCAATACCCATAAATCTCAGTCTCTTTGCTACTGTACCTCCCTTTCTTCTTTGACTTAAGGGAGTGTTCACCATAGCATATGAACCAAAAATGTGGAGGTTCTTGAGATCAGGCTTGTAGCCATACAGCATGTAGAAAGGAGTTTGATTGATTACACTGCTCCAAGTATGGTTGACAATGTAATTTGCATATTTGATTGCTTCACCCCAGTATGCGTTACTGAGATTGGCATCTTCTAGAAGACAACGCATCATGGTTTGTAGAACCCCTTGTCTTCTTTCTACGACTCCGTTATGAGCCGGTGTATATGGAGCGGATGTCTGATGAAGAATTCCATTCTTACGCATCCAGTCCTGGAAACGCTGAGACATGAATTCTGCACCACGGTCACTCTGGATTCTGGCGATGCGAACTTGGTATTGTGTAGAAACAAACGCTGCAAAGTCTTTAAAGATCTGAAAGGTCTCAGATTTCTCTCTCATAGGATATACAAATCCATATCTAGAATGATTATCTACAATTGTTAAAAAATACTTTCAGCCACCAAGTGTTGGTGGGAAAGGACCCACTATGTCAGTGTGTACCAAATCAAAAATGCGTGTTGACTGGCGTGTAGCGTGTTTTGGAATTGGAGCCGCCTTGGATTTAGCCTTTTTGCAAACGGCACAATCCAAAAACACCTTACACCCCTTTAGATCCAAACCTTTTGCGAACTCCGGCATCTTTCTAAGAACACGGAAACTGGCATGCCCCAATCTTCTGTGCCACTTGTGAATACACCTGGAATGTAAAGGTTTACCAGTTAGTGAATTCTCAACATTAACAGTTTCATGAGGACCCTCAGGCTTGCTCTGAGCAATCTGTTTTTGTTTTCTCTGTTTGTTGGCTTTAGGAGCCTTTGGCACAGTAACGTTTTCTCTCTCTGGGACAACTCTCTCTGGGTCTACGTTGTGCCTTTTTGGAGTTTGCATACTTGCCTGTGCTTGCCCTTTAGGCTTTGGCTTTAAGTAATAAACACCACCAATCAGCATGGTTTCAGCAACAATATCACCATCTTTAACTAAGTAACTTGCTTTTTCGAGGTGATGAACCTGGAACTTTAAATCTCTAGACAAGTGACTTTGACTAAGCAAATTACTGGTTGCTGAAGGTATATAATAAACATCAGGGATGTGTGTATTGAGTTCTTCAATGTAAACAGTTCCTTTTCCCATAACCTTGCAAGTGTGGTTGGTGAAGGAATACAGTTCTCGATACTCGGGCTCTGGTTCGCCCATCTCTGTGAAAAGTTCCCTTCTGTGGGTAACGTGCACAGCTGCTCCACTATCTAAAGTCCACAAAAGACGTCTGTCGAACTTTGGATCAGGTTGTGGAACGTTGGTTATGGCCAGTGTCACAAGTGGAGCTTGTGAATCACGCCTTGGACCACGACGGCCTTGTCTTCCGCCTCTACCTCTGCCTCTGGAATCTGTTCCTCTGGGCTGGTACGTGGCGGGAGTTGGAACTCGTTGGGGACAATCCCGGGTGTCATGTCCCACACGGTTGCAGGTGTAGCATTTTGGCATCCTTGGAGCGTAGCCTCTTCCTCGGAAGGGACGTCTGGCTGGAGCCTTTGACGCTGGAGGTCGTTGCAGATGTGGTGTAGCTAACCTGATAGCTTCGTCTTCCACTAAAAGTCTGCAAACGTGGTTAACTGTGCGTTGAGCAATAGGCACGTAGTTAATCTTTGCAACAGCATCTTTCCATTCATAATTCAATGAGTTAATGATGATGCTAATCATTTGGATATCATCGATTACATGGCCATTTTGTCTCAATTCACTTCTCATTCTTTTCAGTTTGGTCAAATGTCCACCAATTCGTTCACCAGGTTTCAACTTCGAACCATGGAACTCAGACATGAGCAAACATGAAGATTCAATTGAAACGGGCCTGTAGCAATCTTCCAAAATAGCCCAAATTTCTTGGGCAGTTGCATCAGGTGGAAAGATACCCTGGATCTCAATTTCCATTGACATGAGCAAAGTCGTGATTGCTCTGTTTTCGAGGTCTCTTATCGCAGGTGTCCACGGTGGAGGAGGAGGATTAAAAATCATGGAATGTGTGCCTTCTCTTCGAAGCAAGAGCGCAATTTCACTGACCCAGGCTTTATAATTCTCTCCTGACTCCTTTAATTTGGACTCACCAGTCAAAGGGGTGACTGTGAATACCTGCTGAGGAATGTGCATCGGAACAATTTGTTGTTCTGGTTGCAAAGCTGGTTGTTGAACCAGGGGATGCTGGGGTTGCATCATTGGCCTTTGCGTGGCAACATCAAATTGGCTTCCTCGAATTCGCCTTTGGCTTTGCCTTTTTCCATCTAGGGAGGATTCAGCACCGCCAGGGGGTGTTGAAGACTTAACCTTTGGGGGCAAAGTTTTGGCTTCTAAAGGGCTCATAGCCAGATCTCTAAAACTCTGGTGCAACTGCTTCATCTTTTGGTGTAATGATTTTTCTCCGCCAGCAGATGGCAGTGCAGCCTCACTTTTTGGCTGCAGTCGTCTATACGTATGCGGAAGTTCAGTTGACTCAAAGGGACCACGTGACCTCGGTGACGTGTACATGTCTCTTTGTTCTAATTGACCAATGAACTCTGTGGGGTGTGTCTTAGGCTGTTGTTTTGAAGACAAGATGGCGTCCTCAAATATTTTGGGAGTGGGGGAGCTCCTCCTACTTCGCTTTATTTCGTTAAAGCACTCTCTCACCTCCCTAGTATATTTTTCAAACAGCTTTAATCGATATAGATAGCTTTGCATTTGTTGCTCATCATCTGGGGAGATTTCATAAACTTTGCTTTCTGCGTGGGAGGATTTTTTTTCTGCCGGCAGTTGCCGTTTAGACTTTTGCCGTTCATTAATTGTATCTTGATAATGAGGGAGATTTACTGACCTCAGTCCGTAGATCTTGCCTTCTGTAGCTCCTTCCCCCACATCTGGCTCGGCACCTGAAGGAATTTGTTGTTCCTCTGTGTCTGAGGGAATGGATTCTTTGTCAGAAGAAGCTGATCCGTCTGTGCTTGCCCCATCTTTCTTTTCCTTTTTTTCTTTTTCTCCGACATTGCTAATTAGGCTTAGTCGGTTATCTTTAGATAGCATGAAGGGAAAATACAGCCATAAATTGTAGCCATCTCAGCTGGTCATCAAAACCAGGGGGAAAAAAACGCCTGATATCTGAGATCAATGGATCGGGCTGATTCCCCCTTCCGCATATCTTTTGAGATATTAAGAAAAATAAAATAAAAGTCTTTGACAAGTATATTCTAATTAATAAACAAACTTTTATAATAAAATAATAAAAGTAAATGAAACAGAAATAACTAATTGTTACATTTTGATAATGAAAGCTCCGGTTGCCAAGTTGGCAGCCGAACAAAGAAGAAGAAAGGAATTTTGGAATGTGTAACGCATGCGCAATAAATCACTTTCAGATAAGAACTTTTTTGTTTTATGACCTGCGCAATAAAGCTTTCTTAGTTTAACTCTTGAATGTCAGTTTAGGCAGTTCAGGCCTAGCAAACTTTTTAACATCGTGACAGAGAAGATGAGTAGAAATATAACACCTGTTGGTTCTACAACAACAACCCCTGCCTCCTCACCTGCAGGAGGACAAAGATCAATACAGTTGATGCTTCAACAAGAAAAAGAGAAGGGAGTAACCTTAGAGGCAATTATGCAAGCAATACAGAAATTACAAACAGGAGATGATTGCAAGAATGAAAAGTTAGATACCATTGCAAAGAAGACAGAGAGTATAGAAAAAAGAATTGAGACAATAGAGCAACGAACTGAAAGCATAGAAGAAAAAACAGCTAAAACGGAAGGAAAAATAGAAGATATGCAACATTGGATGATGAAATACGAGGACAGAATCCCAAAAAATTGAAGAAAAAGTTCAACAAGAAGAGAAGAAGATTGAGGAGTTTGACAGCAGATTCAGCAACGTGGAAAGGGAGAGTAGTGGAAGATTAGGATGGGAGATGGATAGGTCTGATTTTTTCTTAAGATTTCAAAACATAGAAGAAAGAGGAGAGTACCTAGTACAAATAATATCTGAAATTTTGATAAATGTATTAGAGATATGCCAAGAGAACATGATGGATAGCATAGATGAAGCGTTCCGAGTATATACAAGATATGCAATGAGAAATGCTCTTCCAAGGGAAGTCCATGTAAGATTTACTAAGAAAGCAACTAAACTACAATTACAGAAAACGAGAGATAGAAAATTAGAATATAAAGACAAGGAGATTGTAGTTCTGAAACAAATTCTGAGAAAAGTGAGAGAGAAGAGAATATCAATTTTTGACCAAGGCTCTGATTAAAAAAGGTGTTAATTATAGATGGCTCATACCGGAAGGCTTATTATTTGTATGGCAAGGACAAAGATACAGAATAGACACAATCGATAAGGCAGAAGCTTTTTATGCAGAACACTTTAGAGAAATGGCTGAGAAAACTGGAAAAGAAGAACTATTGGTACAACTACTGGAGGCACCCATAATTGAGATTGAAAAAATAGAAGGTGCTGTAGGTGGAATTGATAAAGAAGAAGGCGCAGTGGGTGGCATAAATCTCAGAGAACAACATGAACCCAGATCAACTAGAGCTATAAATCCTGTATATAAAGTATAAACATGGAGGAAAAATGGTCACAATCAATATAAACAGACTTAACTCAGCAATTAAAAGAAGGAAAATATTTCACAAATTAGAAAAGCTAAAATTTGACATAATCTGCCTACAAGAAGTGCATATTCAAAAGAGATATGAATACCTACTAGCACAACCAAAGCTTGGAAAAATGTTTACTACACTGGCGAACTGTAAGAAAAGAGGAGTGATCTATATTAAAGATAATATTCCAGCGAAACAAATTTATACAGATGAAGAGGGAAGAATCTTGATGGTGGAAATTATGGATAATATTAAAAAATACTTTTAATTGCAATTTATGCTCCTAATGAAAAACAAGATGAATTTTACAAAAAACTCCACAAAAAAAAATCTGACTTGGGCTATGTTGATATTTGTATGATGGGAGATTTTAATGGCATTGTAAACCAGTACATGGACTACAAAACACACAAAACAACAAAGTTAAATAGAAAATTGCTTCCGAAATCCTTTTTTCAGGATGATAGATGAAAGAAATTTAAAAGATATTTGGAGAGAAAGAAATTCTACAAAAGAACAATATACTTTTTATTCAAATAGACATTCATCATTTTCCAGAATCGATATGATATGGGCCTCAACGGAACTGATCTGTAACGTACAAGAAATTGAGATTGAAAAAAGCACCTGGGCGGACCATAATCCAATTACAATGAAATGGAAGGGCCAAAGGACAAGATCTAGATGGACATTAAGTAATATCATATTGAAAGAAAAAGACTTTGTACAGAAAATGGAAAAAGAACTTGCCTTTTTCTTTAAAGAAAATAGAAAAGAAGATACATCAATGCAGAATCTTTGGGATACAATGAAGGCTGTTATTAGAGGTCTGATAATAGATTACATAAGGAAGAGAAATTTAAAGAAAAGACAAACACATAAAGCTTTAGAGAACGATTATAAAATACTTGAAAAAGAGTTACAGAAATTTCCAAGAAAAAGGTGTTAAAATAAAAATGGATACAATTAAACATAAAATAGACCTACTGGAAAAGGAAGAACTGGCACAAAAAATTAGAGGCACCAAACAGAACTTCTTTGAAAATGCAAATAAGCCAGGCAGATGGTTGGCATATAAACTGAAAAAAGAGAGAGAAGCAAAGAAAATATTGCAGCTAAGAGATGACCAAGGACAAATTCATTATGGAAATGCTGAGAAGAAGAAAATTATACAAGACTATTATGTTAAGATGTACATACAAGAGAAAATAGAAGAGGGAGGAATCAAAAAATACTTACAGGATGCTAATCTTCCCCAGATACCAGATGAAACTAGAACAATGTTGGACGATAAAATAATGATGATGGAGCTAACGGAAGCACTTAAAAAACAAAATAATGGAAAGGCCCCGGGACCGGATGAATTACCAGTGGAATTCTACAAAACATTTGAAGAATCCTTGTCTCTCCCACTCTTAGAAGTTATGAATGAAGTGATGTCTGAGAGTAGAATACCTAAATCATGGTCAGAAGCATACATTGCATTGCTACCCAAAGAGGAGACTGATTTAATACAAACCAAGAACTATAGACCAATCTCTTTATGAAATTCAGATTTTAAGTTATTTGCATCTATATCAGCAGAGAGACTTAAAAAGTACCTAAATAGTTTTATCCACTCTGATCAAAATGGTTTTTGGAGTCCAGCCAATCAGTGAGCGGGCTGGAGTCTTAAAAGCGTTGATCATGTTGGTATGAAGGTTTACAGCATTCCTTCAGGCAGTCTTGTGTGTAACCAGGAAAACATATTTCTAGGACAGTTACCTAAGCAGTTAGTGATCAGCTTTGTGGATAACACTGAATTTTGTGGTAATTATGAAAGAAATCCTTTCACTGTTCAGCACTATAATGTCAACTTTTGTGCCCTGTATTGTGACAGTGAACAAATTCCTGCTCAACCCCTTCAGCCTGATTATGAACATAACCTTTTTGTGAGAGAATATATTAAATTGTTACAGATACCTGGCAAAGACATGAAAGATCATTGTCAGGCCTGCAGCCATATTTTCTTTTGGGTCTTTGGTCTGCCACAATTTCTATTATTCTGCTATGCATTTTCTATTGTGGGAAAACGGGCAGAGGGGGGGATTGTAAAAAGTATGTACATACTATGTAGTCACAACAAAATTATTTCTAGAAAGCCAAGGTCATCCTTTGTCTCTTCACCTCTGTACCTCACCGGAACTGGATGGGTGGAAGCTGCCAGCATGGTAGTGGAAGATTGGACCGTGTGATGGGCTTGTGGGTGTGGGGGCAAGACCTTGAACTTTCAACTGGGTGGGGAAAACCGGGAAGCTTTCAGATTCGGGTTTTCCCAGATGTGGCAATATGGCTCTCTTAATAAATTGGAACTTAGAGCAATACTTTGCCTTGGACTCTGATTTACTTTTGGAAGCTATTTGGAACCCAGACATTTACCCGAATATCCATTAAAATACTTCACCAGCTACCCTGAATTTCGGGGGGCTGTCCAGGGTCCAGCACTGACCTGAGCCCAGGTGTAAAGACTCAGGGAAGATGGAGGAAGAGAAGAAGCCCACAGAGAAAGCAGTAGATGACAGATCTGCTATCTATATGAGAACTTCTATGTGCCTTTCATAGCCGTGGTGGAAGCTGTGGAGAGGGAACGCCAGCTGGGAGCCAGGCACAAAGAGCCAGCCCCTAGGCATCCCTCGCAATCAGACCTAACTCTGCAAGATGAAGCCACGGGATTTACTTCCCATAAGGAGTTGCTGTTGGAGCCGCAGGGGGGTGCGGGAACAGCCTCGACACATGAGTGGACACCAACTGGGCACTCCGATGATTGGGGATCCCAGCCACACTCACACAGTCAGTCTCTGACCGGCCTCCCATACCAATTCGGACAGCTTAACGTGAGTGGAATCAACCCTTGCCTTAGCTCTGAACCACCCAGGTGGACCATGGCCCAGCCAACATTCACCTTCCTGGGTCAAGGCTCTGCAACACAATGGAGTGAAGATTTATACTCGTTCCATACAGCAAAAAGCGGGTCAGCTCAAAACCTCGCTGCTGGAATAAGACCAATGGCAGTGCCCCTTCAGCCTGGGGCACAGACGGCCATCAACCAGGATGGGGAAATCAACCCAGCTAGCAGCAGAGTGCGTGGGGGATTTCTCCCCCTAACCAGCCACTGATGTTTGGGTTGCAACATGCAAGTCAAGTCCCACCGGGGTGGGCTTTCTTCCTGGGCCATGGATGGGCACAATACCAATGGACGCCTGCCCCTCCTCAGCAGATGGCACTGTTTCAGATAACTGGCCCGGGGCAACCCCAGGGAGTGACCCCTCAACAGCTTCCGGCCTAACCGCCACTGCAGGGGCAGCCCCCAGCTGCAATGCCCCAACAGGTTCCTGCCCAACCTCAGCCGCAGGGAGCAGCGCCGCAAGTGGGGCTCCAGCTCCAACAGCCCACCCAATCACCCATGCAAATCCAGGTAACAGCCCTGCTGGCTTCTGCACCCCCTAAATTTCAGGCAACATTTAATGGGATACCTGGGAAGCTAGTCTACTTTCTAAATCAAGTCTGGGCGCACATTGATCAATTTGGGGATCAATACCCTTCTGATTGAGAGCTGATTTCAGCAATAACTGACGGGATGAATGAAGCGGAAGCGGCCAAATGGGTGGCAGAGCTCCACGACGAGGTGGCTTCTGAATTAGAAGATGTAGACTGGTTTGTTCAGCTGATGCGAATCCGATTTAGCAATGTGGCCCAACAAGTGGAAGCAGAAGAGCAGATCCAAGGATTGCGACAGGCTGGCTGTCCCGTGAAGGAATTAGTTTGGGAGTTTAGAAGGGCGGCCAGAAAACTAAGGGACTGGCCAGAATGACTCCTTGTGCACATGTTCAAAGATGCCCTAGATCCTGAACTGAGAAGGGCATGCAGCATAAGGGGTGTCCCAGAAAAGATCCAGAATTGGTACAATACTGCAGTCATACTGGATCACGAACTTCACCCCCATTGAAAGCCCACTGCCGAAAAGCTGGCTAGAAGACCTTTAGGTCACCAAACACAAACGAAGCAAGCCGAAAGGCCTCCCCCCAAGTCTGCGGTAGCAATAAAATGTTAACAGTGTGGTCAACATGGGCACAGAGCGTCGGAATGCTTGGCCCTGGCTCCAATCCCACAAGCACGCACCCAAGCCACCAGTGGGACAAAAAAAGGGCCCCAAAAACCACCCGAAAAGGGTTGACTTGCCCAACAAACTGAAGGATCCGATCCCCAGCCTAAGGAGATGGAGACTCCACCAGATTTAATTTAATTTAATTTATTAAATTTCTAGACTGCCTCCTCTCCCCGGAGGGACTCGGGGCGGTGTACAGGAATAAATTTAAAACATACAAACAATCATACACATAAATAAAAATCAGATTAAACAACCCCTGTACAATTTATAAAAATTAAAAAACAGACCTTAAAACCAATCTTAAAAAATTTAGAAATAGGACTGAGGTGGGATAGGTGGAATTAGGCCAACCCCTCCCAGTTCAGAGGAGGAAAAAAGCAGCGGTAAGTGCACACATCCGCTCCTTTGCCATCAAAGCCAAACTCATAGTGCCCGAGACGGGGGTAGAAGGGGAAGTTGAGGCAGTTGTGGACACGGGCTGCACCCGGTGCTTAATCAGCATGTCCATCGTGGAGCAGCTGGGCATACGCACAAGACCCTTCGGTTTGAGCAAGTGGACGGGACACTAATTTGAGGGGTCCTGTTGTGGCCCAGCAGCGGCCGGCTGAGCTGTTGGTGGACTCTGACAGCTCAGACCATTATGGGACTGCTCTGGAGGATGAGGAAGACTCTGGAGGGAGTTTGGAGTCAGAGCAGGAACTAGAGAGGCCTGTTGGCCACCAGGTGGCATCTGAGTCAGGGAGCAGTGAGGAGGATCAGAGGGAGGCTGTCCCTGATGTGCGTGTGCGTAGAGCTGAGAGAAGGGAGCAGCTGTGGAGAAGACGTCATAGAAGGACATAGGGACCTTAAGGTTGTGGCCCTTCCCAAAGAGTTTATAGGTGGAGCGACGGGAGGGGAATCTTTGCAGGAAACAAGAGTCCATTTTACTAGCCTTTGAGAAAGCATTCGGTAAGTCTAATCTTGGTTTCTTGAAGATAGTGTTCTAGGCGGGCGAAGGATAGTGTTCTCTGGAGGGCAAAGGATGGGGGTTGCTCCTCCATACTAGTCCTATTAGATCTCTCAGCGGCTTTCGATACCATCGACCATGGTATCCTATTGCGTCGGCTGGAGGGGATGGGGGTGAGGGGCAGCGTATTGCGGTGGTTCTCCTCCTACCTCTCCAGTCGGACGCAATGTGTGTTGGCAGGGGAGCAGAGGTCGACCTTGAGGCCACTCACGTGTGGTGTGCCGCAGGGGTCGGTCCTCTCACCTCTCCTGTTCAACACATACATGAAACCGCTGGGCGAGATCATTCGAGGATTCGGGGTCGAGTATCATCTGTATGCCGATGATACTCAGTTATACATCTCTACTCCGAATCACCCCAACGAAGCCGTCGAGGTGATGTCCCGGTGTCTGGAAGCCGTGCGGGTCTGGATGGGAGACAACAGACAAAGGCTCAACCCTTCCAAGACGGAGTGGCTGTGGTTACCGGCGCACCGCTTCAGCCAGTGGGTTCCATCTCTGGCCATTGGGGGTGAACAACTGCCCCCCGTGGATAGGGCGCGCAATTTGGGCGTCCTCCTAGATACCCGGCTGTTGCTGGATGACCATGTGACGGCCGTGGCTAGGGGGGCGTTCCACCAGGTTCGCCTGGTGCGCCAATTGCACCCCCTACTGGAGCGGGACGCCCTTTGCACAGTCACTCATGCCCTCGTGACGTCCCTCCTTGATTACTGCAATGCTCTCTACATGGGGCTCCCCTTGAGATGCACCCGAAGGCTGCAGCTGGTCCAGAATGCAGCCGCGTGGACAATTATGGGGAGTACTAGGTACTCCCATATAACACCGCTCCTGCGGAAGCTGCACTGGCTACCTGTGGCTTTTCGGGTACGTTTCAAGGTGTTGATTATCACCTTTAAAGCGCTCCATGGCTCAGGACCTAGCTATTTGCAGGATCGCATCCTACCCCACACATCCCTGCGACCTATTCGCTCTCACAGGGAGGGACTCCTCTGGGTACCATCCGCTAAGCAATGCCGGCGGGCGGTGCCCAGGAGTAGGGCCTTCTCTGTGATGGGCCCAACCCTCTGGAACGACCTCCCCCCCGATATTAGAATTACTGCTGATCTCCGCTCCTTCCGTAAGAAACTCAAGACCCACCTGTTCCAATTAGCTGGCCTGGCCCAATCGCAATTACAATCATGATCTAATCCCGACCTTCCTGGCCGGTATTTTAAATTTTCAAATTCTGGGGTATTTTAATTGGTTTTAATTGGTTTTAATCATTAGTTAATTTATGACTATTGTACAGACTTTGTGCTTAATTTGTCTGTCTGGGGTTTTGTATTTTTGTTGTTTATTGTATATTTTATTTCTGTCTGTACACCGCCCCGAGTCCCCTCGGGGAGAGGGGGCGGTTTATAAATTTAGTAAACTGAAACTGAAACTAAACTAGGCTCCTAGCCAAGGGGTGGTTTTATCTCTGTAATTAGTCATGGCAGACAGCCAAGCCTGTGTCTGCATATTCATTAGAATCACGGGACAGAACAGTTTGTTTCCTGCCTTAAAACAAAAGCTGTAAAGCTACGTGCCGAGAACGTGCAACTTTCGCAACAGGTGGCTATGTTGGCTGCCCAGGTGGCACAGCTCCAAGCTCACCCTGCTCCACCCCCACCTCGGAGGAAATGCCTGGTTGCAGTGCCTGATAAATTCAATGGCAACCAAGCCATGTTTCCAGCTTTCTTGGTACAATGCCAGCTATTTATCAGCTTGAGAATAGAGGATTTTCCCACTGACCGAGATAAAGTGGGGCTTATGATTAGCTTACTCTCCGGTTCCGCAGCTCATTGAGCGACGCCACTGCTGGTCCAGGTTAGCCCTTTGCTGGATGACTTCAGGGGGTTCTGTGACCACCTCCGGTTAATGAGGACCCCATTAAGACAGAGACGGCTACCCGACATCTGAAGTCTCTGTAACAGGGCCAGGGTTCCTTGCAGGACTACATCAGTGAATTTAGGCTACTAAGCCAGGATTCGGCTTGGAATGAGGCAGCCCTCATGGACACATTTGAGGATGGGTTGTCAGAAGATTTGCAGGATGAGCTGGTGCGTGTGGATAGGCCACCGAATTTCAACGAGTTGGTCCACCTGTGTCTCCGGATTGATCCTCAGGTGCAGAGGCAGGGAAATTTGCCGCACGTCCCAGGAGAACAGGGTGGTTCCGGCCATGCGTGAGACTCCAACTCCATGGGAGGAGCCCATGGAATTAGGTGCAGCCAAACCCTGCTCGTTGATAACAGAGAAAGACAGACGGCGCTTAGGGGGGTTGTGTTTTTATTGTGGGGAACCTGGCCACATGGCAGCCTTTTGCCCCAAGAAGAGACGAGGTGCATCAGATACGCGACCTACACCCCAGCCCCAGAACAATGTGTCAGGAAAGGCTCCCAAGCCCGATCTAAGGGAGACCTTGGGTCAGGCGGGCATCAATTCAGAGCCATGTTCAGAGACAGTGACTTGTGGGCCTCCCCGACACCTGATCCTGGCATCCCAAATAGTCCTGTCCAGTAGCACGCAGGGAATTCCAGCTCATGCTCTCGTCTACTCCAGGGCTAACACGAACTTCATGGACGAGGCGTTTGCAACCAAGTATGCAGTCCCTCTGTGTCCAGTAGATCCTCCTATGCTTGTGGAGACCATTGACGGCCAGGTGCTTTTGTCTGGGCCTATCAAGGCCGCCACGCAACCCTTGCGCCTTGTCATCGGGGCTCATGAGGAAGCCATCCAGTTCTACATTACCTCTGGCCTGCATTTCCCCGTGGTCTTTGGCTTGGCTTGGCTTCGGGCGCACGACCCACAGATCTACTGGTCCCAGAACCTTGTCACCTTTCCAGTCTTGCAATGTGTGGACCACACCTGTCATGTCTGTGCAGGCCAGCTGCTGAGTCCACCCGGCGTGTCTTTGCCTTCTGACATAGCAGATGTGTTCAGAAGCAGACCAATTGCCACCGCACCGGCCATATGATTGTCCCATCGATTTGATTCCGGATGCGCCGCTCCCTGTGGGTCGTTTGTATTCGATGTCACACCCGGAGTTGGCCGCATTGCGGGACTTTTTGGACAAAACCCTAGCTCGGGGTTTTATCAGACCCTCGTCTTTGCCATTGTCTGCCCCGGTCTTGTTCGTCAAAAAGAAGACTGGAGATTTGAGACTCTGTTGTGACTATTGTAGGCTCAATGCTATCACGGTATGCAATCGATATCCTTTGCCCCTTATTCCTGAACTGTTGGAGCGGCTCAGAGAAGCTAAGGTGTTCACCAAATTGGATCTCCGTGGAGCCTACAATCGTGTCCGGATCCGACCCGGGGATGAATGGAAGACAGCATTCGGCACCAGGTACGGGCATTTTGAGTACACGGTCATGCCTATTGGGCTGACCAATGCCCCTGCCGTCTTCCAACATTTTATGAACGACATCTTCCGGGACCTTTTGGACCAATTTGTCATCATTTATCTCAACGACATCTTGATTTACTAATCCTCCCGGAAGAGCCATCGGCAGCACCTACGCCTGGTCCTACAATGGCTCCGTGAGAATCGCTTGTATGCGAAACTGGAGTAGTGCCAGTTTTGGCAGTCCACCATTGAGTTCCTGGGACATCGTATCTCTCCTGAAGGCATTGCGATGGATCCGGGCAAGGTGGAGTCTTTGTGTAGTTGGCAACCTCCTCGGAGAGTGAAGGATATCCAGTGACTCCTCGGGTTTGCCAACTACTATCGGACCTTTATCCCCGGCTTTCCTTCCCTGACTGCGCCCCTCACTTGGCTCCTGCAGAAAAAAGTTCCGTTTTACTGGGGGGGGCCTGAGCACCACGCGTTCCAGGCCTTGAAGCAGGTCTTCATGAAAGAGCCCATTTTGAAGCGTCCTGACCCCCACCGTCCGTTTGTATTGGAGGCGGATGTATCCGATATTGCTGTGGGAGTGGTGTTACTTCAGGCTCATGCCTCCGGTGGTACCCTTTTCCCTTGCGCTTATTACTCATGGAAACTCAATTCTTCTGAGCGCAATTATACCATTTAGGAGAAGATGTTACTAGCCATTAAGGGGGCATTTGAGGCTTGGAGGCATCATCTAGAGGGGGCCATGCATCAGATTGAAGTCCGGACAGAACATAGGAATTTGGAATTTCTGAAGACCGCGTGGAAATTGAACCAGCGCCAGATCCGTTGATCTCTTTTCTTTGCACGGTTCAATTTCTGTGTGACGTACATCCCCAGTGTGCACAACCAAAGGGCAGATGCCCTATCAAGGAAACTCGAGTATTCGTGTACCAAAGACCCGATTCCACCCTGGACAGTTTTGCCCGTAGAGTCCTTCTCCGCGGTTCACGAGCCTGTGGACCTACGTCCCCAGATACGGGAAGCGCAGCGGCATGACGATTGGGTGGAACAACAGAACACAGAGATGGGGCCTGCCTCCCCATGGACATTCACTGATGAACTTTTGTGGTACCGGGACCGACTCTATGTGCCAGCGGGGCCCCTTCAGGGACTTATTCTATCCCAGTGCCATGATAATCCTGCGGCGGGGCACTTTGGTCTCTTCAAGACCTTGAACCTTCTGGTGGCCCCGATTGCAACGTTACGTACAATCTTACGTCACGTCTTGTGTACGGTGTCGGCAGGCCAAGTCAGCAACGGGAGCCTCTCCAGGGCTACTTCAGCCATTGCCAACCCCGGAGAGACCCTGGGGGGTCATTTCTATGGACTTCCTGACAGACTTGCCTCTGTCTTCTGGATTTACCACGATGTTCGTGGTGGTAGACATGCTGACGAAGATGGTGCATTTTATCCCGTGTCGGAGATTACCAACAGCCCGCGTCACCGCCTTCATGTTTATCCAACATGTTTTCAGGCTGCAAGGCTTACCTGACAGGGTTGTGTCGGACAGAGGAACGCAATTTACAGCCCAGTTTTGGAAAGGGCTGATGACGGCCTTGGATGTCAAGATCTGCTTGTCTTCAGCGCACCATCCCGAAACCGACGGAGGGGCAGAGAAAGTGATCGGGATATTGGAGCAGTACCTGCACTGTTTTGTGAACCAGCAGCAAAATGATTGGGCGGACTACCTGGCAGTAGCGGAGTTTGCGTTCAATAACTCACAGCACACATCCACGCAGATGATGCCCTTCTTGGCCAATGGGGGGTATCATCCTTGGTTCTTTCCCCTCACACCCATCAACTCACAGGTCACCGCAGCTAAGGACTTCCTGTCGGAACTACAGGCGGTCCATCAAGTGGTGCGGCGATATCTGGATAAAGCCAAGGAGGACTATAAGAGAGTCACAGAGTGGTGCGCGATGCCGGCGTTGACCATCGGCGATCGAGTGTGGCTGTCCACTAGACACCTTCCGTCAAATAGACTGGTCAAGAAGTTAGACCACCGTTACCTTGGCCCGTTCCCTGTTGAAACAGTCATCAATCCGGTCGCCTATCGCCTGACTTTACCACGTTCGATGCGAGTCCATCCAGTCTTTCATCGATCTCTTCTTGTTCCTGAATGGCCGGCTTGTCCTCTTCGCCAACCCGATCATCCCCAGCCAGAACCCCGTGCCGATGAGGCGACGGCCGAGTACGAAGTTGCCAGGATCTGGGATTCCCGATGGCTGAAAGGATGGTTCCAATACCTGGTGGAATGGAAAGGGCGAGAGCTGGAGGATGTTACCTGGGAGGATGCGACCTCTGTGCACGCACCTGCTTTGGTGCAGGACTTCCATGAACAATTCCCAGCTAAACCACACCCTGAGCGTCAGACCCGGGGGAAGGGCCCTGCGGTGAGGGATAGTGTTGTGGCCCAGCAGCGGCTGGCTGAGCTGTTGGTGGACTCTGACAGCTCAGACCATTATGGGACTGCTCTGGAGGATGAGGAAGACTCTGGAGGGTGTTTGGAGTCAGAGCAGGAACTAGAGAGGCCTGTTGGCCACCAGGTGGCATCTGAGTCAGGGAGCAGTGAGGAGGATCAGAGGGAGGTTGTCCCTGATGTGCGTGTGCGTAGAGCTGAGAGGAGAAGGGAGCAGCTGTGGAGAAGACGTCATAGAAGGACATAGGGACAGCTGGTTACGGTTGTGGCCCCTCCCAAAGAGTTTATAGGTGGAGCGACGGGAGGGGAATCTTTGCAGGAAACAACAGTCCATTTTACTAGCCGTTGAGAAAGCATTCGGTAAATCTAATCTTGGTTTCTTAAAGATAGTGTTCTAGGCTCCTAGCCAAGGGGTGGTTTTATCTCTGTAATTAGTCATGGCAGACAGCCAAGCCTGTGTCTGCATATTCATTAGAATCACGGGACAGAACAGGTCCCCACCAAGCTAATTACCAACTTGGTGAAGTTGCAGATGGGGCACCACTATTAACTTCTCAGATTCATCATAGCATCCAAAATGAATGAATCAATCATCTTGGGGCTTGCATGGTTGGACAAATGGGCACCTACTATAAAGTAGGAGGACGGCGTTCGAAAACTGACCCTAGGCATTGGGCTGCTGCCCCCCATAAAGCCAGAAGGCCACCCAGGGACCATCAAACCCCTTAAAACAGACCGTCCAGAGCTTGCAGCCCCTGCAGCAGACACTAAACTCCCAGGCATCCAGCAAATACCAAAAGAATACTGGGATCTGGCAGGGGTTTTCAGTGAGAAAGATTGCAATTATCTCCCCCCTCACTGACCCACTGATTGCGCGATAGAATTTGTACCTGGGGCAACTCTACCGAAGCCAAAAATGTACTCCATGGCTCCTAAAGAGATGGCAGAATTAAGGAAATACATCTATACCAATTTGAAGTGGGGCTTCATCCAACCAGTCAAGTCAGAAGTAGCAGCCCCCATTCTTTTCAAAGAGAAGAAAGACGGATGGGGGGGGGGGGGGGGGGTAAGGCTCTGCGTTGACTTCCGGGGAATCAAATATGTTTGCATGAAAAACACCTACCCCCTCCCCCTCATGAAAGACATGTTGAACCACTTGGCTAAAGGCAAAGTGTTCACCAAACTGGACTTGAGAGAGGCATATTACCGTATATGTATCAGGGAGGGAAATGAATGGAAGACCGCCTTTAACTGCCTCCTTGGTAGTTTCCAATTCAAAGTCATACCATTTGGGCTACAATGGGTCCCTGCAGTCTTCATGCAGTTCATTAATCAGGTGCTACATCAGCACCTGTACAAAGGGGTGCTCGTTTACCTTGGTGACATCCTTGTCTTTTCTGAGACCCTAGAAGAGCACGTAAAGCTGGTACGGAAGGTTCTGAAAAAAATTATAGCCGCCAAGCTCTACGCTAAACTATCAAAGTGTGAATTCCACAAAACCTCACTGAATTACCTCGCCTATTGTATTTCCAGCGAGGGGATAGAGATGGACCCAGGAAAAGTGAAAGCGGTGCTAGACTGGCAACCCCCACGCAACCACAAAAAACTATAAAGCTTCTTGGGATTTGCTAATTTGTATAGGCAATTCATCCTGGCTTTTGCAGAAGTCACCCTGCCCTTGACTGAACTGTTAAAAACAAGGCCATCCCCGACAAAGCCAAAGCCAAATCAACCTATTGGGTGGACAATAGACTGTCAAGAAGCATTTAAAAAATTAAAACAGCTCTTTGCCAAAGAACCCATTCTGCAACACCCTGACCCAGAACAGCAAATCATAATCCAGGCAGATGCCAGTGATGTGGCTGTAGCGGCAGTGCTGTTGCAAAACAACAAAGAGGGACAACTCTTGCTGTGCACTTATGTCTTTAAAAAACTCACCGTCACGGAAAGAAGGTGGGCCATTTGGGTTAGTCTGAAGCTACATGGGTGAAAAGGTGGAATGTAAAAGCTCATAAATTAGTGAAACAATTCCATGATAACTTTCTCGATAAGCCAAAGGGGGTGGGGAGAGGTGGTTAGTTATGCTCATGTTAACCTCCACATTATTCTCTTTTTCAGGAAACACTTTTCTTCTGAGGAGAGGCCACCTGTCAGGCCTGCAGCCATATTTTCTTTTGGGTCTTTGGCCTGCCACAATTTCTATTATTCTGCTATGCATTTTCTATTGTGGGGAAATGGGAGAGGGGATTGTAAAGAGTCACATACTATGTAGCCACAACAAAATTCTTTATAGAAAGCCAAGGTCATCCTTTGTCTCTGCGCCTCTGCACCTGACTGGAATTGGATCGGTGGAACTGCCAGCATGGTAGTGGGAGATTGGACTTGTGGGTGTGGGGGAAGATCTTGAACTTTCAACTGGGTGGGGAAAACCGGGAAGCTTTCAGATTCAGGTTTTCCCAGATGTGCCAACATGGCTGTCTTAATAAATTGGAACTTTGAGCAATACTTTGCCTTGGACTCTGATTTACTTTTGGATGCTATTTGGAACCCTAACATTCATTCTGTGCTAATCAACTGTGAGGAGTTTAACAATGGCTATACTTTATATTGTTTTGATTTGAGTCCCGATCAAGGCTGCTCAGAGCACTATTCCCTGCTCAAGAACAGAAACCTCAGAGCAGAAATTAGATTTGCTGTACCCCTTCCCAATACCGTTAACATGATACTCTATGCCAGCGATGGCGAACCTTTTTTGGCTCGCGTGCCATAAGTGGGGGGAGCGCAGGGGGGTAGTGTGCAGGTGTGGCGCACCCATAATGCAATGTGTGACACCCCCCCAGTGCGCATGCGCACACTACAGGCGCTCCCCCCCACTTTTTGCATGCTTTTTTTCCCTCCCCAGGCTCCAGAGGCTTTATAGGAGCCTGGGGAGGGCAAAAACAGCCTCCCCGCCCCCCTGGAAGTCCTCCGGAGGCTTCAGGGAAGCTTATGAAGCCTCCGGAGGGCCTCCGGGCGGGTGGGGGAGGCTCTTTTCACCTTCCCCAGGCTCCGATAAAGGCTCTGGATCCTGGGGAGGGTGAAAAATGGCTTTTAAAAAGGGTGAACTGAGCTGGCCAGCGCGCGCATGACAAATGGCTACGCGTGCCACAGGTTCGCCATCACTGCTCTATGCAATCTTTGAAAAGCTTATTGAAATAAGCCACACAAGGAATGTGTTGCTTGATTATATGTGAGAATGGACACCATGCAGATACTACGGGTGTTGTCTGGAAATGTGCTCTTTTTAGGCGTACACCTCAGTGATTTGTTACCCAAGGAAAAAGTCTCCAAGAGGCCTTTTGGGTCAATTGTGAATATCCACCTCCATACTCTACCCGGTAAAGACTGGTTGGTGCTCTACTTTCCAACTCACAGCAATGATGAATTTTTTGACTCCTACGGAAGAGCTCCAGGCGACTCTGACCTTCCCGCTGACATTGTGAGTCTTTTAGAATTGCAAGCTAAGAAGTACACGTATCAACCTCTTCAACTGCAGCATCCCCTGACAATAACCTGTGGACAGCATTGCTTATTTTATCTAATTAAGTGCATGAAAGGGTTACCTTACGAAGATATTTAAAAGCTATACTCTGAAAAAGATGTCAAAAATGATCAAATGGTGAAACAGTTTGTAGTAAATATGAAGCCTGGAAGAAGTACCAGGATGTGTAACAGCTACCAATGTATGCAAACATGTACATTATAAAATAAACACAAAACATTAAAAGCATTGCATGTTTTACAGTGTTTTATTCATTCACAATTGGAGTCAATCACCAAAATTTAGAACACTTTTAAGATCTGACATAGACCTTGCATCAGGTGCAGACATAGCAGAAGGTGATTTTGTAGAGCTTGCAACCTTAAAAGTACCTGCCTCTTTCAGCTTTTCAAGTTGCTCTTTAACAGTGTTAGAACCTAGCAATACTGTTGGAATGTTCATCTCTGCCATAGCTGACATAAACTTGTTCCATCCCTTAGGATAATATTTCACAGTACGCGAATGGTTTTGAGAAACCCCTTTGACCAGGTCTACAATGTTAGTACCAGGAACCCTTGTACCCTTGTATAAAATGGTTCTGTAATTACCCCACCCCAAAATGTCTTGGTGCTGTTTTATTTTGTTCAACAAAAGAGAAGCATTTTTCTTGTAGCGCATGCTCGCCCCCTCTAATATCTCCTGCGTTGTTGGATCCGGAGGCGAGAGCTGTGGTGCAGGATCTGGTACAACAGGATTTTGTTTAAATGCTTCTGGAGATTGAATAAGCTTCAGAACGTCCTTCTCAGAGTCATTTTGTCTGGTCAGCCTTAGAAATCTCTGTAGCACTGAGTTGTACAGTTTTATCTTGTCATCCTCACTTAGATCCGCTCTCTGAAGAAAGGGGCACCCCATAAGTGACGCGCCTGGGGGTCGATCTCTGCCCTCCAGTCAACACAAACTGCGACCGATCCGACAGGTAGGAGGAGAACCACCGTAAAACGGTGCCCCCCACTCCCAACCCCCCAAGTCGTCGCAGTAGGATACCATGGTCGATGGTATCGAAAGCCGCCGAGAGGTCTAATAGGACCAGGACAGAGGAACAGCCCCTGTCCCAGGCCCGCCAGAGATCATCGACCAACGCGACCAGTGCCGTCTCCGTGCTGTACCCGGGCCTGAAACCCGACTGAAACGGATCCAGGTAGACAGCTTCATCCAGGTACTGGGGAAGCTGACGTGCTACCACACTCTCGACAACCTTCGCTACAAAGCGAAGGTTGGAGACCGGACGATAGTTGGCTAAAGAAGCTGGGTCCAGGGAAGGCTTCTTGAGGATGGGCCTCACCACCGCCTCCTTCAAGGTGGTGGGAAAGAACCCCTCTCTCAATGAAGCTTTACTTTTACTTTTTACTTTACTTTTATTTAGATTTTTATATCGCCCCCTCTCCCCAAAGGGACTCGGGGCGGTGTACAGTCAAATAAAAACACATCAATAAATAGAAAATACAAACACAAAGAGGAGGCAATAAGAAACTGTACATATCTGAAGTAAAGTAGTTAAAAGCAATATTTAAATAACCCTAAAAATACCCAATTAAAATATCTGCCAGGAGGTAGAATAAAACTATAAATGGGCCAGTCTGGCTAAACGGAACAGGTGAGTCTTCAGTTTTTGTTGAAAGGAGCGGAAGTCGGTGGTGGTTCTGATATCGGGGGGGAGGTCATTCCAGAGGGTTGGGCCCATCACAGAGAAGGCTCTACTCCTAGGTGCCGCCCGTTGGCATTGCTTAGTGTACGGCACCCGGAGGAGTCCTTCCCTGTGAGAGCGAATCGGTCGCAGGGAAGTGTGTGGTAGGATGCGATCCCGCAAGTACCTAGGTCCTGAGCCGTGGAGCGCTTTAAAGATAGTAATTAACACCTTGAAACGCACCCGAAAGACCACAGGCAGCCAGTGCAGCTCGCGCAGGAGCGGTGTTACGTGGGAGTACCTAATCGCCTGGAGCCAGCCTCGTGTCACCTCCCGGGAAGCCGAAACTAACCAAGAGGGACACGGGTCCAGCACACAAGTGGCAGCACTGAGTCTCCCCAAAATCCTGTCCATGCCTTCGGGGGTCACAGGGTCAAACCCATCCCAGATAGTCTCCTCAAGAATCATCCCCGTCGGCTCGCCCGAATCTGCCCAGTCAGAGTCCAAGCCTGTCCGGATCTGAGTGATTTTATCCTGCAGATACTGAACAAATTCTTCAGCCCTACCCTGCAAGGGGTCTTCCCCAGTTCCTTGGTTACGTAAGGAGCGGGTCACCCTAAACAGGGCGGCTGGGCGGTTATCTGCGGACGCGATAAGAGCGGAAAAATATTGCCGTTTTGCCGCTTCTATCGCCACTAAGTAGGATTTAATATAAATTCTTACTAGTGTTCGATCAGATTCGGACCGGCTGGCCCTCCAGCCACTCTCTAGGCGTTTTTTCCGGCGTTTCATCTCCCGGAGCTCCCCGGTAAACCAGGGAGCCATCCGGGATCGACACCGGGTCAGAGGCCGCAAAGGCACAACACGATCCAAAGCCCCAGCTGCAGCTCTATCCCAGGCTCCCACTAGGGCTTCGGTCGAGTTGTGAGCAAGGGATTCAGGAAAAGTCCCAAGCTCCATCAGGAACCTTTCGGGGTCCATCAGGTGCCTGGGGCGGAACCATCTAGTCGGTTCCCCCTCCCTGCGGCGAGGGGTAGTGGTATGGAAGTCAAGCCTGATGAGGAAATGATCAGACCATGACAAGGGTTGAATAGAAATATCCCCTAAATCTAGATCATTCATCCACTGCCCAGAGACAAAAATCAGGTTGAGCGTGTGTCCCCCATTATGGGTGGGGTCTTGAATTAACTGAGTTAGGTCCATAGCTGTCAGGGAAGCCATGAACTCCCGAGCTGACTCGGATGTCTCGCCAATGGAGGGCAGATTGAAATCCCCCAGGACCATGAGCCTGGGGAAATCAACCGCCAATCCAGCTAATACATCTAGCAGCTCCGGCAGGGCCGATGAAACATAGGAGGGAGACAGGTATGTAACAAAAAGGCCCACCTGAGCTCCAAGGCCCCACTTCACAAAGAGGGACTCACACCCGCCTATCTGAGGCACAGTGACCTCATGAGGTCTGAGACTTTCCCTAATAACCACCGCTACCCCCCCGCCCCTGCCCTGGGCTCTCGGCTGGTGAAACGCCCGGAAGCCTGGTGGGCATAGTTCGCTAAGGGGCACCCACCCCTCATGGCCCAACCAGGTCTCCGTAATGCACGCCAGGTCCGCTCTACCCTCCTGTATGAGGTCGTAAATAAGGGGAGCGTTATGTACCACAGACCTGGCGTTAAGCGACACCAGCTGGAGACCAGGGTCCTGTAATCCCGGGCACCCGGGGGTGCAAGAAGGGCGATGAGGGTCGGAACGCGTGATTGCTCTTAAACAGCAAACCCGCGTCCTCCGAACATCATTTGGCCCTCGGCCCCCACCATATCTGCCTCTCCCACAAACAGTAGAGATGGTGAACTCCCCAATGGAATGGCTTAATGTCTCCCCCGGAATCCCAGCCCTTCCTAGCCCTCCCATTAGTTAGCGCTGGCCTGTGCCCTGGCAGACTCCCCCCCAAGCCTGTCTGAGCCATCCGAATCAACCCCCCCCTCACCTTAAAATTTGGTTAAAAGCCCCTGTAAAAAACCCTTAAGAAGTCTCTTCTTTGCATGCCACCTCTCGGGATCCCAAGATCCGTCATTAAGGAAGCGTCTTGATAGGTTAGAAGGCCATCCCCGGGAAAGGGGGAGTTCCCGGAGGGAATAAAGTTCTGTCGGAGTATAGCATAGAGGAGAGTGTGGCATCAACCAAACGGGATGACATCATGGGGAGATGGAATGAGGAGATGACATGTCCACAGGGGGGCAGCTGGCAGTGTTCAAGGGGGTAGCAGGAAGCTTATGTCCATCATAAGAATTGTCGATGTTGCGGACAATATGTAAGGGTAACGGCCAGCTGTCCAAAATCGCAGCAGATGCTAGCTTGCGAGGTGGTAAAGCGGCCAGTGATGGCGGCAATGAGGACAGCGGCGGCATCGGCGGCTGCTCCAACTCCGACTCCAACAGCTAAGCTCCGCCCACGCCAGCCGCACTCACATCCATCGCCAGGGCCGCACTCCGTTGACCCAGTCCATAATATCACAGGAGGGGGGCCAAATGGCCAAATGGCACAGAACGGTAGCCCAGGCAATGGCAGTAATACCAGGGGGGGCACAATGAAGCACCCCCCCTCCAGCCACGCCCACGCCAGCTCCCGAAGCCATCTTCAGCTGGCGTTAGTATCCATGCCAGCTGCCTCAGCCACTCCCCGCTGATCTAAGTTATCATGTTCACAAGCAAGGAGGAGAGGGGGGGGCAACCGGAATAACACCACAGCGTGGGGAGTGGCAGCTATAAAGACCCCAGGCCGGTCGTCCCTCCGGTCGTCCCGCCGCAGCTGCTGACCACACCCACGCCGGCAGCCGACCGACGTTCTCCATTCTCCTTTCACCGCCCCATTTCACTCACGATGTTCCGGCTATAAGGCAGGACATCGCAGCTCAAGGGTATCCCCTGAGGTCCCAGGAAGTTCTCATAGCTGGACCTGGAACCAACGATGAAATAGGGTACCCCTGCAACCCCCAAGAAGGACAATCATCTCCCCGAAGCTCTCCTCAAACGCGACAGGGCACCATCTTGGGCATGCGTAGTGGAAGAAGTGATTTCTGGATGGCCTATTGCAGTGATGGTGAAACCTTTTCCCCTCGGGTGCCAAAAGCGTGTGTGTCCTATCACGCATGTGTGCGTGTCCATACCCATAATTCAATCCCCCCCTCCATGCAACCTCCAGGCACGTGGGTGCATGACCCCACACCCCGTGCGCCCTGTTTGGGGCCTAGCAAGCCTCATTTCTTTGGGGCCTAGCAAGCCTCCAGAGGCCAGAAACAGCCTGTTTTCCAACTTCCGGTAGGCCCATTTTTCGCCCTCCCTAGGCTCCAGAGGCTTTCTTGGAGCCTCGGGAAGGCAAAAATGGCCTCCCCTGCCCACCTGGAGGCCCTCTGGAGGCTGAAACGCTCTCCCAGAACCTCCGCATGAGCCCTGTACTTACCTGGCATCACATGGAGACTCCTGGGAAGGGAAGGGCAGCGTGGGTGGGCCAGCCGAAAATCAGCTGGCCAGTGCGCACATGTGTGCTGGAGCGAGCTAGGGCAACACTGGTGTGCCTGAAGATATGGCTCTGTGTGCCACCTGTGGCATGAATGCCATAGGTTCGCCATCGTGGGCCTATCGGATACACCTTGTTCTTGTTCACAAAGGGATATAAACTTGTAAAATCATAATATAACATTTGTTCCTCCACCTTTGGTTTACTGTATAGTACAAACACATGGCATTTGTTCTACCTACCCCCCAAAAAAGCATCTCTGGGATTCAGGGGAGTTGGGAGTTTACTATCTGTTAGAAATCGTTTCAAACCCTAATCACTCTTCAACATATCATTCCATTCATGTTCCCAGATGCTGCGTACTACAAAGCCTAAACCTGTGATGGCGAATCTATGGCATGTGTGCCACAGGTTGCATGCGGAGCCATTTCTTAGGGCACGCGAGGCGTTGCCCTGTCACCTCCAGCACATATGTGCGTGCTGGCCAGCTAATTTCTGTCTTCATTTTCAGCCGTTTCCCGCCCTCCAGAGGCTGAAGCCTCCCGAGGGCGAAAAACAACCCAACATGCAAACCGGGAGTTTGGGAATAGACTTACGGTTTGCGTGTTGGGCGGTTTTTTGCCCTCCTGAGGCTTCAGGGAAGCCTCTTGAAGCCTCCAGAGAGTGAAAGACAACCCAATGCACAAACTGGAAGTTCGGGAACGGAGGGGGTTGGCAAGCTCGTGCTTTTGGCACCCGAGGCAAAAAAGGTTCGCCACCACTGGCCTAAATCATGCAGGTAATCTTCTCTCGTCCTAGTGCAACATGCCATAGGTCGAATCAAGCAGACTGTTGAAGTCCTGGGCTTTGTAGCATATAGGGCAACCATGAAAAAAACAGCCATAAAATTCAAATGCTGTGAGGACCCCGTTTCTGACACCAAAACCATCCAAAAAGTAAATACCTACAATACTTGCATTTCACCGCCTTGCAGAGCATGTTTGATGTTGATCCCCTCTGTATGTTCTATATATGATAGTGGCCAAAATTGTTGAAAACTTGTGAAAAGTGTACAGTATTTTTGAGGTTTGATGGCTAATAACACCACTTTTTTTTGTAGTAGTACCATAAAATTATATGTCCAAGTAACATGGGTTGTAGCCCAGTTTAGTCTTTTCAACCTTTGTTTGAGAGAGAAAAGTGGCTTTTTTCATGGAATTGTAGATTTTAGGCCAAATTCCTGCAGTCTGCGCCGAACAGTCCTTGCACTCAACTTCACATTGCATTGCACCAGTTCACCTTGTATACACCCAGATGATTTTCTTCTGTTATGTAGGCACTTCTATTTTCTTCTGTCATGTAGGCACTTCTAATTCTTCTATCATCACTTGCAGTTGTGCACCAGTGTGGTTTTGTAGTGACTGAGTCTCCTTATACCACTTCAAAAACTTAGAAATGCCACCTTTGGTTACGTTTCCACCAATTTTTCTTCTAATTTCTTTATAACTGTAGCCTTGTTCACTTAATAATACTATTTTACATCGCTTTCTGGGCGACAAGTCAACTCTTTGCACCATTACTTTAATTTTATTACATTTTACAAGGTCACTAAATAAAAGAACACAAAAAAACCCAACCAACTTGATAGCAATCACATAACACACTGACAAATGTCCTCCTCTCAGCTTCAATACATGATATCAATAACTGAATCCTACTGTGATCTGACTGGCTCATTGCCAAAACAAGATGACACCTAAACACTCATGCTCATTGGCTACAATCAGATGAAGGAAAGCTACCTGATATCATCCTAAGCAAGTTGTGCTTCCTTTTTCTGGTTATTTGGCTATAACTTTTCATAGAATACAGATAATTGAACAAACCTTGTTGCATTACATTCTTGATTAAATTATCTTTCCATTGATACATAATCAATACTCAAAAAAAAGTGGTGTTATTAGCCACCAAACCTCAAAAATACACTTTTCCCAAAAGGCTTCCACAATTTTGGCCACTACTGTACATCAACCACTGCATAGAGCAAGCAGAAAAGCTTTTCTTGCTCTTCTGGTAATTGTCTGGAGGGGCTAGTGCGATGGTATCCTTCTTCAAAAACATGAACCTATACTGTGCCATACAAATAGATGCTAATGTTACATACTGGAAAGGGTCAATGCAGCAAGTTTCGCTCTCTTCAAGAATCTCTCCATCCTTCCCTGTGAAAAAATCTCTACTTGTCATTTCCATCACTTGTTCCCTAAGCCTATTACAGGCCTTTCTCAGTATCTTAACATCTTGTTTGCAGTAGTAAGCAAGATCTTTTGAGGTTAAACTCTGTACCTTTATTAGCAGCATGCCATTTCTCAAATTCCTCTCTCTCACCGCGCATCATGGTTTCAGGACTATAATACTTGGCATCCGGCAACGATCCAACATAATCTTGGTTCTCTGCAGTGTTGAACAAATGAGGAAAATAACCCTTGGATCCTTGAAAGCCCATAGCTTTGGGCAGTTTACTCAATTTCATGGGTAAAAAAGAAAGGCTGTCGATAAAACGTATGTGAAAAAGAGGCAGGGTTATGCATAACAGTTTACTCTTAACAGTTAAGAATTGTACCTTCACCTTTTCACGAATCAGCTGCCTGAGGATTAGGTAACCGTCATAACTCTTGGAGTTGTGAGCGATGAATCTGGAACCTTTAAACTTAGGCTGTACAAACGTTTTCACAAATTCCTCCAGACACTTATCACCATACCATTCCTATTTCCTAACATCACCGTCATCCAGCATGTCCATGGCATAGACATACTGTAGTTTGGTATGTGTCCACCTGTATCTTGACAACATTCAAAATCATACACAATGTACCTGTAACCAATATTTGGCTTAAAAATCCTATTCAGAAAACATAAGTGATCTGTCAGGCTTATCTACTTTGGTATCACACTGTCCACACTTCACCTTCTTACATTCGTCATGTGGGGCAGGCACATAGACACCACACCTGGAACAAAATACATTATCCTTGCAAATAATTTTTCCTTCCAACGCCAACCGTTCATGCTTTTCAAGACATGGCTTAGACCGGCAAAGCAATTTGCTCGTATGGCATCTCAACCTCTACCATGATTGAAGATTCTCCAGGTACACATCTGGTGCTTCTGTTGTACTTAGCGTGTCAGAATCTTCCAAGGGTTCCCATTCCTCTGCTGATTGGGTTTCTGACATATCATCCTCTTCACTGGTAATGTCACTGTTTGTGGCCGTATTATACTGGGGATTATCCGACAATCCTCGCTGTCATCTGTAGATTCTTCCTCTCTCAAGGTGCTTCTTTAAAAAAACCATACTCTTGTCATGTTTATATCTAGGATCCGTTTCTGGTTAAATATAAAAATATATACCATTACTAAAGCTAACAGCAACTCTTCCCCCCTTTATTATATAAAATTATCATCAATAGATGTAGTAAAAAGTCAATTTAGTTTCATTTACCTAAGCATCCCTCTGCAGACTCTTCATTGGTTCATATGTTTGTTATTAAGGAGGACATCTTGTTATGGCTATATCCCAGAACAGAGGTTGGAAATATATATTAATTCATTACCTATCATGGTGATAACAGGATTATCCTGATTTACACATTTGAATATATAAACGGTCTTTACTTACACATGCCTGTTCTTTGGACCCGTGATAAAGAGCATCTCTTAGCCATTACCCAACCCTTCCGGCAACATACATCAAGGTCAGCAGCATCTTCACGCTGTACAGCATCCTTTACATTACAGCATGATAGACGACATCCAAACAAAATAGGCCTGAAGTACTGTAACTCATTGACAAACATAGTACAACACATTTTATGGCAATCTTTCAAAAGGGATCTTGATTCGGGGCCATGATGTAGAAGGGTCTACACCAGTGGTTCCCAAAGTGGGAAGTACCGCCCTCTAGGGGCGGTGGGATGGCTTAGGGGGGCGCTGTGGGCCAAGCCTGAGGGAGAGTGACAGAGAAGGGGATAGGATACGGGAGGATTCTGTGGGGCAAGCCTGAGGGAGAGAAGGGGAGAGGAGAGGCTGATCGTAATGTCATAGGAAAATTCCAATAGGAAACAAAGGCAACAACACAAGCAATAATTCTTACTTTAAGATCAGATCAATACACTTGTATCAATAAGCCATTGCAATGGGCCAATGACAAATAGCAAGTCCTACAAGAACTGCTATAAATCATAGGGCTCCGAGCTGATCTTGAACCCTATCCTTTATACCAGTGGTTCCCAAAGTGGGCAGTACCGCTGCTTGGGGGCGGTGGGACGGCTTAGAGGGGCGCTAAGAGGCAAGTGGTGGTGGCAGAGGGCGCTAAGAGGCAAGGGGGGCAGCAGAGGAGTGCTGGAGGTGGCCCCCTCTAGTGAGCCATTAAGAACCAGTTCGCTCACTCACCCCCGCCCATCCGGAAGTTGCTCGATCGCTCACTTCCCCTGCCCGTCTGCACTATGCTAGCCCTGCCCACCACTCACTGATTGGCTGGCTCACCAATCACCCTGGCCGCCTTTAAGAGCCCTATCTAAACCCAGTTACCTATTTTTCTGCTTGGCTTTCTATAGATATGGCTCTTAGAGGCAGGTGGGGTGATTGGTGAGCCAGCCAATCAGTGAGCGGTGGGCAGGGCTAGCATAGTGTGGACAGTCGGGGGGAGCAAGCGATCAAAGGGAGGCCCCTTCACCTTCCTTTGCTCCCACTTTGATTTGATGAGGTCGCCGCAGCTGCTGGGCGCGGACAGACAGAGGTAGCCAGAGGGTGGGGCAGCCCGGGCGGGCGGGCAAGTGGGCAAGCGAGCTGCCTGATCCTCCATCACTTGCCCGCTCGGGCCGCTCTGTCCGTGCCCGGCAGCTGCAGCGACCTCATCAAGACAAAGTGGGAGCGAAGGGAGGCGAAGGGGCCTTGATGCCCTGCCTGATCCTCCTTCGCTCGCTTGCTATTTTGCCTTGGCAGAAGCCCTTTGCTGGCGGCCAGACCTCCCCTCCCCAGGGCGAGGGGCGGTAGTTTGCATGGTGCGGCCAGCACCTAGGAGGTAAGCTCCCACCACCGTCTCCACCCCTGCGCCCGTGTTTGCAGGCGGCCAGACCTCCCCTCCCCAGGGCGAGGGGCGGTAGTTTGCATGGTGCGGCCAGCACCTAGGAGGTAAGCTCCCACCACCGTCTCCACCCCTGCGCCCGTGTTTGCAGGCGGCCATGCAGCCCTGCGCTATAAGCAATCCAGGGATCCTTGCAAGACTGCTGAATCCTAAAGGAGATGCGAATGGGACCAAAATTTGAAAAACAGGTGAAATTCTTTCTGGAGACCAGAAGCGTGCTCGCGCACACGCACACACACAGCAAAAGTGTCTGGTTTTGAATATAATCCTCCCTAGTGCTTGGGGAAAAAAATAGAGGAACATTTGGATATACATTTTGAATTAACTTGCGAAGAAAATTGCTAAAATCACTTTTAGCTGTGTTCTGCATTAAGGATTCATGCAGTAGCATTTCTTGTTGAATTAGCAGAGTAATATTTACAACAGCCAGCTAAGATAGTTTTATCTGTCTTATAATGTGCGTGGGTAGAGGACTTAGGCATAAGTCAATGTTTGCCTGTGATTATATAATACATTCACAGCTTATACATTTGAATTAGATGTTTTTCAATTCATGTTTAACCTATACTTGATATACTTGTATTCAATACACAAGGTGTTAATTACGTCAATGGAAGAGATAGGAAACTGCATTAGTGATATATATGTCAATGCGTTGATTTGTACTAAAAATGTTTAGCTTAAAGAAGTTATAAGGAATCACAAATATGAGTGTGGAAAATGTAATGTAGTTGTGGATGACCCTTTGCATGAGTTGTATTGGGAAAAATAAAATTATTATTATTATTATTATTATTATTATTATTATTATTATTAATAATAATAATAATAATAATAATAATAATAATAATAATAATAATAATAATAATAATAATAATAATAATAATAATAATAATTTGTGCAAAAATTATAATATTAAAACAACAACAAACTGGTGGGAACATAGGCCTGAAAAAGTCCCTGAAGGTCAGATGGTCAAGATCCTGTGGAATTTTCGTATACAAACAGACAAAATAATAATAATAATAATAATATATTTATTTCTTAGCCGCACCCTCTCCCGAAGGACTCGGGGCGGCGTACAATGAAACATATGAAATAAATATGTGGACAAAACAAACATATAACAGAGACATATACTGAGACACACACAAGGAGGAGGTCGGCTGATCAATAAAAACAACATGGCGCATAACATGCCAAACATCACACTGGTTGAGAAAAATAAGGTTACAATCATAGACATCGCAATACCAGGTGATAGCAGGGTCGACGAGAAGGAACATGAAAAAATCGCGAAATACCAGGACCTAAAAATTGAAATTCAACGATTATGGAACAAACCAGCAGTGGCAATTCAAGTGCTAATCGGCACACTGGGTGCTATTCCAAAAGCACTGGAATTACATTTAAAACTTGACAAAATCACCATCAGTCAAATGCAAAAAGCTGCACTGCTTGGATCCGCACGTATATTGCGAAAATACGTTACGACGTCCTAGGCCCCTGGGTGGGGCCCGACTAGTAATCATTGCCAAATCCGGCGAAACAACTGGCCGCTGTGATACAATTGTGTAGTAGTAGTAGTAGTAGTAGTAGTAGTAGTAGTAGTAGTAATAATAATAATAATAATAATACTCCGCCATTGCCGGTCCCAAGCCCGGATGAGAAAGGAGGAGGGTTGGGGTCAGGTTGGCAACCTGGCCCCATAAAAAAACTCGCCAACCCATACAACATGGTGAAAGAAACGAATAAAAATTCTATACCGCATCGGTCGTCGCGTGGGTTAACAAGGGCCGCAGCGGATGTTGAGGTCCCTGGGCATCCGTCGACAAGTGGGCTACAAGTGGACCAGCCAACAAAACGACAGAAATATAGTCAGATGAAAATCGTGCCATAATGGCCTGTTATTACAACTCAGAGCCCAAAAAAAGAGGCCATTTAAAGCGAATGTATGATTTATGGAAACAACAATATCCAGATTCAAATGTTAGTGAACAACGACTAGCAGATCAAAGGCGATTTATTATACGGAATAAAATGTTTAGCGAAGTTGAACTTGAGGAAATTCAGGCAAATTGGAAAAAAAAAAACATCACAAGAGGAAATAACTGATACTCAAGACACAACTAAAGAAATCATAGTAGAACTCCGAGAGGAAGCTGCCGGAGAGGAAATAACAACACTACCACCAGAACTAGTTACCATTGAACCAACTGATGAACCAACTCAAAAACAAAATGAACTGAAGGACAAGATCATGGAGCATTTTCTGGCTAGGGAGGAAAGACAACGTTTACCATCATTAAAAACTGTCCCTAAGAAAATTTTGGGTCCTATCATGAAAATGGTTAATGCAGTGCTTTCAACAATTGAATCGGGATCCATCTTGGAAATGAATCAGTTAATGTACAGTGCAGCTGTAATAGTCACTAATGAACTAGGCATTAAAATCAAAGCACCTAATCACACAATGGAAAAAGCATCAAAGCCAAAGTGGAAAATCTGATTAGAACAAAAAGTCAAAAAATTAAGGGCAGATGCTAGCAACTTAAAGAACATGCATGAGCAACGGCTTAAAAACAGCAAAATCATAGATCAGCTAATCAGAAGATATAGATTGGATACAAGAAACATCAATGAAGCTGTAGAGATTGTAAAACAGCAGATAACAGCAACAGCTAGAAAAATTGAGAGATATGAGGCACGAATCATTCAATATAAACAAAATCAACAATTTTGATCAGACCAATGGGGTTTTTATCAAAGTCTTAATGTGAATGGTGACACCAAAAGTGAAAAACCAGAAAAGCAGGACACAGCTGAATTCTGGAAGGAATTGTGGGAAAATTTAAAGGACTACAATAAGGAAGCAAAGTGGATACATGACTTTGAGGAAAGCATTGGTAATAAACAAATGCAAGTATTAGAAATAACAACTGAGATGGTCAAAAATCGAGTAAAAAAAGTAAAGAATTGGACATCACCTGGAAATGACCAATTACATGGTTTCTGGCTCAAACATCTGACCCGTTTACATGCAATATTGGCCAGGCAACTGAATGAAATTTTACAAAATGGTCAAATTGATGAATGGTTGACAACTGGAAAAACATACTTGATTCAGAAAGATGCAACTAAAGGAACAATACCTGAAAACTACAGACCAATAGAATGCTTGCCAACAACCTTTAAATTACTCACAGGCATTATTGCAGATAACATTATGGATTATTTGGAAACAAACAACATCTTGCCAGTAGAGCAAAAAGGCAACAAAAGGAGTAGGAGCACAAAAGATCAGCTCCTAATTGATAAAATGATATTAGAAAATGTAAGAAAAGAAAAACGAACTTGAATATGGTCTGGATTGATTACAAAAAGGCATTCGACTCATTGCCACATAGTTGGATCATAAAATGCTTAGAAACAACTGGCATTAGTAAAAATATTACTGAATATTCACTGAAAAGGCGATGAAACAATGGAGAACTGAGTTGGCAGTAGGGAATGAGAACTACGGAATGGTTAATATCAACCGAGGAATTTTCCAGGGTGATTCACTTTCACCTCTTCTCTTCATCATCGCGATGATCCCACTATCAGTAATCTTAAAAAAAATGAAATTAGGCTACCAAACAGCCAAAGAAGCTGAAAAAATTTCACATTTATTATATATGGATGATTTGAAACTCTATGGAAAGTCAGAAATAGAAATCCAATCACTGACAAACACAGTCCGAGTATTCAGCACCGATATTTCAATGCAGTTTGGCATGGAAAAATGCGCCACTGTATCCATAAAAAGGGGCAAAATCACTACATGTGAGGGAATTGAAATGCCCAATGGCCAACTAATAAAATGCAACGAAAATGAAGCCTACAAATACTTAGGTATTTTGCAGTTGGATAACATTAAACATGGAGAAGTAAAAACTATTGTCAGGAGAGAGTAAACCAACAGAGTTAGGAAAATTTTGAAATCTAAATTAAATGGTGGAAATACAATCAAGGCCACAAATACCTGGGCAATACCAGTTATAAGATACACAGCTGGTATAGTTAACTGGACACAAGCTGATTTGGACATTTTGGACCGAAAACCAGGAAACTAATAACAATGCACTACAGTTTACATCCACGCGGTGACACTGATAGACTATACCTGCCCCGAAAATCAGGTGGCAGAGGATTATTACAAGTGAAGCAAATAGTTGAAGAAGAAAAACATGCACTGGCTGATTATTTAAAAGAAAGTCAAGAACATCTATTAATCAAAGGAAATGTAATAAATGTAATAAATATAAAGAACAAAAATCTACTGAAGGCCCAACAGACGAAACAAGAATACAGAAAAGATGTGATAAAATCAAGAATGGAGAGTTGGCAGAACAAAGCATTACATGGTCAATTTCTGGAAAAAATAAAAGATAAAGTGGACAGTGAAAAAACTTGGTTATGGTTAACAACAGGTACATTAAAGAAAGAAACAGAGTCACTAATCTTGGCTGCGCAAGAACAAGCTATCCGAACAAATGCCATTAAGGCCAAAATCGAAAAATCCTCTGATGATGCCAAATGCAGACTCTGCAAAGAAGTTGATGAAACTGTTGACCACATACTCAGCTGCTGTAAAAAAAATCACGCAGACTGATTATAAATTGCGGCACAATTCAGTAGCACAAATGATCCACTGGAATTTGTGCAAAAATTATAATATTAAAACAACAACAGACTGGTGGGAACATAAGCCTGAAAAAGTCACCGAAAATCAGATGGTCAAGATCCTGTGGGATTTTCGTATACAAACAGACAAAATACTAGTGCATAACACACCAGACATCACACTGGTTGAGAAAAATAAGGTTACAATCATAGACATTGCAATACCAGGTGATAGCAGGGTCGAGGAGAAGGAACATGAAAAAGTCGCGAAATACCAGGACTTAAAAATTGAAATTCAACGATTATGGCACAAACCAGCAGTGATAATTCCAGTGATAATCGGCACACTGGGTGCTATTCCAAAAGCACTGGAATTACATTTAAAACAGATAAAACTTGACAAAATCACCATCAGTCAAATGCAAAAAGCTGCACTGCTTGGATCTGCACGCATATTACGAAAATATGTTACGACGTCCTAGGCCCCTGGGTAGGGCCTGACTAGTAATCAATGCCAAATCTGGCGAAACAACTGGCCGCTGTGATACAATCGTATAATAATAATAATAATAATAATAATAATAATAATAATAATAATAATAATAATAATAATAATAATAATAATAATAATAATATGATTCCCCAAAGAGGAAAAAGGCTACATTTTGCTATAGTTATTCTTTGCTTCCAAACTGTTGAGGAAGGGGATTGGACTCCATTGTCTATATTTCCCTTTCCATCCCCATGGTTCTTTAGTGAAAATTATAACCCAAGAACATATAGATCTGTTAAAATATTCCCATTCTCACTTTCCATATTGGGAATCCCTAGGTACCATGCAATAATCTCATCAAATAATTCAAGCAAATGTTGGTGACATTGAGCTGAAGCCAAAGTTCAAGAAATCGTACCAAGAGTTTTGGTTACAGAAAGAAATTTCTGATCGCTATCCTGCACTATGGACAGTGGTTAAGAAGCTCCTTGTTGCATTTCCAACATCATATTTGGTGGAACGTGGCTTCAGTGTGGTCATCCAACTTCTCTCCAAGCAAAGAAATCGACTCCAGATTACTGAATGTGGTGATTTAAGACTCCTGCTAAGTGACTTAAAACCAGACATTGGGAAACTGGTATCACTTCATCAAGCCCATCCATTCATTAAGAATTTACTGAACAGTGAAGTAGCTACTAAATTTTACTGAGTTTACTAAGTTACTAGTTACTAAGGTTCTTGATAAATGACTATCAGACTTTGAAAACCTGGTATCACTGGATGATGTTCAACAATTTTGTTGAATTAACATTAACTAAAAAGGTTTTTAAATTGGATTTTGAATAAGTGTGCAATTGTTGCAGTTTTGAATTTTACTGTTACTATCTTCCTTCCATCCTGCAAACTGCCCAGTCACATGACTCCCCTAGCCACGCCCACCAAGCCACGGCCACAGAATTCCACCACTTGGTGGGGGGCACTGAGGATCAGTTTGTAGCACGAAGGGACTGAAAAAGTTTGGGAACCACTGGTCTACACACTCATTCGAATAAAATCCACATTTTTAGTATTAATTTTTCTCTTAATTGTATTGTTCCTGCCTTTGAAAGCTACCCTTTACCCTCCCTTTTCAGAAAAATAAATAACACACACAAAAAGGGGATTTTCTTTGCAAATATAGTATTTTATTTTTTACATCTCTGTAAAGTAAAATCATCACAGAACAAAGAGGAGGCATTGTTCAGATTCCTTGCATTACAACTGCAAATAGGGACCAAGGTAGATTGCTTTACAATACAATACAATAGCAGAGTTGGAAGGGACCTTGGAGGTCTTCTAGTCCAACCCCCTGCCTAGGCAGGGAACCCTATACCATTTCAGACAAATGGCTATCCAACATCTTCTTAAAGACTTCCAGTGTTGGGGCATTCACAACTTCTGGAGGCAAGCTGTTCCACTGATTAATTGTTCTAACTGTCAGGAAGTTTCTCCTCAGTTCTAAGTTGCTTCTCTCCTTGATTAGTTTCCACCCATTGCTTCTTGTTCTACCCTCAAGTGCCTTGGAGAATAGTTTGACTCCCTCTTCTTTGTGGCAACCCCTGAGATATTGGAACACTGCTATCATGTCTCCCCTAGTCCTTCTTTCTATTAAACTAGACATACCCAGTTCCTGCAACCGTTCTTTATATGTTTTAGTCTCCAGTCCCCTAATCATCTTTGTTGCTCTTCTCTGCACTCTTTCTAGAGTCTCCACATCTTTTCTACATCATGGTGACCAAAACTGAATGTAGTATTCCAAGTGTGGCCTTACCAAGGCATTATAAAGTGGTATTAACACTTCACGTGATCTTGATTCTATCCCTCTGTTGATGCAGCCTAGAACTGTGTTGGCTTTTTTGGCAGCTGCTGCACACTGCTGGCTCATATTTAAATGGTTGTCCACTAGGACTCCAAGATCCCTTTCACAGTTACTACTGTTGAGCAGGGTACCACCTATACTATATCTGTGCATTTTGTTTTTGTTGCCTAAATGTAGAACCTTACTCTTTTCACCATTGAATTTCATTTTATTAGATAGTGCCCAATGTTCAAGTTTGTCAAGATCCTTCTGTATCTTTAGCCTATGTTCTGGAGTGTTGACTATTCCTGCCAGCTTGGTGTCATCTGCAAATTTGATGAGTTCCCCATTTATTCCCTCATCCAAATCATTGATGGAGACGTTGAAGAGTATTGGGCCTAAAACAGAGCCTGGTGATGATGCTGTACAACCCACTTTCTTCTACTTTATCTAGTAGTAGTTTTTAATTATTTAAATTGGTTTTGGGTTTTATACACAGGCGGTATGTGTGCGTTGTGTTGTTTGATGTCTTATGTTATGTTTTGCTGTCTTGAACATGAACGGTCTGTACACCGCCCCGAGTCCCTACGGGGAGAGGGGGCGGTCTATAAATTTAATAAACCTTAAACCTTAAACCTTAGTAGGTTATTGTCTACCTTATCAAATGCCTTACTGAAGTCCAAGTAAACTATATTGATGGCATTCCTCTGGTCCACTAATTTTGTCACTTTGTCAAAGAATGCAATAAGATTAGTCTGGCATGATCTGTTTTTGACAAACCCATGTTGGCTTTTGGCTATTACTTTGTTTGCTTCTAGATGTTCCCTAATTCGTTGCTTGATTATCTTTTCCAGAATCTTTCCTGGTATTGAGGTGAGGCTGATAGGTCTGTAGTTTCCTGGATCTGTTTTTTTCCCCTTTTTTGAAGATGGGAACCACATCAGCTCTTTTCCAGTCCTCTGGCAGTTCCCTGGTGCTACAGGATCTCTAAAAGATATAGTTCAGTGGTTCTGAGATCTCGTCTGCCAGTTCCTTCAGAACCCTGGGGTGTAATCCATCCGGTCCTGGTGATTTGAACTCGTCTAGGGTAGACAGGTGCTCACTTACCATTTTCTTCCCTATTTCAACTTGTGTTCCTAATCTGATTTTTGTGGTGCTGTTTTTGATAGGTTGGACTGTTTTATCCCTTTGTGTAAAGACAGATGCAAAACATGAGTTAAATAGTTCTGCTTTCTCCCTGTTGCTTGTCACCTTCTTGCCACTTTCTCCTAGCAATGGGCCAATTGTTTCCTTAACTCTTTTCTTGTTTTTAACATGTTGGAAGAAGCTTTTTTGTTATTTTTTACTTTTGTGGCAAGCCTTTCTTCATTGTGAGTCTTACCTTTCCTCACTTCATCTTTACATGCTCGGGCTATTTGCTGATATTCTGCCTTAGTTATGTCCCCCCCCCCCCTTTCCACTTTTTGTACTTATCTTTTTTGTCTTTCAATTTGTCAGGGAGTTCTTTATGCAGCCATGCTGGTTTCTTTTGGGAGCTGTTATTTTTCTTCTTCATTGGTATTGTGCTAGACTGGGCTTTTGTAATCTCATTTTTCAAAATTTCCCAAGCTTCTTGAGTTGTTTTCCCCTTGAGGATTCTCATCCATGGAATTTTGCCCAAGCTCCCTCTAAGTTTATTGAAATTAGCTCTCTTAAAGTCCAAGACTCCAGTTTGGCTTTGTTCTACTACTTGTGTTTCGATAATGTTGAATTCCAATATTGCATGGTCACTTGCCCCCAGGGTTCCTGTGGCTTCAACACCTTCTATCATTTCCTCTCTGTTAGTGAGAATTAAGTCCAATATGGCTGATCCCCTTGTTCCCTTCTCTACGTTTTGGGAAACAAAGTTGTCTGCTAGGTTTGTTAGGAACCTATTGGATCTTCCACTTGGTGCAGTGTTTGTTTCCCAGTTGATGTCAGGGTTGTTAAAATCCCCCACTACTATTGTGGTGTGCTTCCTACATACCTTAGTTAGCTGACTAGCAAAAGGTTCATCTACTTCCTCTGCTTGGTTGGGTGGCCTGTAGTATAGACCTAGGGCAATGTCATTCCCCCCCCCCCCCACCTTTAATATTGACCCAAATGCATTCAAAATAGTTCTCACCATTGTTGTGCTCTATTTCTGTAGAGAGGTAATTATTTCTTATATATAGTGCAACTCCATCTCCTCTTTTATTTCGTCTATTTCTTTTAAATAATTTAAATCCTTCTAGCTGTATGTTCCATTTGTCGGTTTCATCCCACCAAGTTTCCGTAATGGCAACAATATTGTATCTGCCCACTTTTACTTGAATTTCTAATTCGTCCTGTTTATTCCGTTTGTTTTTTTTTTACTTTATTTCAAACTTTTATACCGCCCCCTCTCCCAAAAGGGACTCGGGGCGGTGTACAGTCAGATTAAAACACATAAATACATGGGAATAAATACAAACATAAATAAATACTAAATACTTAAAAGAGGAGGCTGTAAAAACCGTACCTAAAGTAAAGCAATTAAAACAATGTTTAAAATAACCCCTAAAAATACCCAATTAAAAATATCTGCCAGGAGGTAAGATAAGACTATGAATTCCTCATATTCTATGCATTGGTGTATAGACATTTGAGTCCATTTTGATTGACCCTGTGTTTACTGTCTACATAACTTGTGTTATGCCTGACTGCCCCTATTTTCTTGCCACTTGTATGATTCATGCACATGATATGGCACTCACTATTAAATGCTTGGTTTTGCTTGATATTGCTTTTTTACTTCCTGCTCTGTGTAAAAGTTGACATTTTTGTGGAACTGTCAGACTCATGCTGACAGCTACCAAGTCAGAAACGTTTCGTCATTCATTTTGATTCTACCAATGGGAAGATTTTCCCAAAGGGTGGTGACTAGTGGTTGGAAGGGGTGGGTGGTGAATGGCCGGAAGGGGTCAGCGGCAAGCGGGCGGGGGTGCGCGGGGCCAACCAGGGGTGATTTTTACCAGATCAGCGAACCACTTCAAATCGTCCCTACTGGTTCACCCGATCAATTCTGTCCTTTTGGGGTGTACTTCCAAGAGGCAGGATGCAAGCTTCGCACAGATTTTTTTACTGCCTTTCTGGGGGACATGTGATCTTTCCTTAAATCTTGATTTATGATTTCCTTAGGATATCTTGTGAGGTGAGACCAGCCGTGCTTGACAAACTTGGGAGGGCAGAGACCTGAACCTGGGTTCCCTATATAATTTGTTAATTTGTCTCTTTAGCTCAGCATTTTGTAGCCCAAATATGCCCACCCACTTTCTGGAGAGCTTAAATGACTTCTCTGCTAAAGGGTTTCACTTTATGAGCGAGAGTTGGCTGTTGATAGTTAGCATTGCATTTTAACTATTTTAATTCCTCAAGGTGCTCTGACACCCTGCCTGATTTGTAACTCAGGCTTGCAGGTATTTCTAATCTAATGACTGGTATTTAGGGCAGCGTTTTGCAAGCAAAGAAGCTTTTAGTATTTTTGTACAGGTAATCCTTGACTTACAACAGTTCATTTAGCGACCATTCAGTTACAATGGCACTGAAAAAAGTGACCGTTTTTCACACTTATGACCGTTGCAGCGTCCCCACGGTCACGAGAGGCCAGGCAAGGAGAAGCGCTTGTCAACGTGAGTGACATCAAGTTGGCCACACCCACCCAGTCACATGACCGCTCAGCCATGCCTACCCAGCTGGTCATTAGGGCAGAGAACGATTGTTAAATTATTTGAATCCCACCACTGGCTACTCGTTGAGTATGGTTTGTCAGCCAGTTACGAATCCATCTGGTGTTGATGCTATCCATCTCACTTTTCCCTAGCTTACCAAGAAGTAGGTTGTGGTCTACTTTGTCGAATGCCTTGCTGAAGTCTAAGTATATTATGTCCACAGTATTTTGCTGTTCTACTAATTTAGTCACTATATTGAAGAATGAAATAAGATTGGTTTGGCATGATCTGTTTTTATTGAACCCATGCTGACTGCTAGTTATTACTTTACTCGTTTCTAGATGTTGGCAGATCTGTTTTTTATTATCTTTTCCAGTATCTTCCCAGGTATTGATGTTAGGCTGATTGGACTGTAGGTTCCTGGGTTTGGGTTTTTTTCCTTTTTTGAAGATGGGAACCACATCAGCTCTTTTCCTGTCCTCTGGTAGTACTCTGGTGCTCCAGGATTTTTGAAAGACGTGGTACAGTGGTTCTGAGATGACATCTGCCAGCTCCTTTAGAACTCTGGGGTGTAATCCATCAGGTCCCAGTGATTTGTATTAATCAAGATCAGACAGGTGTTCTCAATCTTTCCCAAGTTCTCTCTGACTTTATTAAAATCAGCTCTTTTAAAATCTAAGAGTCTGGTATCATTATGTTCTATTGCTTGTGTTTGTGTTATGTTGAATTCTAGTATGACATGGTCACTCTCACCCAAGGTTCCTGTAGTTTCAACTCCCTCTATCACTTCTTCTCTGTTTGTAAGAATTAAGTTCAGCATGGCTGTCCCTCTAGTTCCCGCCTCTACCTTTTGGACAATAAAGTTGTTAGCTAGGTTGGTTGGGAACCTATTTGATTTCTCACTTGGTGCATAGTTAGTCTTCCAATTAATGTCAGGGTAATTGAAGTCCCCCACTACTATTGTAGTGTGCTTCCTATATATATTTGTTAGTTGGTTAGCAAAAAGGACATATATATTTTTCTGCTTGATTGGGTGGCCTATAGTATACATCAGTGATGGCGAACTTATGGCACGCGGGCCACAAGCGGCACGCGGAGCCATTTGTCAGGGCACGCGAGGCGCTGCCCTGTCAGCTGGCCAGCGCGCATGCGCGCGCTGGCCAGCTGAGTTCACCTTTTTAAAAGCTATTTTTTGCCTTCCCCAGGCTCCAGAGGCTTTATAGGAGCCTGGGGAGGGTGAAAAGAGCCTCCCCCACCCTCCCCCGGAGGTTTCAGGGACCGTCCGGAGGCTTCCCTGAAGCCTTCGGAACGCTTAAAACCACCCTCCGAGCAAACCGGAAGTGACTTCCGGGTTGCTCGGAGGGTCATTTTAAGCATTCCGAAGGCTTCAGGGAAGCCTCCGGATGGTCCCTGAAACCTCCGGAGGGCCTCCGGGGGGCGGGGGAGGCTCTTTTCGCCCTCCCCAGGCTCCTATAAAGCCTCTGGAGCCTGGGGAGGGTGAAAAAAGCATGTAAAAATGGGGGGGGCGCGCGTTGTGCGTGCATGCGCACTGGGGGGGTCGCGCGTTGCATTATGGGTGCGGCACACCCACACACGCCCCCTCTGCGCTCCCCCCACTTGTGGCACGCGAGCCAAAAAAGGTTCGCCATCGCTGGTATACACCTATGGCAATTTCATTCTTTTTTTCTTTTATATTGACTCATATGCATTCTAGGTGGTTTTCGTCTTTGCTTTCGTGCATTTCTGTAGCAATATAGTGACCCTTTACATACAGTGCAACTCCACCTCTTTTATGGGGTCTGGGTTTTTTTTTGAACAGTTTGCATCCTTCTATCAGTATGTTCCAGTCATGGGTTTTGTTAGGGATGTAACCCTAGGCTAGGCTTGGCAATGTATATAAGCTATGATTACTTTACTGTTACTTTAAATGCTTCAGAGATGTAATTGGTTTATTACCTCAAGCAGCCATAAGAGGGAGCCAGAATGGCTGTTAGCTCTCTGTTTTGTTAGAAGCTGATCGGTGTATACTGAGCTACATGAAAAAGAACTTATTTTTTCAGAGTTACATCAAATTTACATCATTCTGTCATCACTGGATGAGAGTTATGATGATTTTGTATCGTCCCTCGAGGTCCTAACCCGAAATGAACTAACATTGACTGACATAACTGCACGCCTGTTGGAAGAGTCCAGAAGAAGGTTGGAAAGATCCCATCAAATGAATATGGATAGCATTTCAGTCCTTACAAAGTCTCCTCAAGAAGCTGAGAGAAGCTGAGAATACTGTAGATGGTAAGGACTTGTGTACAGCAAGGATAGAAATTGTTCACCTGATACCCTGAAGGTTAAACAGTTTTATTGAAGTGGTTATCTACTACCCCTGAAAGCCACTGCTACAATAACATTGTTTGATCATATCCAAATCAGATATTTAAACGAGTTAAATATTTAGCAGGGAATCTGTAATCCTCTAAAAGGGGAAGCATACAATCTTCACCAAACTATAATACATTTGGTGAAGCCATCCTTGTAAATCTCCATAAATATAACCAATATGAATTTGCAATGATCTTCACTTTAGATTATATCATTTTAAAGGCATAAAAATGAATATCATTACTTCATTAGGATGAAGAAGAATGGATACTGGAGTATGTTTAGATGTGGTGTTTCATGTGAGGGGTGAACAGATAATAGGATGAGGGGGACAAAACAGAGGATCCAATACATTAATACAAACTTGAATTTTGTTCCTTTCACTTGCCAACCCCCTCCCCAACAATGACTAATTTAACATTTAATAATTCTAAACATTTTTGGCACATCAATTCTACATGAAGGAAGAAAATACCATGGGATATCAAGCAGACATTTGCATCTCCAGAAGAAAAACATTAATTGTCCCAATTATCTAACCCATTTTCTTTTTAGAATAAAGACATTCTTTTTTAAAAGGTTGACATTTCTGGAAATTGAATGATTGAAACATGATTTATTTTGGAGGATTCTGTATTACCTACATTGAATAATAATGTACATTCAAGTTTCAAGGCATTAAAATAGAGCTTTCTGTATTAAAGCTTCTGTTAGGTAACGAAACATAGATATTATTTAAATTGTATATTATCAGGGAGCAAAAGTTAATAGTTTCATTTTCTTGAATTAGAAAAACTATAAAACATTTTTGTCCTCTTGACCTGATTTAATATTTTTGCTCATTGTGAGCAGAAGATATAATTTCATTTGGGAGAAAAATACTGAAAATCACAAAGAAAACTTTCTCTCATATATAACTATATATATAACAATCTCAACCTTACACGGGAAAAGACCCGAATACAACAAAACCAGCATATACATATACATATACATATACATATACATATACATATACATATACATATACATATACATATACATATACATATACATATACATATACATATACATATACATATACATATACATATACATATACATATACATATACATATACATATACATATATAAATGTTTTCGTAGATTTTTCGTATATATATATGTTTTCTTAGATTTTCGCGGGTGTTTGTATGTACGTCTTTGGTTGTTCGGGTTTTCTCCCGCGTAGAATTGGAAGTATCTTCACGACGTTTCGATGAAGTCTCATTCATCATCTTCAGGCTGGTGCTTCCGGCTTGGTGCTTCCAGGAGCAATGTGAGATCTCAGCCGGTTCCTCTTTTTAACTGCCAGTGGGGGTTTGAGCTGATTGGGTGGGAGCTTGGCTGCATTCTGATTGGGTGGAGGTGTATTCTGATTGGTAGGGGGCTTGGCTGTGCTCTGATTGGATGGGAGTTTGGCTGTGCTCTGATTGGATGGGGGCGTGTTCTGTTTGGGTGGGGGCCTGGTTGTGCTTGTGTTAGTCTGAGTTGCAGAGGGATTGGAGGGGTTTAAAGTGGCTAATAATGCAGCTGTGGTCTGGCTTCTGGTTTGTGGTCGGGCTTCTGGTTTGTGGTCATCATCGGTGTGGGTTTGGGCTTGCTTTTTGCGTGGATGTGTGATAGTGACATCCTGTGTGGTTTTCGTGAATGTGGGTCTGGTATCATTCTTTGTGTTAGGGACTCGTTTGTCAGTGACAAACCCTCCAATCCATACATGAAGCAAACTGATGCCCACCACGGAGATGTGGCAAGACCACAAACGCGAAGCCAAACAACAGTAACGCAGCTCACCAGCTCAAATCCCTCTGCAACTCAGACTAACACAAGCACAACCAGGCCCCCACCCAAACAGAACACGCCCCCACGGGAAAAGACCCGAATACAACGGGAAAAGACCCGAATACAATAAAACCAGCATATATATATATATATATATGTATGTATGTATGTATGTATGTATGTATGTATGTATGTATGTATGTATTTGTGTTACAACCCCTGGTATGCCTTTATTTATTTATCAGTACAAATACAACACACACACACGCACACACACACACACACACATATACACACACACACACACTCTGCTTTCACCACCTGCATCCTTCATGGTTCACCACCTGCATCCTTCATGGTTCTCCTCCCCTTGACTCCCCTTGCTCCCCTTAGAAATCCTTTTGCCTCTGTTACAGGGTTGGTTTTTTTAAAAACATTTCTCTGGCAACTGGGCAGGGGGAGGGGGGATTTATGAAAAATAGCATCAATTTCCATTTTAAAAAATTATAATCACTATAATACATCTGTTTTGAAAAAAATAGTTCTGTGTCCCTCCCCCATCATCCCTGAGCCCACCCATCATCAACAACTGTTGGCACCAACATTTGCCAAACCTAAGCCTGACCGCCATACCAGCAGTGGAGCAAAAATCAAATTTCTACTCCCCACACACCCAAACCCAATCTTTCCTGAGTCAAAAATCACCCATCTTTCCTCCACCTTTTTCCCACCCTTGCTCCTAATTTAATACAACACTGGGGAGACGCATTGCTGGAAAGACAGTGTTAGAATACAATAAATTTCTTCTAAACATATCCTCTATTCTTCCTTCTCCTTTTAAGACTTCACATTGCCCCTAAACATTGCAAGAGCAGGGCATCGACACTTAACATCTACCTCCTACTATCCACTTTGTGGGAATGCATCTAAAGGCAGGCATCTAGCAAAGGTAAGGAGGAGATTGTCTTGTAGCACACACAGCCAGTCAGTCACCTCCACAGACACACAAATACAAGGGTTTTTTTCCATGTAGCAGAGGATTGACAGAGCTAAAGAAAACATTTGCTAAAAAACAGCCTGACTTTTATGGTAGAGATTCTGATTGTGACTTTAATTTACTACTAGGCAAAATGTTATCCATCATGTAGAATGAAAGCTAGGGCTAATCTAGCTACACAGAGATGGAATTTAGCAAAATCCTTCCATTCTTAGATGGCATATACATCTAAGACATTCATAAATATTGATTTGTATGGAAAATGTAGTCATTAATGGCCAGCTATTGCGCCCTAGAAGGCTTGACTTTACCTTACATGTTATCAGATGGCTGAAGCCCCTTTTCTCTGGCAGCACATTCAAGCACACAATAAAGATCAGTATAATAGACTTCTGTTCTGCCTCAACACCAACAGATCTTGGACCAGGTGGGAAATGGCTAGAAATGCATGGATTCAGAGGTATTGAGCCATAAAGTGCTCTCTGGAGAATGCAGAAGATTCTATGGAAGATTCAAATATGCATGGACAGATCCATTAGTACCCATCTTACACTATAACCCCAGTTAACAGCTGCAATGCCATCTCAATGCTACAAATGAATGAAAGATTGCTCAAGAGGACCATGGGTTATATCAGTGACTGTGAAGGACATCTCTTGGTTTGAACATTATCCCTGGTGAAAATAGGAATTTCAAGTGGAAAAAAATATGTTTTGGATTGGACTGGTTCCTCTAGAGGTTTTTGATTGGAGGAAATATCATTCAAAGATCAAAGTTCTAGGCTTCAACCATTAGGCTGTTTGCAGACTGAGTATCTGATGATGTTTGAGGACAAAAATGGACAAAGGAATGTATACAACTCACATGAGGGCTTTCTTGGAGCTGACTGCTATTTTGTCTAAGTAGGTGCTTCTCTATTATTAAATCCAATTCTTTTTTCTCTTGCACGATCACTGGAATGAAGAATACCTCTGAATGTGTGTAGAATGCCTTTCCCTTGCAAATTCTTGTGCTTGCAATCAGAATTTGGAATAAGATAAATTTCTAGAAAATGATAGCTGCTTTCACTCTTGCTCAGACTTTAGCTGCTTCCCCATTTATTTATCCATCTATGTAAAAAGGAGGAGATCTGCTGCTGTCATTGTCCGTGTGTTCAGTATGACACACACTTTCTGTTTATTTATTTTAAAGTGGAGTCTGGGGAGAAAAGTGACATTCTTCCAGACTTAAAGCATTTGAATATATGATTACTTTAGCCCAGATTGTCCGACCTTATAACTTACAGGTTCATCATATAGGACAGGGATGGGCAACTATGGCTCCTTTACAACGTGTGGACTTCAACTCCCAGAATTCCTGGCTGGCTCAGGAATTCTGGGAGTTGAAATGCATGGCTTGTAAAAGGCCCATGGTTGCCCACCCCTGATATAGGCTGTACTTCCCTTTTTTGTAAGAAAGAGGAGAATCAGGAAATTGGCAATTCTTATTAGTGCAGGAAAGGCACTCTGTACATACACACAGGATTTATGAGATTCTGAGGCAACAGCAATGAACTCTGATCAAAAAGAAGACTTATCCATAACCTTTCATAAGTGAAAGGCAGTTCACAAACATGTTGATATGTCAATACTTACAAACACACAGATATCCAAGTAGAAATTAAATTGCACAGATTGAATGTTCATTCCTTTTCAAGGCACAATTAAAGCCATGATTTGGACATTGTGAACCACTATACCTGGAACCCCCTTCCAGTTTTCCTCATTTTTCCCCTTTACATCTCTTCTCTAAATCAAAAGGATAGAGAAAACACTTGCAAGGCTTTCTTCAAATGGAAGATGACATCCTTCAAATTCTTAAATATCCAACCATCATTTGTAATGTTGGGAGGAAATACTCCCTTGTTGGAGTTCTTGCAGCCGGGACACAATGATCAGTGCTTTGAAGAATAAATTGCCAGAAAGAAGCCTTTAATGACAAGGAACCAAGATGAGTGACATTCTGTTGCAGAAAATGACAGGCATTACACTTCTCAGGATACAGGAGGAGTTTATTTGGCAGCCAGGTTCAGAAAGTTAGCCCATGGATAACGTCGCAAATTTCTGAATGACCTTCATTATCGAAGCACTCATTCTTATACATTCTCAAAGACAACGTAACACGGAAACACTTAACTCATTTCTTATTGGTTACCTTGAGGAAAAAGCCTTATAAGGAGATGGGGGTCTTACTTCTCCTTTTGTTACAGGTATGGACTATGTGCCATTAACAAACTTTAATTGAACCTTGTGGTTTTGGACTTTTGACATAGGGACATTTGCTGGAACATGTTGTGGTTGAAGGCTGATGACATTTCCCTGTCCCTTTAAGCAAGCTTCTAACTGTCCCTTTAATGCCACGTCTTCATTCTTCATTCCTATATTTTAATCCAGATTTTATTCTACTTTATTTCCCCCCTTCTAGACTCTATTAATACCCACAATTGAGTCTAGCCTGTTAGATTAACAATATAAGCATGCAGGATACAGAATTGCAAAAAAAGCAAGGATACAAGCAATACACATTTTAGGGCTTATCTTCCAAAATCACTTTCTCTACTTCTAAGAGTGCAATTTGAATATCATCTTCCTTGAGGGTATGTGGGATTAGGCTTTCTATTTAACATTAACTCCTTTTCAGCCCGTGTTTCTTTTACAGACCTCATAACGAGTTGTTTAAGCAAGGGTATTATGCAAGGGAGGAAGGCTAAACTTGCGATTCCACATAATAAAAGAAATAGCATTTGCTTGAGCCAACCTGTTCCCGGTAGCCAAGAGAACCACACATCTGTTCCTTGTACTTTTTGACCAATAGAGGAAGCTCAAACTTGTAGTTCTTGGACCAAACCACAGACTGCCCCTGATCTATGCACATAGAAACAGCAATACAATACAATACAATAGTAGAGTTGGAAGGGACCTTGGAGGTCTTCTAGTCCAACCCCCTGCCTAGGCAGGAAACCCTATACCATTTCAGACAAATAGCTATCCAACATCTTCTTAAAGACTTCCAGTGTTGGGGCATTCACAACTTCTGGAGGCAAGCTGTTCCACTGATTAATTGTTCTAACTGTCAGGAAGTTTCTCCTCAGTTCTAAGTTGCTTCTCTCCTTGATTAGCTTCCACCCATTGCTTCTTGTTCTACCCTCAGGTGCCTTGGAGAATAGTTTGACTCCCTCTTCTTTGTGGCAACCCCTGAGATATTGGAACAATGCTATCATGTCTCCCCTAGTCCTTCTTTCTCTTAAGCTAAACATACCTAGTTCCTGCAACCGTTCTTCATATGTTTTAGTCTCCAGTCCCCTAATCATCTTTGTTGCTCTTCTCTGCACTCTTTCTAGAGTCTCCACATCTTTTTTACATCGTGGCGACCAGAACTGAATGCAGTATTCCAAGTGTGGCCTTACCAAGGCATTATAAAGTGGTATTAACACTTCACGTGATCTTGATTCTATCCCTCTGTTGATGCAGCCTAGGACTGTGTTGGCTTTTTTGGCAGCTGCTGCACACTGCTGGCTCATATTTAAATGGTTGTCCACTAGGACTCCAAGATCCCTTTCACAGTTACTACTACTGAGCAAGGTATCACCTATACTGTACCTGTGCATTCCGTTTTTGTTGCCTAAGTGTAGAACCTTACTCTTTTCACCATTGAATTTCATTTTATTAGATAGTGCCCAATGTTCAAGTTTGTCAAGATCCTTCTGTATCTTAAGCCTATCTTCTGGAGTGTTGGCTATTCCTGCCAGCTTGGTGTCATCTGCAAATTTGATGAGTTCCCCATTTATTCCCTCATCCAAATCATTGATGAAGATGTTGAAGAGTACTGGGCCTAAAACAGAGCCTTGTGGTACTCCACTGCATACTTCCCTCCATGTAGATGCAGTTCCATTGAGAACTACACGTTGAGTGCGGTTGGTCAGCCAGTTACGAATCCATCTGGTGGTGATGCTGTCTAACCCACATTCTTCTACTTTATCTAGTAGTAGGTTATGGTCTACCTTATCAAAAGCCTTACTGAAGTCCAAGTAAACTATATCAACGGCATTCCTCTGGTCCAGTAATTTTGTCACATTATCAAAGAATGCAATAAGATTAGTCTGGCATGATCTGTTTTTGACAAATCCATGTTGGCTTTTGGCTATTACTTTATTTGCTTCTAGGTGTTCGCAAATTCGTTGCTTGATTATTTTTTCCAGAATCTTTCCTGGTATTGAGGTCAGGCTGATAGGTCTGTAGTTTCCTGGATCTAATTTTTTCCCTTTTTTGAAGATGGGAACCACATCAGCTCTTTTCCAGTCCTCTGGTAGTTCCCCGGTGTTCCAGGATCTCTGAAAGATATAATTCAGTGGTTCTGAGATCTCGCCTGCTAGTTCCTTCAGAACCCTGGGGTGTAATCCATCCGGTCCTGGTGATTTGAACTCGTCTAAGGTAGACAGGTGCTCACTTACCATTTTCTTCCCTATTTCAATTTGTGTTCCTAATCTGATTTTTGTGGTGCTGCTTTTGATAGGTTGGACTGTTTTATCCCTTTGTGTAAAGAGAGATGCAAAACATGAGTTAAATAGTTCTGCTTTCTCCCTGTTGCTTGTCACCTTCTTGCCACTTTCTCCTAGCAATGGACCAATTGTTTCCTTAACTTTTTTCTTGTTTTTAACATGTTGGAAGAAGCTTTTTTTGTTAATTTTTACTTTTGTGGCAAGCCTTTCTTCATTGTGAGACTTAGCTTTCCTCACTTCATCTTTACAGGCTCAGGCTATTTGCTGATATTCTGCCTTAGTTATGTCCCCCTCCTTCCACTTTTTATACTTACCTTTTTTGTCTTTCAGTTTGTCAATCAATCTTTTCCCACATAAGAAGAAGACTCCATTTTCCCCTACACATACTCCTATGTTCATAGAAAAGGCATGGGCTCGGAGGTTCTTTTCATTAGTCCAGACCTGTAAGGTTCCTGCCAAGTACATACCAGTCAGGGGCTGTAATGGAACTTCTTGGTTAGGGTCCATTTGCCTATCCCTGAGAACTGGTCCTTCAAAGAGATAGTGGGAACTGGTGTTTCCAGGGGGAAAATGAACACAAAATCCCATGGTGGATTGTATTGAAAGCCAAACGGGAAGGCGGGGTGGTTGGAATGGCCTTGGGCACCTTCCAGTAGTCAGATTCCCCTCCCAACGGTTAAAAACGAGTGGGGGAGGAAGCGAGAAAGTGACCTTCTGTTGGAAGAACTTGTGAGCAGAGGGAGACATGCTGCAAGTTAATTTCACATCTACAAGGGTTTTCCTGGGGGCAAGGTACATTTCAGATGGGCATTGTTCCTCTGATGACTCAACTGGCACCGCATGATAAGCTGAGGGTCCAGCAGACAAACATAACCAGCATTTCTGGCCCAGGGCAGGGTCAGACTGATTAATTAGGCTTTGACCTAACTCCAGCACTCTTAACATATAGTTCCCTTTTCTCAATTGTTGCAGGGGCCCATTTTCCCTATGCTCTGCCCTTTTTCTTACAGGGTTTGTCAGATAATTGACTTTAGGTGTTGGGATTGGCTTACGGTTCCATCCCCAAGCATAAATACGGGAGCCGACCTGTTTCACATCCTGTAACTTGATTCCACCCTGTTCTCCGGGATTTTTAGCATCAGCGGATCTTTCTTCAAGAGCAAGGGGGGTTGCTCGGGTATTTTCGCAACATTCAAGACGTTATCACTTAACAAGCAAGTGTTAGGGTTCTAAATACCATGCAGAAATAAATCATTGTCCAAGGCAAAACATCCTTAAAGGTGCAATTTATTCCGCAGGCATGTTAGCACGGCTATGGAAATTTCAACTCTGGAAGTACATCCTCTGGGTTCACCCAGTTGAAAATTCATGATCTCTCCCCACACCCACAAATCCATCACATGTTCCAATCATCATCTTCCACGCTGGCATGTACACCCATCTTCTTCCGGCCAGGTGTCGAGATGCGGAGACAAAAGATGACCTTGGCTTCTACAAAAGAATGTCAACAATCCATTCTACAATCCTACTCCTTTCTATTCCCCCCTCCCAACTACTACACTATTGAAACAGCATAGAAAATTATAAGAAAGTGTGGCAGGCCAAAGATCCTAAAAAGAACATAACTACAGGCCTGACAGGCGGCCTCTCCTCAAAAAAAAAACATTTCCTGCAAAGAGAATAACATAAAAGTTAATATAACAAAATTAACCACCTCTTCTCCACCCAGGGGAACCCCTTGACTTCTCGGGAAACTTCCCATTCAATTGCTTTACTAACTTCTCCACTTTTAGGTTCCCACTGTTCACCCAATTAGCTTCAGACCAAGGGTAACCCTTCCAATGCACTAAGTACTGTAAGCAACCCCAATTCAGCCTGAAATCTACAATTTTTTCCACCTCAGATTGTGTTTCCCCTTCCATCACTAAAGGAGGAGATTGAGCTTGGGTGGATGCTCTTCTGTTAGACCCAATTACTGGTTTCAACAAGCTACAATGAAATTCTGGGTCAATTTCCCCTAGACTTCTGGGTAGACTGAGTTGAACTGTAACTGAGTTAACTATCTTCACTATTGGGAATGGACCTAGAAATTTTGGACCCAATTCCTTGCTAAGCATTTCTAATCTTATGTATTTGGTAGATACAAAAACATTGTCCCCCACACGGTAGGGGTTTAGGAGTGAGCGACGTTGATCATCTTGCTTCTGGTAGGCTTCTGCCGCAACTGCTAGAGCCTTCTTCGTATTCTCCCATCCTTTCTTTAGCATGTCCATCCATTCACTCAAAGACATGAAAGAAGGAGGTTCTCTAGACAACTCAGGCATGGCAACAACTTCCATGCCACTGGTAATCTGGAAACCCGCTAATCCTCTGCTGCTGTGGACCGCATCGTTGTACGCCACTTCGGCGAAGGGTAGCAAGTCCGACCAGTTGTCTCGCTGATAGTCCACAAAACACCGGATGTATTGTTCCACCACCGCATTGGCTCCCTCTGCTGCGCCGTTCATGCTGGGATGAACCTCTGAGCTCAATTCTTGTGTGGACCCAATGGATCTCAGGACCTCTCTCCAGAACTTGGTTGTGAACTGGACTCCGCGGTCTGAAATGATCCTCTTGGGTACTCCGTGCAGGCGATAAATGTGTTTCACAAACATTTTCGCTAATTCGTTTGCGGATGGCAATCCTGAGCAAGCAATGAAGTGTGCCTGCTTAGAAAACAAATCAATAGCAGTCCAAATTACTTTATGCCCACTGCTGTCTGGGAGTTCCATGATGAAGTCCATTGCGACCTCTTCCCATGGCCGTTTAGGGCTCTCTGCTGCAGGTGCTGTAGGTTCTGGGCTCTTGGATTCAATCATCCACGGCTGGCCTTGTTCCTCCTCCGAGGCCTCCCCCTTGGTAGGACTCTTTGTCACCTGAAGTTGGGGGTCCTCTTCCAGAGTTCGGTTGGGCATTTCCCCCTCCGAGGCCTCCCCCTTAGTTGGACTCTTTGTCACCTTCAGTTGGGGATCCTCCTCCGGAGATTGTTTGCCCTTTTCCTCTTCCAAGGCCTCCCCCTTGGTAGGACACTTCATCACTTTAAGTTGGGGATCCTCTTCCAGAGGCTGTTGGCCCAGATGACTTTTCTGTGCAGGCGTCTGGGGCCCTCTCTTTACCACCATGGTGACTGGTACACACATTTGTTCTTCGGCAATTCCCTCCTCCGAGGCTTCCCCCTTGGTAGGACTCTTCGTCACCATAAGTTGGGGATCCTCTTCCAGAGGTCGTTTAGACTTTTCCCCCTCCAAGGCCTCCCCCTTAGTTGGACTCTTTGTCACCTTAAGTTGGGGATCCTCCTCCGGAGATTGTCTGCCCTTTTCCTCTTCCGAGGCCTCCCCCTTGGTAGGACACTTCCTCACCTCAAGTTGGGGATCCTCTTCCAGAGGTTGTTGGCCCAGATGACTCTTCTGTGGTGGCATCTGGGACCCTCTCTTTACCGCCGTGGTGGTTGGTGCGCACGTTTGTGGCATTGGGGCTGGAGCCAAGCACTCTGACGCTCTGTGGCCAAGTTGACAACAATGGTGGCATTTAATTGGGCCCCACGAGGAATGGAACCTAGTTACATCTCTAAACTTAGGAACCGTTTCATCACACTGCCTTGCTCTCCAACTTGCAGCTGCCCCCTTGGTAAACCCTTCTTCCATGGTGGAGATTGCTTCTCTGTAGGAAGGTGGAGTAAGAACCTTTTGGGGCATTGCAGATGCACCTTGTCCCGCTTCCCATCTTGCAGGCCTGGCTTTGGTAATCCCTTCTTCCATGTTGGTGATTGCTACTCTGTAGGAAGGTGGGGTAAGAACCACTTGGGGCCTTGCAGGCCCACATTTTCCCGCCATCCACAATGCAGGCCTCTGTTTGGTAATCCCTTCTTCCATGGTGGAGATTTCTTCTCTGTAGGAAGGTCTGGTAAGAACCTTTTTGGGCCTTGCAGGGGAGACTGGAACCGGTGGGGAGGTCAATCCCTCGGTTGGCCACTGCCCAGCTTTCTGCCATGGTGCCATCTGCTGAGGGAGGGCAGGTGCCCACTGGCATCCCTCCCATCCATGACCTGGGGTTAAGACCCATCCCGGGGTTGCCTGCTTCACAGGTTGCAGCTCAACCAATGATGGCTGGCTAGGGGGTTTTACGTGCCAAGGACCCTCCTGCTGGCTTGGAGGAGTTATGGGCCAAGTAGGTGCCCTTTGCTGGCTAGGATGAGTTATGGGCCAAGTAGGTGCCCTCTGCTGGCTTGGAGCATTTCCCCATGCTGATGGCAAAGGAGTTGGTAAGTAGCATCTCTTCCATCCAAGTCCTGGGAGGAAAGCCCAATTTACTGCCCAATTTGCTTCATTTACTGGTTGCAGCCCCATTTGTGGTGGCTTGCAAGTGACAGATGCTGGAAAAATTCCTTCTTCCTGCCTCCTTTGAAATTCCCATTTTGAAAGGGAATCTTTCTCCCAGCTAGTTGCAGGGTGATAAGCCATTTCATTTATTGCCGTCTGGAAGGAGCCCAAACCTCTGTTCTAGGTTTTTTTTTTTTCAAGCCTTGTTTCCAAGCTGGGGGGAAGGAGGGGGAGCATGCACTCACAATTTTCCTGAAGAAGTACGTCTGCGACCTTCCTTCGTCTTGTCGTGTCTCCTCCTGCATTCCTCCTGATGCAATTAAACTGGAAGCAGCATTCCATTGCTTTTGAAGTTCCGCACTCAGCTTCTTATCACCAAAAGCTTCTCATTTATTCTTCGCTGATATTTACGCTGTCCTGGTCAGTATTGGGAATGCCGAGACCTCATCACCAGATCTTCCATCACCAGCCCTTCCCCCTTGAGAGGGGGAGGGTGCTAGTGAATTATTTTGAAGTAGAGAGTTGAAATAATGTTAGGGTTCTAAATACCATGCAGAAATAAATCATTGTCCAAGGCAAAACATCCTTAAAGGTGCAATTTATTCCGCAGGCATGTTAGCACGGCTATGGAAAATTTCAACTCTGGAAGTACATCCTCTGGGTTCACCCAGTTGAAAATTCATGATCTCTCCCCACACCCACAAATCCATCACATGTTCCAATCATCATCTTCCACGCTGGCATGTACACCCATCTTCTTCCGGCCAGGTGTCGAGATGCGGAGACAAAAGATGACCTTGGCTTCTACAAAAGAATGTCAACAATCCATTCTACAATCCTACTCCTTTCTATTCCCCCCTCCCAACTACTACACTATTGAAACAGCATAGAAAATTATAAGAAAGTGTGGCAGGCCAAAGATCCTAAAAAGAACATAACTACAGGCCTGACATGTTGCCAATAACAGCCAGAGCCACAGAAGGCTCATAATTGTCCCTCACGCAAAACTTCTCCTAACACAATTATTTTATCCTACTGAATCACCGCATCAGGGAGGGGTTATATATAGTTTAAGGAATGGCAATATCAGCTTTGGGCAATCCACAAAACCAAATCTTATTTGCTAAACATATCACCCACAATCCGAAAACTCCTATTACACTATAAAGAACCCATTCCCACGGTTCCTCAAACATAAGTGTCATCAGATGATTCGTTTTCCTCTTGATTACAATTAATGATTTTAGCCTCAGCACCTGTCTTCCTCTGGAGGGGGCAATTCCTGAGGGATGAATATGCAATACAACAAATAAGTACATTCACTAAAGCAAGAGATAGTACAGTTATGACTATGAATACTTCGCTTGCCATTTCCTGACAGGTGCTCAAACTTTCTAATACATCTTATATCTAACAAATGGAACGTTGTCTTCCTCCTCCAAATCTTCAGCCTTACGCCGAGAAGTCAGCTTCCAGGGGGTGACTTCAGTAGGGCCTCTTTTGCCCCGTATATTCTACCCATTGCCGGGAGGGCAGTTTTTAGGTGGCATTTCTTTAAGCATATCACTAGAGGACGGGCTTCTTCCTGGTCTGCCTCCCAATACTCATCAGCAGCTGGATCAACTCGAGTCTAGTGAATCCAAAACTTGGATTCCAACACTTTTACTGTGAGTGGAGAACACATGACCACAGTATATGGGCCCTTCCATCTAGGTTTCAAATTCTTCCCTTTCCAGTGTTTTACCACACTCTGTCCCCCATCTGAATATTATGACTGGAAGTTGTTAAAAATGGTGGGGGTAAGGGAGACACAATACTGTTGGATTACTTCAGTGACGTGCAGTCAGGTGAGGCAAGTGAGGCACAGCCTCACCACTCTCATCATGAAAAAAAAAAGTAAAAGGAAAAAGCTGAGCTAGTTGCTGCCTCACCGTGGATGACTCTGCTTAACCTCACTGGTGCTCTCCCTCCCCAAGTGTAGTGTCTTCCTCCCCAGGCCCCCATTCATTTCTCTCTCACACACACACAGCTGGATAAAACTATATAAAAATCTAGCCCAGCTTCACTGATTACAAATTTGAAAAGGCAACGTGGCTCCACCTGCAATCAAACTACACTTGGGGAGGGAGAGCACAAGCGAGCACTGAGGAGACCACAGGAGGAGGCAGGAAGCCAGGCAAAGAGCCATGCTGTAGTACACACACTTTCCCCCAGCCTCTTTCTTTTGGAAGGCTCGGATCGGCTCCCCTCCGGCTTCTCTGCCTCTCCTCTCACCCCAGCCTGCCAGCAGGAGGTGGTGGGTGGGCTTTATTGTGTTCCAGGCATTTCCCACCCAGACAACAGGCTGCATTTGCAATGGTGGAGGTGTTTGGGAAAGGCAGCAGGGGAATGGGAGGGGGGATGGCAGAGGAGCTGCTTTTAAGCCACTGGAGAAGATATCCAATCCAACTTTTGTGTGTGGGGGGGGGGTTGTTTGAGAGTGAGTGAGAGAGGGAAGGGGTAGGAGAGATAGTCCAATCCAACTTGTTTGTGTGTGTGTGTGTGTGTGTTTGAGAGAGGGGGAGGAAGGGGGAGGAAGGGAGAGAGGGAGGAAGGAGGGGAAGGAGAAGAAAAAGAAAAAGAAAGAAGGAGCAAAGGAGAAAAACAAATGCTGTCGCTTTAAATTGGAACTGAGCATGCCTGGCTGTGGAATTCTGGGAGTTGAAGTCCACAAGTCTAAAAATATTTGAAACTCAGCACTGTGTCAGTGCCTCACCAGTCATAAACCTCACCGCACGTCACTGGATTACTTGTATTTCCTTATTCAATTCTCCCACCATTTGATTCACCCATGAGGACCCCAGCTGTCCTAGGTCCCTTATATGATTTTTCAAATTATGGCTTATAACTGGTGGCCATCCAAACATCATTTCAAAAGGAGATAATTTAAGTTCTTTACATGGAGTACATCTCACAGACCAGAGAGCTAAGGGTAAGGCATCTACCCATTTAAGGTGGGTTTCAAAACACACCTTATCTTTTCCTTAACAGTGCAATTCACACATTTGCTTAATTTCTTTCCTGAGGCTGTTAAAAGACCTCTTTCCCTATAATCAGCAGTACTGATATGCAAAGTAAGGAAGGCATACAGAGTCAGTTCAGATGTTCACCTTTTCATTCTTTGCCCTCTCTAATGCACGGATTAAAGCCCATAATTCTGCTACTTGGGCTCTAGTGCATTTTGGGAGAGGTCCACTCTCAAAGACTTGGGCAAGAGAGACTACTGCATAGCCTGCATAATGTTCTCCCATAGTAATGAAGCTTGATCCATCAGTGAACAAGTTATAGTCTGTATATTTCAACGGCACGTCAGTTAAGTCTGGTCTGCATGAAAACTGACTCTCAATGGTTTTCATACAATTATGCTCAATTTCGGGTCCTGGTATTGGCAGAAGGGTAGCAGAGTTTAGGGCATTTGTTTGCTGTTAGGGATGTAGCCTTAGGCTTGGCTTGGCAATGTATATAAGCTATGATTACTTTACTGTTACTTTAAATGATTCAGAGATGTAATTGGTTTATTACCTCAAGCAGCCATAAGAGGGAGCCAGAATGGCTGTTAGCTCTCTGTTTTGTTAGAAGCTGATCGGTGTATACTGAGGTATTGTGGTTTGCTACTGTTTAGCTATACTTTGTGTGTTAGACTGACTATTTTGATAACTGAATTACTGAAACATGTATGACCTGGACTGTTAACCGGACTCTGAATACCTCTATATTTCTACATAGTAAACTGCTATATTTTTATACTATTCAGTGTCTCTGTATGCTGGTTTGTGCGTGTTATTCCATATCACTCTCATTACGCTTCACTGCATACTCGCTCTCCTAACAGGGAGCTTAATTACTTAACATTAGGTCACTTGTGGATTTTGAGTCAGGAGTGCCTGTTATTTGTAAATTCTAGGGATTGTTAACCATAAATGTCCCTTTGTTTCTAAAATTCTTTGAATTGTGTGGCTGGTGTGCTGGTAGGCTGTCCGAAAGTCAATTTATTAACTTCTTCCATTAGGAGAGGCATTGTGGCTAGAATTTTTAGGCAATGTGGCCAGACTTTTGCAACACAGTCCAGTTGTTTAGATAGATAAGCCACAGGTTGTTGCCAACTTCCTTTTTCTTATCGGAGCCTGAGATAATTCTGACTTTAGGGCTTTGTACACTTTTCTGCCTTAAACCCCCAAAAAAGAGTTCTTTTTTTCACCACCACCCCTTTGTAGAGGAGGTTTGGCTAGAAGCGCGAAATTTGAAATCCTCATTCTGCAATATCCTTCTGCACCTAAGAATTCTCACAACTCTTTCCTGGTCATGGGTTCCGCAATTTGACATACAGCTTCTTTTCGCTCATGTCCTATTACTCTTTGTCCCTGACTTATGGTGTACCTTAAGTATTTAACTTGGGGCTTTTCCAGCTGAGCTTTTTGCCTTGGGGCACAGTGTCCCTTGTCCATTAACAGATGAAGCAATTGATTGGTTGGGTTTTTTTTTCTTCAACAAATCTCCTTCGTCTGTTCGGTTACTGAGATATTATCTACATATTGGAGTAGCACATCTCCATCTTTGCAAGGCTGGAAATTTTCTAGGTCTGAGGCCAAGGCTTCGCCAAAAAGGTAGATGAATTTTTCAATCCTTGGGGAAACCTAGTCCAAGCAAACTGCCTCTTTTGACCTGTTACTGGGTCTTTCCTACTCAAAAGCAAACAGTTTTTAGTTGTCTCTATGTATTTGAGATGGTGAAGAAGGCATAGGCAAACAGGCATGGCTAGAGGCTTTACTCATATAATTATAGGTGCATGATGATACGCATGGCCTGGTGGATTCTTGAACCACCATTACTCGCCATATCTCATCTGGGGGAGTGCCTCATCATTAGAGCCATTTTATCTTCCTCAAAGGAAAGTGTAGCTCCCATTTTGCATAGGATATCACGACCCAAAAGAGGAACTGGGCATTCAAACATGTCTTGGGACATTCTTGTAGCCAGTGGCCTTTTTTTCCTTACACCAATTACATCGACCTCTGCTTTGGGCTTTGGAATTATTTGACAATGCAACTGTCAGCAATTCAGCTTTACGTTGCATCCTGTCATCTCTCTTTCTTTCTTCTACTTTTCACAAAGACCTTTCATGCAATTTCCATTTTATTCAATCCACACAGACCTACATGCACAAATACCCTGAAACAACACTTTCAGGCCTGGGGGAGGGTCTGTCCCTTTAAGTCTTCAATTTTTTTTAAATTACCTGCGAAATTTCTTAATTTTGCTCGAAGTTGTTCTATCTCCTTAAGCACTAGATTGTTAATACCTGTCTCTGCCCTGGGGTGTTCCGTTTCTAATTTGGATCGGTAATTTTTAAAGATCGAAACCTTTCTATCTTGTTCTCCCAGCCCGCGCTGGTATATTTTTAAAGATCAAGATGTATTGAGACAATGTATAGAGATGTTTGTCCACACATTGTTTGCATTCGGCCAGGGTTCCAGGTTGGATCTCCCAGCCAGCGCTGGCATATTTTTAAAGATTCAGATGTATGGAGACTTTCTTTTTTTTTTTTTTAATAAAATTTTTATTGGTTTTTATACATATATGGGGAAAAGGTAAGGGGATATACAAAACATTTTGGCAGCTCCCACACTAGTGATAGAAATCCATCCAAAACTCATAATTTTTACAATCTTAAAAACAAAATATAAAAGACAAGCAGAAAGCCAGGTCTTATTCTATATTGTCAACCATGTGTTCATTCGTTTTCCTTTGTCACTTTCTAGAGTGTCACCAATTGCTGTTATTTCAAATACTTTTATTTTTGTGATCTGAGCCTTTTCGATATTGCTCCTTCCTCCCTATCCCCAGAGGAAGCCTCAGCCCCCCCCCCTCCTTCTTGTCTTGCACCCTACTGTCCCTTCCACTACCTTCGCTGTGTTCGTCCTCTGGGAGGGGAAAGTGTTTTTTTATGAAGGCTTCCGCCTCCTGCACTGTATTAATTCTAATCCTGTTTCCCTCCCAGAAGATCAACATTCCCTCTGGCAACAACCATCTAAACCAAATTCCTTTAATGTATAGTTTCTTTGATAAGGAGGAATACTTCCTCCTTCTCTCTCTTATCTTTTTTGGAATCTGCTTAAGGATGGTGATTTCTTCATCTTTGTATTTCAATGGTCTCTCCCTTTGGGTCCCAAGCACCTCATCCCTTATGGTCCTCCTGAGAAATTTAACATGTACCTCCCTTGGAACATTATGACTTCTAGCATATGCTGAATTTATCCTACAAACTAGGTCCATGTCCCACCACAGCTGTTTTTTATCTCTCTTAATATAATCTGCTAAGATTGTACTCATGATATCCTTAAGGTCTTCATTTTCTGTCTCTGGTAGGTTCTGGAATCTAAGAAAAAAGGACATTCTTTCACATTCTATTTTTGCCAAAAAGTCTGCATTTCCCTTCCGGATTGTTTTAATTTCTTCCCCCAGCCCAGCCGCTCCCTCCTCCAACCCACAATTTTCTATTTATTTTCTGCAATATGATGTTTAACATCTCTGAGTTCCTCTTTAGGCTCTGTCATTTCTTTTTTCAATTCATTTTGACCCCTCATAAGTTCTTGAAACATTTGAGAAACAGATAGTTCTTTTGGTCCCTCTCCAGTCCCCTCTTGCTGTAACAGTGAGGTAATTTTTGTTTGTTGCATACTAGGACTGGAGGAGGCAGATGAGGGGGCTGAAAGTGACGCCCGTTGGTGGTTTCTTAGGCCCCATTTGTTTAGAATTCAGAGATGTGAGACTTTTCCCAGAAATATGGCATCTGAGGATTTCGCAACTATGCTGATCCCAAAAACAAAGCCGAAAGTGACAGTTCACAGTTCCAAGGCAGAGGCAAACCAAAAGGAGGAGGTCGAATATTCAAAGTTCAGAAGAGCCACGTAGCAGGGAGGAGTCTCGGTTACCCTCAGAGAGAGTAATAAGGCAGCTCCAAAAGGGACTTTTTTTTTAAGGTAATTTCAAAGGGCAGACTTCATTTATCAGTAGAAAAACAAAGAAGGGCGGGCGCCATTTTGGCACCTCTTTCCACAGGAAGAAAGAAAGCAGAAATCTCTATCAAAAGTTTTAAAGGAAAAATGGCTCAGCAATCATTTCTAGCAGTTGTGATCACGATCTTTCTCAATTAGCCAGCTCAAGTGACGGGTCCGCCTTTGTTCTCTCTCTTCAAGAGAGATCGTTCAAATGCCGCTTAATCCAAAGGGGGGGGGGTAGAAAGGAGAAACACCCCCCACTAATCTCCATTCCAATAGGTTGAACACAAAACTTACAGAAGTCTGCTGCTTTTCTTTTAAACTAACAAAGAGTTCAGGATGGGTCCCCCCACCACCAGGATCCAGCCGCGCTTCTCCAGGTATACTCTCTCCTCCAAATCCATTCGGCAAAAGGGCGGACAGCTCAACGCTATCCCTGGCCCCCCCTCCGCTCCCCGGCTCCTAGGCGAAGCTGAAAAGCACCCCCGCCGGCTGCCGCTGATTCCGGGGGGCTTCAGCAAGCCGCCCTTTGGCAGAGGACCCCTCTAGGGCCCCCTGTGCGCCTTACGGAACCAGCACGTCTATCGCCGTCAGGAACCGGAAGTCGTTTCCCCAGATGTATGGAGACACATCGTTTGCATCTGGGTGGGGCTCTTGATTCATCTGATGGTGGCCAGAATCTGAGGCCCTATTCAAAGGCACCCCAAACCTTGGCACAATGTCTTTTAGTACACACAAAACCAAGAGATCTCTAAATCCCACTTTCTGGGGAAATTGTGGGGACATCTATTTGCCACACAGCACCTGGGAGCCCTGTAGAAGGACTTCCAAAGGAAGTTTCCATCCTGTCTTTGGGTTGTTTTGTCACAACAGAGACAGGCTGCAGCAACCTGATTAACAACAGCATGTGTGCCTCTAACTATCGATCCCCGCAAACAACCTCCTCGACAATTCTTCAGGCACGTCCTCTTGCCTCCCACTCTGTCTAAGAGTCTTGGTGAGAAAAAAATGTGTTTCCTCTTGCCTTTTGAAGTTCCTTCTTCTCTGAGGTTTTGAGCCCTAATTAATCTACGCTTTGTATGCTCATTCCACAAATTCAGAGATGCCATTCCTGACACTCCTTTTTTCCCTAATGGCATCAGCAGAGTGACCAATGAAGATACAATACAATACACTAGCAGAGTTGGAAGGGACCTTGGAGGTCTTCTAGTCCAACCCCCTGCCTAGGCAGGAAACCCTATACCGTTTCAGACAAATGGCTATCCAACATCTTCTTAAAGACTTCCAGTGTTGGGGCATTCACAACTTCTGGAGGCAAGCTGTTCCACTGATTAATTGTTCTAACTGTCAGGAAGTTTCTCCTTAGTTCTAAGTTGCTTCTCTCTTTGATTAGTTTCCACCCATTGCTTCTTGTTCTGCCCTCAGGTGCCTTGGAGAATAGTTTGACTCCCTCTTCTTTGTGGCAACCCCTGAGGTATTGGAACACTGCTATCATGTCTCCCCTAGTCCTTCTTTCTCTTAAGCTAGACATACCTAGTTCCTGCAACCGTTCTTCATATGTTTTAGTCTCCAGTCCCCTAATCATCTTTGTTGCTCTTCTCTGCACTCTTTCTAGAGTCTCCACATCTTTTTTACATCGTGGCGACCAGAACTGAATGCAGTATTCCAAGTGTGGCCTTACCAAGGCTTTATAAAGTGGTATTAACACTTCACGTGATCTTGAGTCTATCCCTCTGTTTATGCAGCCTAGAACTGTGTTGGCTTTGTTTGGTAGCTGCTGCACACTGCTGGCTCATATTTGAATGGTTGTCCACTAGGACTCCAAGATCCCTTTCACAGTTACTACTGTTGAGCAAGGTACCACCTATACTGTACCTGTGCATTTTGTTTTTGTTGCCTAAATGTAGAACCTTACTCTTTTCACCATTGAATTTCATTTTATTAGATAGTGCCCAATGTTCAAGTTCGTCAAGATCCTTCTGTATCTTTAGCCTAGCTTCTGGAGATCATATTGACCTTTCTCTTATTTTCTTCAACCTCAGGATCTAATGTGGTATATTGCCTAAAGGTTTGGTAAATGCATTCTAGGAATTCCCCTGGATTTTCATCCTGTTTCTGTTGAATTTACTAGACCTTCCCTAAATTCTTAACTTTTGTTTGAATCCTAACAAAACTAAGGTCCAATAGTTTTGCAGCTGAATGGACTAGGTTCCTAATCTGGTTCCTTCAGTAACCATGTCCAGTCTGGATTTTTTTTTTTTACACAATCCGTCTGCAAAGGCTTATTCATGGTTACCTTCACCAGCCTTCTTTTCTCTGGGGTTAATAAAATTTCCATCAGACTTTGTATGTCAGCCCAAGCAGATTGGTGAGTTCAGAAAAATGGATGCAAAAAGGACATGCATCTCATCTGGATTTTCTCTATAAGCAGGAATTTGATTTTTCCAATTATATAAATCAGCCATTGAGAATGGAGCATATATCCACACCTTACCTAGCTCCCCCTCAGCTTCTGGCAATAAAGTTCCCTTAGGGGCAATTTGAGTTTTTATCTCAACTGCTCCCTTGGACCAGGTTTGTGGTCCACTTGATCTGTCCCTTCAATAACCTTTTTGGTTTCTTTCTCCTGGCCCCATCTAATGGGACCATTTGTTCTTTCTTTTTAACAAAACAAAAAAACACTTAAACACATCATGAAGGACAACCATGCAAGTTAAAACAGACAGGAACTAAATGTTTCGTTGAGACTCTCTTTTTCTTTTTCTTTCCTCCTTGAGGCTTTTATAATAGGGGTGAGGATAATTTCTCTGCCAGAGACTTTACTAAAACTCTCTCAAAGTTTTTTTTCCCTCAACATGCATTGGAGAGGCATTTGAGGAACACTCCCCACCTTCCCATGTTCTATTTCTAAGACACTGTCACCGACCTGGTGTGCCGGAATATCACGGTCGCCTTCAGGAACTGCGATGACTTAATCACCCACACAAACCTAGAGCCTCATTAGGATACACCGGTTCCATTTGGAAGGGACGCTATCTAGGGCTCAGGGGGGGGTGATCGGGCCCCCTCTTCCACTCCTAACCGAGTGGGTCTACAATTCTTTTGATACTTGCCTGCAGGCGTTTTCTTTCTCAGCTGGCGTAATTTTTATTAACTTGTCCTGATCCTGGTCAGATTCTTGGATCGGTGGTGTCCTCCGGATGCCCAAGAGAGGTCATCGGCCCCCTTCCAGAGAAAGATCTCCATGGCGCCTGAAGAGGGGGAGATGGCCTCGATGGGGCACCGGTCGGTCCGTTCCGTCCTCAGCGAAATATCGCTCTAAGTCCTGCCCCACGGTCACCAGAATTGTTGCAGAAAATGACAGGCATTAGACTTCTCAGGATACAGGAGGAGTTTATTTGGCAGCCAGGTTCAGAAAGTTAGCCCATGGATAATGTTGCAAATTTCTGAATGACCTTCATTATTGAAGCACGCATTCTTATACATTCTCAAAGACAGCGTAACACGGAAACACTTAACTCATTTCTTATTGGTTACCTTGAGGAAAAAGCCTTATAAGGAGATGGGGGTCTTACTTCTCCTTTTGTTACAGGTATGGACTACGTGCCATTAACGAACTTTAATTGAACCTTGTGGTTTTGGACTTTTGACATAGGGACATTTGCTGGAACATTTTGTGGTTGAAGGCTGATGACATTTCCCTGTCCCTTTAAGCAAGTTTCTAACTGTCCCTTTTATGCCACGTCTTCATTCTTATATTTTAATCCATATTTTATTCTACTTTAATTCAGCAAGGCTTCTTGGCTAGCTAGAAAGATTGACAATCAAACGTGCATTTATATACCCTTTCTGAGTTTTGGTCTAAAACTGGTTTTTGGTGACGTTTAATCCTGTGTCTATTGATGGGATAGTTTTCCCTATTCAGTTTTGTTTGGAAGAAAAAGGTTAATCTCTGTTCCTGAAAAGAAGCAGAGTTGAGAAATCTGGCTAGTTCCTGTGTCTATTTGTTTTGGTAATTGATTTAACAAGAGCAGGTGCTGTAAACTCTGGCAATGAGCCAGATATGGTTTTTTTCTTCCCTTGTGTTTTAGTTTAAAAGGATTTAAATGGTTTGTGATTTAATTCTGTTTGGATTATTTGCTATCTCATGTCTTCTTCCTCTATCTGGGGAGGGGGGGCTCCCTTCAGTAACTACAAATTTTTATAACAGCAATGGGTCTCTTGCATATGGAAAATGGAAAAATTAGCATGGTGTGGCAAGTTCAAAAATGGTTTATTAAAAATGCTGCCATCATTTAATTCATTGATTTTCTACACATCTCAGAAAAAACACTAACATATTTCATGATTTTTTTTTACTTTGTGCTTATATTTGAATTCAAATGTACTTTTCTATTGTGGTAGAGGGTCAGAAGTGATAACAGTATTTTACATGTGGAAAATATTACTGATATTTAACATTTCCAGATTATTTCCTTTGGAAAAGTTTCTACTTTTTTCCATGATTTGGAATAGTTAAAAAAAATCTCTCAAACCTGGCTTCATTTTGTTGAAAGAAATGTCCTTCTGGGTTCGGCTCCAAGTGGGGAAAAAGACACTGGAGACATGGAGGCTGCTTGGAAAGATGGTTTATTGGTAGACAGAGACCACATGGCTTGAGTCCTGAACAGAAAATGTGATCACATGCTTCAATGTTGGGGAGAAGCAGAGAAGGAAGGGCTGTCTCTGGTTTTATGCCTTCTCTGGCCTTTGATCTTGATCTTGTATTCTGATTGGTTGTTAGACTCCCATGGGGCCATGCAGGGGCAACTCTCTAGGCTGCGTTTCGAATCCAGGTATGGTTGAGTTCTCAGATGCCATGTGGTGAGTTGGGTAAAGGGCCAATATTATCATGCCTTAATCCCATCCCCCTGGAGCTGAAGGGGAGAACTCTTTATTATGTAAAGTGGCTGGCTTGGCCACCTTAATGGCCCATTGACAAAGTGGGTGGAGGCAGGAAGCTACAGGGAGCTATTCTCTCTTGTTTCTTCCTTTTTCACATCCAGAGGAATTTGGTAAATATCTGCAGGATAAAATCGCTCAAATCTGGAGAGACTGGGTTCCAGTCAGTGGTCCAGTGGAGACGCCCATGGCAAGTCTTGAGGTTTCGATCTGGGAGGAGTTTGACTTGGTTGCCATCGAGGATTTGGACAGATTGCGTGGACGACTGCGACCCACCACATGTTTATTGGACCCGTGTCCCTCCTGGTTTGTACTGGCATCCTGGGAGGTTACACGAGACTGGCTCCTGGGCCTAGTGAATGCTTCGTTGGGCGAGGGGTCTCTCCCGGCCGCCTTGAAAGAGGCGGTGGTGAGACCCTTGCTCAAGAAGCCTTCCCTGGACCCTTTGGAGCTGGCCAATTATCGTCCTGTCTCCAACCTTCCCTTTTTGGCGAAGGTTGTAGAGAGTGTGGTGGCCCACCAGTTCCCACGACATCTGGAGGAAAATGATTATCTAGACCCGCGCCAGTCCGGCTTCCGCCCCGGTCACAGCACGGAGACGGCCTTGGTCGCGTTGGTGGATGATCTCTGGAGGGCCAGAGATAGAGGTTGTTCCTCTATCCTGGTCCTATTAGACCTCTCGGCGGCTTTTGATACCATCGACCATGGTATCCTGCTGCGCCGGCTGGAGGGGTTGGGGGTCCGGGGCACCGTCTTGCGGTGGTTCGGCTCCTTCCTTTCTGACCGGACGCAGCGTGTGTTGACAGGAGAAGAGAGGTCGACCCTACGCCCCCTTACTTGTGGGGTGCCACAGGGGTCGGTCCTCTCGCCACTCCTGTTCAACACATATATGAAGCCGGTGGGTGAGATCATCCGTGGTTTCGGGGTGGGATACCATCTGTACGCTGATGATACTCAGCTGTACTTTTCCACCCCGAACCACCCCAACGAGGCCATCGAAGTGATGTCCCGGTGTGTGGAAGCCGTACGGATCTGGATGGATGACAACCGACTCAAGCTCAACCCTTCCAAGACGGAGTGGCTGTGGGTACCAGCCCCCCGGTTCAGCCAATTAATTCCATCATTGGCCATTGGGGGCATTCATCTTGCCCCCGTGGAGCGGGCGCGCAATTTGGGCGTCCTCCTGGATGCCCGGCTGTCCATGGATGACCATGTGACAGCAGTGCCAAGGGGGGCGTTCCACCAGGTTCGCCTGGTGCGCCAATTGCGCCCCCTACTGGACCGGGATGCCTTGCGCACAGTCACTCATGCGCTGGTGACGTCTCGCTTGGACTACTGTAACGCTCTCTACATGGGGCTTCCCTTGAAATGCACCCGGAGGCTGCAGTTGGTCCAGAACGCAGCCGCGCGGGTAATTATGGGGAGTACTAGGTACTCCCATGTGACACCGTTCCTGCGCGAGCTGCACTGGCTTCCTGTGGTCTATCGGGTGCGTTTCAAGGTTTTGATAACTATCTTTAAAGCGCTCCATGGCTTAGGACCTAGTTACTTGCGGGATCGTATTCTGCCCCATACATCCCTGCGACCAATTCGCTCGCACAGAGAGGGGCTCCTCCAGGTGCCGTCCGCTAGACAATGTCGTGGGGCGGCGCCTAGGAGTAGAGCCTTCTCTGTGGCGGGCCCAGCCCTGTGGAATGACCTCCCTCCGGATATTAGGAATACCTCTGACCTCCGCTCCTTCCGTATTAAGCTTAAGACCCACCTATTCCAAGCAGCTGGCCTGGCTCAACTTTGATCTAACCATATCGCTCCTGACGGGTTTTTAACTGGGTATTTTAATTATATTTAATTTCTAGGGGTTTTATATACTGTATTTTAATTGTTTCTATCAATCGACCTCCTCCTTGTGTATGTTTCAGTGTATGTCTTTGCTATATGTTTGTTTTGTTTACATATTTATTTCGTATGTTTCGTTGTACGCCGCCCCGAGTCCTTCGGGAGAGGGTGCGGCTAAGAAATAAATATATTATTATTTTATAGAGAAATATTCTGCCTTTTCAATATTTCCTACGATATTTCATTTTTCTGGGAGAGGGCTGGGTGATAACTTTCCACAATTTCTTGCAAATAGACATGGTATAATTAGTTTTTTAAAATGAAAATTCTTTCTTTACTCGCCTCAGTGATAGTGAAGACATCCAAACATTTGTTTCAATTACGTAAGTGTGACTAATGACTTCTCAAGAACAACCAAAAAGACCAAAAGCAAGGAAATTATTCCAATGACAATATCTGAAATGGAAAAGTAAGGCAATGTTTATGTTGCTTGCATAATTTTTCATACAATGGGTATTTTTTCATCTTGCCTAGGAAGAAAGTGCTGCAAAGGAAGTGTGAAAAGAAATGACAGAAGAGAAAGTGATATTGATCTTTAAATGGTACTATGATTCACCCATATCAATTCTACAAATGTTATCTCAAGCTAATTATTCAGAGCGAATTAATTGCAAAAGACAGATATTATGACTCTCCTGGGCTGATCCCAGTTCTGAAAATAAAGAGGACTACAGAATTCTTGGCTGAAATAAGAACTTTGTCTTTCCTATGTCAAGCTTATAGATTAGTTTATTTATCTGACTTGCTAGTTTTCTACAAATAAGTTAATAATATGGGCTTGCATTCAAATACACAGATCAAGTCCAGATAGGTTACTAAGCCCTAACAAATATTATTAGCTAAGATTCTCATGCATATTACTAATATTATCAGGAAAAAACCAAGGACCTATTTTAATCTATTTCCAAAATTCCCCTGCCCTGACCATGTTACTCAAGCCAAAGAGAATAGCGATTTACAAGCCTGGGGAACATTCTTTCCACCAATTCATCTTTTGAAATAGTACAATCCAGGAGAACTGGGTCACACAAACTGTCCTATGCAAACTCAATCAACATCAATCAACTCTGACAAACCAGACTGTCACTGCGTTTATTTGGTTTGTCAGCTGTGCTTACATTCTGAGTTATACGGTAGAATGAACTGACTCTTATCTCTAAGCTTCACTGCGCATGTCACACATTCCGCATTCTTTCTTTCACTTTACTTTCTTTTGTTCATCTGCCAAGGCAGACAGGAACTCTGCCAAAATGTAATCATTAGCGTAGTAAGTTTTGCTTTATTTATTTTTATAATAAAATGTTTTTTCTTAGAATATATCTCGGGTTTATTTTGCTTATTTAAGAAGTATGCTTCAAGGAAATGCCACGATTCATACCTCGTTAATTACAGGGCTCAATTTACCCCTGACAAATGGTAGCAAGAGGATGGTTGATTTATGGCTTTTTTCCTTGCTTGTTACTTTGAAGAGAAGCGCCTAGGCCAATTTAGACAGATGATTTATCTCACGACTGAGGAACGCTGATTTAAATCACTTCTAAGATGCCGAAACAGAAAAAGAAATTTAGAATACATTCCGATGGCTCTAGTCTCTCTGATGAAGAAGCGAAAAGCATCTTACACAGATTTACAACTCTTGAAGCCCCGTTTACTTCAGCAACTGGACTGGGTGGAGAAACATCCGTGGGAGAAATGTTCTTACACAGGTCTCAAGATGAAAGGGCTGCTTCTGAAGGTGACGTGCCAAGACCAAGGTCAGTAACACTCCCTTCTACTTATGCATGCTCCCAAACATTTCTTCAAGAACCTGTAGATTTTGAAACACTTGGTGCATGACCAAAAATTTCACAACCGGAAAGCTTTTGTACTCCCACACGGAGAGAGAAAGTTCTCATTCTCCTCGAAGCTCTGAGCAAGCTATAAAAAGCTATCGTGATTACATAGAATTTTTTGAACGTGAATTATTCCAGACCAAAAAGGTTTTTTCCATGCTCGAGTCTGATAAGAGGGATTCTCCTGCTTTTCAAATTTCTGAAAATGCCATCTTGGCTCCTTCTTCACAGACTAAGGCACACCCCCTGGAGGATATTGTGTCAGGCAAATCAGAACAGAGAGCTGTGTACACGTCACAATTGCCACGTAATGTCTTTTGTTCTCCAATTGCACATGCCACGCAGGCAGAAATATTACAGCCAAAAACTGAAACTGCAGCACCATCTCCTGGCAGAAATAATTTACTACAGAGAGCCGACATGCATGTTAAAATCTAGGAGCAATTACAAACATTGCAACAGACTTTATCAAACATGTCATTAAATTACTCAGATATTCAGGCTGCAATGCAACAAGTGCCGCCACAGGCCCAATTTTTAGCACCCCCTGGTGGTGCTGGTGCCTTTTGAGATGGAGCACAACAGTACTTAATGCAGCAAAGGCATATGGCTGTGCCTCCAACAAGCCATGTTAATATTGCTGCTCAAGCACCGACCCCAGCTGTAGTACAACAACCACAGGTTTGATTACAGCAACCACAGATGCAACAACAAGGATTTTTACCTGCACAACAAGCTTTTCAAATGCACATTCCTCAACAGGCGTTTTCTGTTGCTCCATTGACTGGTGAGTCAAAATTAAAAATGTCAGGACATGGCTTGGATTTCATCTGGTCTATGCAATCAAGTAGATGAAATTGAAATAGAAGCAAATGAGTGGGCAGATCACAATCGAATAAAATTAAGATGGAAAGGTCAAAGAAGAAGAAAAAGATGGATGATGAATTCAAATATTATAAATGAAACAGAATACACTCAAATGCTGGAGAAAGAACTAAAACAATTTTTTAGAATAAATAAAAAAGAAGATACCTCAATTCAAAATCTCTGGGACACTATGAAAGCATACACAAGAGGCCTTACAATTGCCTATATGGCGAGGAAAACTAGAAAACAAAAAGAGCAACAAGAATGTATGCAAAAGGAACTTATGGAAGCCGAAGATGAACTCCAGAAAGACCCAAAGAATAAAATTAAAAAAGAAAAAAGAGAGATAATCAAACATAAGCTCAACTTAATAAATCAAAAGGAATTAGCGCAGAAAATTAAAGCAACCAGACAAAATTACTTTGAACAAGCCAACAAACCTGGACGATGGCTGGCATACAGAATGAAGAATGAAAGAGAAAAAAGGATGATATATCAATTAAAAGATGATGAGGGAAGAATTCAATACAAAGCAGAAGAAAAGAAGAAAATTATTCATAAATACTTCACAAAACTATATGCACAAGATAGTATGGAGGAAAATAAAATAAAGCATTATTTAAACACAGCAAAGATAACACCAATCTCAAAAGAGCAAAGGGAGGCGATAAACAGGCCAATAACGTTAGCCGAAGTGGAACTAGTCTTGAAAAACCAGAAAAATAATAAAACACCAGGACCAGATGGAATACCGGTGGAGCTATACAAATATAATAAAATAATATTGGAAGAGTTAGGGGTGGAAATGTTTAATGAAGTTTTAGGAAAAGCCAAGATACCGGAATCATGGACAGAAGCAATAATATCGTTAATCCCAAAAGAAGAAACCAGCCTACAAGAAATTCAAAACTACAGGCCAATTTCATTACTAAACTCCGATTATAAAATATTTGCAGCAATTATGGCAGGAAGAATCAAACAGGTTTTAAATGAACGAATACACCCAGACCAAAACGGATTTTTACCCCACAGACACATTAGAAATAATACAAGAATCATCCTAGATATAATAGAGTACTACGAGGCGCATCCAGAAAAACAAATGGTACTGGTTTTCCTTGATGCACAAAAAGCATTTGACAACGTAATCTGGAAATTTATAATAACAATATTGGATGAGATGAAATTCGATGAAAAATTTATAAAAATGATTGAAGGATTTTATAACAATCAGACAGCCAAAGTTCTGATGAATGGAGAATTAACAGAGAAGATCGAAATAAAAAAAGGAGTCAGACAGGGATGCCCCCTCTCTCCTTTGCTGTTTATATTGACTTTGGAAATTTTATTAAATGAAATTCGGAAGGACCAGGGAATAAAAGGTTTAAGACTCAAAAATGAAGAATATAAGGCCCAAGCCTATGCCAATGACCTAGTATTTGTATTAGAGGACCCATTAGAATCCAGTCGGAAATTAATTCAAAAATTAGAAGAATATGGCGAAGTGGCAGGATTAAAGATCAATAAAAACAAAACAAAAATGATAACCAAGAACATGACAAAAAAGCAAGAAGAGGAACTGGAAGTAACAACCAGAATGCAAATAACTAAGAAAGTGAAATACTTGGGGATCTGGGTGTCGGCAAAATGTTCCACAATTAAAGATGATAACTATAATAAATTAGTGATACAAATAAAGAAAGAGTTAGAAAATTGGAAAAATATTCAACTATCACTCATGGGACGTATAGCGACAATTAAAATGAATATTCTACCAAGAATCTTATTCCTGTTGCAAGCCGCACCTATTAATCCGGGTAAAAAATTCTTTCAAGAATTAAACAAAATAACCGCTAGGTTTATTTGGCAGGGACGAAAAGCGAGGATTAAACTAAAGTCAATGCAAGACAGCAAGGAGAGGGGAGGTTTAGCATTACCAAATTGGGATTTATACGCATCGGCAGTATCAATAACATGGGTGAAGGATTGGATAGAGCTAAAGAATAAAAGAATTTTGACTTTGGAAGGCCATGATTTGCAAGCAGGCTGGCACACATTCCTATGGGATGATAAAAATAAAACGCACAAATGCTTTCAAAATCATTTAATTAGAAGAGCGTTATTGCAAAAATGGCTCAAAATAAAATAAAAACCACTATGTGAAAATTCCAAATTGTCTATCACCGACAGAAAGGACGACTCATCCAAATTTTATAGATTGGAACAAAATGCTAAGATATAGAGACTTAATTGATAGACAGGGAAACTTAAAAACAATTGAAGAATTGGCAGAACAGAACATGAAAGTTGACTGGCTAACTTACCTTCAAATCAAAACTAAATACAATAAAGATACCAAATTATACGACATTGAAACAGAACCACACGAATTGGATAAAATCATTCAAAGCCCAGATAGAAAAATGATAGGGAGAATATATAAATTTCTCCTGAAGTATAAAATGGAAGAGGAAATTGTGAAAGAACAAATGATAAAATGGGCACAGAACTTTGGATATAATATTGAATTAGACAAATGGGAAAAATTTTGGGGAACAAACTTAAAAATGACACTCTCAGTTGCATACAAGGAAAACCAGTACAAAATGTTTTATAGATGGCACCTGGCACCAACAAGGTTAGCTAAAATATCATCAAATACCTCCCCAAAATGTTGGAAATGCGAATCGATTCACGGAACGTATTACCATTTATGGTGGACCTGTGAGGAGGCTAAAAAGTTTTGGAAAAAGATCAAAAATTGGCTGGAGGCAATAACGGGAATTAAAATAGAATGGAAACAGGAAATCTTCCTATTAGGAATAATGTCTGCGAAATACAAAAAAGAAATCCAGTATTTAATACTACATATAATAACTGCGGCAAGGATTGCCTATGCCCAGAAGTGGAAAAACAAACTAACTCCAAGTGAAGATGAAATAATAAGAAAGGTTATGGACTGTGCTGAAATGGACAAACTAACTAAAGAAATTCAGGGAAAAGAAGAATCAGAATTCTACCAGATATGGGATAAATGGTATAGGTGGATGGAGGAAAGAAACAAGAATCAATGAAGGAATGTAACAAAACTTACAAATAATAGTTATGGGTAAAATAAGAAAGTTAAGAATGGTGAAACCCAAATAAAACATAATTGAATGGGAAAAAATAATAAAAATAAAAATAAAAACTTAGTTAATTTTTGGTGATTAATAAGTAGAACGTTGTAGCTGCTTATAGAACATTTTTGTTTTTAAAATGTTTATTCGTTAACAGATAACCCATCATGACAATAATAATGAAATAATAACTCTAACTGGTAAAAACAATTTGGATATAAACTATAATATGGGACCTGGGGAAAAGATTTACTAATTTTATTAATATTTTTTGGTTTAGATTTTGTTATAAAGATGTAATCTCTCCTGGGTACTTATAACTTCTAGTAATAAATTTTTGTCTAGATTTATTATAAAATAAATATAAATGATTCTAGACAAAAGCACGTTTAAACAAATATAGTTAAATGAGAATGATGGTATATTGATGGTATAAAGATTTTTGATTTAAAATGTACAATTCAATATGAATGAAACATAAAGAATGATTGTAGTAACGCACGAAATTTATTTGTAACCAATCGACATGCTTTCTGGAAGATGTAATGAAGAATGTTTTTGTGTGTGTTTTTTGTTTAATTAAAACAATAAAATATTTTTAAAAAAATAGGTCAGGACAGAATTATAAGGCCTGGGTCAGTGAGATTACAATCTTGCTTCGCAGAGAAGGTACCCATTGTATGGTGTTTAATCCTCCTGCCCAGCCATGGACTCCTGCAATAAGAGACTTAGAGACTAAGGCTTGCACAACATTATTGATGTGCATGGATACTGAACTGCAGGTTACTTTTCTGCCTGATGCAACAGCTCAACAAATTTGGGTCCAATTGGAAAATTGCTACAGGCCCGTTTCAATCGAATCTTCATGTTTGCTCATGTCTGAGTTCCACGGTTTGAGATTGAAACCTGGGGAAAAAATTGGTGGACATTTGACCAAACTGAAAGGAATGAGAAAAGAATTGAGAGAAAGAGGCCATTTTATTGATGATGTTCAAATGATCAGCATTATCATTAACTCATTGAATTATGAATGGAAAGATGCCATTGCAAAGATTAACCATGTGCCTATTGCCCAACGCACAGTGGACAATGTTTGCAGGCTCTTAATTGAAGAGGGGGCGCTAATGTTAGCCATGTCGCATTTGCGAGGACAGCCCGCATCAAGAGCTCCAGCGAGATGTCCCTTCCGAGGAAGACCCTACGCTCCAAGGATGCCAAGATGCTACATCTGTAACCGTGTGGGACATGACACCCGGGATTGTCCCCAACGAGTTCCAGCTCCCGTCACATACCAGCCCAGAGGAACAGACTCCAGAGGCAGAGGTAGAGGTGGAAGCCAAGGTCGTCATGGTCCAAGGCGTGATCCACAAGCTCCACTCGCCACGTTGACCTTAACCAATGATCCACAACCTGATCCAGAGTACGACAGACAGCTTTTGTGGACTTTGGACAGTGGTGCAGCATTGCATGTTACCTACAGAAAGGAAATTTTCACAGAGATGCACGAGCCTGAACCTGAACTACGTGAACTTTATTCTTTCTCCAATCATCCTTGTAAGGTCATGGGAAAAGGAACTGTTTATGTTGAAGACCTTGATGCATTTATCCCTGATGTTTATTACATACCTACAGCAACTAGTAATATGCTTAGTCAAAGTCACTTGTCTAGAGTGTTAAAGTTCCAGGTTCACCACCTCGAAAAAGCAAGTTACATAGTTAAAAATGGAGATATTGTTGCTGAAACCATGCTAATTGGTGGTGTTTATTACATAAAACCAAAGCCTAAACCGCAAACACAGGGAAGTATACAAACTCCAAAAGAGGAGAGCACAGGCCCAGAGAGAGATGTTCCAGTGAGAGATCCTGTAGCTACTCCAAAGGCTCCTAAAGCCAACAAACAGAAAATAAGGAAACAGGTTGCTCAGAGCAAGCCTGAAGTTCCTCACAAAACTGTTAATGTTGAAAATTCACTAACTGGTAAACCTTTGCATTCCAGGTGTATCCACAAGTGGCATAGAAGATTGGGGCATGCCAGTTTCCGTGTTCTTAGGAAAATGCCGGAGTTCGCAAAAGGTTTGGCTCTAAAGGGGTGTAAGGTGTTTTTGGATTGTGCCGTCTGCAAGAAAGCTAAATCCAAAGCAGCAGCCATTCCCAAACACGCTACACGCCTGTCAACACGCATTTTTGATTTGGTACACACTGACATAGTGGGTCCTTTCCCACCAACACTTGGTGGTAAAAATATTTTCTAACAATTGTTGATAATTACACTAGATATGGATTTGTATATCCTATGAAAGAGAAATCTGAGACCTTTCAGATATTAAAAGACTTTGCAGCACTTGTTACTACCCAACACCAAGTTCGCATCGCCAGAATCCAGAGTGACCGTGGTGCCGAATTCATGTTTCAGCGTTTCCAGGACTGGATGCGTAAGAATGGAATTCTTCATCAGACATCCGCTCCACATACACCGGCTCATAACGGAGTCGCAGAACGAAGACAAGGGGTCCTACAAACCATGATGCGTTGTCTCCTAGAAGATGCCAATGTCAGTAACCCAAACAGGGGTGAAGCTATCAAATATGCAAATTACATTGTCAACCGTACTAGGAGCAGTGTAATAAATCAGACTCCTTTCTTCATGATGTATGGCTACAAGCCCGATCTCAAGAACCTCCATATTTTTGGTTCATACGCTATGGTGAACATCCCTTTAGCTCAAAGAAGAAAAGGAGGTCCAGCAGCAAAGAGACTGAGATTTATGGGTATTGATGATAATTCAAAATGGAGCAAATTTATTGACTCTAAACATGTAATTTTGATTTCCCAATCTGCTAATTTTGAGGAAGATGTTGACTGGTCCAGGATTCATTCCAATGATCCTGGAGTTTATTTTCCTAGAGATGATGTTGTAGATGCCACGCAGACTGATGACCAAGATTCACAGGCAGATATTCCATCCACTTGTTCTTCTCAACCTGATGTTCCATCTTTGCGAGCCACCGATGCTGATGCTAGCGACGAATGTGAGGACAAGGACGAAGCAGAAGAAGAATGGACTGTTGTTCCGAGATGTTCCAAGAGGGTCACAAAGGGAATCCCTCCACAGCGATATTCGTGGCAACTGACAAAAACACCCTTGGCTTTGATTTGCAATGTTACACTTCCTCCTGATACGTTCACACAAATCAAGCATCTTCCTGATTTAGAGCAAGAGAAGTGGTAGGAGGCAATGCAGGATGAAATGAACAGTTTAAAGAAATGTAATGTATTTACACCTGCAAAACCCTCAGCAAACAAAAAAGTCATTGGCACTTGTTTTTTCCGGTTCCGGTTGTGGAGAGCGACGGGCATGTTTTGCTCACCCCGTGCGCTCTTGGTGGGCTCCCCCCTGATCGGGGGGGCACAGGGAGCCTTGTAGGGGCCCCTGCCGAGGGGGCGGCTAGCTGGGGGTCCTCTGCGTCGGCGGCGGCCGCGGGAGGGCTCCCTGCATTGCCCTAGGCACCAGCAGGCTAAAGGGGAGGCGCGAGGAGCTCCTACCCTCCTGCGTGGTTTTGCGTCGAGACAGCTGGGCGAATTCGGCAATTGGAAGGCTGCAGCTGCAATGTGGTGAGGTGGAAATTCTCCCCGTTCCCTTTTCTGACTGTTAAAAAAAAAGGATTGCCAGCTTTTTAAAGCGTTCAATCTGTTCTGGAGTGTGACTGGAGGGAGGGGGATTCCCCCCCCCCCTTGGATAAGCGGCTTTGAACTGCTCTCTACCCCCGGAGGAGGAGGAGGGGGGAGAGCTCTGGAATGAAATCACACTCTTAGCAAGCAGCAGATGAATACTCTGTTGCAATTGTGAAAATGAGGTGATGATCTGACTTTTTTGAAAACTTTGAAAACTTTTGGTTTGTTGCCTTCTGATCCCGGTGCTGGCAAGGCAAGATGGCACACTTCCACTGTCTTCATGCACTCTGAAATTTGACTCCACCCATGGAAACTGTTGGCATTTTGTCTTTGTCTCCGTGACACTCAGATATATTTCTTGCTTTACTATATTCTGGACTTACAATAATACAATAGTAGAGTTGGAAGGGACCTTGGAGGTCTTCTAGTCCAACCCCCTGCCTAGGCAGGAAACCCTATACCGTTCCAGACAAATGGCTATCCAACATCTTCATAAAGACTTCCAGTGTTGGGGCATTCACAACTTCTGGAGGCAAGCTGTTCCACTGATTAATTGTTCTAACTGTCAGGAAGTTTCTCCTCAGTTCTAAGTTGCTTCTCTCCTTGATTAGTTTCCACCCATTGCTTCTTGTTCTGTCCTCAGGTGCCTTGGAGAATAGCTTGACTCCCTCTTCTTTGTGGCAACCCCTGAGATATTGGAACACTGCTATCATGTCTCCCCTAGTCCTTCTTTCTCTTAAGCTAGACATACCTAGTTCCTGCAACCGTTCTTCATATGTTTTAGTCTCCAGTCCCCTAATCATCTTTGTTGCTCTTCTCTGCACTCTTTCTAGAGTCTCCACATCTTTTTTACATCGTGGCGACCAGAACTGAATGCAGTATTCCAAGTGTGGCCTTACCAAGGCATTATAAAGTGGTATTAACACTTCACGTGATCTTGATTCTATCCCTCTGTTGATGCAGCCTAGAACTGTGTTGGCTTTTTTGGCAGCTGCTGCACACTGCTGGCTCATACTTAAATGGTTGTCCACTAGAACTCCAAGATCCCTCTCACAGTTACTACTATTGAGCACTGTACCACCTATACTGTACCTGTGCATTCCGTTTTTGTTGCCTAAATGTAGAACCTTACTCTTTTCACCATTGAATTTCATTTTATTAGATAGTGCCCAATGTTCAAGTTTGTCAAGATCCTTCTGTATCTTAAGCCTATCTTCTGGAGTGTTGGCTATTCCTGCCAGCTTGGTGTCATCTGCAAATTTGATGAGTTCCCCATTTATTCCCTCATCCAAATCATTGATGAAGATGTTGAAGAGTACTGGGCCTAAAACAGAGCCTTGGGGTACTCCACTGCATACTTCCCTCCATGTAGATGCAGTTCCATTGAGGACTACATGTTGAGTGCGATTGGTCAGCCAGTTACGAATCCATCTGGTGGTGATGCTGTCTAACCCACATTCTTCTACTTTATCTAGTAGTAGGTTATGGTCTACCTTATCAAAAGCCTTACTGAAGTCCAAGTAAACTATATCAATGGCATTCCTCTGGTCCACTAATTTTGTCACATTATCAAAGAATGCAATAAGATTAGTCTGGGATGATCTGTTTTTGACAAATCCATGTTGACTTTTGGCTATTACTTTGTTTGCTTCTAGGTCTTCGTGAATTCGTTGCTTGATTATTTTTTCCAGAATCTTTCCTGGTATTGAGGTCAGGCTGATAGGTCTGTAGTTTCCTGGATCTATTTTTTTCCCTTTTTTGAAGATGGGAACCACATCAGCTCTTTTCCAGTCCTCTGGTAGTTCCCCGGTGTTCCAGGATCTCTGAAAGATATAATTCAGTGGTTCTGAGATCTCATCTGCTAGTTCCTTCAGAACCCTGGGGTATAATCCATCCGGTCCTGGTGATTTGAACTCATCTAGGGTAGACAGGTGCTCAATTACCATTTTCTTCCCTATTTCAATTTGTGTTCCTAATCTGATTTTTGTGGTGCTGCTTTTGACAGGTTGGACTGTTTTATCCCTTTGTGTAAAGACAGATGCAAAACATGAGTTAAATAGTTCTGCTTTCTCCCTGTTGCTTGTCACCTTCTTGCCACTTTCTCCTAGCAATGGACCAATTGTTTCCTTAACTTTTTTCTTGTTTTTAACATGTTGGAAGAAGCTTTTTTTGTTAATTTTTACTTCTGTGGCAAGCCTTTCTTCATTGTGAGTCTTAGCTTTCCTCACTTCATCTTTACAGGCTCGGGCTATTTGCTGATATTCTGCCTTAGTTATGTCCCCCTCCTTCCACTTTTTATACTTATCTTTTTTGTCTTTCAGTTTGTCAGATAGTTCTTTATGCAGCCATGCTGCTTTCTTTTGGGAGCTGATATTTTTCTTCTTCATTGGTATTGTGCTGGACTGGGCTTTTGTAATCTCATTTTTCAAAATTTCCCAAGCTTCTTGAGTTGTTTTCCCCTTGAGGATTTTCATCCATGGAATTTTTCCCAAGCTCTCTCTAAGTTTATTGAAATTAGCTTTCTTAAAGTCCAAGACTCCAGTTTGGCTTTGTTCTACTACTTGTGTTTCGATAATGTTGAATTCCAATATTGCATGGTCACTTGCCCCCAGGGTTCCTATGGCTTCAACACCTTCTATCATTTCCTCTCTGTTAGTGAGGATTAAGTCCAATATGGCTGATCCCCTTGTTCCCTTCTCTACTTTTTGGAAAACAAAGTTGTCTGCTAGGTTTCTTAAGAACCTGTTGGATCTTCCACTTGGTGCAGAGTTTGTTTCGCAGTTGATGTCAGGGTAGTTAATATCTCCCATTACTATTGTGGTGTGCTTCCTACATACCTTAGTTAGCTGACTAGCAAAAAGTTCATCTACTTCCTCTGCTTGGTTGGGTGGCCTGAAGTATAGACGTATGGCAATGTCATTTCCCCCACAACCTTTAATATTGACCCAAATGCATTCAAGATAGCTCTCATCATTGTTGTGCTCTATTTCTGTAGAGATGTAGTTATTTCTTATATATAGTGCAACTCCACCTCCTCTTTTATTTGGTCTATTTCTTTTAAATAATTTAAATCCTTCTAGCTGTATGTTCCATTTGTCGGTTTCATCCCACCAAGTTTCTGTAATGGCAATAATATCGTATCTGCCCTCTTTTACTTGAATTTCTAATTCGCCCTGTTTATTCCTCATACTCTGTGCATTGGTGTATAGACATTTGAGTCCATTTCGATTGACCCTGTGTTTACTGTCTACATAACCTGTGTTATGACTGACTGCCCCTATTTTCTTGCCACTTGTGTGATTCATGCACATGGTATGGCAATCACTATTAAATGCTTGGTTTTGCTTGGAACAATGGACTTGGAACAATGGACTTTATTGTCTGGATTTGAACTATAGAAAAGGTCTTTATTTGCCTGGACTGCCTGCCTCGTGATCTCTCTTGGCTATCCACCTTTACAGTTGCCTTTTCACTGTATTGACACAGACATCTCTGAGCTCTCTTTACCAAAATGGCACCGAAAAGACCACCACCTGGGAAACCAGGCTTTACTGGTTCTGCCCCAACATCCTCAACGTCCAGCCCCAGCGGGCAACAGACATTAACATCTCTGTTACAGCCCAAGGCCCTGGAGGAGGACTTAACCCAACAGATGCTCCAAAAGATCTTAAAGGGGCAGGAGGAACTGAAGAATCAACTGAAAGAAATGAACGAACAGCTCAGAGAAAACCAAAACCGAATGGCTCAAAATACGCAAAGACTGGAAGTTTTGGAGGAGGGGACGGCCGAGATGAGGGGGGAGGTGAGGGGGGGTCCAGAGAGGAAACCAAGAACTTGAGAACCATCAGATAAAAATGGAGTTTGAAAGGATGTCTTTTTTCCTTAGATTTCAAAATGTAATTGAGGCTGATGATGAAGATTTGAGGGAAATTATGACAAAGCTATTGGCTGAATATATTAAAAAAGACAGACAACAGTTGGGATGGGATATTGACCTGGTCTATAGAGTCAATTCAGCTTATTCTAGAACACACAATGTTCCAAGGGAGGTTCACATTAAATTTCTTAGAAAGACTACAAGAGATGAGATTCTGAGTGCACAAAGGGGGCAAGTGTTAAAATACAAGGATAGAGAGATAGTCATCCTGAAACAAATCCCAAAGAAAGTCAGAGATAAAAGAAAAAAATATTCGCTTTTACCGAAGAAACTATACCAGAAAGGGGTTTGGTTTCGGTGGCTTCTGCCAGAAGGTATGCTGATATTCTGGGAGGACACTAGAGTTAGAATTAATACAACTATGGAGGCCAAGGCCTTCATGGAAAAAAACAAAGTGCTCCTAGACAAAACTGATGATACCACACGGGATATACAAGACACGGGAGGTGCCGGAGCCTTGCTGGTGGGGGGAGAAGAGGCAACACTGAGAAAACTTAGATCACAAAAGTGAATTAGAAAAATAATGCAATTGCTAATACAGGGAATTTTTTCTGTTTGATATAAAATAGATTGAAATTACTTGAAGACATAAGGTAAAAATATGCTGTCAAAATACTGCTAAGTAGTAATTATCTAATGTATTAATAAGTGAAAGTTATGAGAATTGGGGGGAGTGCCATTTCCTGCATAATGTAGCTGTCAAAGTTTGTAACTTTATCCATTATCCCCTTTCCTGAAACTTTTTGTAAAACTAATAAAAATTTCTGTTTAAAAAAAAAAAAGTCATTGGCACTCGATGGGTCTACGAAATTAAAAAGAAGCCAAATGGTGAGTCATTGTACAAGGCCAGACTTGTAGCTCAGGGTTTCGCTCAATGTTATCCTAAGGACTACACAAACACATACTCACCGACAGTCAGAACTGAGAGTGTAAAAATTGCTTTAGCCACTGCAACTATTCTTGGTTTAGAAGTTTTCCAGTTCGATGTTGACACGGCTTAACTACATGCTGACCTAGATGAAGAGATATACGTGAGAGCTCCTCCAGGATTCTGACAGCAAGAAGGGGATACCTGGTTTCTAAACAAAAGTCTTTATGGTCTGAAACAGTCAGGTTTAATGTGGTACTTATGTCTTACTGACAAACTAAATTCAATGGGCTTTATTAAGTCCGAAACAGAAAAGTGCGTGTTCACAAAAAGATCTAACAATGCATATGAGATAATTCTTGTTTATGTTGATGTTATTGTTTATATTGGTCCAAATAAGAAAATGAGTGAGATTTTTGCCAAACGTTTGCAGAGATACTTCACACTGAAATCTTTAGGACACATTAGCACTTATTTAGGTGTTCAGATTGAAAAGACACAGAAGGGGTTTAGTCTTTCACAAGAGAAAATTGACCACATTTTGCATCATTGCAACATGAAAGATGCTAGCGCAACAAAGACACCCATGCAAACAGATTTTCACAACTTGACACATGAATCAAGTCCTGAGTTCGAGGATCAAACACTTTATCGTTCAGTCATTGGGTCACTGTTGTACATTAGTAGTTGGACCAGACCCAACATTGCACTTAGTGATCTCTTGTCACGACACGTAGGTAAGGCAAAACAGTTTCATTGGACATGCATTAAGAAGTTATTGAAATACCTGAAACACACTAAACATATGAAGTTATTGTTAGAACCAACACATACTGATTATGCAGAATTATGTTGTTATCCAGATTCTGATTGGGCACGTGATAAGAAATCACGTAAAAGTACTTCAGGTTATATGATGTTCCTAAATGGATGTCCTGTTTACTGGCAAGTGAGAAAACAGAGTTTTGTTTCTTGTTCATCTACTGAAGCTGAATATGCTTGTGTTTCAGATGCATGTAATTCTCTAACATGGTTTGATGCTTTGGTCACAGATATCTGGGCACGTCCGATTCGACCGATCACCGTGATGGAAGACAATGAATCGGTGGTTTATATTTCTGAGTCACATTTCACAGGTTCTAGGTCCAGACACATTGACATCCGTTATCAAAACATAAAATAATTAGTTAAACAAGGTTTTGTTAAATTGCAGTATGTATCTACACATGATCAAATTGCTGACATACTCAACAAACCGCTTCCAGCAGCTCAACATGAGTATCTGCGTAAGAAGATGTGCCTTATTTGATGATGTACCTGATGTCCGCTCAACTGGCAAAAGAAGGGGTGTCACTGTGTTTATTTGGTTTGCCAGCTGTGCTTACATTCTGAGTTATACGGTAGAATGAACTGACTCTTATCTCTGAGCTTCACTGCGCATGTCACACATTCCACATTTCTTTCTTTCACTTTACTTTCTTTTGTTCTTCTGCCAAGACAGACAGGAACTCTGCCAAAATGTAATCATTAGCTTAGTAAGTTTTGTTTTATTTTTCTTTATAATAAAATGTTTTTTCTTAGAATATATACAGGGTTTATTTTGCTTATTTAAGAAGTATGCTTCAAGGAAATGCCACGATTCATACCTCATTAATTACAGGGCTCAATTACCTCTGACACAGACAAATCAAATTATACAAATGAAAGCAATTAAAATAAATAAAACTGTTGCTAAAGGAAGTTGCACTTTGACCCTGCTAAAAGGGGTGGGAAGGGGACAGACAGTATTTAAAGAGCAACACAGCAGAAATCCTAAATGAGCCTGTCTCATCCTCTTCTGCATCCACCCTTTAAAGGCAAGAGAAGAACTCTTGGTAGAAAATCTACAATTAATACAAACATGATTTGTAAGTAAGCCTTTTGCTGTTGGGTTCAGAAATCTCAGGTTCAGAAATCCCACTGTCATGTCTTAGTCTTAGTCATTCAGAGCATCCAGAGTCCAGACAATGAAAAGACAAAAGAGCCATATTAATGGAAAAGGAAAAATGGACAATATGCAATCCTATGAGTGTTCACTTAGAAACAATGTATTTATTTTTACAGTACTTACTAGATAGTACTGCATCCACCGAATTGCAGCTTTTGTCAAGACCACCTCTTTCTTAAATTTAAAGCCTCTTCATCTCATCAGTCTAACTATAATATACACAAAAACAACATGTCCTTCAATGAGAGATATAGGTCAATATGACAAGCTGAACAACTGTCCCCATTTTGGAAGCAGATTGGTGGAATATGCACCACAAAAAGGAACTTTTTAAAAAATAGTCATCTGCATTAATTCATCCTTCCCATGTTTTTACTATGTTCCCAACTGCCCTCCTGAATCTAGCCAGTTTTTATATTTTTATTTATTTTGCATAGAAATCATTGCATAAAGAGCTTCTATCCTTTGAGTCTAGGGAGAGGGTGAGCTCAAACAGGCACCCACAAAAATATTTGCATCATTATGTAAGATGGGTATGTTTGACTAGGTGTGGTGGGCTGCTAAACGGGTTTTTTCCTTCTCTTTTTGTATGGGCACAGAAATATTTAATGAAAAAGAACATTTTCAGAGCAAATTGGCTCATCATCTCTTATCATCAAATGCAATTTTGGGTACTTTTACTAGCTATGATTCTATGCTACAGAATTACTCTTTACAGGAACAAACGTTTTCAAACAAGTCCCTGCAAATAAAAAAACAAAGATGTGCAAAATGATAGTTGACCTGGAAGCCTTCTGCTTTAGTTTTTTTTGGGGGAGGTGCTAAACCTTCTTTGTTCTTTGTTTTTTACTGTAGTCATAAGAGTCTAAAGTGGGATGCTACAGAGATAGTTTATAGTCTCAGTATAACCTAGGTTTTATATGTGATTGCTGGTATTTAATATTGTGAGAAAGCCTCACAATAGAGAATACTCATATAGGTGCGGTCATATTTATCTGAACCTAGTTGCATTCTTTTGGGAAGCTAATTCTAAATTCTCTGGAGCAATGTTTCTCAACCTTGGCTGCTTGAAGATGTGTGGACTTCAACTCCCAGAATTCTGGCTGGCTGGGGAATTCTGAGAGTTGAAATCCACACATCTTCAAGCTGCCAAGGTTAAGAAACACCACATTTGTAACATACTCACTTTTGTTTAGATTCTTACTTATTTGTGAGATCAAATACAGATGTTACGAGAGAGAGAGAGAGAGAGAGAGAGAGAGAGAGAGAGAGAGAGAGAGAGAGAGACTGACTCGACCCTGAAGTTGACACATGTGTACCCATGTATTATTGTAGTCATTTCTTATGCTTTTTCTAGGTATTCTGTAAGGGGATCTAACAAGGCTTCAGGTTCGCCACATTCTAGCAGTAGGAAGTGGGGTTGCAGATGTTATGGCTAGGCAGCATTGTTTCCCGTGGGAACAGAGAATGTGCCTGCAGATGGCTGAAGGTGGAGTTTGGAGCCACTGGAAAGTTGAACTGTGAGATGATTGCAGAATGTGACTCTGGGGGGAAAGTTTCAAAATTTTGCTTTTTACTGGGTGTAATTCAGAGGTGGTATTCAGCCAGTTTTGACAGGTTCTGGAGAACCCGTAGTGGAAATTTTGAGCAGTTCAGAGAACCGGCAAATAGGCTGGTTCTGCCCCCGCTGTCTCCCAGCTGATCTTTTGTTGCCCTGAACAGGGGAACAGAGCTGGAAAGGTTAGTGAGGTGGGGAGGGAATGGGGATTTTGAATTATCCCTCCCCTGCCACGCCCAGAAAGCCACACCCACAAAGCCACGGCCACAGTAAAAAAAATTGAATCCCAACACTGGTGTAATTCCGGGGTTTGGTCAGAGCCAGAATTACACCAAGACCTTGCCAATTTGATATGTTCCTAATAAATAGACTTTGAATATGACTGCCTTGGATTATTCATTTGGGGAGCTTATTACTTGGAAGCTTGACATTATTGTGACTCTGCCTTAAAAGAAACCAAATAGCGAGCCCCTGATGGGGATCGCTATCCAGGGTCCTGAGCCCTGGCTGCTTACCCAACTTGCTTAGTCGGGCAGCAGGAGAGACTCAGGGAAGATGGAGAAGAAACGGAAGACCGAGGAACCCGCCCGTACGTTCAAGCTCGGGGCGGGGGGGGGGGGCTGCCAGAAGCTGCCAATCCCTACGGAGACCCTGCAAGAGATGTCTGTGGTAGAGGACACTGCTTGTCAGGTGGACGCCCGTCCCAAGTCGACTGGGCTGCCAGAGGAGGAATCCAGCTGATGGAGAGGGAGCTGCTAGGACAAGCGGCACTTCCTGAATCACTAACTGATTGCTCCTTAACTGCTTCCCGGGAGTCATGAGCCACGATCCTAGAGTGGAGATTGACTGGGGCTATCAACCTGAACGAGGCAGGAGAGAGAGCAGTTAACAATCGGACGTGAAACTCAAGACCAAACCACGCGGCAAATACCTCCCAGAAGGGACCGAGCTACCTGAACTTCAAGCCCATCAACTTTGGACTTGATGCAACTACTCCATGAGAGAAGTCCCCCCAGTAGGGCCTGATCTACTGTCACCGAAGCTTGACCAGCCAGCCTTTCCCCACTGCGTCTGACGCGCAGAGATGCCAGCAGACAAAGAAGCCTGCCGAGTCACCACCCAGGAGCAAGCCCTCCCCCACAGCCATGGCTCCCTCCAGCGAAGCAGATACCACCCGGCCGTGGATGGGTCCGGGAACATGCCCAGGTTGGTCCCAGCCCTGGCACCAGCCCCGCCGCAGCTAATGCTCCGCCACTGTTCAAGACGATGTTCGATGGGAGCGTTCGAAAGCTCACCTTTTTCCTGAATTGAGCCTGGTCCTACATTGACTGCTATGGGGAGGAGTTCCATGATGACAGGGACATCGTCTCCATCCTAGGCTATAACCTAGAAGAGGAAGTGTCTGAATGGTTTACCCAACTCCACGATAAGGGAGCTCCAGAGTTGGACAACATAGACGACTTCCTGCAAGAACTCCGGGCCTGGTTCGAGGATTTCTCCCAAGCCCAAGAAGCAAAGGCAGAAATCAAACTGATCAGGAAAAGAACTTTGCAGCCAGGCAGGAAAGTTGAGAAACTGGCCCAAGTGAATCCTAGTACATTACTTCAAAGACTGCATCAAAGAGGAACTACTAAAGATGTGCCTGTGCTGGGGAGTGCCAGACCGAATCATCGAATGGTACAGAATGGCGATTGCAATGGACATCAAATTGAGACAGCATCACAGAACCTCACCAGAGAAACAGCCCTGGAGGCAATTCAGTCACTGCACCACCCCTCGCCAGATTGAGGAGCATCCCAAGTGCTTCCAATGTGGGCAAAAGGGCCTCCAAGCCTCCGAGTGGCTAGCGTCAGCCCCAGTCTCTCAAGTGAGAGTGCCCGCTCCAGCCAGGCCAAAGAGAGCACCAAGAAAACCAGTTGAAAAAGGGAAGTTTGTCTGCCAAGCCATGGAGCTCCCTCCCCCCCCTCCCATCCCACAGGGGAGGAAGGAACTCCGGCTCCTGATGTGCCAGTAATGCAAGGCACAGGCAGCGAAGATGACCTGATGCTATGTGAAGCCATCTGCCCCTTCATAATTAAAGCAAGAATAACAGTGCCCCAGACAGGGACCCATGGGGTTATAGAAACCATTATACATACTGGCTGCACACGTTGCCTCATCAGCCCAAGCACAGTGGATAAATTGGGCATTAAAACAAAACCCCTGAAAGCTCCTATTCGGTTCTAGCAAGTTGATGGGTCAATGATAGGGGGACGTCCAGTCACACTTGTCACTGAAGAGTTAAAGCTGGAGATGGGTAGACATTGGCAGCTGATTCACTTTATAGTAGTTCCAAAAATGACAGAGTCAGTCATCTTGGGCCTCACCTGGCTGGACAAGTGGTGTTCTTCTATTACCTGGGAGGGTGCTTACCGGAAACTCAAACTAGCGCTAGGCCCCGAACCACCTCCAAATCTATCAGATGAACCGGCCAGACCGGAACCAGCCACCACCGACCAAAAAGAGGCAACAGCAGCACTATCAGAACAGCCCTCTGGAACTCCTCAGATCCCCATGGAGTATAGGGACTTGGCAGAGGTGTTCAGTGAGGAGGACAGCAATGCCTCCCCCCCTCAGCCCACAGACTGCAATTGAATTCGTGGAGGGGGCCAAACTACCTAAACTGAAGATGTATTACATGACACCCAAAGAAATGAGAGAACTAAGGGAATACATGGACACTAACTTGGCTAGATGCTTCATACAACCAACAAAGTCCAGAGTAGCTGCTCCACTACTATTCAAGGAAAAGAAAGATGGGGGGATGAGACTGTGTGTTGACTTCAAAGGGATCAATGCTGTGTGTGTGCACAACACCTACCTCTTACCGCTCATGAAAGACATGTTGGGCCACCTAGGTGTTCACTAAGGTGTTCACTAAGCTCGATCTCCAAGAAGCATACTATCAGGTCCGGATCAAAGAAGGGGATGAATGGAAACCCACTTTTAACTGCCCCTTAGGCCATTTCCAATTTAGAGTAATGCTGTTTGAACTACAAGGAGCCCCTGGGGTCTTCATGCAATTGATAAATGAGATCCTGCATGAGTACCTGTATAAGGGATTTCTTGTTTATCTAGATGACATTCTTATCTACAACAAAACACTAGAGGAACACATGAAGTTGGTGCGACAAGTGTTAAAGAAATTACTCGCAGCCAAGCTATATGTAAAACTGTCAAAATGCCAGTTTCACAAAAGTGTGTTGGATAGCCTCAGCTACCGCATATCAAACCAAGGTATAGAGATGGACCCAGGGAAAGTGAAAACAGTTTTAGACTGGCAACCCCCACGCACCCGCAAACTACAGAGCTTCCTAGGGTTTGTCAACTTCTATTGCCAATTCCTTCCTTCCTTTGCAGAGATTGCCTTGCCCATCACGGAGGTACTTAAGACAGGGGGAGGACCAGAAAATCCTTCGCCAGGGCAACCCCTAAACTGGACTTTGGAGTGCCAACATACATTGGAAACACTTAAGAGATGCTTCGCTGAGGAACCGGTGTGAACACATCCAAATCCAGAGCAACCTTTTGTGATGCAGGCAGATGCAAGTGATGTCACTGTGGCTGCCATCAGCAGATGCTGAAGATGCAGATGCTGAAGATGATGCTGAAGATGGTGTGGTGCATTTAGGTTTAGGTTTAGGTTTATTAAATTTATAGACCGCCCCCTCTCCCCGTAGGGACTCGGGGCGGTGTACAGACCGTTCGTGTATAAAACAACAAAACATAACATAAAACATCAGACAAAACAACGCAAACATACCGTCTGTATATACAACCCAAACTAATTAAATAATTAAAAACAATTCTAAAACCAATTTAAAACCCCAAAATTTCAAATTTAAAAAGCCATCCAGGAAGGTCAGTAGTGGGTGTTCCCTGTAAGTACAATTACAGTTACAATTAGGCCAGGCCGGCTAATCGAAACAGGTGGGTCTTGAGTTTCTTGCGGAAGGAGTGGAGGTCCAAGGTGGTTCTAATATCGGGGGGGAGGTCGTTCCAGAGGGTTGGGCCCATCACAGAGAAGGCCCTATTCCTAGGCACCGCCCGCCCGCACTGCTTAGCGGAAGGTACCCGGAGGAGTCCCTCTCTGTGAGAGCGGATTGGTCGCAGGGATGTGTGGGGTAGAATGCGATCCCGCAGGTAACTAGGTCCCGAGCCATGGAGCGCTTTAAAGATGACAATCAACACCTTGAAACGCACCCGAAAAGCCACAGGCAGCCAGTGCAGCTCACGCAGGAAAGGTGTTACATGGGAGTACCTAGTACTCCCCATAATAACCCGCGCGGCTGCATTCTGAACCAGCTGGAGCCTTCAGGTGCATCTCAAGGGGACCCCCATGTAGAGAGCATTGCAGTAATCAAGACTGGAAGTCACCAGGGCATGAGTGACTGTGCGAAGGGCGTCCCGCTCTAGTAGGGGGCGCAATTGGCGCACCAGGCGAACCTGGTGGAACGCCCCCCTAGCCACGGCTGTCACATGATCATCTAGCGACAGCCGGGAATCTAGGAGGACGCCCAAATTGCGTGCCCTCTCCACCGGGGGCAGTTGTTCCCCCCCGATGGCCAGAGATGGAACACATTGGCTAAAGCGGGGCGCCGGTAGCCACAGCCACTCCGTCATGTTCACAGACTTTACATGGACCAATAACATAAAACAGTCAGATCACTGTTGACTAACTGTATTTCACAGAATAGCTTGGTTTGTGCCATTCTTTGCCTGTAGCCTGTCAATGAAAAGCCTGCCAACAAGAGGCAACAGAACAATGCATGACAGTGGGACAACTATTGCTTCAGCTACTTGTGATATTTGGCCTGAGAAAGCTACATTTTTAGACTGCCTCTGGAATGAGCCATGTTGCTCCAGTTACAAATCTCCCTATTTAATTCACACTCTGATAACATGCCAGATATATTTTTCTGCAAAAGTAATCAACCTGCCTGTGACATACGTTATTGGTACAGTCAACTCCAGAACTATGCCCACAGGATGAGTAGACTTCAGAAATTCTTTTTAAAAACTTTGAAACTAACATGCTGCTAACAGTTCCCTCTTTGGTCCTGTGCATCTTGAAAAACATGGTATTATGCATTCCTCAAAAGTGCATTCATTGGAAAACTTGAAAATATGCAAATCTTAGCACTCATTTAAAAAAACAAAAGGTAACCAGACTGGTTGTATATATTTTTGAACCATGTTCAGGTGCTTAATTTTTCTCCTACAATTAATTGCTAAGAAAACAGGTTTTGAATGGAAGCTGAGGCACTGAAGATTGGTAGCCTCCAATAAGATAGCATCTATAAAAGGAACACGCTGCTTGGAGTATTACACCACTCTGATGAAACAATTCCTGTGCTAAAATATATATCAGCTAAAGGTAACGCCTTTATATACAAGGGATTGTAGTACAGCATTTCTCAATGTCTTATTCCCAACCTGACCAAATTCCTGCCTTTTATATTCCCACCAAGCTACTTCCTCAATGTCCACATAATAAAATGCCATCCTTGCTGCCCCCTCACTGTCCTTTCCTCTAGAATTTACTACTTGAATTAGCAATAAGTATAAACTATTCTTCCCCCTTGCATTACTTCAGAACATATGAACATTTTCTTAACGAAGAGGCTCTTGGATTTTGGTCTAGGACAAAGGGCTCGCTCTGCCGGTATCTTATCGCCATCCGTGATACATGCCCAGGGAAGGAAAAAGCCTTCTAGGATACATCCACCTCCTACAATGTGCAGTGCTTCTTACCCCCTTGCAGGAAGGAAACAGGTCAGGGGGAGGGGGTACTTGCTAAATTTGGTGATGCTTCTTGTTGCAGGGGATTGCAAGTCCTGAAGGAAAATATACCTATTTTTGATTCTTTGTAGTTCTTTTTTGTCATTTGCTTTTGCATGTAGCATTAAATATTGTCGCTTACAGTATTACATGCAAATACATGCTGGCTTGGAAAATGCAGATTCTAAATACGTAGTTTAGCTTGGTGGTGCTATTCCTTATGAGGATTTTTTTTTTGTCTGTATCAGCATCATTGCTTTGAAAAAAACAGGTGTCCCATACTCAAGTGCTCAGTGACATGTCCTATATTTTCTTGTTCCAGAAGAAACATAGGGAAGATATCTTTCCCCTTGCAGTCACCAACAAATCCTGCGGTTAAAATATTCTTTTTCGGTTGCAAAATAGATTTCTTTTTCCTGCATTCTTTTGTTTGTTGTTCTCATATCTCTTTGTTTTCCCCACTCTTGAGGGTTTTTTTTCCAATCAGATCAAAAGAGCATCCCATCCCAACTTTGGATGGAAACAGGAAAAAAAAATCAGTGAAAGCACCCACCTCAATAAGTAGTCCTCTGTTGTCAAAACAAACAAAAGAGAAGAAAGGAGAGAGAGAGGCAAAAGAAGGAGGATGGTTTTCTAGTGTCTCCTTCAAACCTAGTCAGATGCTGGAGTTGCCTTTTCCCCAACCCCATCCTGGTCTCTGCACTTACCCTCAGCTCTTTCATCTGTGGGAACTTGGTTATTCTTGGATTATCTACATCATAGGAAAGTCGTGATCATGCATCCAGGCAGAAGGGAGAGTCTGACCTTATTGCTTGTGATTGATGGAAGATCCATGCACAGAACAGAACAATTCCAAGGAAAGACAGAAGACCCAAGGCAGATGAGTGGGTGGCCTTCTTCAGAGGAATGGTGGAAGGTTCATGTGTTTAAAGAACCAGAACCGCTCGTTAAGGAAATAAGGAGAGTTAAGAGACAGATAGACTGGAAACATGTTGTTCATGAGGGAAGATTTTACAGATAGATTTTTCTATGGGAAAAGTTCAGAGATAGATAGGAAGGACAGAGAAACCAAATGTAGATAACAAGGTGCAGACCGAGAGACACAAAACAAGAAGGAAGGAAGGAAGGAAGGAAGGAAGGAAGGAAGGAAGGAAGGAAGGAAGGAAGGAAGGCAGGCAGGCAGGCAGGCAGGCAGGCAGGCAGGCAGGCAGGCAGGCAGGCAGGCAGGCTCTATGGCTCATTAAAGTCCTGAGTAAGATGATGAAAAGGGAAAGAGCATTAAACAGAGAGAGAAACTTCAAAGCCAGGGCCAGAGAAATACTGTGCAGTCTGGTAAGGTGGATGAAGGGAAGGATGCAGAGAATCCAGACAGGAGGGCCTTGTGCTCTTTCCTGCAATGTTTGTTCTCTCCTGCTTTTAGAGTGTTTTCGGATTTTCAGAGCAAACTATCCCTCACTGTTCCTCCCGCATTAGATGCTTAAGCTGTACTCCTGATTCAAAGTTACAGGGATCGAAGGTTTCAGGTCTCAGAATTCTCATGGATGCTCCAGAAAGTGCAAATATAGTGCAACACCACCTGTATGGGTGTCTCCCACATTTTGTGTGTTCCAATGCATTTGGCAGAGAGTGTTTTCTTTGCCTTTAACTCTGCCCCCCTATTTTTTGGCATTACTTTTTCTTTTTCCTTCTTTTTTTTAAAGAAACAAACATACAAGCTAACCCCAAGCATTCCTGGTGTGTCTCTAGAGTATGGAAGGGATGGGTGAACAAGGACGTCGGATGGAACCAGGTGAGCCAAAGGAAAGGGGTGCTGGAGATGGAGGTAGACCAGCAATGCTGTTCAGACTGTGGGACTTCTCATAGCCTGCGGGGAGTGCTGTAAGGAAGGAGAGATGAGAGAAGTGAGTGAATGAATAAAACACAAATACAGTTAAGACTATAAAGGCACTCCATCAGGCACTCTGAATAGCATACAGAGCGGGAAAAGCTACTTTCTGCTATGCTTCACTGATAACTTTACCCCAATGTTGGCTGCATTAAAAAATATGTGATTTCATAATCATGGTTTCTGAAGCAGCAGCTTTTTCTCCTCCATTCCCAATTCCTCATCAGCTGCAGAGTTGCTGGCTGTATGCTCCAAACTGGGGCATTCTGATTTTATTTTGTTTTAATTAAAACAACTTTTCACTAATATTAAGTCACACTATGTGGAGGTTTAGAGAAGTCTTCCCACAATTTGGCACGCTTTAGAAGTTGCATTCTTAACACAACTGGAAGGTGGTTGTTGAGGAAGGCCAGTTTATGGTTTATGAAATCACCCCTGAATACCAGTGTCTATTCTCAACTTTGGCATACTACAAGTGTGTGGATTTCCACTCCTGAAATTTTCAACAATGGCTGTGCAGACTGTGGCCTTCTAAAACCAAACTTTGTGCTGTTTCAGTCCTTCCATACTGCTATCTAGACAGCTATCGGGCAGTTCGTAGATCAGTAGAGGTCACTAGATACAACCGCTAACTAACTGTATGCAACTGCTAAATCTGGTTGAAGATATTTTCAGTGGAGTGATCTACTAAAGCCAGTCAAAAGCATTAGTGCAACCAGTCCATCTTATCTTTCATTCTTTTTTCAGAGTTTTTTTTTGAAAAAAATTTATTGGTTTTTACAAATGTTTTAAGGAAAAGGGGTAAATAGGTATAAAAAATGTTGACAGCTACATCATGCGGAAGGTGGTAATCCCCCCAAATCTCGCAACTTTTACAAAGAAAAAAAGGAAAACATCAACATTTGAATAAACATTGGCAGCTTTTGATTTTACATTAAATCATCAGTATATTCAATTATTTTTTGTATCACTTCCAACAATTACATTATAACAACAATTGCAATAATGTTTCAGCTCATTTTTGTGACCTGAGTCTTCTCAGTGTTGCATCCTCCCCCCTGTCTGCTGGCAGAGCCTCGGCCCCTCCCTCCTTCATATCTTGTGTACTGTCCCCTGTTTCGTCTAGGAGGGCATTCTGTTTTTTAATGAAAGCCTCCGCCTCCACAACTGTATTAATTCTAATTCTGCTGCCCTCCCAGAAAATCAGCATACCTTCTGGCAATAACCAACTAAACCAGACTCCTTTATTATATAATTTCTTTGATAAAGAGGAATATTTCTTCCTCTTATCTCTTACTTTCTTCGGAATCTGTTTAAGAATGGTTATTTCTTTGTCTTTATATTTTAGTGGTTCCCCCCTTTGAGCTCCTAGAACCTCATCTCTTGTGGTCTTTCTAAGAAATTTAACATGGATTTCCCTTGGAACATTGTGTGTTCTAGTGTATGCTGAATTGATCCTATAAATAAGATCAATATCCCACCATAGCTGTTGTTTATCTCTTTCAATGTATTCTGCTAAGATTGTAGTCATAATCTCCTTAAGATCTTCATTCTCCATTTCTGGCAAGTTTTGGAATCTAAGGAAAAAAAACATCCTTTCAAATTCCATCTTTATCATATGGTTTTCAAATTCTATATTCCCCTTCTGAATTGTCTTAACCTCCTCCCTCATCCCAGCCGCGCCCTCCTCCAGTACACCTATTCTCTGTTTATTTTGTGTAGCTTGTTGTTGCGTTTCTCTGAGCTGGTCATTTGATTCTGTCAGTTGCTTTTTCAATTCATCCTGTCCCTTTAAAAGAGTTTGAAGCATTTGGTGAACAGATAAATCCATTGAACTCTCTTCGGGAGCTTTAGGTTGTAGAAATGACGCCAGTTGTGTCTGTTGAGTGATCGGGCTGGACGTAGAGGATGTCAGGGCCGAGGATGCCTTACCAGGCGGTAATTTTTTAGGGCCCATTATGAAACTCAGAGATAGCTATAAGTCTGTACAAAGAAATGGCGTCTGTGGAAAATCACAACCGGGAGAGATCGCAAGGCAGGCAAGCCCAGAAGAGAATGTTAGTCTTCCTATGCAGCTCCAAGCCAAATAATTGAATCAAATATTCCAAATCCAAGGGAAATACGTGGTAGGAGAGGCTCCTGGAGGTCTCTGGAGTGTGAAATAGTACAAAGCCAGAAAATCTTTCAAGAGAGGAACTTCATTCGTAAAGGCAAGGAAGATGGAGGAAGTTGGCCATCTTGGCTCAGCCTTCACAGGAGGTCAGAAAGCAACAAGTCCAAAAGTTCCCATAAATAGTTTAAAAGAATCAACTCAGCCATCCTTTCTCTCGCAATTGTAGTAAAAAGTCATTCTCCCATTACTTAAAGGAAGTGAAAGTAGGTTTTTAACTTTCTCTCTCTCCTCCGAGAGAGAGAGATATTACGAATGCCGCTTTTCCGAGGGGGGGGGTGGAACCCCCCCCCCTCCAATCTTAACACTTCCAAAGATTGAAACAAAGCTTTGAAAAGACTGCTGTTCATCAATTGGATAGATTAGCAAGAGATTTGGGGAGACTTCCCACCTCAAAGCACTTCAGCTGTAGCCTTCAATTGGTTGTTTCCTTCCAGGCTCTGCTCGACGAAGACGCGTGGCGACATGACAGAGCTGCCGCGCACCCCCCACACTTCCTGGCTCCTGGGGCGAAGTTGGAGACCCCTCCATGGCCGCCGCCGATCCAGGGGGTCCCAACAAGCCGCCCTGCAGCAGGGAGCCCCTACAAGGCCCCCTGTGCTCCCAAACGGAGCCCACCGAAAAGACAAGTAGCGGATGCGCACGTCCGTCGCCTTCTGGGACCGGAAGTCGTCTCCCTTTTTTCAGAGTTTTTTAAAGTGGATATTTACAAATAGAAAGCAGGGTTATCTGGATTTCTGCTCCTTTAAAATACTATGAATAAGGCAGAATAATTGCCCGCTGAAAACATTGTCCGGAAATGCCCTGATTCCTTCACTTTAGACCTTAGCCTGCATGCTTATCAGCATCTCAAACCACCAACTGTGACAAACCCATGACATATTCTATAACAAAGCAAAACTTTGAACTGTATAATAATTGATTCCCAAAAACCTCAAGTAATAATTATTTAAATCAAAAGAATATTTGCAATTTTCTAGTGATCAGTGATCACACTGGTATGTATTGTTCCATCCTAGCTTCAAATGCATTCTTGCTTCCTTCCCAGTAGTACCATAAATTAATCTCTCCTCCAACCCCACAGACCTTGCAGAACACAGGTTAGCAAAGCAGGTGGTGTGGTTATGAGAATCCTACAGGGCCTGGGTTGTCTGGCTGCTATCATTACAATCAAGGGGACAGGTTTGGGACAGCAAATTTGGAAATGGACTGCCCCATGCTCTTCACCTGAATTGAAAATTATTAGCAGATAATTGCCTTCTGATCAGGATGCCTGTTTAAAACATAGAGATCCATGAATCCTTGGACTATGGTCTTTTTTTGTCCACGTCGCTCTAACCAATTAGCCTAATAACATCAAGTTTATTGTCAATTCATGCCTATTTTTATCTCCTTTTTTATTATGTGATTATTCCACCTTTTCTTAATGGAACCATACTTGGTTGAAATGGACCTCTTTTTCCTGGCTGTGGTCCAGCACTTCAGAAATTATACCTTACAGTAGCATTTCTCAATTTTGTTTTTTTTAAAAAGAATTTTATTGGTTTTTACAAATGTTTATAGGAAAAGGGTAAATAGGCAGGGACGTGCGGTCAGGGGAGGCAGGGGAGGCAGAGCCTCACCTCTCTTCATGAAATAATAGTATATAATATTATATACTATATATATATATATATATAATATTATAATATTATATACATCCATCCGGGCGTGTCCGGGAGCTGAGGAGGCAGAAATGTTGTCGGCGCTGCCAGATGACGTCATCCGGCAGCGCTGACAACATTTCTGCCTCTGCCCTCCGCAGCTCCCGGGCGCGCCCGGACGGAGGTAGCCAGAATGGCGCCGAGGCAGTCCGGCGGGCGAGCGGGTCGCTCGCCCGCCGGACTGCCTCGGCGCCATTCTGGCTACCTCCGTCCGGGCGCGCCCGGGAGCTGCGGAGGGCGGAGGCAGAAATGTCGGCGCTGCCGGATGACAAAGGCATGAAAGCGCAGCCGCCTGAATGGGAAAGCAACGAAAGGGGCTGCGCTTTCACCCTGCTCAAGCCTTGCCGCCTGCATGGGAAGCCGCCTGAATGGGAAATGGGAATGAGAAGCGCAGCCGCCTGAATGGGAAAGCAACGAAAGGGGCAGCGAGGGCGGGCGGGAAAGCAACGAAAGGGGCAGCGAGGGCGGGCGGTGGCTGCAGGCGGCAAGGCTTGAGCGGGGTGAAAGCGCAGCCCCTTTCGTTGCTTTCCCATTCACCCCACTCAAGCCTTGCCCGAGGGAGCTGGGGATCGGGCTTTGGGTTGGTGGAAGACCTTGAAGGAGTGGGGGGGGGGGAAGGGACTGGCGCCGGTGGAGGAAGCAATGCTACGCGGATCAGTACACTCCGCTGTCCCCTTAATGTTCACTCAGGAAGGCGGAGAACGGGACCACGTGTGCTGGAGGCTGAGGCTGCCTCAGCCTCCTGCACACGTGGTCCCATTCCCCGCCTTCCTGATGATGTCACCAGCCTCACCAGCCATAACCCTCACCGCACGTCACTGTAAATAGGTATAGAAAATTTTGACAGCTACATCATGCGAAAGGTGGAAATCCCCCCAAATCTCACAACTTTTACAGAAAAGAAAAACATCAAGAATTTAAAGATAAACATTAGCAGCTTTGTTTTACATTATATCATCAATATATTCAATCATCTTTTATGTCACTTCCAACAATTACATTATAACAATTGCAATAATGTTTCAAACTCATTTTTGTGACCTGAGTCTTTTCACTGTTGCATCCTCCCCCCGTCTACTGGCGGAGCCACGGCCCCTCCCTCCTTCATGTCTTGTGTACTGTCCCCTATTTCATCTAGGAGGGCATGTTTTTTAATGAAGGCCTCTGCCTCCGCAGCTGTATTGATTCTAATTCTGCTGCCCTCCCAGAAAATCAACATTCCTTCTGGCAGTAACCATTTAAACCAAATTACTTTATTATATAATTTCTTTGATAAAGAGGAATATTTCTTCCTCTTATCTCTTACTTTCTTCGGAATTTGTTTAAGAATGGTTATTTCTTTGTCGTTTTATTTTAATGGTCCCACCCTTTGAGCTCCTAAGACCTCATCTCTTGTAGTCTTTCTAAGAAATTTAACATGTATTTCCCTTGGAATATTGTGTGTTCTAACGTATGCTGAGTTGATCCTATAAATCAAATCAATATCCCACCATAGCTGTTGTTTATTTCTTTTAATATATTCTGCTAAAATTGTAGTTATAATCTCCTTAAGGTCTTCATTCTCTGTCTCTGGCAAGTTTTGAAATCTAAGAAAAAGACATTCTTTCAAATTCCATCTTTATCATGTGATTTTCAAATTCTATATTCCCCTTCTGAATTGTCTTAACCTCTTCCCTTATCCCAGTCGCGTCCTCCTCCAGCACACCTATTCTCTGTTTATCTTGTGTTGCTTGTTGTTGTGTTTCTCTGAGCTGGTCGTTTCAGCCTGCCAGTTGCTTTTTCAGTTTGTCTTGTCCCTTCATAATAGTTTGAAACATTTGGGCAACAGATAAATACTTTGAACTCTCTTCAGTTGTTTTAGGTTGTAAAAATGAAGCCAATTATGTCTGTTGTGTAATCGGGCTGGACGTAGAAGATGTCGGGGCCGAAGATGCCTTACCAGGCAGTGGCTTTTTAGGACCCATATTAAGTTCTGCGATAGCTATAGTCTATACAAGAGAAATGGCGTCTGTGGAGAAATACAGCTGGGAGAGATCGTGAGGCAAGCAAGCCCAGAAGAGAAAGTTAGTCTTCCTATACAGCTCCACGCCAGGTGATATAAATCAAATGTTCCAAATCCAAGGGAGACACGTGAAAGGAGAGGCTCCTGGAGATCTCTAGGGTGTGGAATAATACAAAGCCAGAAATTCTTTCAAAAGGGAAACTTCATTCATAAAAGCAAAGAAGAAGGAGGAAGTTGGCCATCTTGGCACCGCCTTCACAGGAGATCAGAAAGCAACATGTCCAGTTTCCATAAAATAGTTTAAAAGAGTCAACTCAGCAGTCATCTCTTGCAATTGTAGCTAAAAGTCATTCTCCCATTGCTTAGAGGAAGTGAAAGTAACTTTTAACTCTCTCTCTCTCCTCCGAGAGAGAGGGATATTCCGAATGCCGCTTTTCTTTTCTTTTCTTTTTTAATAATTTTTTTTTATTAGTTTTACAAAATTTTGAGGAAAAGGGTAATGGATATGGTTACAAATTTTGACAGCTACATTATGTAGGAAATGGAACTCCCCCCAATTCTCATAACTTTTACATATTAATAAACAAAATGATTATTGCATAGCTATATTTTGACAGCTTATTTTTACCTTATATCTTCTAATAATTTCAATCTATTTTATATCAAACAGAAAAGATTCCCTGTGTCAGCAATTGCATTATTTTTCTAACTCACTTCTGTGATCTGAGTTTTCTCAATGTTGCCTCTTCCCCCCCTCCTGCCAGCAAAGCCTCAGCACCTCCCGCGTCTTATGTAGTATCATCAGCTTTATCTAGGAGAGCTTTGTTTTTTTCCATGAAGGCTTCCGCCTCCGTAGTTGTATTAATTCTAACTCTACCGCCCTCCCAGAATATCAGCATACCTTCTGGAAAAAGCCACCTAAACCAAAACCCTTTTTCAAATAGTTTTTTCGCTAATAGCGCATATTTTTTTCTTTTATCTCTTACTTTCTTCGGGATTTGTTTCAGGATGGCTATCTCTCTATCCTTGTATTTTAACATTTGCCCCCTTTGTGCACCCAGAATCTCATCTCTTGTAGCCTTTCTGAGGAATTTAATGTGAACCTCCCTTGGGACATTGTGTGTTCTAGCATAAGCTGAATTAACTCTATAGACCAGATCAATATCCCAGCCTAACTGCTGTCTGTCTTTTTTAATATAATCAGCCAATAATTTTGTCATGATGTCCCTCAGATCTTCATTGTCAGTCTCAATTACATTTTGAAATCTAGGGAAAAAAGACATCCTTTCAAATTCCATTTTTATCATATGGTTCTCAAGTTCTAGGTTTCCTCTCTGAACCCCCCTCACCTCCCCCCTCATCTCAGCCATCCCCTCCTCCAAAACTTCCAGTCTCTGTTTGTTTTGAGCCGTTTGGTTTTGGTTCTCTCTGAGCTGTTCATTCATTTCTTTCAATTGATTTTTCAAATCCTCCTGCCCCTTTAAGAGCTTTTGGAGCAACTGATGGGTTAAGTCAGGCATGTCCAAAGTGCGGCCCGGGGGCCAAATGTGGCCCTTTTTCAAATTTCAAGCGGCCCGCAGCCTCTTCTCCCCACTGGAGTTATTTGTTTAGTCTTTCATAAAATACTGTATTTTTCAAAGTATAAAGATGCATCTTTTTCCCCTCAAAAAAGAGGCTAAAAATCTGGGTGCATCTTATACACTGAATACAGCATTTTTTGCCTCCCAAAACTCTGCCCCCTTCACCAAAATGGCTGTGCATAGCCTTTAGGAGGTTTTCAGAGTGCTCCTGTGGAGGGCATAAATGAGCAAAAAACGGGCCATTTTTTGCTCAACTTTGCCCCCCCCCCCAGCCCCCAGGAGCACTCTAGAAGCCTCTTAAAGGCTATTCATGCCCTTTAAAAAATAGGCCCATTTTCGTGGGAGAGTGCAAAAACTTTTTTTTTTATTTGCCTCTTCAAAATCTTGGTGCGTCTTATACTCCGAAAAATACGGTAGTTAATTCGCATTTAATGTTAAGGGTTCAAAGAATGTCAGGCTGAATGATCGGCCCCACACATTTTCACCTCACCAAATCTGGCCCTCCTCGCAAAAAGTTTGGACACCCCTGGGTTAAGTCCTTCTCAGGAGCTTCAGGTTGTAATAACGATGTTAATGTCTGTTGTCCGCTGGGGCTAGATGTTGAAGATGTTGGAGCAGAACCAGCAAAACCTGGTTTCCCAGGTGGTGGTCTCTTCGGAGCCATTTTAATAAAGAAAACTCAGAGGTGTCTGTGTCCATAAAATGAAATGGCAGCTACAAAAGAGGATAGCCAAGAGAGATCACGAGGCAGGCAGTCCAGACAGAAATGAGGACCTTTTCTAGAGTTCAAATCCAGACAATAAAGTCAGTTATTCCAAGTCCAGGATACAGTATATCAAGAGATATTTCTGAGTGTCACGGAGGAAAAGACACAATGCCAGCAATTTCCATAGGTGGAGTCAAATTTCAAAGTGCGTAGAGACAACGGAAGTGTGCCACCTTGCTTCGCCAGCACCGGGATCAGAAAGCAACAAACCAAAAGTTTTCAAAGTTTTTTGAAATAATCAGATCATCACTTCTCTTTCACAATTGCAGCAGGGTATTCATCTGCTTGCTTATAATGAGTGTGATCTCATTTTAAAACTCTCTCTCTCTCCTCCGAGAGTGGAGAGCAGTCCAAAGCCGCTTTTCCGAGGGGGGGGGGAAATCCCCCTCCCTCCAATCACACTTCCCAGGCAGGGATTGAAAGTCCTTTAAAAAGCTGACAATCCTTCATTTAAATATCAAAAGGGGAGTCAGGGAGAGTTCTCATCTCACCACATTGCAGCTGCAGCCTTCAAATTGTCAGGATCGTCCAGCAGTCTCGATGCGAAAGCGCGTGGGAGCGTAAAAGCTCCGTCGCGCACCCCCTCTCGCCTCCTGGCTCCTAGGGCAATGCAAGGAGCCCCCCCCACGGCCGCCGCCGATGCAGGGGACACCCAGCTAGCCGCCTGTATGGCAGGGCGCCCCTTCAAGGCACCCTGTGCCCCCCCCCCAGATCGAGGGGAGCCCACCAAGAGCGCGCAGGGCGAGCGAAACACGCCCGTCGCTCTCAACAGCCAGAACCGGAAGTCCGAATGCCGCTTTTCTGAGGGGGGTTGGAAACCCCCCCCCCTCCAATCTTAACGCTTCGAAGGATTGAAACCAGAATTTGAAGAGGCTGCTGTTCATAAATTGAGTAGCTTAGAAAGAGATTGAGGGAAACTTCCCACCTCACCGCATTTCTGCTGTAACATCCAATTGATTATTTCCTTCCAGGCTCTGCTTGGCGAAGGCGCGCAGCGGCATGACAGTACCGCCGCGCACCCCCCACGCTCCCCAGCTCCTGGGGCGAAGTTGGAGACCCCCCTGTGGCTGCCGCCAATCCAGGGGGTCCCAACGAGCCGCCCTGCGGCAGGGAGCCCCTCCAAAGCCCCCTGTGCTCCTAAAAGGAGCCCACCGAGAAGACGAGCAGCGGACGCACACGTCCGTCGCCTTCGGGGACCAGAAGTCGTCTCTGAGCATTTCTCAATTTTGGATGCTTTCAAGATGTGTGGACTTCAACTTCCAGAATTCCTTGTTGGCTATGGAATTCTGGGAGTTGAAGTTCATGCTTCTTAAAATGGCCAAGATTGAAAAGGACTGCCCTACAGGCTCTCACAGCATTGTTAGAGGGATGAGCAGCAAAGCTCGTCATTCCCCCTTAGCTTTTCCTATTTACAAAGGACAATCTGTTCTGAGGAAGCAGCAGTTAGGAGTACAAGACCCTCTCCTTTGTTTTATCAATCTGTGGTCCATCATAGGTGCTATGTTCTGGGTGAAGAATGGAAGCGAAGCCAGAGTGATTTCTAACAGCTCTTTATTCAATACTGCCTGTGAGGCAACTGAACTCCCTGGCTGACACAGCTCTTTCTATATGAAACTGATCAGCCAAACAACCAATCAGGAGAGAGTATTTTCCTGCTCCAACAGAGAACCAGAATGAAAACTTAAACTGACAATTATACACTATATACAATACATAACAATAGGTGTCCCCAAGGGGGTGGTTGAAAAGTTAACATGGTGGCCACAAACATGTGAATTGAAGGCCTGCCCCTTTTAACTTTTTCTCGGCATATATGAAAAGGGGATGGGGCTTCAATCATACAATTCTGGCTACCATCTTGATTTTTTTTCACTTCCCACCTCTGGATACCTCTGCAATGGAGTTGTTACTGTTCCAGATGGGAATGGTTCCCCCCAAATAAGATCCATCTTCATCCAAAATAGAATGCCAGGAAAAAAAGCTATTAAAAACACTCCCAGACACAACCCTAATTCAACTGCTTTATAATGGCTAAACTTTATAATTCTGTTTGGCATCTACAGTGGGGCAAAAAAGTATTTAGTCAACTACTAATTGTGCAAGTTCTCCCACTTAAAAAGATGAGAGAGGCCTGTAATTGGCATCATAGGTAGACCTCAACTATATGAGACAAAATATTAAAAAAAAGACCAAACAATCACATTGGCTGATTTGGAAAGAATTTATTTGTAAATTATGGTGGAAAATAAGTATTTGGTCACCTACAAACAAGCAAGATTTCTGGCTCTCACAGACCTGTACCTTCTTCTTTAGGAGGCTCCTCTGTCCTGCACTCATTACCTGTATCAATGGCAACTGTTTGAACTTGTTATCAGTATAAAAGAGAGGAGGAGGAGGAGCTTCCAATGATGATGGCGGGCGTCTCTTGAGCTCCAAGAACACCATGGAGCTCCCGCCCGGTTAAGGGTTGCTGCCGGCCCCCGTATCATCCGAGGGGGCCGAGAGTTCGATAGCCCGACCACCCAGGCATGTTTCGGGCTTGTTTTGGCACGTCAGGGTGGTCGGTGAAGACCAGAGGGAGGAGAGTACTGGAGGGCTGCAAATGGCTGCAAACAGCCACCGGCAGGAAAAAGCAATGGCTGCGCTGGCGCCGAGAAACGCTGAGAAACACCAAGAATAGAAGAGAAACATCGAAAAACCCTAAAAGAGCTGGAAAAGAGCCGGAAAAGCTGAAGGAGAGTGAGAAGAAGGGGGTGAGAGGCCCCGGAGGCATTGGAGGCACCGGAGAGATCCCTGAAACATCAAAGGACCCAAGGGAGAGAAACAGGAAACATCTGATAGGTGAGAAGGACTGGGAGGCAGCCGGAGGCTGCTGGAAGAGACAAGGGGAGATGGCTGCGACGATGGTTGAATGGAGGAAGTTGCAGCCAGGGACCCCTTGGGATATTTTGTCATCTTGTCATTCCTGGCTACTTGCTTCTGGCTACTCCCATTCCCCCCCTCCCGGGCCCCTGCTGGCTCGAGCGGACTAACATTGGGAGCCAAGCAGCTGGGCCAAGAATGCCCCCCCCCATCCATCAGGGGGGCCACATACACCATGAAACAGATGAATGGAACTATCACCTATCCTGTGCCTCCATTTACCATTTACCACCTTTGCCTTCCCCCCCACCATCTGGGATATTTAATCATGGCTTGCTCTCCCCCCCCCCCCCTTTCTCTCCAAGTTCTAAGTACCACCTGGACATTGAAAAACCCTCCGCCCTCCATTGAGACTCTAGCCCACTGGTTTTTAACTATTAACTTTTATATCATCTGCACCCCTACTCTATCGGGATGGTCAACAACCTACCAATTTACTCGAGGACAGACCTGCTTTGCCTGCGGGAGGCCCCTCTCTCGCAGGTATGGCCCTTGGCTCTCTCAAGGGCCAGCCTTGATGACGGGTTCGTGAACCCCGAGAGGTGGAAGAAGAGGAAGCTGAGGGGCTTTTTAGCAAAATGTTTTATACTGTTTTTAGGGGGTTCTGGGAAGGGGGGGCGGGATAACCAGGCCAGGAGGGAAGCCAGTGCCACACGAACAGGTGAGTCCAGGAGGGAAGTGAGCGGAGTGGGGGGGGAGAGGGGACAAACTATTCAGGTAGAGGGTTGTTTTATTACAACGGTCGCGGGGAGGGGGGGATGCGAGGACAAGAAGAAGATCACAAGGTCAGTTGGGAGACCGTGGCTGCTGGCTACGCCCGGTCGTTTGTACCAACCCCCGCAACCTAGGTGGTCGGGATCTACAGAGACAGGGCCTTCGGCTGATGCTTTGCAATGCAAGGTCTGTGACCAACAAGGCCCCCCTCATTAATGAGTTGATCTCTGAGGGGGAGCTGGACCTTGCAGGAATAACAGAGACCTGGTTGGGTCACGAGGGTGGTTTGCCCCTCGTGGAAATGTGCCCACCAGGTTTCCATGCATTTCATCAGCCCCGGGCCCTGGGTAAGGGTGGAGGGGTGGCGGTGGTTATACGGGATGGTATAGACCCGAGGGAGTTCACTGTTTCTCAGATACCCGGGTGTGAGTCACTTGGTGTGAAATGGGGCCCAGGGAGGCAGTGGGGTCTGCTGATTGTATACTTGGCTCCTCGCTATACGTCAGCAGCCCTGCCCGAGCTCCTCGAGCTGATCTCGGAGACGGCGGTGGAGATCCCCAAACTTTTGGTTATGGGGGATTTCAACCTGCTGTCGACGGGAGCAGCATCCGAGGTGGCTCGGGAGTTCATGGCTTCCATGACAGCCATGGGCCTGACCCAACTAATTCAGGGCCCCACACATGAAGGTGGCCACACACTGGACCTTGTTTTTGTATCTGAGCAGTGGACGAGTGATCTGGGAATAGGGGACTTAGACATTACTCCCCTGTCATGGTCAGATCATTCCTGTCTCCGGCTAGACTTCCCTGGCGCTACCCCCCACCGCGAGGAGGCGGAACCAGTTTGTCCAAGCTGGTACCGCCCCAAGCATCTGATGGAACCAGTTAGGTTCCAGTCGGAGCTTGGGCCGCTACCTGTAGCCCTGACCCGCGCTCGGTCGGAGGACCTAGTGGCCGCCTGGAATAGGGCGACTGCTGGGGCCTTGGACCGGGTTGCGCCTTTGCGACCTCTCCTACGGCAGCGACCCACCCGGGCTCCTTGGTATACCGAGGAGCTGAGGGTGATGAAGCGCCAGAGGAGACGTCTAGAGAGCAGGTGGAGGTCCTCACGCTCCGAGTCTGACCGAACACAGGTTCGGACTTTACGGACTTACCTCGTGGCATTGAGAGCGGCCAAACGTAGACATTGTGCCGCTCTTATTGCGTCTGCGGATAACCGCCCTGCCGCCCTGTTTAGGGTCACCCGCTCCCTCTTGGTGCAAGAGACGCGGGGGGCACCCTTACAGGGTAGAGCAGAGGAGTTTGGAGAATATCTGCAGAACAAAGTCGCTCAGATCCGGAGCGGATGGGCCCCCTCCAGTGGTCTGGACGGGCCGTCAACAGTGAGTCTTGTGAGTCCACTCTGGGAGGAGTTTGACTCTGTTGCCCCCGAGGATTTAGACAGGTTGCGTGGAAGGCTGCGACCCACCACATGTTCATTGGACCTGTGTCCCTCCTGGCTGGTACTGGCATCCTGGGAGGTGACACGAGGCTGGCTTCTGGGCCTGGTGAATGCCTCGTTGGGTGAGGGATCCTTACCTACCGTCTTGAAAGAGGCGGTGGTGAGGCCCTTACTCAAGAGGCCTTCACTCGACCAAATGGAGCTAGCTAATTATCGTCCAGTCTCCAACCTCCCTTTTTTGGCGAAGGTTGTTGAGAATGTGGTGGCGCAGCAGTTTCCGCATCACCTCGATGAATCCGATTATCTAGACCCACGCCAGTCCGGCTTCCGACCCGGGCACAGCACTGAGACAGCCTTGGTCGCGTTGGTTGATGATCTCTGGAGGGCCAGAGATAGAGGTTGTTCCTCTATCCTGGTCCTATTAGATCTCTCAGCGGCTTTTGATACCATCGACCATGGTATCCTTCTGCGCCGGCTGGAGGGGATGGGAGTCGGAGGCACCGTGTTACGGTGGTTCGACTCTTACCTCTCCGGCCGGATGCAATATGTCTTGACAGGGGGGCAGAGATCGACCCCGAGGCCACTCTCTTGTGGGGTGCCGCAGGGGTCGGTTCTCTCGCCCCTTCTGTTCAATGCATACGTGAAGCCGCTGGGCGAGATCATCCGTGGTTTTGGGGTTGAATACCATCTGTACGCTGATGATACGCAGCTGTACATTTCAACCCCAAACCACCCCAACGAGGCTGTCGCAGTGATGTCTCGGTGTCTGGAAGCCATCGGGGTCTGGATGGGGGACAACAGACTCAAACTCAACCCCTCCAAGACTGAGTGGCTGTGGCTTCCGGCACCTCGGTTCAGCCAGCTGACTCCATCGCTGGCCATAGGGGACGAGCTACTGCCCCCTGTGGAACGGGCGCGCAATTTGGGCATCCTCCTAGATGCCCGGCTGTCAATGGATGACCATGTGGCAGCCGTGGCAAGGGGGGCGTTCCACCAGGTTCGCCTGGTGCGCCAATTGCGCCCCCTACTGGACCGGGATGCCCTACGCACAGTCACTCATGCACTGGTGACGTCTCGGCTGGACTACTGCAATGCCCTCTACATGGGGCTTCCCTTGGGATGCGCTCGAAGACTGCAGCTAGTCCAGAACGCAGCCGCGTGGGCTATTATGGGGAGTACTAGGTACTCCCACGTAACACCGCTCCTGCGCGAGCTGCACTGGCTACCTGTGGTTTTTCGGGTGCGTTTCAAGGTCCTGATTACTATCTTTAAAGCGCTCCATGGCTCAGGACCTAGTTACTTGCGGGATCGCATCCTCCCACATACATCCCTGCGGCCAATCCGCTCTCACAGAGAGGGCCTTCTCCAAGTGCCGTCCACTAGGCAATGCCAGCGGGCGGCGCCGAGGAGTAGAGCCTTCTCTGTGATGGGCCCAACCCTCTGGAATGACCTCCCCCCCGACATTAGAACCACCTCGGACTTCCGCTCCTTCCGTCAAAAATTGAAGACTCACCTGTTCCGACTAGCTGGCCTGGCATGATTATAAATGTTACATCTATGAACTCCTGGTAGTATATTCTCATCTGGTTATTTTAAGGGTAATGTTTTAGTTTTAATTGTTTTTAGGGCTTTTAGCCTCATATTTATTCTTCTGTACAGGACTCTTAATTTTAACCTCCTCCACATACATACATATATTTATGGCTCTATGTATATTTGTATTCTATCTGTGATTTATTGTGGACTGTACACCGCCCCGAGTCCCTTTTTGGGAGAGGGGGCGGTTTAGAAATGTGAATAAATAATAAAATAATAAATAAGTATAAAAGACACCTGTCCACAACCTCAAACAGTCACACTCCAAACTCCACTATGGTGAAGACCAAAGAGCTGTCAAAGGACACCAGAAACAAAATTGTAGACCTGCACCAGGCTGGGATGACTGAATCTGCAATAGGCAAGCAGCTTGGTGTGAATAAATCAACTGTGGGAGCAATAATTAGAAAATGGAAGACATACAAGACCACTGATAATCTCCCTCGATCTGGGGCTCCACGCAAGATCTCACCCTGTGGGGTCAAAATGATCCTAAGAACGGTGAGCAAAAATCCCAGGATCACACAGGGGGACCTAGTGAATGACCTGCAGAGAGCTGGGACCAATGTAACAAAGGCTACCATCAGTAACACACTACGCCGCCAGGGACTCAGATCCTGCAGTTCCAGACGTGTCCCCCTGCTTAAGCCAGTCTATGTCCAGGCCCATCTGAAGTTTGCTAGAGAGCATTTGGATGATCCAGAAGAGGATTGGGAGAATGTCATATGATCAGATGAAACTAAAATAGAACTGTTTGGTAGAAACACAACTCGTCGTGTTTGGAGGAGAGAGAATGCTGAGTTGCATCCAAAGAACACCATACCTACTGTGAAGCATGGGAGTGGCAATATCATGCTTTGGGGCTGTTTCTCTGCAAAGGGACCAGGACGACTGATCCGTGTACAGGACAGAATGAATGGGGCCATGTATCATGAGATTTTGAGTGCAAACCTCCTTCCATCAGCAAGGGCATTGAAGATGAAACGTGGCTGGGTCTCTCAACATGACAATGATTCCAAACATACCGCCCGGGCAACGAAGGAGTGGCTTCGTAAGAAGCATTTCAAGGTGCTGGAGTGGCCTAGCCAGTCTCCAGATCTCAACCCCATAGAAAACCTTTGGAGGGAGTTGAAAGTCCGTGTTGCCCAGCGACAGCCCCAAAACATCACTGCTCTAGAGGAGATCTGCATGGAGGAATGGGCCAACATACCAGCAACAGTGTGTGCCAACCTTGTGAAGACTTACAGAAAACGTTTGACCTCTGTCATTGCCAACAAAGGATATATAACGAAATATTGAGATGAACTTTTGATATTGACCAAATACTTATTTTCCACCATAATTTACAAATAAATTATTTCCAAATCAGCCAATGTGATAGTTTGGTTTTTTTTTTACATTTTGTCTCTCATGGTTGAGGTCTACCTATGATGCCAATTACAGGCCTCTCTCATCTTTTTAAGTGGGAGAACTTGCACAATTGGTCGCTGACTAAATACTTTTTTGCCCACTGTATATACAGCAACTCCCTCCCAACCCAAATCATTCCAGAATATATAAAATGCAGGGAGAAAAAAATAATGGTCATATCCTGCATAAGAGGGGGGAGGGGAGTTTGCAGGTTTAAAAAATGCACTTATTCTCAAGAAAGAAAGGCTGATAATTATAGGGATCACAGCTTGTATATAGGAGAAATTTAATTTGAAAACCCCTTTTGCTACCAAAGCAATTCCCACCATGACTTTCCATTCTGTCCCTTCTCCTAAAAACCTGTTTCTCCCCTTATTTCATACTTATTTATGTAGAAGATCCTCACTGTGACCATTTACATGCTTGCTACACAACTCACAGCCGATTGTGCTTGTGCAATACAGAAAAAACCATGCAGGCCACACTTGCATCATACGACAATATACCTGCTGAGATGCATGGGATTTGAACATGTTATGACTTAAGTGTTTTGTGTACAGGTGAAACTCAAAAAATTAGAATATCGTGCAAAAGTTCATTTACTTCAGTAATGCAACTTAAAAGGTGAAACTAATATATGAGATAGACTCATTACATGCAAAGCAAGATAGTTCAAGCCGTGATTTGTCATCATTGTGATGATTATGGCTTACAGCTCATGAAAACCCCAAATCCACAATCTCAGAAAATTAGAATATTGTGAAAAGGTGCAATATTCTAGGCTCAAAAGTGTCCCACTCTAATCAGCTAATTAAGCCATAACACCTGCAAAGGGTTCCTGAGCCTTTAAATGGTCTCTCAGTCTGGTTCAGTAGGAATCACAATCATGGGAAAGACTGCTGGACTGACAGTTGTGCAGAAAACCATCATTGACACCCTCCATAAGGAGGGAAAGCCTCAAAAGGTAATTGCAAAAGAAGTTGGATGTTCCCAAAGTGCTGTATCAAAGCACATTAATAGAAAGTTATGTGGAAGGGAAAAGTGTGGAAGAAAAAGGTGCACGAGCAGCAGGGATCACTGCAGCGTGGAGAGGATTGTCAGGAAAAGGCCATTCAAAAGTTTTGGGGACTTTCACAAGGAGTGGACTGAGGCTGGAGTCAGTGCATCAAGAGCCACCACACACAGACGGATCCTGGACATGGGCTTCAAAGGTCGTATTCCTCTTGTCAAGCTGCTCCTGAACAACAATGTCAGAAGCGTCTTACCTGGGCTAAAAAAAACCAGACCTGGTCTGTTGCTCAGTGGTCCAAAGTCCTCTTTTCTGATGAGAGCAACTTTTGCATCTCATTTGGAAAACAAGGACCCAGAGTATGGAGGAAGAATGGAGAGGCACACACTGCAAGATGCTTGAAATCCAGTGTGAAGTTTCCACAGTCTGTGTTGATTTGGGGAGCCATGTCATCTGCTGGTGTTGGTCTAAGGAAGGAGGGAAGACAGGCCCTGAATCTTGGTTCAGACTTTGGTTCATTATAACATTGCAAAGACTGGTCAAGGAAAAAGATATTTGCAGACAGAGGCAGGGTGGGATCAATGAGGCATGACATTTATATATTTTTATCTGTATGTTCAGACAGACCATGAGGGGTGTATCCTGTTATCTGTCTAGGACAGGGGATAGTCCCGTGTTTGTCTCGCAGATGTTAAATGTTCCTTGACGTATTTTTATTCTCGTCTCTTTCTGTACTTTTCCATTTCTCCTTTTATCAATTTAGCAAATGTATGCCTGCGTATATGCTTACGTCAAAATGACTATATAAGATTGTTGTTTGAGACTGTTCGGGGTTCAAACCCCCATATGCTGTTTTAGCTGTTTGAACCTGCGCAATAAACTTTCTTGCATTGCAAAGAGCTGGTCTTTGAGTCCTCAATTTCCACAACAGGTCCACTGTGCTTCATTAAGTCCAGGGTCTACCAGGAGATTTTGGAGCACTTCATGCTTACTTCCGCAGCACACTAAAACCTGCTTTGGCAGGCAGCTTGTCATTACATATTTATTTTTTATTTATAAAATTTATTGGCTGCCCAACTAGGCGAACTGGCAGAGCCAGGTCTTTAGGCCCTTACAGGTAGCCCTTGACCCACAACCTTAATGGAGCCTGCCCATTATGGTTGCAAATTGTAATGGTTGTTAAGTGAGACAATCGCATGATCATTCTGCTTAACAACCCCCACCTCTTCTTTTTCTGATGTGATCATTAAGTGGAGCATGGGGTGCCTCAGGGAGAGGGGAAGCCCTGGAAGGCCTAGGGCAACCCCAGGTTTGCATGCAGTACCTTCCTAGTTCACATGTGGCCTACTCTGGGCCTCTCAAGGCCTCTCCCACCTCCTGCTTTGCTTCCTGCCCCATTGGGCTCCGCAGGCCTTGGGGCCTGCATCTTACCCCACAGGGCCCCACGCCTTTGTCTCCACACACCTCTTCCCAATGGAAGGGACATTTCATTGTGCTCATCACATTGGAGAAGGGCCATGATTCATTGTAGCTGCTCTGAAAATGGTGTTTGCTTCTGGGACGGAGTGAGGTGACCTAAGGATGCTGAAGGGTGGAGAGGCCTGCTCTCCTTTCCCAACGCAAACTCGGGAGCTCTTCCAAAGGTAAATGCATAGTCGGTTATAGGATTCATTGGTTATAGCTCATAACAGACTCTTGGTAGCATGATCTGTATTAAATGAGAGTTTATTCCAGACGGTGCATGTGAGGGTCAAACCATTGAAAGTATATTCATAATATTAATGTAATGCATGTAATTAACATGCTATTTGATGAAGGAATATGTGAAACATAATTTAAATATATGTTCCAAGTTAAATCTGGCTGACACATGTGTCATATAACTGAGGGCAGGGGGGAGTTCAAATTTTTTCAGGCTGTAGAACCTGTTAAAAAACATTGGAATCCCTGATCAAAAAGCAAACTAGGAATAAACATTGCCAATAAAACAAAGTTTGTGCATATAATTTATTTATGCAACTTTATATATTCAAGTTAGTTGAGGGGTTGTTTTCTCTTAGTTTCTCAGGGAACCTCATCAAATTCAAACAATTCAGTTTGAAAAACCCTGGTATAATGTATGCTATTGTTAATATGCATGGAATTTGTTTTTAATATTTGTTTTATTAAAAATACTTCTATACTCTTTTCCATTAATAGAAAGTAGCGGAGAACACACAACTCACGAATACTATTCTGAGGTGCATACAGTATATTATGAAAGTATAGTATGTATGTTTGTTGGATATTGATCTGTTGGTCTATCATTCTGTTCATCCACCTACCCATCTCCAACCTGATATTCTCTAGATAAACTAATCATGCTGTCTATGAATTATGAAAGTTTTAATCTTATACATCTGAAGACCACCAAATAGCAGAAGGCTGATCTAGACCAATACAAATGAATACCAGAAGATCCATTGTTGTGCTTGTGTAGCCTATCTGCAGCACTTCAGTATATATACATACTGCAATTGGAAATGGATGATTCAAGGTATAGTACAAGTATACCACCCCATATACCAGTGTGCACTTTGCAGACCTACAATGCTTTTGTATGTTTGCATGCAGGTAGTAAGCCATTACATGTCATCCCAGGGACACTCTACAAAACATGCTCCTATTATCAGATGATCATGCTTTACATATTCACAGTGTGTAACAGAGAGGCATTAACTTTCTGATCAGAACATTGCACTAAATTTATTACAAATCTGGTACAATGTCTTAGCTTGTAGAAGCCCAACACCATCTCTCTCTCTTTCTCATAATTCAGTACAGATAGTCCTTGATTATGACCGTAATTGGGACCAGAATCTCCATCGTAAGTCGTTGCAGTTGTATGCCAAGCCGTACCCCATTTTAAAACTATTTTTATGACATTGTTTATTAAGCAAATTACCACTGTCATTAGACAAATCATACAGTTGTTAAGTGAATCACGCAGTTGTTGAGGTTATCCAGCTTCCTCAAAGGGTGTTTTTTGCTGGGATTTGGCAAAAGAGCTTGCAAATCACAATCACACGACCACAGGATGCTGCAACTGGTCATAAATGGGAGCCAGTTGTCAAGTCTCTGAATTGTGATTACGTTACTGCAGGGATGATACAACGGTCATGTCAGTACATCTTTTTTGAGTCCATCATAACTATGAATGAAAGGTTGTAAGTCGAGGACTACCTGTACTTTCATTCAAAAGAGTTATTTTGTATCAGAGATGGCTGCTGCTCAGCCCTGCTACACATATGGTGTGTTCACATGACACAATGAACAGAAACAAGGTCAAATGATTTGGCCAAACAATGATGTGCTAATCTAGCTAATTTGATTAGTTTATGATTCCATAACTGACTTAATAAATTAACCAGAGGGGTCATGCAAACACATCCAAATAATCCTGGTGTGATGCCCCAACTCAGTCCTCCTGAGCAGGAGAGAGAAAATGGCGCTGACTATAGACAGAGGGCCATGTCCTAAGGCCTCCTTTCTTATTCGCCAGCAGCCCCCAACCCCACACTTAAAGCAACAAGTGAGATTGGAGTGAAAGCAGAGCAGAGCTGACCTCCTCCAGGGAGCACTGGAGTTCACATACCCAGCCAGTCTCAGGCGGTAATCAGAGCTGGGAACAAAGAAAGACACAAATATCTGATCACACGGGCTGGAAATGCTAAGCAGGATAGCTTGTGCAAGTAAACATTTACTCCTTTGTGTGCAGAATGAGAGTTTTGCATAGAATTGGCATGTGCTCACCCTTTCTTTTGACAAGCAGCACGGAGCAAAAGGAATAACAGCACGTGAAAAGTGCAGATTTCCTGTGCTCATCGGTTCATTTTTACCTACAACAGTTTGTACATTCTAAGATTTGCTCACATCAAGTAAACTTTTACTTTTTGCTGTACAATTCTGTAAAATTGTACAGAATCACTTGAATGAAGCAAAACTTAAGAAGCAAGGAGACTATCCAGTTTATTTTCACGTGCAACTCTTTAAATTAAATGCAACTAAGCAGCAGATTGCACACTTACTCTTTAGGTTCACCTGCAGCTTGAACCAGGTATGCATTTCATTGTTTCTGTCCCATTAGCACCAGTTTTGCATGTGCAAATGGGAAGCCGAGCTTCCTTGGCATGCAACAATATCCAAACATTTCACCAACCACTCCGTTTGACACTTACCTGTTTTTGCACACACTGTTGTCTACACATAGATTTCAATTTTGCAACCAGGCAAGCCATACTTTATTTCCTTGGGCATGGTTTGGGGTTTTGCATAGGCACGTAACACAGATGCTTAGGTAAACATAGGGTCATTCCATGTCAAGTGGTCATGGAACATATATTTATTTAATTCCGTGAATGTTTCTGTCGCAAAAGTTGAACAGATCTGTCGGCATCAGTATTTGGTTGGTTGATGTTCTCTGGAGGCTGGCTCAAGCAGCCAAACGTTTAGTCGTGCCACCAACTCCGTCGCATGGTGATTTGGTGAAACAAAATCACATGGTGAAACATTCATGAGATTAAATATATATACATTCCGAAGGAAGAAATCGAAGAACGCAGGATGCTGCAAGAAGAAAGATGGAAAGTTAGCAGCACAATAGCTGGCACAAGAGATCATCACCAGTTTGTGCCAGTTGATTCAAATTTGATTTCTGTCAGCAAAGTTTCAAATGACATGATTAACTTTGTGGCCAAAATGTCCAATACCGTCAATCACAATTTAAAATTGGCTGACATATTTCCCGGTTGTTATGTTGCCTGCATTTATGACAAAAAAATGGTGGGTAAGTAATGTTGTGGAAATTTCGATTGAACAAAATGATGCGTTGGTAACATTTATGCATCCGCGAGGCCCTGCTCATTCATTTTATTGGCCTGAAATACAAGAGGTTTGTTGGGTTCCAGAACCACATCTTATTTGCGTGCTTCGAGCACCTTCAGTTACATTGTCAGGTCGACAGTATCAATTCCCAGAAGCGACGCTAAAGAACGTGGAACGTAAATTCAATAATAAGTGATAGTTGGAATTGGCAGTTCATATGAACAGTACGGACTTCGGCTTGGGAACCATATAAGATACCCACTTTAGGCTTGAGAACCTAGGATAAGCTGCTCAATTGTCAGCTTGGGAACCAGACAGATACCCACACAAGGCTTTGGAACCTCGAGGAAGAAACCAAACTACAGGCTTGGGATCCTGAACCAAGAAACCCACTTGTGGCTGGTATTGCAGTTATTGGGCATATCTGCTATGGCAATGGGGTTTCTGGGTCAAGTGCCTGAACTGGTAGTGACAATGTCACCACGGACCAATGCAATGTAATAGTAGTAATGATGTCTATATAAAACAAACAAGACGAAACAATAATAGAATGCATGTGACGTCCTCAACGTTGTCCCTATTTTTAGGGCTTTATACATCAGCGATGACACACCAACCCTACTTTTTAGGGGGTTTGAAACATGCTCTTTCTAATGAGGATGATTTAACAGAGTTTCCAGAAGGTCTTTTTTTCTGTAAAAGTAGACTGAAAATACCCTATTTTTGGCACTTTTACAAAAACCGTCAACTTTGCACTTAATTTGTGAACTATTGGAAAGCAGTAGGAGAATGAAATTTTATATTTGGAATCCTTGTGTTGCTACGTTATTACACACAAAGTTTCATGTTTCTCATACCATTCCTTCCAGAGATATAAAAAGCCAAACTTTAAGCTTTTTTCGAGACAGTCATTTTCGGCCAACTTTGCTCCAACTTATCTAGATGGAGATCGCTCATGAGAATGCTTTTCTTATTTTGTTTAATACAGCACATCAAGTTGTACAAGATGGCCAAGTTTTGTTTCTCTCAACAAAATATTGCCGGAGATATTATGTCTCAAAATTGCTGAACCCTCAGAGTCATACTGTAGAAGGCTGCGGTATGGGGTCACACAAATGACTATATCTCCGCAAGTATTGCATCAGTACACATAACACTTTACCAACGTGTGTGCATGTTCACACCAAATTTCACCGAAATCCATGATGGTCAAGCTGGGCACTTTTCTGAAATCAGACAACTTGACATGGAATGACCCCATATGCAAAACAATGGACACATGGAAAAAAGAGAGGAGCACTGAGGATTTGGATGGACAACATTGTTTGAACAAATTAAGAGGTGGGTTGCTCCCGGTTTGGCCCGGATTGGGCAAACTGGTAGTGGTGGTGGTGGGAGGCTCTGCCCACCCGCCCGGACGCTTCTGCGCATGCACAGAAGTGTTGCGGATGCACGCAAGCGTGCACACAAGCATGAGCAAACTGGTAGCACCGGGATTTTCAACCCACCTCTGACCAGATCCAATGGAAAGCATAAGGTGAGAACCATGGTACTGCTCGGCAATGAAACTGTGCAACCAAGGCTAGGACCCCTAATATTTGCATTCAATGCATAGAATCTTCATGACTTAATTTTTCAATCCTTTGAGGCTACAAATATTGCCATAAGCAATTAGGACATGACAAGCAGTCTAAAGTTTGCTTGATGGAATTATGTTTTGGATTCTTGTCCTTCTCCACCCAACCCCGGAACTAGAGGCCAGCATGAAGCCTCAGCTTCATCCAGACATCTCTAACCAGCTGTGAAAAATGAAAAATGTCCCCATTTGGGGAGGAGGAGCCAACGTTGTGACGATACGGACGTGTGGTCTCGATGCTCCGAGACCACAGAGGATACTTTTTCCGCTGGGTGGTCCAATCGGACCTAAACTGTCCCGCAGAGACAGTGAACAGGAAGAATACATCTTGCTGATCTCAGGGACATCGCAAAGTCCCTGATGGATCCAAGAGAAGTTCTTCAAGCCGGCGACAAAAAATCCAGCCATTAGGCTGATGAAGTCGGGGCGGCTCCAAAATGGAAGGATACGGAAAGAGAAAGTGTTTCCAGCTGTTGAGGAATTTTTGCCGTTTTAAAAGAGACTGCCTATAAAAAACTTAAAGTTAATTTAAATTTGAGAACAGAAGAAATAAGCGGCAGAATTAAGCTATGAATGGTTTTGGACAGTGGGTTATCTTGCTTTTTAAATGCTATGTTCATGGATGGAATTTATGCAAGCCTTTTAAAACGAATGGATTAAGTCTTCTTCTTCTATTTTTTTTCTTTTATTATTATTCTTTGTAACCTATGGACTAAAATTCTACTTCTTCACTACTGTGGGTGTTTTTCCCCTTTTCTTCTCTAACTCATTCAAGAATTTGACTTTTGTTTAACGTGGAATATAAAAAAGATACAAAAGGAAACAAAGAAAATTGTTACAACAGAGGGAAAGAAAAACGCTGCTGCTCGGAGGCTGGAGGTTTGTGTATTGGAAACTAAACACTCTTACTTTCCTCACTGATTATTCTGGCTTGGCACTTCAAGGTCTCACTGTTTGTTTATAGAGAGTAATAAGAAGAAAAGCATACAGATGTTCCTTTGAAGTATATCTTTAACCAGAGAAAAGTGAAAATAAGACCTTATTGTGAATTTATGCTTAATCTTGTAAAAACCTTCTAAGCCAGAGCAGCAGTGTTTGTCATCTGGAGATAATGGCACAACTTCAACAGCAGAAAGAAATTTTAAGCTTGCAAAAGATATTGTTAGAAATTCAGAAATTATCAAATAAATTTGAGAGAATGGAGAAGAAGTTGGAAAACCTAGAGCATCTAACATTAAAATATGATGAAGAAGTTGAAGATGTTTATCAAGTGGAAAAAGTGGAGGTTACAGTCCTAAAAACCAAAGAGGAAAATGACCATAAAGAAATTAAATCTGCTGATATCTATGGTGATTGGTTTGTGTCTGGAAATGGAAAGAGTGGAACACTGAAAGAGGAATTAAATGGAGGGGAACTCTACCCCAGATGGCAAGATACAGAAGAAGAAAAAACAAAAGAATTTATGGATTTAAAGAGAGAAATTTTATTAGCAACATCATTGATAACACCACTGACAATTAAAGATAAGCTGATTAAGGACACAGAAGAAGGGCATCGAAATTACATGAGAAACTTAATAAGCAATGAGTTGCTAAGAGGAGTCCATACAAATTTGATTAAGGAGATGATTAGAGGACTGATACCACAAATGGCAGAAGACATGAGACTGTTTTGCTACTGGAAAGATACAGGTTGATAGATTGAAGTGCATAATTTAAAACTAGTTAAACTTAGTGAAATTTAGTGACAATAGATATAGTCAAATAAATAATTGATAATAATATATACATATGTATTGTTATGATAAGTAATAATTGGATATGAATATTGAATGGTACCCATGAAAGGAAGATTAGAAATCTTTTTGGTTATATATGAAGGCTAATAAAAAAGAACTAAGTTAAATTTAGTTAAATTTTGATTATTAGGGGGAAATATTGTTATGATACAGGATACAGCTAAATAAAGGAGGGATGATACAAAGGAAAATATATATGTATGGGTACAACATAAGGAAAGTGGATGTAAATTGTAAACAGTGATTTGGTAAGGAGGATTAGAAATTTTTGTTACTAGATATTATGGATGTTTAGCTAGAATAGGCCATAAGGATTCAGTGTTATTGGAGGATTTTAGAAATAGCAAATGAAATGCCAGTATGTAGTTATGTTTTAAATCTTGATATATTTTATGATGAAGAACGTTTAAACAATTGTAGTCAAATGAAAATGGAGGTATGATGGTCATATTTATAAATATCTGAGTTAAAATACTTGAGTTAATATGAATTATGATTGATGACTGTGGAAGAGATGCACGAAAGCTTTTTGTAACCAACTGATACACTTTCTACAGTATGTAAAAAAGGAGGAGTCTTTGTGTTGTTTGTTTTGAAAATTAAAAATAAAAAAAATATAAACAAAGAAAATAAAAATGCCCCCCTTCACCCCCAGACGTATAAATAAGCAGGTGTATGGCACAAGGTACATACCTGGCACACGCAGTCGGGGCGTTACGAGAATACAGTGTAGAGCCTACAAGACGTATGAAATGGGGCATTAATTGGAATCAAATATTGATGCAGCCCACCCTTGAAAGAACACAAGGGAAGCCCCATCTCTGCTGGGAACAAGCAGCTTTTGTCACCTGATGGATGGTGTTGAGATGCCACCTATCTCTGTGGCCCAGTCAGGCCACGGATTGTCTTTTCTGGTTTTTCACCCCTTCAACAATTCAGCACCTCCCAATTTCACCTCAGCTCTGTACCCATAGCCCCATGTTCCATCAATTTGTTGCCCGAATGGTGTCCATCTTCAATGTCCCTTTAAAGGAGTGTTTTTCAAACTTGGCAATTTTAAGATGTGTGGACTTCAACTCCCAGAATTCCCCAGTAAGCCATGCTGGCTGGGGAATTCTGGGAGTTGAAGTGCACATATCTTAAAGTTGCCAGGTTTGAAAAAAAAAGCTTTTTAAAGCATTTCCCATTTTTCTCCTCTCTATGCTTTAAGGGCAGGTACTGCTTGACATCCCAATTCTCAGTTATAGGGCTATGGGGCTCCCCATTGTTCTCTTCCATGGACAGGCGCAATATTTGCCCTGAAAATGAAAACAGATAATAATGAAATAAAGCCAAAGCACATAGGACATGGGAGTGGGTGAGGAGGGGGAATTAGGGCGGTATGTATGAGTCTGTATCTATATCTATATATCTTTATGATAGATGAGAAGAATAGAAATGAAGATATTGGCACCCTACCCAAACTGGCAAAATTTTGAGTGACTTGGCTCAGCTTTGGTGTTGTCCTAATTTTAATAGCCTTCAGCCATTGCAACTGAATGGAAATTCCATGCCCAATACAGTAGCAGTGTATTTTTAATTAACATTGCTAGGGGGCAACAGAGTCTAAAACATGACTGTCAAACTCCCGGCCCATGGGCCGGATGCGTCACGTGCTGGCCACGCCGACACCTGGTTTAGCGAAGAGGAAAAAAGTCCTGATACGTCATGTGATGCTGCCGTGACAAAGTGAGTTTGACACCCCTGATCTAGAAAATGGCCTTTGAGGGGAAAAGGCTACTGGATTATATAATAATAATAATTAGTCTTGTAATTGGGCAGTATACATGTAAAATTAAAAAAAATTATTGGTCCAATCTACAGGTAGTTCTCTACTTACAACAGTTCATTTAGTGACTGTTCAAAGTTACAATGGCAATGAAAAAAGTGACCTATGACCATTTTTCACAGTTACAACCTTTGCAGCATCCCCGTGATCGTGTGATCAAAATTCAAATGGTTCATACTTATAACCGTTGCTGTGTCCCAAGGTAACGTGATCACCTTTTGCAACCTTTTGACAAGCAAAATCAATGGAGTAGCCAGATTCACTTAACAACTAGGTTACTAACTTATCAACAGCACTGAATCACTTAACAACTGTGGCAAGAAAGGATGTAAAATGGGGCAAAACTCACTTAACAACTGTCTCACTTAACAACAGAATTTGGGCTCAATTGTGGTTGTAGGTCGAGGACTACCTGTACAAAGAAGTGATTACTTTTGTAATGCTTTCAAATGTCAAAAACCTTTTGCAAGAAAACCAACAAAGAAATGAAAAACAGTGTTTGGTGCAGAATGATCTAGCCTAGTCTGTTGTTTTTTGTTTCTCCTCAAATGGCTTCCCTCCTGACAATGCAATCATTATGGCCCCTTTTTGCTGTTATTCAACCACCACAGAAGCCTAAATGAAATCAAGAACTTGAGTTGGAGGAGAAAGGGGTAGGAATAGGAGCAATGGATGGAGATGAAAAGGGGGTTGGGGTGGGAAAAACAGACAGAGGTGGTGTGAGGAGGAGGCACTGAAGATGAGCATGTGATGAAGTCCAGGGAGGCATGGCTGTGGAAAACCACCTACCTGCTCACCTGCTCTGTTCCCAGCCTGTTGCTTGATTCACCTGTTGTACTGTATCATATTACACCAATCCTTCTTAAGCTGACAGCCCCCCAGAATGGTAATTTTCAAGGTCTCTAGCAAAACTCTTGGATGGAAAATTTGGGAGTTGCTGTCCCAGAAAATGTTTGATCAGGTAAAGGAAGACACAAAAGGCTAGTGATAACAGCTCTTTATTGAAGTACGTGCAAACATCCACTCCAGAGATGGTCGGGCAGCTCCCCTTTTAAATGGGAGCTGTCCAGCCTCTCAGCCAATCAGGTGCTCCTCTGTTCCCACCAGCAACAGAGGACCTGAGTGGAGACTTCTATTGTTTAGCTGCAATAGGGGGGGAAGTATCTAACAGAAAATATGACAGGTGCCAAGTCGGAGAAAGCTGTTATTATTTTCCCATTAATTTTAATTTTTAATCTCCCCTTCCCTCCTGTTTAAATGGAATGATGCCATGGTTAGGCATGCTAGCTTTGATTCAGAGGGAACTGGTATGTACTTGGCAGGAACCTTACAGGTCTGGACTAATGAAAAGAACCTGTGAGCCCATGCCTTTTTCTATGAACATAGGAGTGTGTGTAAGGGAAAATGGAGTCTTCTTCTTATGTGAAAAAGCTTACTGTTTTCATATGAATAGATCAGGGAAAGTCTGGGGGATGGTCCAAGAACTAGTTTGAGCTTCCTCTATTGGTCAAAAAAGTACAAGGAACAGATGTGTGGTTCTCTTGGCTACCGGGAACAGGTTGGATCAAGCAAATGCTATTTCTTTTATTATGTGGAATCACAAGTTTAGCCTTCCTCCCCTGCATAATACCCTTGCTTAAACAACTATGAGGTCTGTAAAGGAAACACAGGGTGAAAAGTAATTAATGTTAATGGAAAGCCTAATTCCACATACCCTCAAGGAAGATGAAGTCTCTTATACTAGTTCCTATATTCAAATTGCCCTCTTAGAAGTAGAGAAAGTGATTTTGGAAGATAAGCCCTAAGATGTGTATTCTTGTATCCTTGCTTTTTCTGCTATTCTGTATTCTGCATGCTTATATTGTTAATCTAACAGGCTAGACTCAATTGTGGGCCTTAATAGAGTCTAGAAGGGGGAAAATAAAGTGGAATAAAATATGGATTAAAAATATAAGAATGAAGACGTGGCATAAAAGGGACAGTTGGAAACTTGCTTAAAGGGACAGGGAAATGTCATCAGCCCTCAACCACAACATGTTCCAGTAAAAGTCCCTATGTCAAAAGTCCAAAACCACAAGGTTCAAATAAAGTTCGTTAATGACACGTAGCCCTTACCTGTAACAAAAGGAGAAGTAAGACCCCCATCTCCTTATAGGGCTTTTTCCCCAAGGTAACCAATAAGAAATAAGTTAAGTGTTTCCGTGTTACACTGTCTTTGAGAATGTATAAGAATGCGTGCTTCGATAATAAAAGATTGTTCAGAATTTCCAATGCTAGCTATGTGCTTGCTTTCTGAACCTGGCTGCCAAATAAACTTTTCCTGTATCCTGAGAAGTCTAAGCCTGTCATTTTCTGCAACACAATGTTATCTCCAAACGTTCCCGGGTATTTCTACAAGTAGGTGGGATTTTGCCATTTGCTGACTCATTTGTGGGACGTTTGGCAGATTCCACTGGGGGTGGGGGTGTAAGCATTGTTTCAATTTGTTCTGACTTGGAATCAGTTCCCCAGGTTTCATTTTCGAACTCTTGGGAAGCTTCATTGGAAAGAGCCAAACTTGGATGGTTCTTTGTAGAATGGAGTCGGGCGGGGGTCCTGCGTTTTATAAGAGATCATGCCCTGGGTTTTTGTTTTCTTTTTCTTTTTGCTGGGGGCTGCATGCAGGCCTCTTAGAACTACAGTTTCTCCCTCCTTAGCATTGGAAACTTGTGACTTTCAGATAGAAATAGCAGCCTTATTGAACTGGCATCTTTCAGGGCATTTCCCAGGCTGATAGGCCGAATTGGGGCCATCTCCAAGTCATCCTAATTATTTCCCCCAAGAAGCAGATGGGCTCAAGCCTTCCATGGTAGTGGACCCTCCCCCCGCCCCAAACACCTAGCTCTCCTTCCGGAACCTCGGTCTTAGAACAGACTGAGATCTGGCTTACCTTGAAAGGCCCGTCCTGGCTTCAACCCTCCCAAGGTCACATGCGCAGGGGGCACGGCGTGGGGGGGCATTAAGTTATGGAGTGGGCACGCTAGCATGCGCGATAGCACGCGCGATAGCATGCACGCTCGTGCGTTTGGCACCTGAAGCGAAAAAGGTTCGCCATCACTGGCCTAGACTTACTGACTCTTTTTTTTTTTACTTTTTATTTTCCTTTGCTGGTACTTTGCTGGGGCTTGACTTTCCTAAAGCAGTTTTAAGCTTTTTACACTGCTGTTGGGACGAAATACTCCCCTGTTGGAGTTCTTGCAGCCGGGATGCAATGATCAGCACTTCGGAGCTGCCAGAAAGAAGCTTTTAATGACAAGGAACAGTGAATGAGTGACATTCAGCAAGGCTTCTTGGCTAGCTAGAAAGATTGACATTCCAATGTGAGTTTACATTACCCTTTCTGACTTTTGGTCAGATATTGCTTTCTTTGTAGTTAGGCTTATCTCAAGTGTTTACACTTGAGCTTACCTGGGGTGTGAGCTCTGGCAATGAACTTGTGTTTTAGTTTTAAAAGGATTTAAGCTTGTGATTTAATTATTTGTATTGTGTTTGAATGTTTTCCTGCCTCATGGTTTCTTTTTCTATCTGGGGAGGGGGGTCTTCCTTCACTGCTTTAGTGGTTCCTGGCACTGTTCTTTTGGGGTGTACTTCCAAGAGGCAGGATGCAAGCTTGGCACTGATTTTTTTACTGACTTTCTGGGGGGCATGTTATCTTTCCTTAAATCTGGATGATTTCCTTAGGATGTCTTGTGAGGTGAGTGAGACCAGCTGGTATCTTTAAGTGGTGCAAATGGATCTAAGGATTGCTTCTCCTGGGTGTGCTCTTTCTGGAGAGCTTAAATGACTTCTCTGCTAAAGGGTTTCACTTTATGAGCGAGAGTTGGCTGTTGATAGTTAGCATTGCATTTTAACTATTTTAATTCCTCAAGGTGCTCTGACACCCTGCCTGATTTGTGTTGTGGCCCAGCCGGTGCCGCTGCCACCAGACTCCGACAGCGAGGTGTCCTCTGAGTCGGCTCAAGAGGAGGTGGGGGACCCTGGACAGGGTTCCGACGCTGAGCAGGGCACAGAGAGGCTGGTTGGCCACCAGGGGGCGCCTGAGGCATGGAGCAGTGGTGAAAGCCAAAGGAAGGGGGCTCCTGATGTCATGCCTTGGAGCAGTGGGGAGGAGTCACAGGACAGTGAGTCAGACAGCAGTGAGCTATTAGATGCTCGTTACCGACGTGCTACCCGCTGTAAGGAGCAATTGAGCAATTACCGGAGGTAATGGCTCTCAGCTGCTGATCATTAGAGTCCTCTCCGGACTATAAAGGGACTGCTTGTGGACACACCCTTTGCAGGAATCAACTGATCATTGGAGTTGGAGAAGCTCAGATCTGTGTCGTACTTTGGCAGGCTGGATTGCTGCTAAAGGTTTTACCTGGATTACTGTCAATCTGTTCCCTGGACCTTGGCTGCTAAGGTGATTATCTGGAGCTTGGTAGCTGGATTGCTGCCCAGAGTGCTATCTTGACCTTGGCAGGCTGGATTGCTGCCAAGGTGGAACCTGTATGTCAATAAACATCTTTGAAGAGACTTTGTGTCGGAGTGTCTTGGTATACAAGAGGAGGGGGTCAGAACAGATTTGTAACTCAGGCTTGCAGCTATTTCTAATCTAATGACTGGTATTTAGGGCAGCTTTTTGCAAGCAAAGAAGCTTTTAGTATTTTTGTACAGGTAATCCTTGACTTACAACAGTTCATTTAGTGACCATTCAGTTACAATGGCACTGAAAAGTGACTTGTGACTGTTTTTCACACTTATGACCATTGCAGCATCCCGATGGTCACGAGAGGCCAGGCTAGGTGAAGCGCCCCTCGACATGAGTGACATTGAGTTGGCCACGCCCACCCAGTCACATGACTACCCAGCCATGCCCACCAAGCCACGCCCACAGAACTGGTAGTAAAAAAAATTGAATCCCACCACTGTTTTTATGCCATGTCCAAGAGTCACCAGTTCAAAATATAAAGAGGGAACATAGCTGGAGACAAAGAGTTGGGTGTGGGTGTCAGAGAGAGAAAGAGAGAGAAAAAAATGAACATTGGCTACTACTTTCAAATTACTGAACACAGAGAGAATTCTCCATTCACCAACAATTGAGCTGCAAAAAAGGTACCTTCTGAGGAATTTTTTCACATTTTCTAGGATGCTGATCAGGCCTGCTGGAATTTGACACCCTACCAGGCAAATTAATAAGAGTCTTAAGAATATAACACCAGTTTTAAGAACTGGGCTTGGTTATCATGCTACCCATGGACAGAGGCTATCAATTGAGAAGGTTTTCATAATGCACCTTCCCCAGTCCTCTGCCAAAGTGAGATGACCCAAATTCATCTGTTACAAAGCCTGAGCCCAGTCTTAACAATGCCAAAGGTCTATGGAGATTCTCAGTCATCCAAGTCATGGTTGTCCCAAAAGTGCTTTTTCAAAAGGCAACTGGACTTTCTTTGTTTTGCTTGAAGACGTTTCGCTTCTCATCCAAGAAGCCTCTTCACTTCTGAATGTAAGAAGCTTCTTGGATGAGAAGCAAAATGTCTTCAAGCCAGTAGTGGGATTCAAATTTTTTTTACAACCGGTTCTGTGGGTGTGGCTTGGTGGGAGTGGCATGGCTTGGTGGACATGATGTGGGTGTGGCAGGGGAAGGATACTATAAAATCTCCATTCCTACCCCCCACTCCAGGGGAAGGTTACTGCAAAATCCCCATTTCTTCCCGATCAGCTGGGACTCTGGAGGCAGATAATAGATGGGGGCAGGGCCAATCAAAGGTGGTATTTACCTGTTCTCCGAACTACTCAAAATTTCCGCTGAATACCACCTCTGCTTCAAGCAAAAAAAAAAAAAGATAGTCCAGTTGCTTTTGGAAAAGATAACATTTGTCATTTTTTTCTGTGAAAACAGCACCTTTTGGACAATAATGTAAAAGGTTTTTTTGCCTATGTTTTGCCACCATTTTGGCATTAGCCTTGGCCTACTGTATTCCAAAGATTTTTTTTTATAGGAGACAGTCTTCTTTAGCTGCCTTAGGGCTTTTGAACAAGCTTGGCCCAAGATACTTTGGAATCCATTCTGATATTTCACCTACAGTAGGGGTGTAAAACTCACGGCATGCAGGCTGGATGCATCATGTGCTGGCCACGCCAGAGGTGAGTTCCTCACGGTATGGTACGGTACGTCAGAAGAGGTAGTAAATATCTGGTGTACCGGATAGGACCGGTAGTAATGGTGGCCTGGCCATGCCCCCGAACTTCGTCAGAAGCTTTTTTAAAAAAGTTTTTTTCCCCTGCCAGTTCAGGCAAGGGAAAAAAAAGCTTTAAAAATAAAAGAGAGAGGGGAGGGAGGGAGGAAGGAAGGGAAGAGAGGGGAGAAAGAAAGAGAAAGAACTTACTTTGCAGCCAGGAGTTTCAGCAAAGGAGAAAAACAAATGCTGTCAATTTAAATTTGAATTGAGCATGCCTGGCTGTGGAATTCTGGGAGTTGAAGTCCACAAGTCTTAATGCTGCAAACTTTAAATTGAAACCTGCTTTAAATTGAAAAGCTGCTCAGAAGGAGGTTTGCAAAATTACATTCAGCAGTTTGTTTCTGGGTCAGCTAAACAACAAACTGGATAAAAGGTAGGATTCTGATATGGTTCTATGTTTTTGAAGTTTTGGGGTTTGTGCAATATGGGCTTTGTGTTTCTAATAGGGTTTGGATGATTCCCTGCTTGTGAATGGAGCCAAACGTTCTATAGGCTCCTTATTTCATTATCTCTATCTGGCAGGAATGTGGAATGAGCCTTTCTGGGAGTAATATTTTATTTGGGGGTGGGGGGGTGGGTTGGTTGCTTCCCACAGAGGGAAGGGAGAAAAAGAAAGAAAGAAAGAAAGAAAGAAAGAAAGAAAGAAAGAAAGAAAGAAAGAAAGAAAGAAAAACAGCACAGCAATTTAGGGCTAGAAGGCTACTCAGATGTCATCTAGTCCAACCCCCTGCTGCAGCAGGAAACCTTACATTGTCTGGATTATTTTGGTGCCTATAACAGAAAGGAAAATTGCCAGAAAGGAGGCTGCCATGCAGAGGAAGGCAGAGATAGTCCTTGACTTATGACTACAATTGAGCCCAGAATTTTGGTTGCTAAGCAAGAGCGTTGTTAAGTGAGCTTCACTACATTTTACCCAATCCATGACATCTCCTGGTGAGTGACATCAAGTTGGCCACGCCCACCCAGTCACATGACTGCCAAGCCATGCCCACAAAATAGGCCACACCCACAGAATAGGTAGTAAAAAAATTTGAAGCCCACCCCTGGGCCACGCCTATGCCCTTAATATAGCTAAACTCCAATCCAAGTTATATTAAATAAATAAGTCTAGGAAGCATTTCTAATCCAAATAAGGCCCTCATCATCCCTTGTTTTTCACTGAAGAGATAAGATGTAATTTGTGGACTTTATTATAAGACCATGAAGTGTTATAATAAAGATAAGAAAGGAGCCTTAAGACCACTGTTTCTCAAACAAGACAACTTTAAAATAGGTAGATTTCAACTGAGGAATTCTGGGAGCTGAAGTCCACCTATCTTAAAGTTGCCAAGGCTGAGAAATGCTGCTCAAGACAATAGATTTGGGTGTCATTAAGTATGTCAGTATGGAAAATAGCAAGCTCTTGCATAATCCATGAAGAAGGTTTTGGTGCTCAATATGTTTTGGTTTCCAGAGGGTTTTTGCTTCAAAATGCTTCATATTTCCAGCATTTGCCCCATAGCTAATGAGTAAAGGACTCTATTATTTTGCATTTGGGAGAACTCCAGTTTACCATGGGAAAGTGATGGGTGAGCCTCAGTTTTAAAGCTGGGCATTTGGATTTTGAGGTAGAGGATCAAAAATTAGCCTCGGTACACTCTTGCTTTTGCTGTGTCCTCCAAGTAAGCCACAGTCAGGCTGGTATGCCTAAAACTTTGTCCTGCAAAACAGGAGTAAAAGAGTTCCATTTTGTGGACCAGTTGTACAATATCTAGTGTTACAACTGACTTTTATGTCAATGATTAATAACTGGGCTAGTTTATTGAACTGATTGAATATTACGTAGTACTTATTGAGTAAGAATCCATGTTTAATTTCCTGTAAAAGCAATAATTCTGATTTAACAGGAAAACAGAAGCTTCAAATGTTTCCCGTTTAATGATTTGAAAAGGGCAAAGTCACTTCCATATGTAAGGGCTGCATCAATCCAATATTGCAGTCAACCACCTTTGACTGCATATTTTTGTGGCTCATGGAGATCTTCTCACATGAGATGATTAACTGTTAGCTCAGTAGTTACTCCCAAGAAATTTCTGGGAGGAATAGTTTGGAAGCATTTTGAAGTGCTGCAGGACAAGTAGCTTTCCATTGCCAGTAGCTCCCAACTTGTCCTGCCCCCTATTTTTCATATTTCCCAGCTACCTCTTCAAGGACACATGACATCATACATACAGATGGAGGGTTTCCCTCCATCATTCATAGTCCATTGGACCAGCTCAGTGGCTGGTAGTTGGTTGCTTTCTTTGCTACAAAGAAATAGGTGTGCAAGAATGAGAAATAGAATCCTGAAGACATTTACAGTATGTCACTGTTTGAAAATGTTGTCAAGAGTAGGAGAAGGGCAAAGGAATTGTCCTTGGAAGCAAGGTAAGAAACTAAGAAATCACTGAAAATTTTATTCTGTGTCTCATTTACTCTGCAAGATCTTTCCACCTATGCCTTCATGATCTTAAATAGATTGGTCTCCAGATGTTTCTGAATTAAAACAGCAGCTCCCAGCATCCATTACTATTGCCTAGGTCATGGGTGTCAAACTCGATCGTGTCATGTGACGTATTGAGATGTTTTTTGCCTTTGCAGAGCCGGGGTGGCCATGGCCTGTGCGTCATGCATCTGGCCTGCAGGCTGCCAGTTTGACACCCCTGGGCCCTAGGTTGAAGAATTTTAGCAACATCTGGAGAGGCACAGATTCACTTAATGATGAATAAAGGCTAATAATTTGCTTTAAAAAATTAAAGAAGAAACTTTCTGCAGACTATGCATTTCCAACTTTTGCACTTGAGACACAAACAGGAGCATAGAACTGTAGAGCTGATGTACTGTATATACAGTATGCTTACATTCATAGGGCATTATCTTTTTGCTCTCAGCTGTACATTTCCACCCCGAACCACCCCAACGAGGCCGTCGAAGTGATGTCCCGGTGTGTGGAAGCCGTACGGGTCTGGATGGATGACAACCGACTCAAGCTCAACCCCTCCAAGACGGAGTGGCTGTGGGTTCCGGCCCCCCGGTTCAACCAGATAACCCCATCCCTGGCCATCGGGGGCGTACAACTTGCCCCCGTGGAGCGGGCACGCAATTTGGGCGTCCTCCTGGATGCCCGGCTGTCCATGGATGACCATGTGACAGCCATGGCAAGGGGGGCGTTCCACCAGGTTCGCCTGGTGCGCCAATTGCGCCCCCTACTGGACCGGGACGCCTTGCGCACAGTCACTCATGCACTGGTGACGTCTCGCCTGGACTACTGTAACGCTCTCTACATGGGGCTTCCCTTGAAATGCACTCGGAGACTGCAGTTGGTCCAGAATGCGGCCGCGCGGGTAATTATGGGGAGTACAAGGTACTCCCATGTGACACCTTTCCTGCGTGAGCTGCACTGGCTTCCTGTGGTCTGTCGGGTGCGTTTCAAGGTCTTGATAACGATCTTTAAAGCGCTCCATGGCTCAGGACCTAGATACCTGCGGGATCGTATTCTGCCCCATACATCCCTGCGACCAATTCGCTCACACAGAGAGGGACTTCTCCAGGTGCCGTCCACCAGACAGTGCCGAGGGGCGGCGCCTAGGAGCAGAGCCTTCTCTGTGGCGGGCCCAGCCCTGTGGAATGACCTCCCCCCGGATATTAGGATTACCTCTGACCTCCGCGCCTTCCGTGTAAAGCTCAAGACCCACCTATTCCAAGTAGCTGGCCTGGCTCAACCATAGTTTGATCATATCGCTCCTGACGGGTTTTTTAATTTTGTGATTTTATTTAGGGGATTTTAAACTGTGATTTTAATTGTTTCCATCCATCTGTCTACCTCCTCCACGTATATGTCTATTTTGTGTATGTATTGTCCATATTTTGTACTTTATATGTTTTTATTGTACGCCGCCCCGAGTCCTTCGGGAGAGGGTGCGGCTAACAAATAAAATTTTATTATTATTATTATTATTATTGATTATTGTTTCATTTTATGGTTAGCAACCTAAGGCATTATATACTGTAACTCCATTAAAGCAGAGTGGATAATAATTCCAGCTTTGTTTGGAAGAACGCAGCATTATCTTTGATCTTTTAAAAAAAATTCAGTTGTTTTAGAAATAGCGATACAAAGCTGTAAGTTCTTGTATAAACATTTGGCACTCTCATACAGGATTTTATGAGTGTAGCATTCTTGGGTAAAACTGCACTTAAATCTCTCCAGATTTTTACAATCCCACATATTTTCAACCATTAAAATAAAAACTAATGAAATTTGAGGGATTTCACACAACTTTCTGAGGATGATAGTTATGGTCCTTGCAAACACCTGGTAGTTGACTTTTGACTTAAAATTTTATCACACATTTACCAAGATGTTTTCAATGAAAAGCATCAGTACTAATGGTAAGCTCACCTGGAAAACTTCCCTTATTAATTTTCTTACAATACAGGTAGTCCTTGACTTACAACAGTTCATTTAGTGACTGTTCAAAGTTACGCCACTGAAAAAAGTGACTTATGACCATTTTTCACACTTATGACCTTTGTAGCAGCCCCATGATCATGTGATCAAAATTCAGATGCTTGGCAACTGGTTCATACTTAAGACTGTTGTTGTGTCCCAAGGTCATGTGATCACTTTTTGCAACCTTTTGACAAGCAAAATCAATGGAGTAGCCAGATTCACTTAACAACCATGGTACTAACTTATCAATTGCAGTGATTCACTTAACAACTGTGGCAAGAAAGGTAGTCAAATGGGGCAAAACTCACTTAACAAATGTCTCACTTAACAGCATACATTTTGGGCTCAATTGTGGTCATATATTGAGGACTACCTGTACACAGCCCCAAACTAGCATATATGCCTGTGAGCAATCTTGGTATCCCAGACACTGTTGGGCTATAACCCGCTTCACTTCCAGCCAGCTTGAGAAAGGCTGGGAAACAGGAAGAATTCTTGGGTGTGCTCCGCTGTTTCCAAGAGGTACAAAACTGAGACTCTGCATAGGTAAAAGCCCACGTGAATCAAAAACAAGTTTCTTTAAGATTCTTAGGAATCCTCCTCAATCTACCTGGTTCTGTGTACAGGTAGTCCTTGTCTTACAACCATTCATTTAGCGACTATTTGAACTTACAATTCAGAAAAAATGACTTACAACAGGTCCTCACACTTACGACCACTGCAGCATCCCCACAGTCACATGATCAAAATTCAAGAGTTTGGCAACCGACATGTATTTACAATGGCTGCAACTTCTTGGGATCATGTGATTGTCAATTGTGACTTTTCCAGTCACCTTCTGAGAAGCAAAGTGGGGGGGGGGGGGACTGAATTTGCTTAACAACCATGTGATTCACTTAACTGCAGCAATTTGCTTAATCATCGCAAAGGAGGTTGTAAAATAGAGCATGACTCACTTAATGAGTCTTAAAGCATGACTCACCTTGCTTAGCAACAGAAATTCTGGCCACAATTGTGGTTGTAAGTCGAGGACTACCTGTGCCTCCTTCCATATAGTATTAATTTCATAGCAGGAAGAGAATCTTTAGATGCCAGAATATTTGAAAATCACAAATAGCGTATAGATCTGACTCACATAGATGTCATTTTTAACTATTTCTGCCCATTTTGTCTCCCCCTTACCTGCCTGATTAATCTTGATTATCTCCTCTTGAGCCAAGGGGCATGAGTCACCCTGATTGTTGCGATGCGGGGACTGCATGTCCGGTTTGCAGTAGTTGGGTGAGCCGGGTTGCGGGGCTCGTGGGATGTGTTTGTTCTTTTTCTTTGGTAGTTTCTGCTTGGCCATAGCCAGTGAGTAATACATGCCAAAGTTGTTGACAATGACTGGCACAGGCATGGCAATAGTCAACACACCAGCCAAGGCACACAGTGATCCCACCAACATGCCTGACCAAGTCTCAGGATACATGTCACCATAGCCCAAAGTCGTCATGGTCACTACAGCCCACCAAAACCCAATGGGGATGTTCTTGAAGACGGTGTGCTTGCTGCCCGTTATGTCGTCTGGGTCAGCACCGATCCTTTCAGCATAATAGATCATGGTGGCAAAGATCAAGACCCCTAGGGCCAAGAAGATGAGGAGGAGCAAGAACTCATTGGTGCTGGCCCTCAGCGTGTGACCTAGGACTCTCAGTCCTACGAAATGCCAGGTCAGCTTGAATATCCTTAGGATCCGGACAAATCTTACCACCCTCAGGAAGCCTAACACATCCTTGGCTGCTTTGGATGAGAGGCCACTGAGGCCCACTTCCAGGTAGAAGGGCAGGATGGCCACAAAGTCGATGATGTTGAGGGTGCTCTTGATGAATTCCATTTTGTCTGGGCAAAAGATGACCCGGATGAGGAACTCAAAGGTGAACCAGATGACGCACATCCCTTCCACGTAGGTGAGGAAGGGTTCTGTTTCCATTTCATAGTCTACATTTATGCTGGTATTGTTTCCCGTCTTGATGATTTCTGTCTTGTTTTTTAAGTGGTTGAAAGTCTCATGGGTCTCTAAGCAGAAAGTGGTGATGGAGATGAGGATGAAGAAGAGGGAGGCAAAGGCCACATACTGGAGAGATGCAGAAGGAGAAACGTACAGGGAAGAAGCAGACAGAGGAACAGCAGGGAGACAAGAATGTCAAACAGGAAAGGACAGGGAATTAAAACATTAGTGCTAATTCATAATTGTAAAAGAACAAACTCTTCCAGAAAAGGAACAACCTACCCTACAAAAGTCAATCCCTTCCCAATAAATGCCCCCTTCTCAATAAATAGCTGTTAAGTATATCCCAAGAGACAGCAAATACCCCACTTAAGTTAGAAGGTCTGATTGAACTTTTTTTTTAACTTGTAGTCCCATGGTCTTCTTTTGTTGCCCTGCACGGGGGACAGTGGTGGGTTCCTGCTGGATCGTACCGGATCGCGCGCGCTCCCTTTCAGCGCTCCACCTGGCTTGCGCGCTCCCTTTCAGCGCTCCACCTGGCTCTCGCGCTCCCTTCCGGCGCTGAAACCGGAAGTACAGTCTTGCCCCGCCCCTGGCGAAGCAACGACGCCTGCCTGCGCTCCACCAGCTCGGCTGGGAACGGAGATGTTTCCTCAGCGGAGCGGAGCGCCTGAAAAGACTTTTCAGGCGCTCCGCTCCGCTGAGGAAACATCTCCGTTCCCAGCCGAGCTGGTGGAGCGCAGACAGGCGTCGTTGCTTCGCCAGGGCCGGGCAAAACTGTACTTCCGGTTTCAGCACCGGAAGGGAGCGCGAGAGCCAGGTGGAGCGCTGAAAGGGAGCGCGCAAGCCAGGTGGAGCGCTGAAAGGGAGCGCGCAAGCCAGGTGGAGCGCTGAAAGGGAGCGCGCAAGCCAGGTGGAGCGCTGAAAGGGAGCGCGCAAGCCAGGTGGAGCGCTGAAAGGGAGCGCGCAAGCCAGGTGGAGCGCTGAAAGGGAGCGTGCGCGATCCGGTGCGATCCGGGAGGAACCCACCACTGACGGGGGAGAACAGAGCTGGAAAGCAGGTTAGTGAGGGAATTGTGGTTGCTCTGGGATGAGGTGGGAGTGAGGATTTTGCAGGAGGCCGTCCAGGCCAAAAATGGGTTCTGGGGTGGTGGTGTTGTTTTGGCCAGCAGAAGGGAGAGAATCACAAACTTTAAGTAAGAAGCAGTAAAAGAGGAATGGAAAAATCCCTATCTGTAGATCAGCGTTTCTCAGTCTTGGCAAATTTAAGATGGGCGAACTTCATGCTGCCTGGGGAATTCTGGGAATTGAAGTCCATGCACCTTAAAAGTTGCCAAAGTTGAGAAGCATGGGTCTAGACTAGAATTTAGAATTTTCCATTCCTGTTTTATTTAGAGTTTGGTGCAATTAAATAAATCAGTTGAGGTTTCCTTAACAAATAGTGATTAAAGTGATATGAACCATTACTGGACTTTTTGTGAGAAACTGAAATTAAAAGTTGATCTGGGGCTTTGATGATTAGATACGGGATTATGGAAATAATGTAGACAAATGTTAATCTTAGAGTAAGAGTTTGATATATTTTTTATTTATATCTGTACCAAAGAAAGTTGGAAGTCATTCTTTTTTGGTTTTCATTCTTTTCCTCTTTCTTACACTTTCATGCTTTTTCTTTCCTGAGCCTTTTCTTTTCTCAAATCTGTTTTTTATCTGTTTATCCCTTAGCTTTGTATTTTTTGATGTATGAAAGATCAAATACTCAGCCATTATAATTCTACATTCCTTATTTACAGAAATCATATCAAAATTTAGAATGAAATCCACTGGGAGCCATCTTATATAAGGCAGGCTCTGAGTCCCTCTAACAAAAAAGTGTTTATCGATAGAAGAGAATATTTGTAGCTCAGGGTTGAACTGTGGGGTCCTTGGTGCTCTCTGAGCTTGATGGTTTTCTTGCAGATGTTTCATTACCAAACTAGGTAACATCATCAGTACTAGAAGAGAGTGGGATTTGTTCCTATTTTCATATACTAGTGGTTTACCCTGTCAGTGTGATCAGTTGTTTCACAAAAAGTGTTTTGATTGGTGCTGGATTTCTACAGCCTCAGGCAGAAAAGGGCTATTCTGCACCCCTCCCTCAAATGTTCTTTAAAATTCAGTTTCCCAGAATTCCTTTAGGAACCTTCAACATGCAAACTGTGGTTACTCATCTTAAAATGAATCTTCTTTACCTGGACCTTCAAAATTTGCTGTTTGCTGGGAAGGTGTGTAGCTAAAAGTGTCAGTCTACATTTAGTCTACATCTGACTTTGGGGATATTTCCTCATAATGAAACAAAAGTGTATTTTCTGTGTAGTTCACACCCCTTGGTCGCTGGATATGGATGTCAGAAAGCCCACATTTTGTAATTAATTCCCACGCCCCATTTTGGCTGGCAGAGCGCTGCAGGAGGCTGAGTGCTGTCACGCCCCCTGGCCTCCGAGGTCAAACACAACCCTAATGCGGCCCTCAATGAAATTGAGATTGATACCCCTGTTTTATATCAACCCCTACGTTTCAGAGATCTATTCTATTTTAAGTAGTATCCTGATATGGTGAGCAGGTAGATGGAATGCTAATTGAAGGGGCCCCAGCCACGCTAATGACCAAACTGGTAAAGTTACAAGTGGGCCGCCACTATGAGCTTCTCAGATTCATTGTGGCTCCAGAGATGCCAGAATATATTAACTTGGGGCTTGCATGGCTTCACAAGTGGAAGCCTACGATAAATTGGGAGGACGGCGTTAGAAAATTGATTATCGGCTTTGGGCCGTTACCACCGGTGGAGCCAAAAGGCCACCAAGGAACGATTGAACCCAACAGCCTAGACCAGTGGTTCCCAAACTTTTTCAGTTCACCGCCCCCTTGGTGCTACAAACTGATCCTCAGTAACCCCCACCCAGTGGTGGAATTCAAATTTTTTTACGACCGGTTCTGTGGGCGTGGCTTGATGGGCGTGGCTGGGGGAGTCATGTGACTAGGTGGTTTGCATGAAGGAATAAAGATAGTAACAGTAAAATTCAAAACTGTAACAATTAATTGCACATTTATTCAAAATCCAATTTAAAAACCTTTGTAGTTAGTTAATTCAACAAAATTGTTGAACATGGACTTCCGGTTCTGGCGGCTGACGGCGACGGGCAACTCGTTTGCTCGCTCCGGCTCCCCGGTGGGCTTCCCCACTCCTTGGGGGGCACAGGACGCCCCGAAGAGGCGCCCTGCCGGAGGGGCGGCATCGCGGGGGATCCCTGCATCGGCGGCGGCTGGTGGGGGGGCCCCCGCTTCGCTCCAGGCACCGGGGAGCAGTATCGGAGGGCGCGTAAAGCGTCTTCGCAACAGGCTGATTGGAGAATGAAAAAGCAGAAGGAAGCAGCGGCAGTGTGGTGAGGCGCATACCCCCCTTCACTCCCTTTGTTGATTTGAAGAACTTTTCAGCATTTTAAAACTTTTACTTTCAGCTAACTTTGGAGGCGCGGCTGGAGGGAGGGGGATTCTCCCCCCCCTCGGACAGGCAGCTTGGAACAATTCTGCTCTCAGCCCCAGGGGAAGGAGGAGGGGGGAGAGCCAACCAATGATGCCACACCCTTGCTTAAAGTGACTTTCATTGAATTTAACTCCATAATTTACTGATGATCTGAGGACTTTGGGAATTTTGAAAACTTTGTTATGCCTCTGAGCCCGAAGCTGGCAGGGCAAGATGGCACACTTCCGTTGTCTTCATGAACTGTGAAACCTGACTCCACCTTTAAAAATTTAGGCTTCCGGTCTTTGTCTCCGTGCTACCCAGAAGAATCTCTTGTGGATTGTTATTCTTTGAACTCTCTGGGGTGGAAAATTCTACTCTATTGCCAGGCTGACTACAGAAATTCTCTTCTGCTTGGACCTTCTGCCTCCTGGACTCATCTGGCTGCTCTGCTGCTCCAGCTGTCCTTTCTCTATACTGACTGAACTCTTTATTCTATAAACTATGTCTCCTAAAAGACCACCCCCTGGAAAGCCTGGCTTTGCTACCTCTGCCCCGACATCAGCAACATCCAGTCCTGCTACACAATCAAAGATTACAGACCTGATGCAACCTAAAAGTACAGAGATGGATTGGCAACAAATGCTTCAGCAACTCTTACAGGGACAAGAGGAAATTAAGAAACAATTAAAGGAAATGAAAGAAGAAATTAAACAGAACCAAGCCCAAATTTATAAGAACTCACAGAGACTGGACCTTGTGGAGGGTGGGGTGGCGGAGGTGAGGGGGGGGGGTAGAGGCGGTGCAGAAGGGAAACAAAGAACTTGATACCCAACAAATGAAAACAGAATTTGAGAGAATGTCCTTTTATCTTAGATTTCAAAATGTGATGGAAGCAGATGATGAAAACATAAGGGACATCATGATAAACATTTTGGCTGAATATACACACAAAGAAAAACAACAGATGGAATGGGAGATAGATCTGGTTTATAGAGTGAATTCAGCCTATGCCAGAACACACAATGTACCCAGGGAGGTTCATATTAAATTTCTTAGAAAAAGCACAAGAGACGAAATTCTGGGTGTACAAAGGGGGCAGGCCCTGACATACCATGATAGGGAAATAACTATCTTGAAGCAGATCCCCAAGAAAATTTGGGAAAAAAGGAAAATTTTTTCGCAACTTGCGAATAAATTATACCAGAAGGGGGTGTGGTTTAGATGGTTGATGCCTGAAGGTATGTTGATATTCTGGGAGGAGACAAGAATTAGAATTAACACACCCATAGAGGCACAGGCCTTTATGGAAAAAAACAAAATACACCTAGAAAAAACAGAAGATCCTACAACGGATATGCAGGACACGGGAGGGGCCGGAGCTCTGCCAGCGGGGGGAGAAGGGGCAATACCAAGAATGCTCAGATCACAAAAATGAATAAGAAAATCTCGTTGATATAAACTGACCGAAAGTACCAATAGAACTAATATGCTGATTATATATGACTATGTATTAATGATTTATACTCAGATGTATACTATGAGTTTGGAGGGAGGGGGCGTCTACCACACTTTGCAACTGCCAAAATTTGTACACCTTTCCACTACCTTTTTCCTTGTAAATTTTAAAAAAACCAATAAAACTTTGTTTAAAAACAAAAAAATTGTTGAACATGATCCAGTGATACCAGGTTTTCAAAGTCTGATAGTCATTTATCAAGAACATTAGTAACTAGTAACTTAGTAAACTTAGCAAAATTTAGTAACTACTTCACTGTTCAGTAAATTCTTAATGTGATGGATGGGCTTGATGAAGTGATACCAGTTTCCCAATGTCTGGTTTTAAGTCACTTAGCAGGAGTCTTAAATCACCACATTCAGTAATCTGGAGTCATTTTCTTTGCTTGGAGACCACACTGAAGCCATGTTCCACCAAATATGATGTTGGAAATGCAACAAGGAGCTTCTTAACCACTGTCCATAGTGCAGGATAGCGATCAGAAATTTCTTTTTGTAACTAAAACTCTTGGTACAATTTCTTGAACTTTGGCTTCAGCTCAATGTCACCAACATTTGCTTGAATTATTTGATGAGATTATTGCATGGTACTTAGGGATTCCCAATATGGAAAGTGAGAATGGGAACATTTTAACAGATCTATATGTTCTTGGGTTATAATTTTCACAAAAGAACCATGGGGATGGAAAGGGAAATATAGACAATGGAGTCCAATCCCCCTCCTCAACAGTTTGGAAGAATAACTCTAGCAAAATGTAGCCTTTTACCTCTTTGGGGAATCATTATTATTATTATTATTATTATTATTATTATTATTATTATTATTATTATTATTATTATTATTCAATTGTATCACAGCGGCCAGTTGTTTCGCCGTATTTGGCATTGATTACTAGTTGGGCCCCACCCAGGGGCCTAGGATGTCGTAACGTATTTTCGTAATATACATGCAGATCCAAGCAGTGCAGCTTTTTGCATTTGACTGATGGTGATTTTGTCAAGTTTTAAATGTAATTCCAGTGCTTTTGGAATAGCACCCAGTGTGCCGATTAGCACTTGAATTGCCACTGCTGGTTTGTTCCATAATCGTTGAATTTCAATTTTTAGGTCCTGGTATTTCGCGATTTTTTCATGTTCCTTCTCCTCGACCCTGCTATCACCTGGTATTGCAATGTCTATGATTGTAACCTTATTTTTCTCAACCAGTGTGATGTCTGGTGTCTTATGCGCCAGTATTTTGTCCATATGTATATGCAAATAATAATAATAATAATAATAATAATAATAATAATAATAATAATAATAATTATTATTATTATTATTATTATTATTATTATTATTATTATTATTATTATTATTATTATTATTATTATTATTATTATTATTATTATTATTATTTTAATCTTTGGTGAGATTCACAGCCTTTGGGGCTAGTTGATAGCTCAACAGCTTGAGTCCTAATCAAGGACCTAGGAACTGTTAAGGTAACGTCAGAGGATATAAGTTGTTCCAAGTAGGGTGGTTTTTTGTAGTCAGAATGTTCAAGTCAGGTAAAGTTGTTGTTGTTGTTGTTATTATTATTTATTTATTTATTTATTTATTTATTTATCCCAATACAACTCATGCAAAGGGTCATCCACAACTACATTACATTTTCCACACTCATATTTGTGATTTCTTATAACTTCTTTAAACTAAACATTTTTAGTACAAATCAACGCATTGACATATATATCACTAATGCAGTTTCCTATCTCTTCCATTGACATAATTAACACCTTATGTATTGAATACAAGTATATCAAGCATAGGTTAAACATGAATTGAAAAACATCTAATTCAAATGTATAAGCTGTGAATTTATTATATAATCACAGGCAAACATTGCACTTATGCCTAAGTCCTCTACCCACGCACATTATAAGACAGATAAAACTATCTTAGCTGGCTGTTGTAAATATTACTCTGCTAATTCAACAAGAAATGCTTCTGCATGAATTCTTAATGCAGAACACAACTAAAAGTGATTTTAGCAATTTTCTTTCAAAGTTAATTCAAAATGTATATCCAAATGTTCCTCTTATTTTTTCCCCAAGCACTAGGGAGGATTATATTCAAACCCAGACACTTTTGCTGTGTGTGTGTGTTTGCTTGCTTCTGGTCTCCAGAGTCAGAAGGGCCGGTTGGGACCCCCAGAGGTCTTCTAGTCCCAACCCAGACAGCGCCTGCCCGCCCCACATTCCCCAGCCCCACCTCCTCTGGGAAGGCTCCAGTGGGGGGGGGATGCAGAGCCCCTGCAGAGAGCCCCTGCTGCTCTCCCTCACCCTTCACTCTTACTCCCTCCCTCTCTTCGCAGGCCGAGCGGCCGCAGCGTTACTGGGACGGTGATCATGGATGTGCTGTCGCCCCGTGGAGGGGAGGTATGGCCGCCAGCAAAGGGCTTCCACCGAGGCACCCCATGCAGGAAAATAGCGAGCGAGCGAAGGAGGATCAGGCAGGGCACCGAGGCCCCTTCGCCTCCCACTTTGTCTTGATGAGGTCACTGCAACTTCCGGGCGCGGACGGACGGAGGTAGCCAGAGCGGCCCGGGCGGGTGAGCGGATGAGCAATGGAGGATCAGGCAGCTCTCTCGCTTGCTTGCTCGCCCGCCCCCCCGGGCTTCCCCACCACTCTGGCTACCTCCGTCCGTCCGCGCCCGCAGCTGCAGAGACCTCATCAAGACAAAGTGGGAGCGAAGGGAGGCGAAATGGCCTCCCTTTGATCACTCGCTCCCCCCGCCTGTCCGCACTATGCTAGCCCTGCTCTCACTGATTGGCTGGCTCACCAATCGTCCTGCCCACCTCTAAGAGCCCTATCTATAGAAAGCCAAGCAGAAAAAAAGTTAACTGGGTTTAGATAGGGCTCTTAGAGGCGGGCAGGGCAATTGGTGAGCCAGCCAATCAATGAGTGGGCAGGGCTAGCATAGTGCAGATGGGCGGGGGAAGCGAGCGATCGAGCAGCTTCTGGATGGGCGGGGGTGAGTGAGCAAACTTGTTCTGAATAGCTCGCTAGAGGAGGCCACCTCCAGCACTCCTTTGCCACCCCCCTGGCCTCTTACCGCCCCCCTAAGCCATCTCACCGCCCCCCAGGGGGCGGTAGCGCCCACTTTGGGAACCATTGGCCTAGACCAGGGGTGGCGAACAAGTTCGACAAAGAGAGCCAAAATTTTAAACTGTGAGAGTCAGAGAGCCACACCACGCGCTCCCTTTCAGCGCTAAACCCGGAAGTACGGTCTTGCCCCGCCCCTGGCGACACGACTACGCTTGCCTGCGCTCCACCAGCTCGGCTGGGAACGGAGACGTTTCCTCAGCGGAGCGGAGCGCCTGAAAGGGACGCAGGCTCAGCCTGCCAGGCTGCCACCACTCCAATGAAGACATTGCTGAGCAGAGAAACGTCTCCATTCCCAGCCGAGCTGGTGGAGCGCAGGCAAGCGTTGTCGCGTCGCCAGGGGCGGGGCAAGACCGTACCTCCGGGTTTAGCGCCGAAAGGGAGCGCGCGATCCGGGTTTAGCGCCGAAAGGGACAAAATCCAAACTTGGCAAAGAGCCACAGTATACAAAATAATGATAAGAGGCAAAGAGCCACATTCATTTTGGCCGGGAGCCGCATGCGGCTCGAGAGCCACGTGTTCGCCACCCCTGGCCTAGACCATCCGGAACCTGCAGCAGACACCAAACCCCCAGGGATCCAACAAGTACCAAAATACTACTGGGACTTAGCGGGGGTGTTCAGTGAGGAAGATTGCAACTATCTTCCCTCTCACCGGCCCACAGATTGCGCAATAGACTTCAAACCTGGGGCTATTTTACCGAAGCCAAAAATGTACTCCATGACTCCCAAAGAGATGGTTGAATTGAGGAAGTACATCGACATCAATTTGCATCGGCCGCTCTAGTAGCCGGCCCACCATAGAGAGCACTCCTAGAGCGGCCGATGCTGGAAGACTCGGCCCCGGGTTTTGGAGTTTGGAAGTTATGCTTGGAGCGGGGCGGCGGCAGGCAGTGGTGGGCAGCAGCGGCCAGCGGCGGTGCCCTGGGAGAGCTGAGCAAGGGCTTGGTGAGGCTGCGGGCGGAACAGGCGCTTGCGCAGCTCCCCTCTCCAGCCGGGCAGAGCTCCATGCACTGACCTAGGGGGTATCCCGAATGTGCCAAGCTGCGGGAGCTGGGGGGCGGGCAGAGCGTTACATGGCTTGGCACCTTAGGGATACCCCCTAGGTCAGTGATTGGCGCTCTGCCCAGCTGGAGAGGGGATTTGCCGGGCGGCTGCTCGTGAGCATGGTTACCTCATGGCTGCTTCACCCCTGAGGCAGTGCCCGGCTCTTCGGGAGCCAGTTCACAAGGGAGTAGCTGCCCGGCAACTCTCCCCTCCGGCCAGGCAGAACACCACTCCCCAACCTAGTGGTATCCCGAAGGCGGCAAGCAACGTGATTGCTCCCCCCCCCCCGGGTCCTGCGACTTGGCACTTTTGGGATATCGCTAGGTCAGTGAGCGGTGCTCTGCCTGGCCGGAGGGGGGGGTGTCCAAGGGGTTTATTTTCGGGGGGTGGGCTTATATTTTTGCGCACGCAAAAAATGAGGCAAGGCTGTCACTGCATTTATTTGGTTTGCCAAAAGCAAAAGCTTTTGCCAAAAGCATCTTACACAGATTTACAAACCCTCGAAGTCCCGTTTGCTTCAGCAACCAGACCGGGTGGAGAATCTGCCGTGGGAGAAATGTTCTTACACAGATCTCAAGAAGATAAAGCTGCTTTTGAAGGCGACGTGTTCCGACCAAGGTCAGCAACGCCTCCTTATAATTATGCATGCTCCCAAACACTTCTTAGAGATTTTGAAATGCTCGGTGCCAGGCCAAAGCTTTCACAGCTGGAGAAATTTCACTCCCACACAGAAAGAGATATGTATAATTCTCTCCGAACCTCTGAGCAAGCTATGAAAAGCTATTATGATCAAATAGAATATTTTGAACGTCAGCTATTTCAGGCCAAAAAAGCTTTTTCCATGCTCAGGTCAGATAAGAGGGATTCTCCTGCTTTTCAAATTTCTGAAAACGCCATCTTGACTCCTTCTTCACAGCCTAAGGCACACCCCCTGAAGGATATTGTGTCAGGCAAATCAGAACAGAGAGCTGTGCACACGTCACAATTATCACGTGGTGTCCTTTGTTCTCCAATTGCACATACCACACAGGTAGAAATATTACAGCCAAAAACTGTAACTGCAGCACCATCTCCTGGCAGAAATAATTTACTACAGAGAGCCGACATGCATGTTAAAATCCAGGAGCAATTCCAAACATTGCACCAGACTCTTTAACACTTGTCATTAAATTACTCAGATATTCAGGCTGCAATGCAACAAGTGCCTCCACAACCTTTCGTGATCCAGGCAGACACCAGCGATGTGGCAGTGGGAGCGGTGCTACTCCAAACTAACAATCAAGGAAGCTTACAACCCTGCGCCTACACCTCCTGCAAGCTCACAGACACAGAGAGCCGATGGGCCGCATGGGAAAAGGAGGCTTTCGCAGTGAGATGGGCACTGCTAACCTGGAGACACCTGTTGGAAGGGAGCCAGAAACCGTTCGAAGTCTGGACCGACCACAAAAATCTGGAGGTGCTTAGGACCCCACGGAAACTATCACCTAAACAAGTCAGATGGGCTCAATATTTCAACCGTTTTGATTTTGTCTTAAAGCACATTCCAGGCAGGAGGAACTTTCTAGCTGACGCCCTCTCCCGCACGCCTCAGTACAAATGCGAACGGGAGCACGTAGTGGATGCCATCATTCCCTCTACCCAAACCGCTGCTCAAGTGACCACCAGACGGCAACGCTGTGACCGGCAAGACCAACTTGCAAGCGACCTAACCACGAGGCTCAAAACTGAACTGCTAGCAGACCCCTGATTCCAAACCAACCAACACATCTTGACAAAGAGAGATGACCTTGCATGGAAGGGGACAAAACTCTGTGTCCCAGTATCCCTACGTACCCTAGTTCTCCAGAGGAGTCATGATGCCAAACCAGCAGGACACTTTGGGTTCCTAAAGACCTTACACTTAGCCCGGAGGCAATTCTGGTGGCCTGGCATGAAGAAAGATGTAGATAGTTACGTGAAAAGTTGTACCATTTGCGCCACAATGAAGAGACGACCAGGAAAACCCCCTGGACTACTGCAAACAGTAGCAGAGCCAACGAGGCCATGGGAGGAGATCGCAATGGACTTTATAGTAGAGTTGCCAAAAAGTGGGGGAAACACAGTGATTTGGACTGTAATAGACCTGTTCTCCAAACAGGCACACTTCATACCCTGCAGCGGACTACCCTCAGCTCACAAGCTGGCTAAACTGTTCGTGAAGCACATCTACCAACTGCATGGAGTACCTCAAAGAATTATCTCAGACAGAGGGGTCCAGTTCACGGCTAAGTTCTGGAGGGAGTTCCTGCGGTCCATTGGATCATCTCAGGGTCTTAGTTCAGCTTTTCATCCGAGCACCAATGGGGCAGCAGAGAGACTGAACGCCATGGTAGAGCAATACCTGAGGTGTTACGTGAACTATCAGCAGTCCAATTGGGCACACCTTTTATCTTTTGCTGAGGTCGCATACAATAATGCTGTCCACAGTAGCACAGGACTCATGCCATTCAAAATAGTGAGTGGTATGGACTTTGTCCCAATGCCTGAGTATCCAAGGGATCGCCCTTCCTCAGTCAGCTTGGCTGACTGGATGTCGATGCTGAAAGCGACCTGGGAAAATGTCAAAAAGGCACTGGCTAAAGCGGCACAAACCTATAAGAAACAGGCAGACAAACACCGGGCTCCGCAACGGCCATTCTGGGTGGGAGAGAAGGTTTATCTCTCCACAAAATATTCGAGATTAAAACTGCCTAGCAAGAAACTGGGGCCAAAGTTTATGGGACCATTCCCTATAGTAAAGATCATCAACCCAGTTATGGTGCAATTGAAATTGCCTCGATTGTTGGTGAAGATACACCCAGCATTCCATAGCAGCCTCTTAAAACCTGTGATTGGATACACTCTGAGACCACTATCCCGGGAGCCCCCGGGCCCTATGGTCATAGGGGGCCAAACCCATTATGAAGTTCAGCGTATCCTTGATTCAAGGTGGCACAGGAGACAACTCCAATACTTAATCAAGTGGAAGGGCTACCCCTTATCAGAGGCATCTTGGGTGAAAAGTAGAAATATCCAGGCTGATCTCCTTATAGCAAAATTCCATGCAGAAAATCCAAGCAAGCCTGGGGGAGGGACAAATCCCTAAGTTATACACCTGTACTCAAATTGCTTTGTTTTATACAGGTTGCTTTCAGGAAGTGAGGGGAGCCGGATGTCAACGCCTAAGGCGTTTCCATGACTACTATCACCTTGAGAAGGGGAGGGAAATTCCATGCATAGTTTTGGCCAGAGTAAAAGTCTCATATTTCTGTAATGGGATATGAATGCACATGTCTAGAACCCTGCTTAAACGTCCCGTTGGAGAATGTGATTGATGACCTCAGCCAGAGGGGAGGGGGCACAGGGGTAAAGGTCAGACGCCATTAAATGTGATTTAGTTTCAGCTACACAGAAGTCCGTGCTAAGATGTTAGTCCTAATAAACGAATGGTTTTACTTTGAATTTCGTCCCTGGGCTCGTAAATTAATTAGGGCAACTCTTGGAACCTTCACAATTGGGGCATGCCAGTTTCCGTGTCCTTAGGAAAATGCCGGAGTTCGCAAAAGGTTTGGCTCTAAAGGGGTGTAAGGTGTTTTTGGATTGTGCTGTCTGCAAGAAGGCCAAATCCAAAGCAGCAGCCCTTCCCAAACACGCTACATGTCTGTCAACACAGATTTTTGATTTGATACACACTGACATAGCGGGTCCTTTTCTGCCAACACTTGGTGGTAAAAAATATTTTCTAAAAATTGTTGATAATTACTCTAGATATGGATTTGTGTTCTGACCCCCCTCGTCCCCCACCAACACACACTCCGAGCCACAGATAAGTTACCAGATTTATTTACAGACAGACAGGTCCTTGGCAGCAATCCAACACAAATAAGCCTTCATAACAACTCGGCACTGATAAGCATTGGCAGCAATCCAGCCTGCCACGCTCACAAGACTGTTCTCCCACATTAGTTCATGCGTTGACTTCTGCAAAAGGTGTGTGCACAAGCAGTCCTTTTATAGTCTGGAGAGGAGTCTAATTATCATCAGCTGAGTGCAATTACCTCCTGTAACTGCATAATTGCTCCTGACGCCTATTAGCCCTTCGGTGGCGAGCATCCAACAACAACTCACTGCTAACGTCTGACTCGCTGTCCCTTGTCTCCTCCCCACTGCTCCAAGGCATGACATCAGGAGCACACTCCCTTTGGCTTTCACCACTGCTCCATGCCTCAGGCGCCTCCTGGTGGCCAACCAGCCTCTCTGATCCCTGCTCGGCAGTGGTGGGTTTCAAATTTTTTTGGAACCTACTCTGTGGGTGTGGCCTCCTTTGTGGGAGTGGATTGCTGGCCATGTGACCTGGTGGGAGTGGCTTGCCGACCATGTGACCTGGTGGGAGTAGCATGCCGACCATGTGACCTGGTGGGTGTGGCTTGCCGACCATGTGACCTGGTGGGTGTGGCTTGACGACCATGTGACCTGGTGGGAGTGGCTTGCCAGCCATGTGACCTGGTGGGAGTGGTCAAGATGATGTCACTGAATTCTTTGCCCCAATGGGTGAACTACAATAAGATTAAAATAAGTACAAAAACAATAAAAGAGCTACTTACAGAAGGAGGATGACTGTTCTTGCCAGTGTTCAGTATCACGGACTCCAGTGAATGGGCTGCACAAAGAAAACACACAGAAATGAACTCTTTCATTGCCAGTCATTGGCATGAAACCAGCACACAAAATAATAGAAAAGGAAAATTACTGTCCTTTTTTGCGTCTTCTGCACCACCTTGCTCCAACAACCTGCATAAAGACAGACACAGAAAGCAAGACCTTAATTGCATGCACTGCATTAGGATGAAACAAGCACACAAAATAATAAAAAAGGGAAATTACTGTCCTTTTTTGCGTCTTCTGCACCACCTTGCTCCAGACAGACACAGAAAGCATGAAGGGCTTGCACTTCACCATCTCAAGGATGAACACAGCACAGACCACACCACACAGCCAGCAATAAACTCAGCTACTTACAGAGGAGAGATGACCAGCTTGCCCGTCTTCTGCACACCACCTTTTCAACAGACTTTGTTGCCCAAAATACCTGCATACAGACAGACACAGAAAGCATGAAGGGCTTGCACTTCACCATCTCAAGGATGAACACAGCACAGACCACACCACTCAGCCAGCAATAAACTCAGCTACTTACAGAGGAGAGATGACCAGCTTGCCCGTTTTCTGCACACCACCTTTTCAACAGACTTTGTTGCCCAAAATACCTGCATAAAGACAGACACAGAAAGCATGAAGGGCTTGCACTTCACCATCTCAAGGATGAACACAGCACAGACCACACCACTCAGCCAGCAATAAACTCAGCTACTTACAGAGGAGAGATGACCAGCTTGCCTGTCTTCTGCACACCACCTTTTCAACAGACTTTGTTGCCCAAAATACCTGCATAAAGACAGACACAGAAAGCATGAAGGGCTTGCACTTCACCATCTCAGGATGAACACAGCACAGACCACACCACACAGCCAGCAATAAACTCAGCTACTTACAGAGGAGAGATGACCAGCTTGCCCGTCTTCTGCACACCACCTTTTCAGCAGACTTTGTTGCCCAAAATACCTGCATAAAGCCAGACACAGAAAGCATGAAGGGCTTGCACTTCACCATCTCAAGGATGAACACAGCACAGACCACACCACTCAGCCAGCAATAAACTCAGCTACTCACAGAGGAGAGATGACCAGCTTGCCCGTTTCTGCACACCACCTTTTCAACAGACTTTGTTGCCCAAAATACCTGCATAAAGACAGACACAGAAAGCGTGAAGGGCTTGCACTTCACCATCTCAGGATGAACACAGCACAGACCACACCACTCAGCCAGCAATAAACTCAGCTACTCACAGAGGAGAGATGACCAGCTTGCCTGTCTTCTGCACACCACCTTTTCAACAGACTTTGTTGCCCAAAATACCTACATAAAGAAAGACACAGAAAGCAAGACCTTAATTGCTTGCACTTGCACCTTACATAAGAATAACACAATGAAAGAGATACACTCAAGTACTTACTTGTGTTATTGCTTTTCTGGTTGTTGATATCTCCATAGTGTTCTTAGGCTTCCAGATTCCTCTGTTGCAGCTTTCTTCGTCTTTACTCGTGGATCATCAGCCGTGTGGTGGTGCGCTCTGAGCCAAGCTTTCACTGTCGGAATTGGGTCCCATCTCTCAACAGGTATGCGAACAACACTTATCACCATCAGATTACTTATGTTTTGGACAGTTAGGCGTGTTCTTTGTTCCGAACATATGAGGTTCATTTTTATTTATTTTATTTATTTATTTAATTAAATTTTTAAACCGCGCCCTTTCCTAAACAGGACTCGGGGCAGTGTACAGTCATGTTAAAACAGTATAGTACAAAATATAGATATACATTCAATATACAAATATACAAATAGGTACGCGGAGGAGGTAGGATGTAGACTGTACAATATATAAAATAAAATACAAATAAACATTAAAATACCCTTAAAAAACTGCCCAATAAGATGTTTGCCAGGAGGTAAATGGGATTATGAATCGGTTAAGCTAGCTAACTGGAACAGGTGGGTCTTAAGCTTCTGTCGGAAGGAGCGGAGGTCTGTGGTAGTTCTAATATCGGGGGGGAGGTCATTCCAGAGGGTTGGGCCCATCACAGAGAAGGCTCTGTTCCTGGGCGCCGCCCGTTGACACTGCTTAGTGGACGGCACCCGGAGGAGTCCCTCCCTGTGAGAGCGGATTGGTCGCAGGGATGTATGAGGTGAGATGTGATCCCGCAGGTAACTAGGTCCCGTGCCATGGAGCGCTTTGAAGATAGTAACCAACACCTTGAAACGCACCCGAAAAACCACAGGCAGCCAGTGCAGCTCGCGCAGGAGTGGTGTTATATGGGAGTACCTTGTCCCTCCCATGATGGCCCGCGCGGCCGCATTCTGAACTAGCTGTAGTCTTCGGGTGCATCTCAAGGGGAGCCACATGTAGAAAGCATTGCAGTAGTCCAGGCGAGACGTCACCAGCGCAAGATTGACCGTGCGTAAGGCGTCCCGATCCAATAGGGGGCGCAATTGGCGCACCAGGCGAACCTGGTGGAACACCCCCCTTGCCACGGCTGCCACATGGTCATCCATCGACAGCCGGGCATCAAGGAGGACGCCCAAATTGCGCGCCCGTTCCACAGGGGGCAGTTGTTCGCCCCCTATGGCCAGCGATGGAATCCACTGGTTGAACCGGGGCGCCGGAAGCCACAGCCACTCAGTCTTGGAGGGGTTGAGTCTGAGTCTGTTGTCCCCCATCCAGACCCGAACGGCTTCCAAGCACCGGGACATCATTTCGACGGCCTCGTTGGGGTGGTTTGGGGTGGAAATGTACAGCTGCGTGTCATCAGCGTACAGATGGCATCCAACCCCAAAACCACGGATGATCTCACCCAGCGGCTTCATGTATGTGTTGAACAGGAAGGGCGAGAGGACCGACCCCTGCGGCACCCCACAAGTGAGTGACCTCAGGGTCGACCTCTGCTCCCCTGCCAACACACATTGCGTCCGGTCGGAGAGGTAGGAGCAGAACCACCGCAAAACGGTGCCCCCTACTCCCAACCCCTCCAGCCGGCGCAATAGGATACCATGGTCGATGGTATCGAAGGCCTCTGATAGATCTAATAGGACCAGGATAGAGGAACAACCCCTATCTCTGGCCCTCCAGAGATCATCCACCAACGCGACCAAGGCCGTCTCCGTGCTGTGACCCGGCCGGAAGCCGGACTGGCGCGGGTCTAGATAGTCGGCCTCTTCCAGGTGACGTGGGAACTGTTGTGCCACCACACTCTCTACAACCTTCGCTAAAAAGGGAAGGTTGGAGACGGGACGATAATTAGCTAGCTCCACCGGGTCCAGGGAAGGCCTCTTGAGTAGGGGCCTCACCACTGCCTCTTTCAAGGCGACCGGCAAGGACCCCTCCTCCAGTGAAGCGTTCACAAGACCCAGGAGCCAGCCTCGTGTGACCTCCCAGGATGCCAGTACAAGCCAAGAGGGACACGGGTCCAATAAACATGTAGTGGCTCGCAGTCGCCCACGTAACCTGTCCAAATCCTCAGGGGCAACAGAGTCAAACTCCTCCCAGCGTGGTGCCTCAAGACTTGCTTCCGACGTCTCCCCTGGGCCACTGACGGGGGCCCATCCACTCCGGATCTGAGCGATTTTATCCTGCAGATATTCCCCAAACTCCTCTGCTCTACCCTGTAAAGGGGCTTCCCGCGGCCTCTGTGATAGGAGGGAGCGGGTCACCCGAAACAGGGCAGCAGGGCGGTTATCTGCGGATGCAATAAGAGCGGCACAGTGTCTACGTTTGGCCGCTCTCAGTGCCACAAGGTAGGTCCGTAAATAGGATCTTACCTGTGTTCGGTCAGATTCGGAGCGTGAGGACCTCCACCTGCTTTCTAGGCGTCTCTTGTGGCGTTTCATCACCCTCAGCTCCTCGGTAAACCAAGGAGCCAGGGTGGTTCGTTGCCGCAGGAGAGGCCGCAAAGGCACTACCCGGTCCAAGGCCCCAGGAGCCGCCCTATTCCAAGCGGCCACTAGGTCCTCCGTCCAGGAGGACCCCCTTTCCGCCTCTGCTGAACTAACAGCAATTGTCCTGACAAGATCTCTAGCTTTCCGGATATTGCCAGGAACTTTGTACTTCTGTGGATTTTTCTTCACATTTTCCAAAAAATCTCTGTAGTCGTTTACATTAATGTTATGATTAAAAATAGTGCCAAATGCATCCAATGCTTGCTCTGCATCAGCCCATGGAACGACTACATCTTCAATGTCCCAGTAATCTGGCTCCAGATAAGTGATAAAGTGTAATTTGTTTGCTGCTGGCAATAGGCTACCTGTTCTTGATGGTCCATCAGCCTTTTCTTTAAATTGGTGATGATGCTTTCCACAAGTATTCCATGAGGAAGTGCAACAAATCGGTGATTTGGAGCTAACTTGATGTTTTGGAAGGCTTCTGTTTTTAGCAATTCCTCAACTTTGTTTTCATATGTGCCCTTTTCTGTCTAAGCACTTCAAAAGAATCGATTGTTCGCAATACTAACTTTTCGGCCAGGAAGATATTTGTCTCTCACCCCTGTAGAGTATCTGAGAGACTAGAAAGTTCACTTAGGATGTCGATCATAAGGGCCAAATCCTGCAAAAAGTTTAAATTTTCAAAACGGGAAGCCATGCCCGGGAACCTTTCATTTCCCTGAAAAAACTGATGTAGCCCTGGATAAGCACGCCACACAGCCATGGTTGCCCTTAAACTACAGGCAGCCCATCTTGGTCCCAAAACTCTGCCAATCTTCACAATTTCTATGCCCAATTGTTCGGAGATTTGGAAGAGGTCATTCTGGCTCTTGCAGGATTTGTGGAAGGTGGTGTGTACTTTATCCAGGAAGATCTTGAAATGATTGATCTGCTTCACTTCTCTTATTGCATCATCCAGCACAAGTTGCAGGCGGTGGTTCAGGCAGTGCCAGATGATGATGTTTGGGAACTCTTGAGCTATTCTGACGCTGACTCCAGATTTTCTTCCAAGCATAGCGTTGGCACCATCGGAGCAGAAAGCGATTAAATTCTTGCGTAGATATCCGGTGGTAAATCCAACTCTATGCAAGCTTTCCATTGCTGCAGAAAATATGGTCTCTGCATCTTATCTCTGTAATTCCAGAAGCTCAACGAAGATGGTTGCTGGGCACTCTGGATCCTCAACTCTAACAAAAACTATCAGCACTGCTCTCATTGAAAGTGTTGAGGCTTCATCAATAATTAGACACACCTTTTGATTATTTGCAATAATCCTTGAAAACACGGTGGTCTTGATTTGGTTTGCAATGAATTCAACGATTTTCACTGCAGATCTCCGTGAATGCAAGCCAACTCCCACATCCACTCCAACTGTATTTAGCAAATTTACTTGCGCTTCGATGTCTGAGAAGGGATTACATCTTTGCGCCAGATTGTAAACGGTAGTAAATATTGTGCAAGTAGTGGATAAATGTTTCTCAGTTGACTTATCCATGGATTTGGTAAAAGCTTCCTGCTCCCGTTGCTTACTGGTCTCCACGCAAATAAGGTGGGCTTTTGATTGAAAATGTTCCCTTAATTTTTTTCAGAGTGATGCTTGTTGTACATCCTTGCTTTTCCCTGCTGGTGCCACCTGGAAATGTTTCCACTCTTTGGAAACATGAATACCTTTCTCCAACGAGAACATGGGATTTGCACAGTACTCACAACCCAGCTTCTTGTCAGATACTGCCATTCCATCATACTTGTCCTTGAAGTTACTGTATTGCTGCAAATTCCAGCAATCAGGAAGTTGTGGAACTACAGTGGAGTCGATGGACTTGCTGCTTTCGCCGACCTCAACTGGTGGTAGTGGTCGTGCTGGTGGTGCTGGTGGTGCTGGTGGCGGTGCTGGCGCTGGCGGCGGTGCTGGCGCTGGCGGCAGTGCTGGCACTGCTGGTGGTGCTGGCGGTGGTGCTGGCGCTGGCGGCAGTGCTGGCACTGCTGGTGGTGCTGGCGGTGGTGCTGGCGCTGGTGCTGGCGCTGGTGGCAGTGCTGGCACTGGCGGCGGTGCTGGCGCTGCTGGTGGCGCTGCTAGTGGTGCCTGTTTTGGATCAGCTGATTCCTCAACTCTTGGTTTTTTGGAGAAGAAAGCAGTCATACTCTGTTGCCTCTTCATTATGCTAAGTAATACTAACTGCCTGCCAAAGAAATAAAATAATATTGGACTGAGGGTTGTAAGCTGAGGACTACAGATAACAGAAGGGACCTCTGATTTCAACCAACAATGTATAGTATTTTCAGGAAGGATGAGAAACAGGAAAGATAAAGTCTTCAGTTCAAGAATGAATGTCATAGGTAGATTTAGTTCTCAGTTCCAAAAAACAGGAATATATGCAAGTAGCTATTCAGAAGTTAGTGGTTAGAAGCAATGGTAAAGCAAGATATGGAATTAAAACCAGAAATATTTTGTTGGCTATTTGAAAGGGAGTACAATATATATTTTACACATGTTAGCAGCTGCTGGAATTGTGTTTGCACAACAGTGGACAAACAGAGTTATGAAAATGAATAAATATTACGATTTGCAGGAATAAATAAATTGACAATTAAAATCAAGAAGGCTTTGAATACTTTCTCAAATGGGATTTGTTTTAGCAATTGCTAACTAACGGAAACAGAAAAATGTATGAAAGAAAACACCAATTATGTAAGGTAGGGTCTCTAAAATGTATAAACAAATATTTAAAAAACCAAAAAATAATATCCCCCCCCCCCAAAAAAAAGACTGCAAATGAAACCAGTTATTTTTTCCCTAACCCTAAGGACAGGAAAGACAAAGCCACTGGAATAAAAATTATCAAGATATTGTGGGAAATTATAAAGAACAGTGCCAGGAAGCTCACAGAGCCATCAACCACCTCAGAATTACCTAACAACGAGGGTGAAACACACTAAATCTGCCTTGCACCAACCTGGCCTGCCCATAGAAAAGCACCCACTTTGAGGCACATAAACCTGGTCTGAACACTTTTAAGCAACATAGTGCATCACAAAGAAAACATTTGGAAAAACTCCAAATAAATAAATAAATAAATAACATTTATTGCAGTAATTTCAATTTATAAACCATAAAAAATAAAAATTCCCAAAAAATAATTAGAAAAAAAAATTCTATAAATAAAAAAATCTTTTGTTAAGTATTGCACCAGCAATAATTTATACTGCAAGGTATTGTATCAGCCATGGTAAACTGTTACCATTATTCCACCAGCAATAACTTATAATACAATACAATACAATAGTAGAGTTGGAAGGGACCTTGGAGGTCTTCTAGTCCAACCCCCTGCCTAGGCAGGAAACCCTATACCGTTTCAGACAAATAGCTATCCAACATCTTCTTAAAGACTTCCAGTGTTGGGGCATTCACAACTTCTGGAGGCAAGCTGTTCCACTGATTAATTGTTCTCACTGTCAGGAAATTCCTCCTCAGTTCTAAATTGCTTCTCTCCTTGATTAGTTTCCACCCATTGCTTCTTGTTCTACCCTCAGGTGCTTTGGAGAATAGTTTGACTCCCTCTTCTTTGTGGCAACCTCTGAGATATTGGAATAATGCTATCATGTCTCCCCTAGTCCTTCTTTCTCTTAAGCTAAACATACCCAGTTCCTGCAACCGTTCTTCATATGTTTTAGTCTCCAGTCCCCTAATCATCTTTGTTGCTCTTCTCTGCACTCTTTCTAGAGTCTCCACATCTTTTTTACATCGTGGCGACCAGAACTGAATGCAGTATTCCAAGTGTGGCCTTACCAAGGCATTATAAAGTGGTATTAACACTTCACGTGATCTTGATTCTATCCCTCTGTTGATGCAGCCTAGAACTGTGTTGGCTTTTTTGGCAGCTGCTGCACACTGCTGGCTCATATTTAAATGGTTGTCCACTAGGACTCCAAGATCCCTTTCACAGTTACTACTACTGAGTATGGTATCACCTATACTGTACCTGTGCATTCCGTTTTTGTTGCCTAAATGTAGAACCTTACTCTTTTCACCATTGAATTTCATTTTATTAGATAGTGCCCAATGTTCAAGTTTGTCGAGATCCTTCTGTATCTTAAGCCTATCTTCAACTGTAACTATTTTAAGTTATACTGTTACTGTTATTTCACCAGCAATGTTTTAGATTTTAACCATTTCAAACTATTCCACACACAATTAAAAAGGAAACTATTTAAAAAAATTCTATGCACAATACATTTAAAAGTATTGAGTATATAATATTTTAAAATTGTTTATTTTAATTTATTGGGGATAGAATCTTTTTTTAAATAGTCTAAGACAATTTTAAAAAAGGATCCACACACAATAAATTGAAGTAGACCATTTTAAAATATTCTATACTCAATACTTTTAAATGTATTGTGCATAGAATTTTTTAAAATAGTTTTATTGTAATTTTTTGTGTATGAAATATTTTAAAATGGTTTCTTAGTTGAAGGCCTTCCCGTGCAAAACTAGGCCGCCGCCGCTGCCGCTGCCGCTCACCCGCCCGCCTTTGGCCATATTGCTCGCGAGCCCATGGCTCGCGCAAGTTAGGCCGCTGCCACCCGCGGCCGCATGGCCTACGCAAGGCCGCGGCTTTTGCGAGGGAAGGCCTGAAGGCCTTCCCGCGCAAAACTAGGCCGCTGCCACCGCTGCCGCCGCCACGAGCCTGCCCGCCTTCGGCCACATTGCCTACACGAGCCCGCGGCTCACGCAAGTTAGGCCTTCCCGCGCAAAACTAGGCCGCTGCCACCGCTGCCGCCGCCACGATCCTGCCCGCCTTCGGCCACATTGCCTACACGAGCCCACGGCTCACGCAAGTTAGGCCTCCGCCGCCCACCCGCCCGCCTTCGGCCACGTGGCCTACGTGAGCCCGCGGCTTTTGCGAGGGAAGGCCTGAAGAAGGCCTTCCCGCGGAAAACTAGGTCGCTGCCGCTGCCGCCGCTCGCCCACCCGCCCACCTTCGGCCATGTTGCCTACACGAGCCCGCGGCTCACGCAAGTTAGGCCGCTGCCGCCCGCCCACCTCCCGAGTCCTGCCGCCTGCCCACCTCTCGCCGCCTCGTGTGCCTACGTGAGGCCGCGGCTTCTATCGGGAAGGCCTGATAAAGGCCTTCCCTCGCAAAACTCGCCCGCCGCCTCCCGCCCGCCTCCCGCCCGCCTCCCGCCCGCCTCCCGCCCGCCTCCCGCCCGCCTCCCGCCCGCCTCCCGCCCGCCTCCCGCCGCCCCGCCTTAGTTGCTTACCTGAGGGAAGCAGCTCCTGGAAGGCGAAGGGAAGAAGAAACGAAACTCCAGACCCGGTCAGCAAGCTATCGCAAGCAAAGACTCTTTTGAAAAGAGAAGTCTCCAAAAGAGAAAGACTCTTTTCAAAAGAGGAATGTTGGCCGTTGGCGCCACGTTTTTAAACAGGTCACCTCCAGCTGATTGGCTGGACTCCAGCCAATCAGTGATCGGTAGGCTGGGCTAGCCTAGTGCGGACGGGCGGGGGAGCGAGGGAACTGCGATGGGCGGGGGAGCGAGCGAGCTGCGATGGGCGGGGGAGCGAGCGAGCTGCGATGGGTGTGGGAGCGAGCTAGCTGCAATGGCAAGCGACAGGGCCGGTGCCGGTTACTTCCGGGTTCGGTTACTTCTGGGTTCAGTCTGGAACCGGATCGCGTGATCCGGCACGAACCGGTAGGAACCCACCACTGCTGCTCAGAGTCGGAAGCCTGTCCAGGGTCCTCCACATCCTCCAGAGCTGACTCATAGAGAACCTCGCTGTCGAAGTCTGGTGGCAGTTCCAACGGCTCCTACTGGGCCACAACAGATTTGTATATCCTATGAAAGAGAAATCTGAGACCTTTCAGATCTTTAAAGACTTTGCAGCACTTGTTTCTACCCAACACCAAGTTCGCATCGCCAGACCAAAAATTTCACAACCGGAAAGCTTTTGTACTCCCACACGGAGAGAGAAAGTTCTCATTCTCCTTGAAGCTCTGAGCAAGGTATAAAAAGCTATCGTGATTACATATCGTGAATTATTCCAGACCAAAAAGGTTTTTTCCATGCTCGAGTCAGATAAGAGGGATTCTCCTGCTTTTCAAATTTCTGAAAACGCCATCTTGGCTCCTTCTTCACAGACTAAGGCACACCCCCTGGAGGATATTGTGTCAGGCAAATCAGAACAGAGAGCTGTGTACAGGTCACAATTGCCACGTGATGTCTTTTGTTCTCCAATTGCACATGCCACGCAGGCAGAAATATTACAGCCAAAATCTGAAACTGCAGCACCATCTCCTGGCAGAATTTACTACAGAGAGCCGACATGCATGTTAAAATCCAGGAGCAATTACAAACATTGCAACAGACTTTATCAAACATGTCATTAAATTACTCAGATATTCAGGCTGCAATGCAACAAGTGCCGCCACAGGCCCAATTTTTAGCACCCATGGTGGTGCTGGTGCCTTTTGAGATGGAGCACAACAGTACTTAATGCAGCAAAGGCATATAGCTGTGCCTCCAACAAGCCATGTTAATATTGCTGCTCAAACACCGGCCCCAGCTGTAGTACAACAACCACAGGTTCGATTACAGCGACCACAGATGCAACAACAAGCATTTTTACCTGCACAACAAGCATTTCAAATGCACATTCCTCAACAGGCGTTTTCTGTTGCTCTATTGACTGGTGAGTCAAAATTAAAAATGTCAGGACAGAATTATAAGGCCTGGGTCAGTGAGATTACAATCTTGCTTCGCAGAGAAGGTACCCATTGTATGGTGTTTAATCCTCCTGCCCAGCCATGGACTCCTGCAATAAGAGACTTAGAGACTAAGGCCTGCACAACATTATTAATGTCCATGGAAACTGAACTGCAGGTTATTTTTTCGCCTAATGCAACAGCCCAACAAATTTGGGCCCATTTGGAAGATTGCTACAGGCCCATTTCAATTGAATCTTCATGTTTGCTCATGTCTGAGTTCCATGGTTCAAAATTGAAACCTGGTGAACAAATTGGTGGACATTTGACCAAACTGAAAGGAATGAGAAAATAATTGAGAGAAAGAGGCCATTTTATTGATGATGTTCAAATGATCAGCATTATCATTAACTCATTGAATTATGAATGGAAAGATGCCATTGCAAAGATTAATCATGTGCCTATTGCTCAACACACAGTGGACAATGTTTGCAGGCTCTTAATTGAAGAGGGGGCGCTAATGTTAGCCATGTCGCATTTGCGAGGAGAGCCTGCATCAAGAGCTCCAGCGAGACGTCCCTTCCGAGGAAGAGCCTACGCTCCAAGGATGCCAAGATGCTACATCTGTAACCGTGTGGGACATGACATCCGGGATTGTCCCCAAGGAGTTCCAGCTCCCGTCACATACCAGCCCAGAGGAATAGACTCCAGAGGCAGAGGTAGAGGCGAAAGACAAGGTCGTCGTGGTCCAAGGCTTGATCCACAAGCTCCACTCGCCACGTTGACCTTAACCAATGATCCACAACCTGACCCAGAGTACGACAGACAGCTTTTGTGGACTTTGGACAGTGGTGCAGCATTGCATGTTACCTACAGAAAGGAAATTTTCACAGAGATGCACGAGCCTGAACCTGAACTACGTGAAGTTTATTCTTTCTCCAATCATCCTTGTAAGGTCATGGGAAAAGGAACTGATTATGTTGAAGACCTCGATGCATTCATCCCTGATGTTTATTACATACCTACAGCAACTAGTAATTTGCTTAGTCAAAGTCACTTGTCTAGAGTGTTAAAGTTCCAGGTTCACCACCTCGAAAAAGCAAGTTACATAGTTAAAAATGGAGATATTGTTGCTGAAACCATGCTAATTGGTGGTGTTTATTACATAAAACCAAAGCCTAAACCGCAAACACAGGGAAGTATACAAACTCCAAAAGAGGAGAGCACAGGCCCAGAGAGAGATGTTCCAGTGAGAGATCCTGTAGCTACTCCAAAGGCTCCTAAAGCCAACAAACAGAAAATAAGGAAACAGGTTGCTCAGAGCAAGCCTGAGGTTCCTCACAAAACTGTTAATGTTGAAAATTCACTAACTGGTAAACCTTTGCATTCCAGGTGTATCCACAAGTGGCATAGAAGATTGGGGCATGCCAGTTTCCGTGTTATTAGGAAAATGCCAGAGTTCGCAAAAGGTTTGGCTCTAAAGGGGTGTAAGATGTTTTTGGATTGTGCCGTCTGCAAGAAAGCTAAATCCAAAGCAGCAGCCATTCCCAAACACGCTACACGCCTGTCAACACGCATTTTTGATTTGGTGCACACTGACATAGTGGGTCCTTTCCCACCAACACTTGGTGGTAAAATTATTTTCTAACAATTGTTGATAATTACACTAGATATGGATTTGTATATCCTATGAAAGAGAAATCTGAGACCTTTCAGATATTTAAAGACTTTGCAGCACTTGTTACTACCCAACACCAAGTTCCCATCGCCAGAATCCAGAGTGACCGTGGTGCCGAATTCATGTCTCAGCGTTTCCAGGACTGGATGCGTAAGAATGGAATTCTTCATCAGACATCCGCTCCTTACACACTGGCTCATAATGGAGTCTCAGAATGAAGACAAGGGGTCCTACAAACCATGATGCGTTGTCTCCTAGAAGACGCCAATCTCAGTAATCCATACTGGGGTGAAGCTATCAAATATGCAAATTACATTGTCAACCGTACTTGGAGCAGTGTAATAAATCAAACTCCTTTCTACATGATGTATGGCTACAAGCCTGATCTCAAGAACCTCCACATTTTTGGTTCATACGCTATGGTGAACATTCCCTTAGCTCAAAGAAGAAAACGAGGTCCAGTAGCAAAGAGACTGAGATTTATGGGTATTGATGATAATTCAAAATGGAGCAAATTTATTGACCCTAAACATGTAATTGTGATTTCCCAATCTGCTAATTTTGAGGAAGATGTTGACTGGTCCAGGATTCATTCCAATGATCCTGGAGTTTATGTTCCTAGAGATGATGTTGTAGATGCCACGCAGCCTGATGACCAAGATTCACAGGCAGATATTCCATCCACTTGTTATTCTCAACCTGATGTTGCATCTTTGCGGGCCACCGAGGCTGATGCTAGTGACGAATGTGAGAACAAGGACGAAGCAGAAGAAGAATGGACTGTTGTTCTGAGACGTTCCAAGAGGGTCACAAAAGGAATCCCTCCACAGCGATATTTGTGGCAACTGACAAAAACACCTTTGCCTTTGATTTGCAATGTTACACTTCCTCCTGATACGTTCACACAAATCAAGCATCTTCCTGATTCAGAGCAAGAGAAGTGGTATGAGGCAATGCAGGATGAAATGGACAGTTTAAAGAAACTTAATGTATTTACACCTGCAAAACCACCAGCAAACAAAAAAGTCATTGGCACTTGATGGGTCTACAGAATTAAAAGGAAGCCAAATGGTGAGTCATTGTACAAGGCCAGACTTGTAGCTCAGGGTTTCGCTCAACGTTATCCTGAGGACTACACAAACACCTACTCACCGACAGTCAGAACTGAAAGTGTAAAAATTGCTTTAGTCACTGCAAGTATTCTTGGTTTAGAAGTTTTCCAGTTTGATGTTGACACGGCTTATCTACATGCTGACCTAGATGAAGAGATCTACATGAGAGGCCCTCCAGGATTCCGACAGCAAAAAGGGGATACCTGGTTTCTAAACAAAAGTCTTTATGGTCTGAAACAGTCAGGTTTAATGTGGTACTTATGTCTTACTGACAAACTAAATTCAATGCATGCGTGTTCACAAAAAGATCTAACAATGCATATGAGATAATTCTTGTTTATGTTGATGTTATTGTTTATATTGGTCCAAATAAGAAAATGAGTGAGATTTTTGCTAAAGCTTTGCAGAGATACTTCACATTGAAATCTTTAATTAATAATTAATTTAATAATTTATTAAATTTCTAGACCGCCCCCTCTCCCCGGAGGGACTCGGGGCGGTGTACAGGAAAAAATTAAAAACATACAAGCAATCATACACATAGGTAAAAATCCAATTAAACAACCCCTGTACAATTTATAAAAATTAAAAAACAGACCTTAAAACCAATCTTAAAAATTTAGAAATAGGATTGAGGTGGGATAGGTGGAATTAGGCCAAGCCGGCTAGCTGGAATAGGTGGGTTTTAAGTTTCTGACGGAAGGAGCGGAGATCCGTAGTCATTCTAATGTCGGGGGGGAGGTTATTCCAGAGGGTCGGGCCCATCACAGAGAAGGCCCTTCCCCTAGGCGTCGCCCGCTGGCACAGCCTAGTGGACGGCACCCGGAGGAGTCCCTCTCTGTGTGAGCGAATCGGCCGGAGGGATGTATGGGGCAGGATACGATCCCGCAAATAACTAGGTTGTGCCATGGAGCGTGTCAGCGTTCCAAATATCATGCAGAATTAAATCATTGTCCAGGGCAAAGTGATCCTTAAAACTCCAATTTAATAAGACAGGCATTTTGGCATTATGCTGTTGAATTTCAACTCTAACGTACATCCTGTGAGTTCACCCAGTTAAAAATTCATCATCTATCCCCACACCCCATAATTCATCACATGGTCCAATCTTCATCTTCCACGCTGGCATGTACACCCCTCTTCTTCCGGCCAGGTGTCGAGGTGCGGAGACAAAAGACGACCTTGAGCTTCTAAGAAAATCCATAACAATACATTCCACAATCCTACTCCTTTCTATTCCCCCCTCCCAACTACTATACCAATGAAACAGCATAATATATATATATTTTAAATATGTGGCAGGCCAAAGATCCTAAAAGGAACAGAATTACAGGCCTGACAGGCCGCCTCTCCTCAAGAGAAAAACGTTTCCTGAAAAGAGAATAGCATAAAAGTTAACCTATTAAAATTTAACCACCTCTTCCTCCCCCAGGGGGACCCTTTGGCTTATCAGGGAACTTCTCATGGAATTGTTTCACTAATTTATCTGCTTTCAGATCCCAACTTTTCACCCACGTAGCTTCTGACAAAGGGTATCCATTCCAATGCACTAAATATTGTAAGCGACCCCTATACAGCCTGGAATCTAATATTTTTTTCACTTCATAATGTGTTTCCCCTTCTACCACTACGGGAGGAGGTGGAGTTTGGGTGGATGGTCTCGTGCTAGACCCCCTTACCGGCTTCAATAAGCTACAATGGAATACCGGGTAAATTTTCCCTAAGAGTCTGGGTAGGCTGAGTCGAACTGTAACTGGGTTAATTATCTTTTCTATTGGGAAAGGACCTAGAAATTTTGGACCTAATTTCTTACTAGGCATCTTTAATCTTATGTATTTAGTAGAAAAAAAAACTTTGTCCCCCACTCGAAAGGGGGGTTGTAGGGAACGATATTTGTCAGCTTGCTTCTTGTAGGCTTCTGCCGCATCTGTTAGCGCCTTTTTGGTATTCTCCCATCCCTTCTTTAGTGCCTCCAGCCATTCATTCAGGGACATGGAGGAGGGAGGTTCCTTAGGTAGTTCAGGCATGGGAACGAATTCCATGCCACTGGTAATCTGGAAAGGAGTTAATCCTGTACTGCTGTGAACCGCATTATTATACGCTACTTCAGCGAAAGGTAGCAAGTCCGACCAATTGTCTTGCTGATAGTCCACATAATACCGGATGTACTGTTCCACCATCGCATTGGCCCTCTCTGCTGCCCCATTTGTGCTGGGATGAAATGCTGAGCTGAGTCCCTGCGTGGACCCGATTGATTTTAGGAATTCTCTCCAGAACTTGGCGGTGAATTGAACTCCGCGATCTGAAATGATCCTTTTTGGAACTCCATGTAGGCGATAAATGTGTTTCACAAACATTTTCGCTAATTTCTTTGCGGATGGTAGGCTTGAACAAGCGATAAAGTGTGCTTGCTTGGAAAACAAATCAATAACTGTCCAGATTACTTTATTACCACTGCTATCTGGAAGTTCGACGATGAAGTCCATTGCTATCTCTTTCCATGGTCGGCTAGGGTTGGCCACTTGTTGTAGTAGTCCAGGGGGCTTTCCCAGACGGGTTTTCATTGTTGCACAAGTAGCACAGCTTTTTACATAATCTTCCACCTCCGACCTCATCTTTGGCCACCAAAATTGACGTCTAGCGAGGTGGAGAGTTTTCAGGAATCCGAAATGACCTCCTAGTTTCGCATCATGACTCCACTGTAGCACTTGCAATCTCATCTCTGCAGGGACGTACAGTTTGGATCCCTTCCAGGCTACGCCATCATTAATTGTTAGGATGTCCTTGTTGTTGTTGAACCATGGGTCTGTCTGGAGGGCTGCTTTCAATTTGGTTCTCAGTTTATCTTGGCTTCGACTGGTGACTTGAGCTGCCTTTTGGTGAGAAGGAGATATGATGGGGTGGAAAATTTCTTCCTTCTTACTGTCAAACTGGGGTTTTCTCGACAGTGCATCTGCTAACAATTTCTTCCCTGCGGGGATGTGTTTAATTTCAAATTTGAACCTTTGGAAATATTGGGCCCAATGGACCTGTTTGGGGGATAACTTTCGATGGGCAAGGAGAGTTTCGAGGTTTTTATGATCAGTCCATACCTCGAACGGTATATCCCCCCCTTCCAGGAGATGTCTCCAGGTGAGCATGCTCCACCTGATCGCGAATGCCTCCTTCTCCCAAATGGGCCACCTTCTTTCCGTAGTGGTGAGTTTCTTGGAGATGTAAGCGCATGGTAAGAGGTGGCCTTCTTTATTCTTTTGTAGTAGCACCGTGGCTATCGCGACATCACTGACATCCGTTTGGATTATGAAAGGTCGCTCTGGATCGGGGTGTTGCAATATGGGTTCTTGGGCAAAGAGCCGTTTTAATTTCTCAAAAGCCTTTTGACAGTCGATTGTCCATTTTAATGGCTGGTTTGCTTTTGGTTTAGTAGGGGAAGGCCCCGTTCCTAATAGGTCAGTCAATGGTAGGGCAATTTCAGCAAAGGTTGGAATAAACTGCCTATAAAAGTTTGCAAATCCAAGGAAGCTTTGTAATTGTTTGCGAGTGTTTGGAGGTTTCCAATCTAACACCGCTTTCACTTTTCCTGGGTCCATTTCTACTCCTTCATTGGAGATACAATATCCCAGGTAATCTAGCGAGGTCTTGTGGAATTCACACTTTGACAATTTTGCATAAAGTTTGGCAGCTAGAAGTTTTTTCAGGACTTGCCGTACCAGTTTCACATGTTCTTCCATGGTCTCAGAGAAGATCAAGATGTCATCTAAATAAACGAGTACTCCGCGGTACAGGTGGTCGTGTAGCACTTCATTTATGTACTGCATGAATACTGCGGGTGCTCCTTGTAGTCCGAAAGGCATGACTTTATATTGGAAGCTGCCTAAGGGAGTATTAAAAGCGGTCTTCCACTCATCCCCTTTCCGGATTCGTATACGGTAATACGCCTCTCTCAAGTCCAGCTTGGTGAAGATCTTGCCCTTAGCCAAGTGGTTCAACATATCTTTCATGAGAGGGAGGGAATAGGTATTATTTTCGCATACCGCATTCAAAGCTCGTAAGTCCACACAGAGGCGAACCCCCCCATCTTTCTTTTCCCTGAAGAGCACTGGGGCCGCTACTTTTGATTTTGCTGGTTCAATAAACCCTCTTTCAAATTGGTGTCGATGTACTTCCTCAATTCTATCATCTCTTTAGGCGTCATAGAGTACATTTTGGGCTTTGGTAAGGTTACCCCAGGTTTGAACTCTATTGCACAATCTGTGGCGCGGTGAGGTGGAAGGTAGTTTCCGTCTTCCTCACTGAACACCTCCGCCAGATCCCAATAGATCTTTGGGACTCGTTGGATTCCCGGAAGTTTAGTGTCTGCTGCGGTTGCTGCAGGTTCTGGATGGGTTGGGCTGTTAGGTTCCAATGTTCCTGGGTGGCCTTTTGGTTCCACTGGTGGTAATGGGCCAAGTCCAATAGTCACCTTTCTAACGCCATCCTCCCACTTTATGGTAGGTTCCCACTTGTCCAACCATGCAAGCCCTAGGATAACTGACTCCTGCATTCCAGGGGCCACGATGAATCTGAGGAACTCATAGTGGCGGCCTATCACCAGTTTTACTAACTCAGTGATCTTTGTAGCCGGAGCTCCCCCAATTAGGGTTCCATCCACTTGCTCAAACGGAATGGGTTGTTTCAGGGGTTTGGTGTGTATACCTAGTTGCTCCACTATTGACATGCTGATTAAGCATTGGGTGCAGCCGGTATCTATAATCACCCCAACTTCCCCTTCTACCCCCGTTTTCGGTATTTGGAGTTTGGCTTTTATTTGGAAGGGGCGGATAGGTGCACTCACCATTGGGTCGTCTTCTGGGGTTCCTTCCTCTTCCTCCTCTGAAGTGTCCAGGGCGTTTTCAGTGGCTCCGCTCTCTGCCCCTGCTGGCTGTTGTGCCAGATGACTTTTTTCTGGTGGTTTTCTGGGGGTTTTCTTGTTTGTGCTGGCAGGTGGTTGGCGTAGTTGTGGAACTGGGGCTGGAGCCCAGCATGAAGATGCCCGGTGGCCAAGCTGACCACAACGGTAGCACTTTATTTTGGGGCCCCAGGAACGAGGGGTTGGCGGGGGCTTTTCAGTTTGCTGCCTCTGCGTTCGGTGGGCTAGCAGTTTTTTTTCGGGGGTTCTGGTACCCGGCTTTGGATAGGTGTTAATCTCGTGGTCCAGTATGATTGCAGTGGTGTGCCATTCTTGGATACGGTCTGGGGTCCCCCTTACGGCACTAGCTTGTTTCAGTTTGGGATCTAAGGCCTTTTTGAACGTATAGACCAATAGTCTCTCTGGCCAGTATCGTAGTCTTCCAGCTATTCTCCGGAATTCCCAAACTAATTCTTTGACCGGCCGACCCCCCCCTGTCGTAATTCCTGGATCTGGTCTTCAGCATCTACCTGTTGGGCCACATCGTAAAATCGGGCCCGCATCAGTTGGATGAACCCCGTTATGTCATCTAAGTAAGGAGCTGCTTCTTCATGGAGTTCCGCTATCCATTGTGCTGCCTCTCCTTCATTCATCCCCTCTGCTATTTCTTGGATCAGTTCTCGATCCGTCAGGTATTGTGGGCCTACTTGGTCAACGTACGCCAATACTCGATTCATAAAGTAAGCTAGTTTGTCTCGGCTGCCATCATAGGTTGCACGGAACCTTGGGGGTGTGGGAGGAGGAGGGGGTGCTGGTGGTTGAACCGGAGCAACCTGTCGGCCTGCTGCTTGGGGTGGTAAGCTTCTTTGTGGGGCCACACCCATCGGTTGGGCAAAAGCCTGCTGAGGCATTGGTGGGGGGGCTGGACCCTGTGGTGGTCCCAGTCCCTGGCTCTGCCTCTGGGCAGCTATTTGGGGTGGCGCCATTAGTTGGGAAGGGGCAGGCGTCCACTGGCATTGAGCCCATCCATGACCCGGGAAGAAAGCCCAACCTAGATTGGCTTGATTGATGGGTTCAGAGCCATCACTTTGCAGAGGGGGGGAGGTGAAAGTGTTCCAGGCCCCTTTCGGCTGGTTAGTTTTTACTTCCCAACTTTTTTTCACTCCAGGAGGGGGGGGTGCTGATTCGCTGGTGGCTGTGTGGAAAGAACCAAGGTCTCCACTCCACTGCGCAGCAGTTTCTCTGCTGGGAAAGGATAATGTGGGCTTTGCTAGGCTCCACCCGGGTGGTTCTGGGGGCCCCAGGGGTTTTTGTTCACTCACATTTAGGCGTCGGAATTGGTCCTGAAGGCCCATCAAAGACTGGCTGCGTGAGAGCGACTGAGACCTCCATTCATTTGCTCTTCCCCCTATCCTCCAGCCGTCTGTCGGAATTCCCTTGGGGGGCCCCTCTCCTTCTAGCAGGCATTCCTGAGAAGCAATAAATCCCGAAGCTTCATCTCGCAGGTCTAATTCCGTCTGTGAGGAAAATCTTGGTTTTGGTTCCTTTCGCCGGGCGCCCAGCTGAAGTTCCCTTTTCCTCGCCTCTGCCTGTTGAACTATTTCTTTAGAAGGTGCATAGATAGTTTCGACAAAAATAAGCGATCCATCATCCTTAGCCTTCTCTGCTGCATTCTTTCCTTCCTCCATCTTCACTGAAATTTCGTCCTGCCCAGGATTGGGTCAGAACTGGGATTCAGTACCCCGATGAAAGAAAAAAAATTTATGGGAGAGTTGAAATAATGTCAGCGTTCCAAATATCATGCAGAATTAAATCATTGTCCAAGGCAAAGTGATCCTTAAAACTCCAATTTAATAAGACAGGCATTTTGGCATTATGCTGTTGAATTTCAACTCTAACGCACATCCTGTGAGTTCACCCAGTTGAAAATTCATCATCTATCCCCACACCCCATAATTCATCACATGGTCCAATCTTCATCTTCCACGCTGGCATGTACACCCCTCTTCTTCTGGCCAGGTGTCGAGGTGCGGAGACAAAAGACGACCTTGAGCTTCTAAGAAAATCCATAACAATACATTCCACAATCCTACTCCTTTCTATTCCCCCCTCCCAACTACTATACCAATGAAACAGCATAATATATATATATATTTTAAATATGTGGCAGGCCAAAGATCCTAAAAGGAACAGAATTACAGGCCTGACAGAGTGCCTTAAAAATGATGGTCAACACCTTGAAGCGCACCCGAAAAGCCACAGGTAGCCAGTGTAGCCCGCGCAGGAGAGGTGTTACGTGGGAGTAGCTAGAGACTCCCGAGACTGCCCGCGTGGCCGCATTCTGAACCAGCTGCAGCCTTCGGGTGCATCTCAAGGGGAGCCCCATGTAGAGAGCGTTACAGTAGTCTAGCCGGGACGTCAAAAGCGCATGAGTGACTGTGCGAAGGGCGCTCCGGTCCAATAGGGGACGCAATTGGCGCACCAGGCGAACCTGGTGGAACGCCCCCCTGGCCACGGCTGTCACATGGTCATCCATGGACAGCCGGGTATCCAGAAGGACGCCCAAATTGCATACCCGATCCACGGGGGCCAGACGTTCACCCCCAATGGCCAGAGATGGAGTGAGCTGGTTGAACCGGGGCGCCGGTAGCCACAGCCACTCAGTCTTGGACGGGTTGAGCTTGAGTCTGTTAGGTCATATTAGCACTTACTTAGGTGTTCAGATTGACAAAACACAGAATGGGTTTAGTCTTTCACAAGAGGAGAAAACTGACCACATTCTGCTTCATTGTAACATGAAGGATGCTAACACAACAAAGACAATCATGCAAACAGATTTTCACAAGTTAACACATGAATCAAGTCCTGAGTTCGAGGATCAAAGACTTTATCGTTCAGTCATTGGGTCACTGTTGTACATTAGTAGTTGGACCAGACCCGACATTGCACTTAGTGTTAATCTCGTCACGACACGTAGGTAAGGCAAAACAGTTCCATTGGACATGCGTTAAGAAGTTATTGAGATATCTAAAACACACTAAACATATGAAGTTATTGTTAGAACCAACACATACTGATTATGCAGAATGATGTTGTTGTGCAGATTCTGATTCGGCAAGTGATAAGAAATCATGCAAAAGTACTTCAGGTTATATGATGTTTCTAAATGGATGTCCTGTTTACTGGCAAGTGAGAAAACAGAATTTTGTTTCTTGTTCATCTACTGAAGCTGAATATGCTTGTGTTTCAGATGCATGTAATTCTCTAACATGGTTTGATGCTTTGGTCACAGATATCTGGACACGTCCGATTCGACCGATCACCGTGATGGAAGACAATGAATCGGTGGTTTATATTTCTGAGTCACATTTCACAGGTTCTAGGTCCAGACACATTGACATCCGTTATCAAAACATAAAACAATTAGTTAAACAAGGTTTTGTTAAATTGCAGTATGTATCTACACATGATCAAATTGCTGACATACTCAACAAACCGCTTCCAGCAGCTCAAGATGAGTATCTGCGGAAGAAGATGTGCCTTATTTGATGATTTGATGATGTCCGCTCAACTGGCAAAAGAAGGGGTGTCACTGCCTTTATTTGGTTTGCCAGCTATGCCCACATTCTGAGTTATACGGTAGAATGAACTGTTTCTTATCTAAGCTTTACTGCACATGTCACACATTCCATACCTTCATTTTACTTTTACTTTTCTTTTGTCCGTCTGCCAAGGCAGAGAGGAAATTTGCCAAGATGTAACATTTGCCATGACAATAAGAAGGAAGAAGTTGTTCACCCCATCATTTCTTCTTCCACCAACAGTTGGCCCAGGTCACCATCCGAAGGCAGGATAAGCTGACGACAGAGTTGAAAGCAGCACTCCCGGCAAACCCGTGGTTCAACAATAACAAGGACATCCTAACGATGAGCGGTGGCTTAGCCTGGAAGGGGTCCAAATTGTATGTCCCTGCGGGGTTGAGGCTGGAAATCCTACAGCGAAGCCATGATGCGAAATTAGGTGGCCACTTTGGATTCTGAAAAACGCTCCACCTCGCCAGGCATCAATTTTGGTGGCCAAGGATGAAATCGGAGGTGGAAGATTATGTAAAAAGCTGTGCTACTTGAGCAATGATGAAAACATAACTGAGGAAGCCCCCTGGACAGCCCTAGCCGACCATGGGAAGAGATCGCAATGGACTTCATTGTCAAACTCCCAGACAGCAGCAGAAATAGAGTAATCTGGACAGTTATTGATTTGTTTTCCAAGCAGGCGCATTTCATCGCATGCTCAGGGCTGCCGTCCGCAAAGAAATTAGCAAAAATGTTTGTGAAACACATTTATCACCTGCACGGGGTGCCCAAGAGGATCATTTCAGACCGCGGATTTCAGTTCACCGCCAAGTTCTGGAGAGAGTTCCTGGATCCATCGGGTCCACCCAATGACTCAGCTCAGCATTTCATCCCAGCACGAACAGAGCAGCGGAGAGGGCCAATGCGATGGTGGAACAATACATCCGGTGTTACGTGGAGTATCAGCAAGACAACTGGTTGGACTTGCTACCCTTCATTGAAGTGGCGCACAGCAATGCGATCCACAGCAGTACTGGATTAACTCCTTTCCAGATTAGCAGTGGCATGGAATTTGTTCCCATGCCTAAGATGCCTAGAGAATCTCCCTCCTCCATGTCTCTGAATGAATGGATGGACACACTAAAGAAAGGATGGGGAAATACGAAGAAAGCTCTAGCAGATGCGGCAGAAGCCTACAAGAAGCAAGCTGATAAACACCGCTCGCTCCAACCCCCCTTTCGTGTGGGGGACAAAGTTTTTGTATCTACCAAATACATAAGATTAAGAATGCCTAGCAAGAAATTGGGCCCAAAATTTCTAGGTCCATTCCCAATAGTGAAAATAATTAACCCAGTTACAGTTCAACTCAGTCTACGCAGAATTCTAGGGAAAATTTACACAGAGCGTCAGAGTGCCTGGCTCCAACCCCAATATCACAAACGTGTGCACCAACCGCCAGAGCAGTAAAGAGAAGGGCCCAGATGCCACCAGAAAAGAATCATCTGGGCCAACAACCTCAGAAAGAGGATCCCCAAACTAAGGTGACAAAGAGTCCTACCAATGGGGAGGCCTCGGAGGAGGAAAATGCCGAAGATGACCCAATGGTGAGTGCACCCATCCATCCCTTTGCCTTCCAAGCCAAGCTCCAAGTACCTGAAACGGGGGTGGAAGGGGAAGTTGAAGCGGTTGTGGACACCGGTTGCACTCGATACTTAATCAGCATGTCGATTGTCAAGCAACTAGGCATACGCACAAGACCTCTAGCCTGTCCCATTCGGGTTGAGCAGGTAGATGGAACGCTAATTGGAGGGGCCCCAGCCACGCTAATGACTGTTTGTGTTTGTTTATTTGGATTTATATGCCGCCCTTCTCCAAAAGGACTCAGGGCGGCGGAACCGAACTGGTAAAGTTACAAGTGGGCCGCCACTATGAGCTTCTCAGATTCATTGTGGGTCCAGAGATGCCAGAATATATCTTGGGCCTTGCATGGCTTGACAAGTGGAAGCCTACGATAAAGTGGGAAGACGGTGGTAGGAAATTGATGATTGCGTTTGGGGAGCTAACACCGGTGGAGCCAAAGGGCCACCCAGGGATGATTGAACCCAAGAGCCCAGAACCTGCAGCACCTGCAGCAGAGACACAACCCTTAGGCATCCAACAAGTACCAAAAGACTTGTTTGCGGATTTTTGTAGAGAAAGCAGCAGTACGACAGTGAGAAGGGAGAAGTTGTTCACCCCATCCTTTCATCCTCCTACCAAAAGGCAGCCCAAGTCACTAACCAAAGCCAGGATAAGATGATGACAGCTATGAAATTGGCACTCCCAACAGACCAGTGGCTCAACAATAACCAGGATATCCTAATGATGGAAAATGGATTAGCCTGGAAGGGGTCCAGACTGTACGTCCCCACAGGGTTGAGGCTGGAAGTTCTACAGCGAAGCCATGAGGCAGAACTAGGAGGTCACTTTGGATTCCTAAAAACGCTCTACCTCACCAGGCATCAATTTTGGTGGCCAAAGATGAAATTGGAGGTGGAAGATTACGTAAAAAGCTGTGCTACTTGTGCAACAATGGAAACACTGCCGGAGAAGCCCCTGGAGTACTACAACAAGTGGCCAGCCCTAACCGACCATGGGAAGAGATTGCAATGGACTTCATCGTTGAACTCCCAGACAGCAGTGGGAATAGAGTAATCTGGATATTTGGTTTCCAAGCAGGCGCACTTCATCGCTTGCTCAGGGTTGCCGTCTGCAAAGAAATTAGTGAAAATGTTTGTGAAACACATTTATCGCCTGCACGGGGTGCCCAAGAGGATCATTTCAGACCACAGAGTCCAGTTCACAGCCAAGCTCTGGAGAGAGGTTGTGAGGTCCATTGGGTCCACACAAGAACTGAGCTCAGCAGTTCATTCCAGTATGAACCACGCAGCAGAGAGGGCCAATGCGATGGTGGAACAATACATCAGGTGTTATGTGGACTATCAGAAAGACAACTGGTCGGACTTGTTACCCTTTGCCGAAGTGGAGTAAAACAACGCAGTCCACCGCAGCACAGGTTTAATGGCTTTCCAAATTACCAGTGGCATGGAATTTGTTTCCATGCCTGAGCTGCCTAGAAAACCTCCCTCCTCCATGTCTCTGAATGAATGGATGGACACACTAAAGAAAGGATGGGAAAATACGAAGAAAGCTCTAGAAGATGCCGCAGAAGCCTACAAGAAGCAAGCTGATAAACACCGCTCGCTCCAATCCCCCTTTCGTGTGGGGGACAAAGTTTTTGTATCTACCAAATACATAAGATTAAGAATGCCTAGCAAGAAATTGGGCCCAAAATTTCTAGGTCCATTCCCAATAGTGAAGATAATTACTAATAACTTCACTAATAGTGAAGATAATTACAGGGTCAATCAAAATGGACTCAAATGTCTATACACCAATGCACAGAGTATGAGGAATAAACAGGGCGAATTAGAAATTCAAGTAAAAGAGGGCAGATACGATATTATTGCCATTACAGAAACTTGGTGGGATGAAACCGACAAATGGAACATACAGCTAGAAGGATTTAAATTATTTAAAAGAAATAGACCAAATAAAAGAGGAGGTGGAGTTGCACTATATATAAGAAATAACTACATCTCTACAGAAAGAGAGCACAACAATGATGAGAACTATCTTGAATGCATTTGGGTCAACATTAAAGGATGTGGGGGAAATGACATTGCCATAGGTCTATACTACAGGCCACCCAACCAAGCAGAGGAAGTAGATGAACTTTTTGCTAGTCAGCTAACTAAGGTATGTAGGAAGCACATATGTAGGAAGCACACCACAATAGTAATGGGAGATTTTAAGTACCCTGACATCAACTGGGAAACAAACTCTGCACCAAGTGGAAGATCCAACAGGTTCTTAAGAAACCTAGCAGACAACTTTGTTTTCCAAAAAGTAGAGAAGGGAACAAGGGGATCAGCCATATTGGACTTAATCCTCACTAACAGAGAGGAAATGATAGAAGGTGTTGAAGCCATAGGAACCCTGGGGGCAAGTGACCATGCAATATTGGAATTCAACATTATCCAAACACAAGTAGTAGAACAAAGCCAAACTAGAGTCTTGGACTTTAAGAAAGCTAATTTCAATAAACTTAGAGAGAGCTTGGGAAAAATTCCATGGATGAGAATCCTCAAGGGGAAAACAACTCAAGAAGCTTGGGAAATTTTGAAAAATGAGATTACAAAAGCCCAGTCTAGCACAATACCAATGAAGAAGAAAAATATCAGCTCCCAAAAGAAAGCAGCATGGCTGCATAAAGTACTATCTGACAAACTGAAAGACAAAAAAGGTAAGTATAAAAAGTGGAAGGAGGGGGACATAACTAAGGCAGAATATCAGCAAATAGCCCGAGCCTGTAAAGATGAAGTGAGGAAAGCTAAGGCTCACAATGAAGAAAGGCTTGCCATAAAAGTAAAAATTAACAAAAAAAAGCTTCTTCCAACATGTTAAAAACAAGAAAAAAGTTAAGGAAACAATTGGTCCATTGCTAGGAGAAAGTGGCAAGAAGGTGACAAGCAACAGGGAGAAAGCAGAACTATTTAACTCATGCTTTGCATCTGTCTTTACACAAAGGGATAAAACAATCCAACCTGTCAAAAGCAGCACCACAAAAATCAGATTAGGAACACAAATTGAAATAGGGAAGAAAATGGCAAGTGAGCACCTGTCTACGCTAGATGAGTTCAAATCACCAGGACCGGATGGATTACATCCCAGGGTTCTGAAGGAACTAGCAGACGAGATCTCAGAACCACTGAATTATATCTTTCAGAGATCCTGGAACACCGTGGAACTACCAGAGGACTGGAAAAGAGCTGATGTGGTTCCCATCTTCAAAAAAGGGAAAAAAATAGATCCAGGAAACTACAGACCTATCAGCCTGACCTCAATACCAGGAAAGATTCTGGAAAAAATAATCAAGCAACGAATTCGCGAAGACCTAGAAGCAAACAAAGTAATAGCCAAAAGTCAACATGGATTTGTCAAAAACAGATCATGCCAGACTAATCTTATTGCATTCTTTGATAATGTGACAAAATTAGTGGACCAGAGGAATGCCATTGATATAGTTTACTTGGACTTCAGTAAGGCTTTTGATAAGGTAGACCATAACCTACTACTAGATAAAGTAGAAGATTGTGGGTTAGACAGCATCACCACCAGATGGATTCGTAACTGGCTGACCAACCGCACTCAACGTGTAGTCCTCAATGGAACTGCATCTACATGGAGGGAAGTATGCAGTGGAGTACCCCAAGGCTCTGTTTTAGGCCCAGTACTCTTCAACATCTTCATCAATGATTTGGATGAGGGAATAAATGGGGAACTCATCAAATTTGCAGATGACACCAAGCTGGCAGGAATAGCCAACACTCCAGAAGATAGGCTTAAGATACAGAAGGATCTTGACAAACTTGAACATTGGGCACTGTTCTGACCCCCTCCTCTTGTATACCAAGACACTCCGACACAAAGTCTCTTCAAAGATGTTTATTGACATACAGGTTCCACCTTGGCAGCAATCCAGACTGCCAAGGTCAAGATAGCACTCTGGGCAGCAATCCAGCTACAGCGACACCCCTTGGCAGCAATCCAGCTACCAAGCTCCAGATAATCACCTTAGCAGCCAAGGTCCAGGGAACAGATTGACAGTAATCCAGGTAAAATCTTTAGCAGCAATCCAGCCTGCCAAAGTACGACACAGATCTGAGCTTCTCCAACTCCAATGATCAGTTGATTCCTGCAAAGGGTGTGTCCACAAGCAGTCCCTTTATAGTCTGGAGAGGAGTCTAATGATCAGCAGCTGAGAGCCATTATCTCCGGTAATTGCTCAATTGCTCCTTACGCCGGGTAGCACGTCGGTAACGAGCATCTAATAGCTCACTGCTGTCTGACTCACTGTCCTGTGACTCCTCTCCACTGCTCCAAGGCATGACATCAGGAGCCCCCTTCCTTTGGCTTTCACCACTGCTCCATGCCTCAGGCGCCCCCTGGTGGCCAACCAGCCTCTCTGCGCCCTGCTCAGCGTCGGAACCCTGTCCAGGGTCCCCCACCTCCTCTTGAGGACACCTCGCTGTCGGAGTCTGGTGGCAGCGGCACCGGCACCGGCTGGGCCACAACAGGGCACTGTCTAATAAAATGAAATTCAATGGTGAAAAGAGTAAGGTTCTACATTTAGGCAACAAAAACGGAATGCACAGGTACAGTATAGGTGGTACCGTGCTCAATAGTAGTAACTGTGAGAGGGATCTTGGAGTTCTAGTGGACAACCATTTAAATATGAGCCAGCAGTGTGCAGCAGCTGCCAAAAAAGCCAACACAGTTCTAGGCTGCATCAACAGAGGGATAGAATCAAGATCACGTGAAGTGTTAATACCACTTTATAATGCCTTGGTAAGGCCACACTTGGAATACTGCATTCAGTTCTGGTCACCACGATGTAAAAAAGATGTGGAGACTCTAGAAAGAGTGCAGAGAAGAGCAACAAAGATGATTAGGGGACTGGAGACTAAAACATATGAAGAACGGTTGCAGGAACTAGGTATGTCTAGCTTAAGAGAAAGAAGGACTAGGGGAGACATGATAGCAGTGTTCCAATATCTCAGGGGTTGCCACAAAGAAGAGGGAGTCAAGCTAATCTCCAAGGCACCTGAGGACAGAACAAGAAGCAATGGGTGGAAACTAATCAAGGAGAGAAGCAACTTAGAACTGAGGAGAAACTTCCTGACAGTTAGAACAATTAATCAGTGGAACAGAAGTTGCCTCCAGAAGTTGTGAATGCCCCAACACTGGAAGTCTTTAAGAAGATGTTGGATAGCCATTTTTCTGGAACGGTATAGGGTTTCCTGCCTAGGCAGGGGGTTGGACTAGAAGACCTCCAAGGTCCCTTCCAACTCTACTATTGTAATTGTAATAGTAATAATTAACCCAGTTACAGTTCAACTCAGTCTACCTAGAATTCTAGGGAAAATTTACCCAGTATTTCATTGTAGCTTGTTGAAACCAGTAATTGGGTCCAGCATAAGACCATCCAACCAAGCTTTCCCTCCTTCTGTAGTGATACAGTATTTAGTCACGTACAGTATTTAGTGCATTGGAAGGGGTACCCTTTGTCCGAAGCTACTTGGGTGAAAAGCTGGAACCTAAAAGCAGATAAGTTAGTAAAACAATTCCATGATAAGTTTTCCAATAAGCCAAAGGGTCCCCCTGGGGATGGGGGGAGAGGTGGTTAATTCTGTTATGTTAACCCCTAACTTATTCTCTTTTCAGGAAACATTTTTCTTCTGAGGAGAGTGTTAAGTAATTAAGCTCTCTGTTAGAAGAGCAAGTATGCAGCGAAGTGTAATGAGAGTGATGTGGAATAACACGCACAAACCAGCATACAGAGACACTGAATAGTATAAAAATATAGTAGTTTACTATGTAGAAATATAGAAGTATTCAGAGTTCGGTTAACAGTCCAAGTCATACACGGTTCAGTAATTCAGTTATCAAATAGTCTAACACACAAAGTAGCTAACACGGGTTGACCTTCTGGGTAACTCGGGGCTTACCAGTGGACTATCCTGAATGTCCTCCTGCTTTATCACTTCCTCCTTCTGAGTAGACTCCTTCCCTTCATCACACGTTTCTGGTATTCCTGATACCTTATTTTGATCTACTCGGGTTTCAATTACTACCTCATCATTATTTTCTAGTTTGTTCCAACCAACATGCTCCAGAAACTTTGCATTTGCACTGTGATAGATCTTAATTGTCCCATGTTCCCAGAACCTATAAGATCTATGGTTTGAGTCATAACCAACAAATATTAACTGCCTTGCACGAGTTTGTCCTTTTAACCTAATCTGTGCTGGAATATGCACCCATGCAGGAACTCCAAACGTGTGCAAGTAGCTCAAATCAGGTTTCCTACCATGCCAACGAGTAAATGGTACCTCTCCAGTAGAAGCATTTACAATGTTGTTCAGTAAATGATTAGCACACATCATGGCTTCACCCCATAATGTTTCAGGCAATCCTGAATCGGCTAACATGGTTCTAGTCATAGCTTGTAACGTTTGCCCCCTTCTTTCCACAAACGAATTATGTTGAGGTCTATAAGGAGCAGAACGTTTATGCTCAATACCAGCTGTTTTTAACATAGTTTGGAACTTATAATTTGTAAACTCCGTCCCATTATCAGTAACTACAGTAATAACCTTGGCTTTTATCTTTCTTTCTGCAAATCTCAGCCAATTAAAACATTGTTGAAATGTTTCTGTCTTGTCTTTCATTAAGTAGCAGAAACCATATCTTGAGTAATGATCCATTATACTCAAAACATAACAGGCACCTCCCAAACTGGGATTTATAGGTCCAATTAGATCTGCAAAAACAACTTCTAAAGGTTCCTTCCTTTGAAACCCATTAAGTCTGTTTGCTGGTGTAACCCTGCTCTTTTCCTTACTACATACATTACAACTTAAATACTTACTGCAAGGTTTTAATTTCACTCCCTCTGACAACTTTACAGTTTGTTGCAGCATTTTGAAATTAATGTGCCCCATATGCCTATGTAGCAGATGTATGCATTCATCATGTTTTTTAGCATTTGTATACACAGAATTAACTACACTTTCATCAGACATTACATACAAACCATTCTTTAAATTAGAAGTAACCATTTTACCTGCTTTCTCTATGATACATTTATCTCCCCTAAAGGTTACTACATAGCCAATCTTAACTAGAGCTCTTACTGATAACAAATTAAACTTCAGTTTAGGTATATACAACATGGATAAATGCTCATTTACAAATGAACACCTTGCCATACCTTCACCAGATGCTTTCACCCTCCATCCATTTGCCAAAGATACATGTTGCTTGCTGGCAGACATTTTTATAAAGCAATTCTTATTTCTAGTAATGCATTGTGATGCTCCACTATCAACAACTCATGAATCATGGCTTATTGGTGCATTTCTAGAGATAGTCAAAGTAGACATACCTAAGTTGACATTATCATTTTTCTTATCCTTTCTAGTATTCTGTCGTTTTGCATTCTTGCCCCACAAGTTTAACATTTTCTAACAGTATAGGCAGTTGAAGGTGACTCTTCATGTTGTGGTGGTTTCTCTCTCAGTTGTTCCCTTTCCATTCTTCTTCTGGACTCTTCCAACAGTCGTGCAGTTATGTCAGTCAATGTTAGTTCATTTCGGGTTAGGACCTTGAGGGACGATACAAAATAATCATAACTCTCTTCCAGTGATGACAGAATGATGTAAATTTGATGTAACTCTGAAAAAATAAGTTCCTTTTCATGTAGCTCTTGGAAAACTCCTTTCATAAAGTTTAAATGAGCTAACATATCTCCACCCTTCAGAAGACGTGCCCTAAACAGTTTTCGGGTAAGATGTATATGTGCACCTACAGTGTCACGTACATATATCTTCTTCAAATTCTCCCAACATCTTGCTGCAGAATTCTCCCCACGAATATGAACTAACTGTTGGTCAATCAACGTTAGACCAATTATACACAATGCTCGTTCGTTGCATCTTTGAAACTCTGCTATCTTCTTGGCATCATCCTCGTCATCTGGATTCCAAGAAGTCACGTCTGGTGGATTCTGTACAGCATCCCACACTCCTTCAGTACGCAGAAGTAAGCTGCACTTCATTGAACAGGAAACATAGTTTGTTCCATCCAACCGGGTTATCAGTGATAAGTTTGCTGATGGTGCGTGTGCCATCTTCTCCATAATAGTAAACACTTATAAACTAAACAGCTATCTTTATACGGTAATGCGTATCAACACCAACTCTCTTTTTAGCTACGTCTGGTACACTCTGGGTACACAGGGTACACTGGGCCCATAACCAGTGTTAAGTAATTAAGCTCCCTGTTAGAAGAGCGAGTATGCAGAGAAGCGTAATGAGAGTGATATGGAATAACACGCACAAACCAGCATACAGAGACACTGAATAATATAAAAATATAGTAGTTTACTATGTAGAAATATAGAAGTATTCAGAGTTCGGTTAACAGTCCAAGTCATACATGGTTCAGTAATTCAGTTATCAAATAGTCAGTCTAACACACAAAGTAGCTAACAGTAGCAAGACTCAGTAACTCACGAGCAGTATCAAACAGTGGAAGATTGGACCATGTGATGGACTTGTGGGTGTGGGGGCAAGATCTTGAAGTTTCAACTGGGTGGGGAAAACCAGGAAGCTTTCAGATTTGGGTTTTCCCAGATGTGCCAACATGACTCTCTTAATAAATTGGAACTTTGAGGAAAGCTCTGCCTTGGACTCTGATTTAATTTTGGATGTTATTTGGAACCCTGACAGTAAGCATGATTGCCCTTGCTTACACAACTATGGACATAGATTCCCCATTCATGTTTACACTCATGTGCAAAACTTTTTCACTCTGCACTCTCATCTCCTTTCTTGCAGGGCAAAATCTTGCTGCTTGCTCTCTGCACTGCAGAGAATTCCCATCCCATCAGCACTTTCTACAAACAAATCCTAGAATCCTTTTTGAAACACAGTGCAGTGCCCAGGAACTGGATGGGGGTGAGAGCAGGAGGAGGAAAAGATGAAGGGGAAAGCCAAGGAATTCAAGGGAAGGGAGGGAGTCGAAGAGAATGAGAAAACCGAGGATTAGATTGATGCTTCTACTGTAGAGAAACTATTTGGGTAGAACCTTGTTTTTAAGAATGGCATTCTCCATGGAAGGAAGGGAAGCAAGGACAAATCTTTTGAAATCCCAAAGGAGTGCTTTCCCCAGAAACCATCTAGTGGTACTGACCCACTTCCAGAGCTGTGTATATCACATACAACTTTTCCAGCTGCTGGAGGTTTGGGGAAGCAGGCTGATGGTGCCCTCCTCCCTTAATGCTACACGTTGCAGTCTACATTCAGTGCCCTTGTAAAAAGTAATCAGGAATAGTCTATATGGGACCTCCTTCAGGCACCGCTAGGAGTCCCAAATCATTCAGATGGAAATAATGACTTCTGTCTCCTTGGAGCCATGGCACGGTTGGGGACAGAGTATGTGGGAAAGAGAATAGATATTACTCATGTAACTGTTCCCAGAAAGTGTTTGTGAGGCAGGAAGGAGACCAGCACAATGTCACACAGCAAATGCTCAAAAAGACATGGTCAACTCACCACCATCTTTTTAACTTCTCTTCTTCTAGAGACCTCCCCAATTTTTGGTCTTAATGCATTCCCCTCAGTTGGTGGAGATAGCAGCCAGGATGGGTTGTCTCTGTCCGGTGACCAATAGGACTGAGTCTACAGCTGTGACATCACACTACCTCTGGTGACTCCTCCCAGCTTTAGACTTAGTCCGATTGGGGCCGGATGCATTTCCAATCTCTCCTCCAATTCAGGTTTAGTTTTTAATCAGTTTTACTCCAAATTTCTAAATTCTTCAATTGGCTTTGGTTCGAACACCATCAGGAACCTTCAGATTTTCAATTTGGCTATGGCTAATTGCTCTTCTCCCTGCCTCACACCTGGGACGCGGGCACCACGAGTACGCTTCAGAGTGCTCCGCGATGCCGTTCATCGGACAAGCCCGTGGGCAGTAACCCAACGGCCTCTGTCCTGCCCTGGGCCAGTGACCAGAGGACATCGACTGTCAGAGGCTTTCCGGCAGCTTTTCTCTTTGGTGTGAGCTCCTGGTGGACATTTTGATTCATCCAGGACTCCGGCAGCCATTTTCATTTTGCCTGGGATTCCGGCGGCCATTTTATTTTGGTGCCAAAAAGCGGTGCCATTTACAAGACCTACAGAAGAGCGGCTCAGCAGCCATTTCATGGTGGTGAGCCCCCTTATCCTGCTGTAATGTCATCTCTGGTCAGGGGGCTCAGGAACCCGCAGGCCCACAGCTATCCTCTCCCAACAGTCCAATTGCCAGACCTTCGGGCCTACTGCCGACCAGGAAATGGGCGGCCCCTGATACCCATCCCAAGGGACATCCAGCCAAGGCCACTAAGGCAGCCCAGAAGCCTGAAAAGCGCTGCCAACGCCTGCTGGACAAGGAATTCACCAAGGCCTAGCGGCTAGCAGCAAAGCAGCAGGTCCAGCTCAAGCCACCTCGATCAGCCAGCCCACACCCATTCTTACCAGGCCCATTGCCACTGGGCAGTCCCATGCCTACAGACCTGTCCACAGACAGTGAGGGGGAGTCCCAGGAGTCAGTGAGGCCACACAGTTCAGGGGCACTGGAACCATTGCCTACAAGGGCAGCTCTCAAACCCTCTCCAGAGGCAGTCCCTAACACTATGGCTTTGGTGCAGGGAGTAGGGCTGGATATGGCCTCTATCATATCTGAGGCCATTTGCCAAGGAATAGCTGCAGGCCTCCAACAACAGCCTTTACCAGCTGCTCAATCCCCAACTGCTCCATCTCCCAGACAATCCCAGACCAGCAGAAGCCCTGCCGCACAGTCAGTCCCCACTAACTCTGACCAGGTCTCGGTGGGAGAGGAGGAAGACACAGTGGTTAGAGATTCTGACTTGTCAGAAGATGAGGATTTAATACCAGATCAGCCTACCTTTGTCAGTCTGTTCAAACCAGCAGTGTTCAAATCCCTACTTTTTAAGGCCAAGAAAATTGCCAAGGTAGGATTGACTCCTCCTCCTCAGATTACAGACCCTGAAAAGGGGGATCCAGTGAATCCCCTCTTTCTGGAAACCACGGTGGAGAAGGAAGTTATTCCCTTCACTAAACTGTTTCTTGACTTGGTCCAAAGACAATGGGGTTCCCCGGGATCGGTCCCCCTTCCCAATGCCTTATATAAGAGACTTTACAATATAGGGCCAGAGTTAGCAAAATTAATAGAGGTCCCCTTTGTAGACCCACCGGTGGTGACTTTCTCCTCCCCTTCGTCAGTGACTGGGGCCCCAGAGGATGTTTTGAAGCCTGAAGACAAGCGTTTGGAGCAAACACTTGTCAAAAGTCATCAGGCAGCTGCCTGGGCTGTCAGGTCTTCCACCTCTGTGTCCTTTTTCAGCAGAGCAGCCATTTTCTGGATCAAGCAGCTCCAGGACCGCATTTCCCCTTCAGATTCCAGGGCCCATAGGGATCTCAGTAAAATCAAGGCGGCTGTAGAATTTGCTGCGGACGCATCCCTAAATTCGGTTAGATTTGCTTCCAAGGCCATAGCATCTTCTGTCACCACCAAGCGCCTACTCTGGCTGAAACAATGGCAGGCAGATGCCAGAGCCAAATGGAAACTGGCTTCGGCTCCTTTTGCAGGGGATAACCTTTTCAGGGCTCCCCTGGAACCTCTGCTGGTGGAATCGTGTGACAAGCGCAAGATTCTGCCTTCACTTTTTCACAAACCCTAGGCTAAACCTTCTTCCTTCTATAGGCAGTCGCCCTTTCAGAGATAGGATGGGGGCATCTACACTTCCTGTCCTCAACGCCAGTCAGCCCCTAGACTTACCAGTCCCAGGACAGGTTTGGTAGAGGTTCACAACGATTCCCCCCAAAGAAACCATTTAAGGGAACCGCCTGTTCAGATGTCAAAAGTGATTGTCTGGACAATCTCCTGATCGGGGGCCATCTTTCGGCCTTTGCTGACGCTAGAGTTCCTCTCCACCCCACCCCACCAACCCCTATTCTCTTTGTTCCATGCTCCATCTCTCGGAAGCCTCATCACAGACTCCTCATGGAACAGGCAATCTGACACCTACTCGACATCCAGGCAATCCAACTAGTCCCTCCGGATCAGGTAGGCCAAGGGTTTTACTCTTGTCTGTTTGTCATCCCAAAAGGATTGGGCGGTTGGAGAGCAATTATTGACCTTAAAACCTTGAACCATTACGTAAAATACCGCAGGTTCAAGATGCATTCTCTTCAATCTATCCTGGAGGGGATCAAGCAGGGCGACTGTCAGCCTCTGCTTTGCTGCTTGCTTTCGGCTGCCATTGAAACGGGGAGGTGGGATGACATGGTATTTGGGAGGGGAAGCTTCAGCACAGAAGTGAATGAAGAAGGGAGTGTTTTTCTCACCATCTACTGCGCATGCTGCAATTGCTGCCAAGGCCAACTGTCCGGCATACCAACCTGATGATGTTTTTTGAAGATGCAACCCACATGACACCTGTGGGGTGTGCGGATTGGACTGGGGGATGGGGTTACCAGGGGGGGGAGTTTGGTCACATATTGATATCTATGATTACGCGCGCTTTTGCCTCAGATCTTGCTTTGCCTTGCTGCTATCTACTCATAACCAGTAAAAGTACTCTTAATTCTGAAAAATGGAGTTGAGTGGCTTCTTTCTTGGTTACTGATGGAGGCTGCCCTGACATTAAGCAAGATCTCAGTTTCGCATTCAACCCAGAGTTAACACCTTCCGAGGGGAGTGCAACAAAATCCCAAACTTCAAAAGAACGTCCCACCCAGGCAGCGACCAGGAGGACGACATGGGAGCGGCTGCATCCTCGTGCCCTCTGGAAACGGAGCGAATGGCTGGACTACACTTGGAAGAACAATCCGTTCGCCCCAGATGGACATTGGGAGTGGGACAGAAGTATGATTCTGAGGAAACTCCGATTGGGGTCACCACAAGGAGACAGAGGCGACCAGTCGCTGCTTGGCAGGAGGTCGAGGAGGAGAACCTTATGATGTCCCAGGCCATGAAACTCTTCGAAGAGGCTTGGGAGAGGTGACGTTTACGTGAGAGTGGTCCTGAAAGAGAAGATATTCTCCCAGAAACAGAGGAGAGAGCTGCAGGGGGTCTGTTCTGCCCAAGAGAGACGGGGGGGGGGGGGGAGATGGTGGTGATGATCAGGATGAACGAGCCCCAACCCCAGTAGCAGTGGCCACCAGAGCCATCGCAAGAGGGGGAGGGGGCCCCTGCAGACACCAGATGGCCAAAGTTCCTCCACTTGGCATGAAATTTGGTGGAGAATCAAAGAATCTTGCATTTTTCCTCGTTCAAGTATGGAACTACATGCGTCAATTTGGCAAAGACCTCCCTACAGAAGAAGCCAAGGTAAGAGTCGTTACCATGGCATTAGAAGATAAAGCAGCAGCTTGGATGGTTGCCCTGCATAACGCTGACTCCACCCTACTGAGAGAGTATAATAGATTTATGGCCGCCCTGAGGAAACGCTTTGATGATCCGCTCACAGAGCGAAAAGCTAGAACTAAATTTAAAACCCTTACCCAGGGGAACAGGCCAGTTGCTGAATATATACAAGAATTTCGTGAATTGTCTGTTTATATGCGGGGTTGGTCCAAACAGGCCCTGTTGGATGGCTTCATGGACAGTTTAAACAAAGATATATACCAGAACTGTGTAAACAGCCCCCCCCCCCCCCCCGCACATTGCAGCCCTGGTATGAATTGGCAGCGGATGTGGAAATTGATTTAGCCCGAGACAAGTACCGTGATGAAAGTGAAAAAGAGAAGGCTACTCCCCCCCCTCCCAAAAAACCCCAAGAAGCTCCAAAGGGAGGGAAAAGTTGGTCTACTAGCAAGCAACCATCATCTGTTTCCGTTGCGGGAAGGAGGGGCACAGAGCAGCAAACTGCCGCACCAAGATGGGACCAAAGCCTTCTGCTGGGGGGGAGAGAAAACCAGACAAACAGCCTGGGAAAAGAAGGGAGACTGCCATGAAAGGGGTGGAACCTACTGCACAGTTCCGTCCTACTCCAGGGGAGGAGGAACCATCCTCCTCATCGGAGGAAAGTGAAACTGAATCTGACAACGAACGTCTGGTAAGTTCCCGATTGGGCACCATGACTATCCCAGTAGAACTTAAAGTGCCCTCTACTGGAGTGCAAGAAAAAATGCTGGCCCTTTTAGATTTGGGGTGCACACGTTGCATCGTTAGCCCTGAGGTGGGGGAAAAACTGGGACTGAAATTGAAAACTTTAAAAGTCCCCATTGCTTTTTGCCAGCTGGACGGCTCAATAGCTGGGGGGACCCCTGCCCATTTTGTAATTGAGCCAATAGACATGTGGATGGGAACTCACCAAGAGACTACAAGTTTTATTGTCGCGCCAGGAAAGGATCGGCCTCTCATACTAGGTTTACCCTGGTTACGGAAGTGGAACCCACACATCAATTGGAGAAAAGGGTGGTTGCACATCTGATCTGCTACACCCCCTGAGGGAGAGGGGGGGGCCTCCAAAGCCTGTTAACGCTAAATCTAACCTAGCAGCCACAGAGCAAGAAAAAATTGAGGGGGAGGAGAAAATCCCAAAAGAATATTGGGATCTAAAGGACGTTTTCAGTGAGAAATCCTCTGATAAATTACCCTCTCACTGCGCAACAGATTGCAGTATTGATATCCTCACGGGGGTAAAACTTCCAAAACCCCAAATCTACTCAATGACGCCCCGTGAAATGGATGAATTATGGAAATTTATTGACAAAAATTTACAAAGGGGGTTTATTGAACCTGCCAGGCCCCGAGTGGCTGCTCCAGTGTTGATCAGAGAAAAGAAAGATGGCTCCTTTCGTCTCTGTGTGAACTATAAGAACCTAAATGCAGTGTCTGTACATAATGTTTACCCACTCCCTCTGATGAAGGACATGTTGGCCCCATTGGGTATAGGGAAGATTTTCACGAAATTGGACCTAAGGGAGGCTTATTACAGAGTCAGGATTAAAAAGGGAGATGAATGGAAAACTGCTTTCAACTGCCCACTTGGTTGTTTTCAATTCCGAGTACTCCCTTTTGGCCTACAGGGGGCACCAGCAGTTGTCATGCAACTAATAAATGAAGTTTTGCATGACCGCCTGTACAAGGGCGTGATGGTCTATCTTGATGACATCCTTATTTACACCGAAACATGTGAAGAACACGTGACATTGGTGCATTCAGTTCTCAAAAACTCTGCGCTGCTGAGCTTTATGCCAAATTGTCTAAATGTGAATTTCATCAGGAAAAAATTGACTACCTTGGTTATCGCATCTCCCACAATGGCATCGAAATGGACCCAGCTAAAGTCCAAGCCGTCACCGAATGGGCACCCCCCCCCCCCGCACTTGCAAACAATTACAAAGTTTTTTGGGATTTGCGAATTTTTATCGTCAATTTATTCCCTCGTTCACCAGCATTGCGCTACCCATTACAAATCTCCTAAAGTCAAAAGGAGAGGCCAAACCCAAACCGGGGAAGCCATTAAAATGGACTATGGAATGTCAGGCCGCATTCGAAAAACTGAAGCGACTCTTTGCAGCTGAACCCGTTTTGAAACACCCTGACATGGATGCACCATTTATCGTTCAAGCTAACGCTAGTGATGTAATGGTGGGGGCAGTGTTACTTGAAACGAACACTGACGGGAACCTGCAGCCTTGCACTTATACCTCCTGAAAACTGACAGAGACGGAGAGATGATGGGCTATATGGGAAAAAGAAGCTTTTGCTGTCAGGTGGGCTTTGGTGACCTGGCAACATTTCCTTGAGGGAACTAAACACCCTTTTGAGGTGTGGACTGATCACAAGAATCTGGAGGCGTTAAAGACCCCTCAAAAGCTGTCTCCTAAACAAATGTATTGGGCGCAACATTTCAACCGATTCAATTTCACCCTAAAGTACATCCCTGGAGGGAAGAACTTCATGGCTGATGCATTATCCAGACTCCCACAATACAACAGTTCGAAGCTAAGCGTGGTTCTTCCAGTCATCCCAGTGAAGAGTCTTGCTGCCCCAATGGTTACCAGAAGCCAAAGCAACTCTAATTTGGAGGTCACAACAGACCTCATCTGCAAACTCTGAAATGGTATAGGGTTTCCTGCCTAGGCAGGGGGTTGGAGTAGAAGACCTCCAAGGTCCCTTCCAACTCTACTATTGTATTATTGTATTATTATTGTAACTCAAGGAGGGCCTTGAGTCCGATGACTGGTTTAAGGAACATTCAAATGAATGCACCATGAAAGATGGACTGGCTTGGATAGGCGCTAAATTGTATGTTCCTGCAAGCATGAAGTCTTTTGTGCTACAACGAGCTCATGATTCTCACATGGCAGGCCACTTTGGGTTTGTGAAAACTCTGCATCTCATTAAAAGACAATTTTGGTGGCCGTCTTTGAAAAAAGACATTGAGTCGTATGTGGCCAGTTGCCCCATATGTGCTGCCGCTAAGCGGCCACCAAGAAAGCCCCAAGGCCTGCTTCAAGGTGTAGCTCGTCCTGAATCCCCGTGGAAGGAAATATCAATGGATTTCATTGTCGAATTGCCGGAGAGTCAAGGAAATACTGTGGTCTAGGTTGTCACGAACTTGTTCTCTAAACAGGTTCATTTTGTGCCTTGTTCCAAGATCCCTTCAGCTAAATCTTTAGCTAAATTGTTTATTACACATGTATACCGTTTGCATGGGGTGCCGGAATGCATAATTTCAGATAGAGGGGTACAGTTCACCTCCCTCTTCTGGAAGGAGTTTTTGAAGTTGATTGGCTCCGCCCAGGGGTTAAGCTCCGCCCACCATCCTCAGACTAATGGGGCTTGTGAAAGGACTAATTCTGTTTTGGAACAGTGCCTCCGGTGTTTCATCAATTATCAGCAGGATAATTGGACTGAACTGTTACCACATGCTAAAGTAGCGTACAACAACTCTGTGCATAGCAGCACCGGTTTCACCCCTTTTAGAGTTGTGTTTGGGCAGGACTTTGTACCTATTCCAGAATTACCCCGTGAAAAGCCACAAGTTTTGTCCCTCTCCGAGTGGAGTGACCAGCTCCAACAAGTCAGGCCCATAGCCCGAAAGACATTGGAAGCTGCTCATCGGGCACACAAGAAACAAGCTGACAAAAAGAGGGTGAAGGAAAGGAAGTACAAGATTGGGGATCAAGTTTTTCTGTCTACCAGGTTTCTCCAAACCACCCAGAAGTCAAAGAAATTGGGGCCTAAATATGTTGGTCCGATTCCTATTGTGAAGGTCATTAATCCTGTTTCTGTACGGTTGGAATTGCCAAAGTATCTCAACCGTATTTACCCCATGCTTCATGTTAACCTTTTGAAACCAGTGTACACTTCCTCTGTTCGGACACCCATACCTCTGCCTCCTGCTCTTCTTCTCATTGAGGGAGATCAGCATTTTGAGATCAAAGAGATTTTGGACTCCAGGAAACGTAGGAATCAGATTCAATATCTGGTCTCCTGGAAACATTTTCCCCCCTCCCAAGCTGAATGGGTTGATAAGTCCCATGTTAGGGCTCCTAGACTTTTGCGGAAATTCTACTCTACTTATCCCGATAAACCCTAACTCATGTTGACATATATATGTCTAAACTGTCTTGTTCCTGTTTTTTTTTCCTCTACGTTTTTTTCTTCCAGGGATGATCTCTTTTCCTGACGGACGGCTGGATGTCAGCCTCTGCTTTGCTGCTTGCTTTCAGCTGCCATTGAAATGGGGAGGGGGGATGACATGGTATTTAGGAGGGGAAGCTTCAGCATCTTACATCGGTGGACTTAATGGGGGAATACCTTCACATCCCCATTCTGCCCACTCACAGGTGGTTCCTCCATTTCTGTTATGCAACACAACGCTATCAGTACAAGGCCCTTCCATTCAGCCTATCATCTGCGCCAAGGGTATTCACAAAGATTCTAGTGGCCTGGCGGCTCATCTCCGCACCAAACCCATGAGACTACAGTGCTACCTGGATGACTTCTTAATTCAGTCCAGGTCAGCAGATCAGGCACAGAGGGACCTCAGCACCACTTTATTGGCTCTCAGAGATCATGGCTTCTCCATCGACATGGAGAAAAGCCACCACATTCCCACGACATGCCTGTTACACTTAGGAGCAGTAATAGACACGTTGCAGGGCACAGTTTTCCTCTCCCCAGACGGTCTCTCCAGCCTACAGGAACTGGTCAAGGAAGTGAAGCAAGATCGCAGAGTGATCTCTGTGTCGGCGTCGGCCGCGGGGGGGCTCCCTGCATTGCCCTAGGCACCAGGAGGCTAAAGGGGAGGCGCGAGGAGCTCCTACGCTCCTGCGCGCTTTCGCGTGGAGACAGATGGGTGAATTCGACAATTGGAAGGCTGCAGCTGCAATGTGGTGAGGTGGAAATTCTCCCCGTTCCCTTTTCTGACTGTTAAAAAAAAGGATTGCCAGCTTTTTAAAGCGTTCAATCTGTTCTTGGGAAGTGTGACTGGAGGGAGATGGATTTCCCCCCCCCTTGGATAAGCGGCTTTGAACTGCTCTCTACCCCTGGAGGAGGAGGAGGGGGGAGAGCTCTGGAATGAAATCACACTCTTAGCAAGCAGCAGATGAATACTCTGCTGCAATTGTGAAAATGAGGTGATGATCTGACTTTTTTGAAAACTTTGAAAACTTTTGGTTTGTTGCCTTCTGATCCCGGTGCTGGCAAGGCAAGATGGCACACTTCCGCTGTCTTCATGCACTCTGAAATTTGACTCCACCCATGGAAACTGCTGGCATTTTGTCTTTGTCTCCATGACACTCAGAGATATTTCTTGATATACTATATTCTGGACTTGGAACAATGGACTTTATTGTCTGGATTTGAACTATAGAAAAGGTCTTTATTTGCCTGGACTGGCTGCCTCGTGATCTCTCTTGGCTATCCACTTTTACAGTTGCCTTCTCACTGTATTGACACAGACATCTCTGAGCTCTCTTTATCAAAATGGCACCAAAAAGACCACCACCTGGGAAACCAGGCTTTGCTGGTTCTGCCCCAACATCCTCAACGTCCAGCCCTAGCGGGCAACAGACATTAACATCTCTGTTACAGCCCAAGGCCCCGGAGGAGGACTTAACCCAACAGATGCTCCAAAAGATCTTAAAGGGGCAGGAGGAACTGAAGAATCAACTGAAAGAAATGAACGAACAGCTCAGAGAAAACCAAAACCGAACGGCTCAAAATACGCAAAGACTGGAAGTTTTGGAGGAGGGGACGGCCGAGATGAGGGGGGAGGTGAGGGGGGTCCAGAGAGGAAACCAAGAACTTGAGAACCATCAGATAAAAATGGAGTTTCAAAGGATGTCTTTTTTCCTTAGATTTCAAAATGTAATTGAGGCTGATGATGAAGATTTGAGGGAAATTATGACAAAGCTATTGGCTGAATATATTAAAAAAGACAGACAACAGTTGGGATGGGATATTGACCTGGTCTATAGAGTCAATTCAGCTTACGCTATTAAGGAAGGAGGGAAGACAGGCCCTGAATCGGGAAGACAGGCCCTGAATCTTGGTTCAGACTTTGGTTCATTATAACATTGCAAAAGACTGGTCAAGGAAAAAGATATTTGCAGACAGAGGCAGGGTGAGATCAATGAGGCATAACATTTATATTTTTATCTGTATGTTCAGACAGACCATGAGGGGTGTATCCTGTTATCTGTCTAGGACAGGGGATAGTCCCGTGTTTGTCTCGCAGATGTTAAATGTTCCTTGACGTATTTTTATTCTCGGCTCTTTCTGTACTTTTCCATTTCTCCTTTTATCAATTTAGCAAATGTATGCCTGGGTATATGCTTACGTCAAAATGACTATATAAGATTGTTGTTTGAGACTGTTCGGGGTTCAAACCCCCTTATGCTATTTTAGCTGTTTGAACCTGCGCAATAAACTTTCTTGCATTGCAAAGAGCTGGTCTTTGAGTCCTCAATTTCCACAACAACATGGCACCCCAGATGGGACTCTTAGACGAGGCGAAATTTCGCTGAGGGCAGGTTTCACCCTTCGAATCCAGGGGAGGCCACTCCCGACTTCCAAGGCGCCGTGGGGAAAACTTATCTCCAGGAAAAGGTAGCGGCCTCCCGTGGGATCGACGGTGCTGGAAAACCTAGTCCAAGAACCCTTGAATGCAAGAAAGAAGGTCTGACCTCTTTTCCTGGCCAGGACGTGTGTGAAGACTTTTCAGGCGAGTATATGTTAACTTTCTGAAGTACCTATCTCATTTGAAGATAGAAGAGGGGGACTGATCACCCCCCTGGAGTCGGGGCGTCGACCCTAAAGAACTCCGTGTTAGGTTGTGTGGGTGGTTGTCACCGCAGTTCCCGTAAGTGGTCGTGGTTTCCGAGGCTTCGGGTCGGTGGTTGTGCTGTTAGAGATGGGTGGGTCATCGAGCATTGCCAGCACACGTTGGGATGCATGTTGAAAGGGTTTGAGTCCTATTTCATTTACACCCATTATGCAACGCCCTATCCTGGAATTTCTAAAGAGAGATTAAGATATTTGTGTGAGAAACATTGGCCCCACCTGGGGGTGGGGTGGTCAACTCAGGGATCTTTCAGAGAGCAAGTTATAATCAGTTGTGGCTTTTGATTTACCAACATGAGGAGAAATAGCCCAATCAATTTCCCTATATAGATCAGTGGCGTATCACTGTGGTAGAGAGGGCGGATGAGCTCTTATAATGTCAGGCGGAAATGGTGCGGTTATGCATTGCCAGACAGAAGGGAAATAACTGTAAAACATCTAAAAAGAATTGTAACAATTGTTGTAATGAGAGTATAACAAAACGTCAGAAAACAGAGAAAAATGTAGCTAGTGAAAAGAAGAGGATGTGGTGAGGCCCCCGTGTTGCGGCAGGAGGGGGGGGGTCACCAGCAGTGCGTAGGAAGCAGAAACTTGCAGATGTTATGCCAAAAACAGAAATCACTGAGGGGAAGTCTGTGAGTGAAGATGAAGAATTGCAATATGTGGATGATGTGTTAGTGACAGGCCAATGCGAAGACATTTGCTGGGAGAATACCACAAGATTGTTGGATTTGTTATTAGATTGTGGTTATAGAGTATCCAGACTGAAAGCGCAGTTGGTAAAAGAGAAAGTGAGATATTTAGGCTATGATATTGAACAAGGACGCAGATCGCTAGGACCAGAACGAAAAGAAGCAATTTTAACAATAGCAGAGCCCAAAAATAGAAGACAACTTAGGGGATTTCTTGGCTTAGCAAGTTTTTGTAGAATTTGGATTCCTAACTTTGCTCTGATAGCAGCACCTCTATATGCATCTACTAAAGGAGCAAATGTAGATCCTTTCCTTTGGGAAGGAGAACAGAAAAATGCTTTTAGAAATATTAAAATAGCTCTTACTTCTGCACCTGTTTTAGCGTTGCCTAATTTGAGGAAACCTTTTAATTTGTATGTAGATACTAGCAAAAATATGACTTTAGGTGTGCTCACTCAGAAACTTGGAAGGTGGCAACAACCTGTTGCCTACCTATCCAAACAATTGAATGGAGTGGCCAAAGGATGGCCGCACTGCCTGAAGGTTTTGGCTGCGTTGCTGAGTTGTTACAGGATTGTAACAAACTAATATTTTCTTGTCTTATCAATGTGCACATTGCACATGCAGTACAGTCAGTATTAGATAATAAGGGACATTTATGGATTAGTAACCAGAGATTGACTAAGTATCAAGCCATGTTGATTGAAAATCCCCAAGTACAGTTGGTAAGGTTGAATCCAGCTACATTGATGCCTACAGAGACTGAAAAGGAACATGATTGTTTGCGAGTAGTGGAGACTGTTTATTCAACTCGCTCTGATTTGTCTAATATACGTTTGAAAGATGCAAAGTTTTATTGGTATACAGATGGCTCCAATTATATGCATGAGGGGAAGCGTGTGGCCGGATATGCGATTGTGGAGGATGAAGGTGTTGTAGAAAGTGGAGTGCTCAGGTGGCAGAATTGTGGGCATTAACAAGAGCTTTAGAAAGAGCAGAGAAAGAGACTTTGAATGTGTGGACTGATAGCAAGTACGCTTTCCTGACCTCACATGCTCATGGAGCAGTTTATAAGGAAAGGGGTTTTCGAGATTCTGCAGGGAAGTATGTCCAGCATGGACATTTGATTAGTTGCCTCATCGATGCAGTACATAAACCTGCAAAGGTTTCTGTTATGCATTGTAAAGGCCACCAGAGGGGGGACGATAGGATAGCCCAGGGAAATCGACTAGCAGATTTGGAAGCCAGAGAAGCAGCCAAGCGAGCGGGCCCTACTCCTGATTTAGCAATTCATGTGGCAATGGATTTAGGAGTGATTCCACCAGAAATAAAGCCAACATACACTCAACAGGAGTGTATTAAGGCCACTCATGATTTACATGCTAGTATAAAATAAGGTTGGTATGTGATGCCAGATAAAAGAATATATGTGCCGACGTCAGTAGCATGGACATTGGTCCAACTATCACATGAAACTACTCATATGGGGAAAACTGCCTTAGAAACCGCCCTGAGTAGGGATTATTTCATTAATGGACTGGCTGGAATAGCAGCGAAAGTCGTGGCCAAATGTATTATATGTACTAAGGTAAATCCGAGGCAGGGACCACTCTTGCCCCCTGGAACCATCCCGGTGTCATATCTCTCAATGGATTATTTAATGATTGATTTTACAGACATGCCAAGGTGTGGCCCTTATAAAGCAATGTTGGTTATGGTTGATATGTATACCGGATGGCCAGAGGCTTTTCCCACTAAAACAAAACAAGCTAGAGAGGTGGCTAGACTGCTCCTTAAAGAGATAATCCCTAGGTTCGGACTTCCATCCCATATCTCATCAGATAATGGGCCTGAGTTTGTCCATCACATTAACCAGGCGGTGGCTAACGCAGTGGGGATCAAGTGGAGGTTCCATAGTGCGAATCACCCTCAATCGGGAGCGATGTCTGAAAGAATGGACAGAACCCTTAAAGAAAGGATCATTAAAATCTGTGCGGAATGTCATTTGAAATGGCCTGATGCCCTTCCATTGGCTTTGTATGCTGTCAGGTGTTCTCCCCGACGCCAACATAAACTGTCACCTTATGAGTTAATATTTGGGCGTCCACCTACATTGTTGAGAAGAAACTTGGTGGGGTGGCCTGATTTGGGACATAAGGGGGGTGTTTGGAATATGGGAATGGTGCAGGAATTAAATAAGCAAGTTGAGAAACTCCGAAATTATGTTCAAGAACAAAACCCCCCACCACTAGTGACTAAATGTCACCCATTTAAGCCAGGAGATAATGTGTGGGTAAAGCATTGGAAGAAGGAACAGCTGGAAGGGAGATGGAAAGGTCCATATGTGGTTATAATGGTGTCTCCATTGGCAGTGAAAATAGCGGAATCCAAGTCTTGGATTCATTGGACAAGGGTTAAAGCTGCTGATGTGGGATGGAACGTGTCGGTGAACCACAAAACCCTACGAAACTGACATTCAAACGTACTTAAATCATATGTATTATGTATATAAATAGGTTAAGTGTACCCAGGTTGTGTTAAGAAGGCGGAAGAAGAGGACCTAGCCCTGCAGGGACCACAACCCGGAAGCTGGTTCCCAAGCACGGCTGAAGATTGGTATGGACACATGTTTGAAAGCTGGGTGTGGGGACTTTGGATATTAGCAATAGGATCACTAATGATAGTATTATTCTACTACTGTCGTGAGCGATTTTGTGGTATTCCAAAGCCTGTGGATCCTCTGATTCCCTTGCCCACTCCAACTCCTGAGGGCCAACAACAGATCACGTGGCTTGAATTCCTGGAGCAAAGAAGAAACCCCTGCTAAAGTCACCCCGGAAGCTGACTTTTCAAAGCACGGGTGAAGATTGGATAAGTAATACTTAGTATAGCATACATATTATTAACATATGCTTATTATATAACCAAATAGGATAAGTCTATATGTGTTGGTTTTGTGATTGTAAGTGTGGGTGTTGTTGCTGTACACATTGTATTGATTGTATTGCATACTCACATTGTGGAATTGAATGTGATGTAAAAATTATAGAGGACGCATTATCACCATACATAGGTCAAAGAGATAACAAATATTATTGTACACTTAAACCTTGTCCTACTGTAAATCAAGCCATCCAGAGGCATCAGGAAAAAGCGGACAACCCGGATACAACGGAGGATGAGTTTCACTTGTGCTATTGTTTGGTTGGGGGTAAGTGTTTTATTTACAAGGGTGTTAGGTAATTCGGTGTGCGTGCAGAATCTAGGACAGTGGAATAGGCCTGAGGAACGCCCAGGTATTGTCCAGTCTTATGTAATAGGCAATGGACAATGCCGGGGCTATCCTCCTCTTGTCTTTTCACCAGATTGCTGGAATGAAATTTTACCACATCCTTGTCAAGCCCCCCATGCATTTGATCAACTAGTCAAGGAAGCCTGTCTAGCTCGGAAGTACACAAACCATCTCCTCTGCAAGTACGTAGGCTATGTGCTCAGAAAGGGAATGTGTAGCTATGCTTCATATCGAGAGGAAAGGCCTCCTATTATATTAGACTGTGGGGATCCAATATTTCGGGGTTGGGAACGGGTTACTCATATCAATCAGTTAAAACCTGGATGGAAAGGGATATGTACCTTACAACATAGCCGCATAGCGAAGAGAAGGAAACAGCGAAGTGTTGGGGAAAAATGGCCTTTAGGGGAAGGACCCTGTACTCAATGTTTAAATGATGGAGCCCTCTTCTTTCGTTTGGAGAAACCAAAAATATGTACCAGGTTTGACTTAACCACTTGTGCTCGATCCGGGAGAAGAGGTCTAAGTATATACAAAAGATGTAATGGGACAGAAGGGGTACTATGTTATCAGGATTGCAACGGCTCATTGAATCACTGTCCACCCCCTCGTCAAACACCCACCAAAGCACACGTAAAAAGACTTTTCCCACAAACACGTGCACCAAAATCTCATGTTACACCAAGAGAAGCACCTAGACGGGCACCTCACTCCACCGAGGCCCCTGATACCTGTTCTCCTTGTATTACAAAGGCACAAGTAGGGAGAACCATTCTTAACACTTTAGTCTACCACACACAATCACCTAGAAACTGTAAGCCTCAGCTTGTCAACTGCATACATAACCAAACCATGTATAGTTTGTGCAACCATGATGGAAAAATTATTTGTTATAACCCTAGTACTCCCATACGATTGAATGTGACCATATATGCTGGATTGGCTAAATATGGCTCCCATAATACCCCTGAAGGTGACGGGAAGTTGTATTTTCTCAATTATACTCTAATGTTAGAAAGAGGAAAAGACCCCTTAAGAATAAGCTTTGATGCATGTATCGCCCTGAGCAAAGGATGGGGTTCCACCTGTGGAGACGAGTCTTGGGTAACAGCCTACCAAGCAAACCATAAATATTTGTGTTCCGCTAACATGAATTGGGCTTATGGCAACCCAAACCAATGGCTCCCCTGTGCTGGAAACACCCAATGCTCTGGCTGGAAGTGCATCTGTGATTATACTGGAGGGGGTTATAAGGGCTGTAAGTATATTACTTCCTTTAGAAGAAGCAGTGGAAATGTAGTAGAGTTAGAAGTGGACCGAAGGCATCCTGCTGTAGTAAGTTATGGATTTGGAATAGATGGCACAGGATCAGATCCAAAAACGTATCTTACTATAAAGGTGGAGAAAGTATTTGAAGGTGAAGTAAAATCCCTGGGATGGTCGGTTTACGATAATCTACGAAAATTAGAAACTCCCCTTTTAATAAGCGCAAAAGCCAATAATCTTTTTGTAGAGCTTGCCGAAGAAGTGGCCAAAACCCTTACAGTCAAGAATTGTTTTGTGTGTGGAGGAACTAATATGGGGGAACAATGGCCATGGGAGGCGCTGGAGGCTCATCCATTGATCTATAATAATCTTTCCAAGGCAGGAAATATTACAAAGAGGGAACAGCTTACAGGTATTGTCTGGACACTCACCACTAATCTTGTAGGAAGAAACTGTTTTGCTAGAAATGGTACACATTATGTAGGAGAACTTATTTGCTTAGGAATTTGGAATGAAAAGTATAACCAATGGACATCTCCAGGTAATGCCACAAAACCTGAATATTTTAATAGAACCTATCTAGGTTACCTGAACTCATCCCGGACGGCTGATGAATGGGTAGCCCCTAAAGACATGTATTGGATATGTGGAAAACTAGCTTATGAACAACTCCTTTTTAATTGGTCAGGTTCGTGTGTCTTAGGTTGGATAAAACCATCCTTCTTTTTGTTACCAATTCAATCAAAACAAATATTAGGAGTCCCCTTATATGAACAAGTAGGATTGAGAGCAAAGAGGGAAGTGCAAACTGTGTTCACAGACTTCCCTTGTAAAGAATATTCTGCTTATGATAAGGAGGATGAGAAATGGACTAGTGAACGCATAGTGTGTACATATGGAAGAGCAACATGGGCAGAAGATGGATCATGGGGGTACCGCACCCCTATATACATGTTAAATAGAATCATTCGGTTACAGGCAGTTCTGGATCTGGCAGGGGTAAGAATAGACAAAGCACTTAATGTTTTGTCGGAAGCCACTGACAAGATAAGAACTGCTGTGTATCAGAATAGATTGGCCCTAGACTATCTCTTGGCTAAAGAAGGAGGGGTGTGTGGAAAGTTTAATTTGTCCAACTGCTGCCTCCAAATCGATGAAACAGGGAAGGTGGTAAAACAGCTGACTGCAGAAATTAGACAACTTACACATAATCCCACTCAAATATGGCGAGGATTTAATCTGAAGGAGGTGTTTGGGGGATGGTTTCCCAAACTTCCAGGATTACAGGCCATAGTTGCTTTGATTGGGTTGATTGCAGCGGGATGTGTGATACTTCCTTGTGTATTGCCAATTTTTGTTCGAACCATCTCTAATAGTCTGTCTTTATTAGCAGAAAGAAAGGCAACTGCTCAGGTGATGGCTGTGCTAGAATATGAGAACTTAAGACCTACAATAGAGTTGGAAGAATATGTGACTCTTCTGGGAAACTCAGATGAGTCACAAAGGGGGGATTAAGGAAGGAGGGAAGACAGGCCCTGAATCTTGGTTCAGACTTTGGTTCATTATAACATTGCAAAAGACTGGTCAAGGAAAAAGATATTTGCAGACAGAGGCAGGGTGAGATCAATGAGGCATAACATTTATATTTTTATCTGTATGTTCAGACAGACCATGAGGGGTGTATCCTGTTATCTGTCTAGGACAGGGGATAGTCCCGTGTTTGTCTCGCAGATGTTAAATGTTCCTTGACGTATTTTTATTCTCGGCTCTTTCTGTACTTTTCCATTTCTCCTTTTATCAATTTAGCAAATGTATGCCTGGGTATATGCTTACGTCAAAATGACTATATAAGATTGTTGTTTGAGACTGTTCGGGGTTCAAACCCCCTTATACTATTTTAGCTGTTTGAACCTGCGCAATAAACTTTCTTGCATTGCAAAGAGCTGGTCTTTGAGTCCTCAATTTCCACAACACTAGAACACACAATGTTCCGAGGGAGGTTCACATTAAATTTCTTAGAAAGACTACAAGAGATGAGATTCTGAGTGCACAAAGGGGGCAAGTGTTAAAATACAAGGATAGAGAGATAGTCATCCTGAAACAAATCCCAAAGAAAGTCAGAGATAAAAGAAAAAAATATTCGCTTTTAGCGAAGAAACTATACCAGAAAGGGGTTTGGTTTCGGTGGCTTCTGCCAGAAGGTATGCTGATATTCTGGGAGGACACTAGAGTTAGAATTAATACAACTATGGAGGCCGAGGCCTTCATGGAAAAAAACAAAGTGCTCCTAGACAAAACTGATGATACCACACGGGATATACAAGACACGGGAGGTGCCGGAGCCTTGCTGGTGGGGGGAGAAGAGGCAACACTGAGAAAACTTAGATAACAAAAGTGAATTAGAAAAATAATGCAATTGCTAATACAGGGAACTTTTTCTGTTTGATATAAAATAGATTGAAATTACTTGAAGACATAGGGTAAAAATATGCTGTCAAAATACTGCTAAGTAGTAATTATCTAATGTATTAATAAGTGAAAGTTATGAGAATTGGGGGGAGTGCCATTTCCTGCATAATGTAGCTGTCAACATTTGTAACGTTATCCATTATCCCCTTTCCTGAAACTTTTTGTAAAACTAATAAAAAATTCTGTTAAAAATAAATAAATCGCAGAGTGATCTTTGACTTTCTCAACTCCTGGGCAAAATGGTCTCCTGTTTCGGCATCGTCCCCTGGTCCCGTCTGCACAGTCAAAGCCTTCAGTGGTTCCGCCTTCCCCACCAGAAGGCCAACAGGAGCTGCTCAGCATGCTGTCAGCATTCCAAATATCATCCAGAATTAAATCAGAGTTCAAGGCAGAGCTTTCCTCAAAGTTCCAATTTATTAAGAGAGACATGTTGGTACATCAGTGGAAACCCGAATCTGAAAGCTTCCGGGGTTTCCCACCCAGTTGAAAGTTCATGACCTTGCCCCCCCACACCCCCAAGTCCATCACATGGTCCAATCTTCCACTGCCACGCTAGCAATTCCACCCATCCACTTCCAGTCAGGTGCAGAGGTGCAGAGACAAAGAATGACCTTGGGCTTCTAGAAAGGAATGTTTTATTTTGACAACAACATTCTACTCCTTACTATTCCCCCCTAATGAAACAGCATAATAAAATAAGAGAGTGTGTGGCAGGCCAAAGATCCTAAAAGGAATATGACTGGAGGCCTGACACATGCATGGTCAGGGTACCACCACAGGTAATCCGGTCCCTAGGGTGGTGGCTGTCCCCGACGGTCTCCAGGGGATTCCTCTTCAGGGAATCAGACCATGTAACAGTCACCACAGATGCCAGCCTCATGGGGTGGGGGGGCCATCTCCACACACTCATGGCACAGGGCAAGTGGACACCACAGGAGGCAAGCCGTAGCATCAACTGGCTCGAACTGCGAGCAGTCCACCTTGCACTCAAACAGTTCCAAACTTTAGTAGCAGGCTCCCATGTCCTAGTCCTAACGGACAACACAACGAAGGCGCACATCAACCACCAAGGGGGGACCCGATCCCATTCCCTCGTGGACGAGGTGAATCACCTCGGCGTTTGGGCAGAACACCACCTGCAGTCCCTTCAGGTGGAACATATCAGCGGCGTAGACAACGTCCAGGCGGATTGGCTGAGCCGCTCCCAAATGGATCATGCAGAATAGAGCATATCAGCAGAGCTGTTCCTCAAATTGACCACCAGGTTCAGACACCCGATAGTAGACCTGTTCTCCACACACCTCAACAACTAGCTGCCCACCTACTTCACCAGGTACACTGCCCCACAGTCAGTGGGAGTGGATGCCCTTCGTTGCAGGTGGCCGGAGGGTCTCCTCTACGTGTTCCCTCCCCTACTATTGATCCAGAGGGTGATCCGCTAGATGCTAGAGGAACGGGCGGATCTCATCCTTCTGGCCCCCCCACTGGCCATGCAGGCCATGGTTTATGGACTTGGTGAATCTCTCCGTGGCCCCTCCATGGCGAGTTCCCATCACCAAGGCCTCCTTAATGCAGGGATCTCTTCTACATCCGGACCTGCTGTGGCTGCAATTGACCACCTGGAGATTGAGCGGACGGCCTTAGCAGCAGCCAACCTCTCTCCAGGGGTCATCCAAACACTCCAAGCTTCCAGACACGCCTCCACCAACCGTATATACGATGCCACCTGGAAAGCCTTCAACAACTGGTGCGTCAACCATGCCATAGTTCCAGCCACAGCGTCGGTGCCATCCATTCTGGACTTCCTCCAGCAGGGGCTAGACACAGGTCTGTCTGCCAATACACTCAAAAGTCAAGTGGTGGCCTTATCATCAGTCTTCATATCACCATCATTTGAATCTCTTTCCCACCACCCATTGGTCACTCGATTTCTCCGGGGAGCAACCAACATCTGTCTGCCTACCGTCCATAAGTTCCCTATGTGGGATCTGAGCAAAGTCTTGGAGGCCATCGCAGGGCCTCCCTTTGAACCACTGTGTACAATTGGCATGAGGTACCTGTCACTAAAGGTCGCTTTCTTGGTTGCGGTAACATCAGCACGACGTATTTCAGAAATTGTAGCCCTGTCCATCAGACAAGATCTCTGTATTTTCCACCAGGACAGGGTGGTGTTCCACCTTGACCCGACGTTCATCCCGAAGGTCAACAGCAGTTTTCACAGGTCTCAAGAACTGGTTCTCCCCAATTTTTGCCCTTCCCCAAGACATAGACTCGAGCGCAAATGGCATATACTTGATGTACGTTGCGTGCTGCGCATTTACATCGCTCAGACTACGTCATTCCGACGCTCAGAGGCATTGTTCATCTCTTTTCAACAGACCACTTTGGGCTCCAAGGTTTCATCCAAATCCATTGGCCATTGGATCAGATCCTGCATTTTGAAGGCCTACTGATCCCAGATCCTGCCACTTCCTCCTCACGTGACAGCTCACTCGACCAGAAGTGCCCAATGTTCCCTCTAATTTTTTTTCAGTGTGTGTGGAAAAGTATAGTGTTTGAGTGGCACATTTTCATGCCTGAGCACCTGATTTTTTTTTAGCCATAATTGCCATCAGAGCAAATGTTGGGGAGGGGGGCAAGGAGGAAAAGGGTCCCCTCCCTCTCCCTCAGACCCCTAGGAAGGAAGGAAGGGAAGGGAGGGGGAGGGAAAGGAAAGGAAATGGGAAAGAAGAAAAGGAAAGGAAATGGAAAAGAAGGAAAGGAAAAAGGATAGGAAATGGGAAAGAAGAAAGGAAAGGAAAAGGGAAAGGAAAAGAGAAAGGAAAGGGAAAGGAAAAGAAGGAAAGGAAATGGGAAAGAAAAAAGGAAAGGAAAAGAGAAAGGAAAGGAAAAAGGAAAGGAAATGGGAAAGAAGTAAAGGAAAGGATGAAGAAGGGAGGGAAAGGGAAGGGAAAGAAAAAAGAAGTGAAAAGGAAATAAGGAAAGGAAAAGAGAAAGGAAAGGAAATGGAAAAGAAGGAAAAGGGAAAGAGAAAGGAAAGGAAAAAGGAAAGGAAATGGGAAAGAAGAAAGGAAAGGAAAAAAAGGAAAGGAGAAAGGAAAGGAGAAAGGAAATGGAAAAAAGGAAAGGAAAAGTGAAAGGAAAGGAAATGGAAAAGATGGAAAGGAAAAAGGAAAGGAAAGGAAAGGAAAGGAGAAAGGAAGGAAATGGAAAAGAAGGAAAGGAAAAAGGAAAGGAAATGGAAAAGAAGGAAAGGAAAAAGGAAAGGAAAGGAGAAATGAAAGGAAAAGAGAAAGGAAAGGAAAAGGAAAAGGAAAAGGAAAAGGAAAAGGAAAAGGAAAAGGAAAAGGAAAAGAAGATAGAAGGACAGAAAGGGAAAGGAAAGAGTGGAAAGGATTTGTACTGCTCAAAAATCAAGTCTCAAGATCCCGTGGACCCCTTTGGCTCAGACAGTCCAATTCTATGCTGGTTCCCTCTCTCCCAAAAGCGAAGGGATCGCAGAAAGACTACCCAATCCAGAACATGGCTTCAGACGACGCAATGTGCAGAGAAAAGCAGGCTACAACCAGCGAATCATGTTTTCCTAGGAACCAACGAAGCACCATAGGACAAATGGGAATTCTCCCTTCTGCAGCGTCATGTCTCTGGGCAGAGTCTTTCTTGATTTCACCAATCACAGATGGAAGAGAGAGTTTGGTGCAGAGAGAGAGAAGGGAGGGAGGGGGGATATTTTCAGTCATATTTTAAGACATTAAAAACACTGCGCTGCCAGGACTTCCGGTTCCGGCGGCTGACGGCGACGGGCAAGTTTTGCTCGCCCCACGCTTCCCCGGTTGGCTCCCCACTCCTTGTGGGGCACAGGACGCCCCGTAGAGGCTCCTGCCGGAGGAGCGGCACGGCGGGGGATCCCCTGGATCGGCGGCGGCCGGAGGGGCCCCCCGCTTCGCTCTAGGCACCGGGGAGCATGATGGGGGACGCTCCGGCGTCTTTGCTGCGAGGCTGACGGAAGAAAAAGACAAGCAGAAGGACGCGGCTGCAGTGCGGTGAGGCGACAACTCCCTCTCATTCCCTTCATTGACTTTGAAAAATTGCCAGCAGTTTAAACTTTTTTCAGCTTGGCTGGAGAAGCGCGGCTGGAGGGAGGGGGATTTCCCCCCCCCCCTCGGACAGGCGGCTGGAAACAATTTTGCTCTCAACCCCAAGGGAAGGAGGAGGGGGGAGAGCCAATTAAGGATGTCACGCTCCTATTAATGGCGAACTTTGAACTTAAACCCATAAATCCCATTTCCCTCCCAGAAGATCAACATTCCCTCTGGCAATAACCATCTAAACCAAATTCCTTCATTGTATAATTTCTTTGATAAGGAGGAATATTTCCTCCTTCTCTCTCTTATCTTTTTCGGAATCTGCTTAAGAATGGTAATTTCTTCTTTATATTTCAGTGGTCTGTCCCTTTGGGCCCCAAGCACCTCATCCCTTGTGGTCCTCCTGAGGAATTTAACATGCACCTCCCTTGGAACATTATGACTTCTAGCATATGTTGAATTAATCCTATAAACCAGATCCATGTCCCACCACAACTGTTTTTTATCTCTCTTGATATATTCTGCTAAAATTGTACTCATAATATCCTTAAGACCTTCATTTTCTGTCTCTGGTAGGTTCTGGAATCTGAGAAAAAAGGACATTCTTTCAAATTCTATTTTTGCCAAAAAGTTTTCCAGATCTACATTTCCCTTCCGGATTGCTTTAACATCTCTCCCCAGCCCAGCTGCTCCCTCCTGCAACACCACAATTCTCTGTTTATTTTCTGCAATATGATGTTTAACGTCTCTGAGTTCCTCTTTAAGCTCTGTCACTTCTTCTTTCAACTCATTTTGACCCCTCATAAGTTCTTGAAACATTTGGGAAACAGATAGTTCTTTTGTGCCCTCTCCAGTCCCTTCTTGCTGTAACAATGAAGTAATTTTCGTTTGCTGCATGCTTGGACTGGAGGTGGCAGATGCGGGAGCCAAAAATGACTTGCCCGTTGGTGGTTTCTTAGGCCCCATTTGTCTAAAATTCAGAGATGTGTATAAGTCTTTTCAAAGAAGATGGCGTCCGAGGATTGTGCAGCTGAGCCGATCCCGAGAGGCAAGCAAATCTGAAAGCAAAGAGTTAACTCTCCTTCACAGTTCCAAGGCACCAAGGCAAACCAGAAAGAAGAAAATCAGATAGTCAAAGTCCAGGAAGACCACGTAGCAGGGAGAGTAATGAAACAGTTCCAAAGGAGGTTTTTTTTTTTTTTTGAAGGTAGTTTCAAAAGGCAGACTTCATTTGTAAATACAAAAACAAAGAAGGGCGGACGCCATCTTGGCTCCTCTTTTCACAGGGAGAAGAAACAGAGATCTCTATAAAGGTTTTCAAAAGGAAACAGCTCAGCAATCATCTCTAGCAATTGTGATAACGATCTTTCTCACTTAGTTAGTTCAAGTGACGAGTCAGCCTTTGTTCTCTCTCCATTCTAATATTGAAGGAGATAGTTCATATGCCGCTTAATCCGAGGGGGGTAGAGAGAGGAAACACCCCCCTCTAATCTCCATTCAAGTAAGTTGAACACAAACTTACAGAAGTCTGCTGCTTTTCTTTTAATGGGGATCGAAGAGATCAGGATGAATCCACCACCACCAGGATCCAGCCGCACTTCTCCAGATAAGCTTCTTCCTCCGGAGCCATTCGGTGAAAGGGCGGACAGCCCAAAGCTGTCCCGCCCCCCCCCCTCTGCTCCCCGGCTCCTAGGTGAGGCTGAAAAGCACCCCCGCCGGCTGCCGCTGATTCCGGGGGGCTTCAGCAAGCCGCCCTTCAGCAGGGGACACCTCCAAGGCCCCCTGTGCTCCTTACAGAGCCAACCGGGGAGATGAGCGGCGGACAACACATCCGTCGCCAGCAGGAACCGGAAGTCGTCTCCGATACATAGTATTTTTTTGAGTGTGCAATTTTTTGATATCTAGGAAAGAGAAACTAATGAGAAAGAATAAGACTAAATGCCCCCCTTGGCTTTTAAATATGATGTGGAATAGTATATGTTCCAAAAAATAATGGCCAGAACCAAAAGATATATTTGCCTTGATGTCACTTATATTTAAATTAACAATGTTTGGAAGTCCATGAATGTACCTAAGACTTTTTGGGCAGCCTGTGGTCTTAGATTGTTCTCCTTGGGTTTAAAATATGAGTTGGTTGGAGGAAAAGGTTTGAAACAGACTAAGTAGGAAATGAATATTCCTAAATATTCAGGAAAAGGCTGGGACCTGTTTCATTTAAAGATGGGTAGCAGGTCTCAGGTTTTGCAGATTAACCAAAGAAATCTCTGAGCCCAAGTTCAATTCAGAATTTGTTTTTATCCCCAATCATCACACTTTCAACTCACACATCCTTCAGTTTCAGATTTAAGATGGAGGAGCCTTCTTATTATGATTGAGAATCAAAAACTCTTTCTAAACTACCAGTCACTTTAGCTTTCTCTCTGTTTATTTGGAAATTAACTGAGGACTGAGAGGTGTTGCAGACTTCTGGAGAAGAATCTACTTAGGTCATTAAGCTTGGATGCCTGGATGTATGAGTACCTGAACTGATGTTGGCTGAACAAGACAGTTTTGGAAAGGCTACAGTAGGTCTGATGGTTTCTCTAAAGCGGAGAGAAAGACCAACAAGGGTATACAGATGGATAGACCATATTGGAAGGCTTGTAAGATTCCTTGAAACAGGCAAATAAGCACAGACCTGTCAGAGAGGAGCAGGTAACATTGCTTGGAAAGACAGTCTCTCCCCCTAACCACTTTGAGGTAAATTTGGATAATAGCGACTGGAAATAATATAATGAAGTAGTGTTATGACTTTAAATCTCTACTGTAGGCAATGGTTGATCTTGAAAGCTGTTATTTCCATTCTTCAAAAAGATCTCTTTTAATGGGAAGATAGGAAACAAAGTAAGTAGATGAGTAAAAAGAGCAAGAGGGGGGGGGAGATAGTGAAATATGTAAACATGAAATGCAGTGCAGATGAAGGATATTGATGGCAATTACTGGTAAACTATAATCCCTCTCTGGTGATTTATTTGCAATGCCTCTTATTTTTTCCCCAGAGGAATAGTCTGTGGCTGTACAAAACCACCCGGAACCTTGTGGCACCTAATTAATTTATTATGGCTTGATAAGAAGATCAATGCTGCAAAAGGAGAGGAAGTGAAAGGTTTGGAAACACAGGATAGTTTCCATGTAGATGGGGTGGGGAACAATGGCCCTTTTATGACTTGTGGACTTCAACTCCCAGAATTCCTGAGCCAGCCATGCATGCCCACAAGTCATAAAAGGGCCATTGTTCCCCAATCCTGATCTAGACAAACAAGGGACCACTTTACTCTAGCTGAAACAGGAATGACTCTTTTTTGGGTAGGAACAAGAGACAACCTCTCCCCCTTCTTACTTCTCCAAATTCTCTAGGACTCTCCCACTCTCCACAAAGTTTGCTGTACAGGTAGTCCTTGACTTACAACAGTTCATTTAGTGACCATTCAAAGTTACAATGGCACTGAAAAAAGTGACTTATGATCAAGTGTTTTTTATCAGGGCAACCTGGTCTATGCAAATATTAGGACGGATCATACTACTTCCGCTTTCCCTTTTCAACCCCAATCCAGGAGCCTTTGCAGGCAGTTGCTTTCACAACAAACTATTTTTGTGTTAAATTTATGACTTATGATCATTTTTCACATTTATGACCGTTGCAGCATCCCCACGGTCACATGATCAAAATTAAGATGCTTGGCAACTGATTCATATTTATGACAGTTGCAGTGTCCCAGAGTCATGTGATCATCTTTTGCAACCTTCTGACAAGCAAAGCCAATGGGGAAGCTAGATTCACTTAACAACTGTGTTACTAAGTTAACACCTGCGGTGATTAACTTAACAAATGTGGCAAGAAAAGTCATAAAATGTGGCAAAGCTCACTTAACAAATTTCTCACTTAGCAACATAAATGTTGGGCTTAGTTGTGGTTGTAATGTACTACCTGTACATCCTTCCTTTTGCCACAGCAAAAGAAACAACTCAGGAGCTAGAAAAGTAGGATAAGAATGAGGTTCTTATCTTTTATCATTCTCTTTTTTTCTTTGTGTGCCATCATCCAGTTTGATTTCACTCTATTGTCCTATCTTTGTTCTTCTTTAAACCATGTTTTTATTTGTAAACTCCTATGGAAAAAAGGTAATTATGCTGAAATTACAATGTCCCCTGATTCCCACACACATTTTTCAACAGTGGTTTAAACACACAGACACACACACATACACACAAATACCACTTTCCAGAACCTCACTGGCCTTATTTCTTTTTTGTCCTTCTTCTCTGTAATAGCTGAGTGGGACATTGCATTTATCATCCCCATGTGACACCTAATGCAAAACACGATAGAGTAACAAGATCTGGAAGTAGAACATTTCTGCTTCTGTCTGTGTTCCTGTGTATTCTTTCCATCAATTGCTACTGCTGGATGCAATACTGCAGTTCAGTACCATGGAGATCAACACAAAGAAGCCCAGATTAAAACCGCAATAGCCCAATTTTAGCTCCACAAAAAGGGTTGTTTTTCTATATTCACCAGTGGGAGAGATGGAAAGGAAAATATTTGCTTGGCATTGAAAGCCTTAGAGTAAAGGGATCAGACACTAGTTACTAAGTCCTTCAGCAAGAAGTTGGAACAAAAGACAATAAAATAAAATTAAAGAGTGGGGCAGTACAAAGTTCTTGAAACATCTATGAAAGCCATCTAAGGTCAAGCAAGTTTCTGGATGCCTGTAATCACATACTATACCGGTCTCTAAACCCAGATTAGAGAGTTTAACATGGTTTAACATTATGCAATGGTTCCTACAACATGCTAAGGTGGGTCTATGACAATTTGGTATTGCCAACTCACCAGGACTAACTTGCCACGGCCAACTCGCTGCAGAACAATTCACTGCTGGACAAGAGTTACATTAATACCAAAGAAATGGTAGAATAGAATCATTGAAAGAAAGGATGTGAAAGGAGGGACAGAATGAAATGTGAATGGCAAAAATTAAAATATATTTTTATTTATTTTAATTCAATAGAATTGTTAAATTGTCTTGCTGGCTCCAGGGTGACCATGCGGGTCAGATCGACCAAGTTGCCTCGCCTGCCTTCCTCTTTCCCTCCCTCCCTCCTTCCCTGCCTCCTCCTTCTCATTTCCATCTCCTTCCTTCCTTCCTTCCTTCCTTCCTTCCTTCCTTCCTTCCTTCCTTCCTTCCTTCCTTCCTTCCTTCCTTCTCATTCCCATCTCCTTCCTTCCTCCCCGCTCAGGAAGGGATGAGGGGAGGAAGATAGATTGGCAGTGCTGCCGGTGGCCATGCCACCGCTGGCTGTACCTTTCCCACTCGGGGGTGGGGGTGATCCCAGTGAAAAGGAAGCCTTGCGGGTTGCAAGGCCATGCTGGCGAGTGGACCATGGAGGTGCTGTTGGTGGGCGTGGTGCTGACAGCATCCCAGCTGTTATGGTCTCCATGAAATTGTAGATCAGTGCTGTGTCCGCCAACAGCACCTCCATGGCCCACTCACTGGCGTGGCCTTGCAACCTGTGAGGCATTCTTTTCACTGGGACTGCCCCCACCTCCATGTGGGAAAGCCACAGCCGCCGGTGGCATGGCCACCGGCAGCACTGCAATCTCTCCCCCTCCCCTTGTCCCTTTTGTCACAGACAGGACTTTCTTGGCAATCCAAGTTAACATTGGTATTCTTGAATTGTGAGCTCTTAGGAAAGTATCTCCTCCTTGTGTTTTGCAAACAGCCATTTCCAGTGGGGAAAACAGGACAAATCAAGTGGGGGAAAATATTTTCCTTTGCTTTGTTTCCAGTCTGAATTAGACCATGCAGGGTCCCTACAGGAGTCCCCTTTTAAGGATGATGTATTAATACAGGGCTGTCAAACTCCAAGCCCATGCATCACGCACTGGCCATGCCCAGGTCGTGTTAGGGTTAGTGACAATGTGAGTTTGACACCCCTGTATTAATAGAAAAGCAACTAACTTATCTCTGTTCCTAAATGCTAAAGCTGTTGAATATAAAAAACAGAGGAGCTCTGATCAACTATCACAGCCACCATTTTGACAGTTTTGCTGTACTGTTGTTTGTGGACGTCCCCACTAAAATGCAAGCATGGGATAAACTGAGCCTGGTTTGTTCTCAGTCTTTTAAGTGGCCACAAACTACTAGCAAAAGTGGCATTTGATCACAAGGTGAGGAGGCATCGAGAAATGTTTCCCCTTTTGCATTTGAGCATCCAAGAAGGGACAGGAAAGGAGAAAGGGAAAGAGGAAAGACAAGAAGTGAACAGGGGAAGAAAGCAAGGAAGGAAAAAGAAGGAAAGGGAAAAAAGGAAGGAAGGAGATTATAATGAGAGGGAGGGAGGGTCTGAGGGAAGTCCTGCCTTATCCCTTCGCCATCAGCAGCCCTGCTCCCCTTTCGCCATCCAATTGTCCCATCCTCCTGACCTCTCCTGGTGGTCTCCCATCTTATCTCTGAGGATGCTTTGGTTACAAAGCCAGGTCTCCTCACAAGGAGTGGGAGTGGGCCTCCCTCTGACCCACACACTTTGCACACACCATGAGCAACCTGGCCAAGGAGAGCGAGCGCAGCAGCCTCAAGGAGGAGATAAATGCAGCTGACTGCCCCCTTGGGGAAGGCTGGGCTGGGCACTTGCCCTCCACTGCTCAGGGCTCCAGGCAGCCTGCGCCGCTGTCCGGGGGTCCTCCATAAGGCTCCTCTGGTGCACAAGGGTTTGGTGCTTGCCCTGGTCTTGCCTTCCTCCACAGGAGACAAGCCCTGGGATTCCCCCCCCCCCCCAGCCCCACCTGGGCCACCACAGGCTCCCCCTGACATGAGTGATATTGAGTGCCTCAATTACTCTTTGTTCAAAATACAACTTCAGAACTAAATATATGGGAGGAATATTATCAGGTATGAATTCAATTTTCTAATTGCAGGACTATGTTAAAGGGAACGACAGCCTTGAGTCAAGCTGGTTAGCAATTATTTGGATAAAGCTTGCCATCACTATCTTCCTGATTTGTTTTCGAACTTTCCAGTGTAAACTGCAGCTCTGGAATTTCTTAGTGGTCTCCCATGCAAATACTATAACTAGGTGACTCTTTATTTTCTTTTAGATCAGCCAAGGTACTGCAGAGGGGAAAATAACTGACTTTTTTTATGATGCTAAATTAGTGCTGGCTTCTTTATTTTAGTCAAAAGTGAAACTGTAAAAAAAAGTGTAAAAAAAGAACCCCACTATTCAACAGTTGTAATATTAGGGGAAAATAACTGTCCGCATTTATTTTCCATCATGCAAATTTCCTGGCATATTGGATGACCTTTTTTAGCAAGTCCTCCATTTAACAGGAAACAGATTTGTCCTAGGATTTGTTCTGACTTTTCGTTCTCCATTTCTGCCCCCTTTTTCCTTTCCTCTTGCATATATTTCTAATAAAGTTTAAAAATGGCACATACTGTATCCTTAAAAACCCCCAAAAGAATCTCTTAAAGATGATCACAGTAAATTGAACTAATGGAAGATATTAAAGGGGTTTTAAGGCTATTTAATTTGTGTTTTCTGTTAAGGTGTGACCAGTTTGATTTTTTTTTACCATCAACTAACACGACTTTTTCTTTAATGTCTTCAGGGTCCCCCCCAAAGTTTTTGTTGTTGAAATGATACAGATTACCTTATGCATATTTTGATGGTGAACTGAACTCTCAAATTACCTATCATCCATAACTAAGAGCATGGAAAAGCAGTTAGCAATTTTTGAGGACCCAGCAGCTATACTTAATGGATATGGGGAAGGGTACAAGATCACCATAGAAGTAAGAGTATATGCAGCCCTGTAAATAACTGGCAGCAATCCACCTCTGATGTGATCCCCCTTTTCACCCAGGAGCTCCAAGGCATGTGATCCTGTCCACAATTAAACCATCTCTCCAAATAGCCTCCATGTTTCCAGTGTCTTTTTCCCTACTTGGAACTGAACCCAGATGGACATTTCTTCCAACATTTGCAATACACAGCCTATGAATTAATTCAACTGGCATAATATGCTCTATAATCTATTCCCTTACCCACACTATTGGAAGTATATATTTACTGAAGTAATTTTGGGACACGTGATATAAATAACAACTTGTCTATATTCTTTAAAGGAATTTTAAAAGTTTGAGAATTGAACACTCCCCAAAAGAAAGGAAGGAAGGAAAGAGGGATGGATGGAAGGAAGGAAGGAAGGAAGGAAAAGAGAAAGGAAGGGAGCAAGAAAGAAAGAAAAAGAAAGAACATAAACAGATGAAAAACTTGATAATTGGAGGGTATCCATCTACAGATACGCATGTCTTTATGAGCTGCTTAGGAGTTCTCTATGTACACACTCAACTTTTCAGTATTCCAGCTGTTAGATGCAGCTATCCAATAAGCGTTATCAAATATACAGTTTTGAAGTTCCATCCTGCCTGTGCATTGCTGTAAAATATCCATCATAGTTCTTAGATGGAAACTCAGCAAATGTGGCTTTGGATAGATCTTTTACAGAAGAGTTTGGTCTATCTGCCTAACCTAGTTAAGCTAGTTGTCTACCTGTTCTTTCTAGCCCAGCCCTCTTCCCTTTCTTTTTATCATGTCAGAAAGTTGGGGGGGGGGGGGGGGACCAAAGAAATGCTAAAAATGGGCCACTTAAATAATCTCTGCAGCCTTTTTCTGTAGGCTTTTCATACTGATATATTTCAGGAACCATGGGCTAGGCAATGAAAAGTCTCCTTCCACAGTCTTCAGTAGGTATTAATATCTTATTCCCATTATTTTTCTTGGGTGGGTGAGTGGGGGGCTACCTAAACTGTAAATCAAACCTTTTTTGAATGCAACAGGAGGGGGAACAGTATTGCTCAAAGGAGGGTGATCTTTAGTCCCCCAAATTGTTCTCCTCCATTTATGGAAACTCCTGACTTGATGCCTGCTCAATGCAGCACCAGCTCACAATCTCGGCTCCTACCATGCACATCCATGCCCCACCTCCTCAGTACTACAATTCATGCTTTCTCTCGTCATCTTCCTTCCCACTGCAACTTTTCCTGGCTGTGCTCCCAACTGTGTGGGGGAAGGAGGGGGAGGGGAATTGATGAGGATATCTGACAGAGCTTGCAGATTTGAGACCCACTGCCTGGGAGGGAAGGAGGCGGGGGGTCACTGCAAACTCTGGGGTTTCCACACTGCACTGAGTGTGGCCACTCCCCCCCCCCCCCCATCCCCTCAACTTGCTGTCTCTGTAAAAGCTTTAATACTGCCCTAGAAATAATACAAAAAGGGAGACCGGGAAGGAGAGGGTCCTTGTCAGCAGCAGCAACTTGAGTTCCTGTGCAAAACTGATTGATGGGAGTGGGGGGTGTTCACTGCATAGAGAGAGGAAGCAGGGAAGCCAGCCAGCCAGCAGGCAAGCAGAGCAAGGAGTTCTGAAGTGCAGTGTTTGGAAATGGAGGGGGTCACTTTGAGGAACATTGTTTCAGCTTGGGGGGTGGGGTGAATCCAGAACTGCAATGCTGAGGAATGCTGGAGTTTATCCCCGGCTGTGTGAAAGGATTTGCATGTGTGGAGAGACTTAGAGACCTTACAGATTGACCTTGGGCCAATGGGTATGTGAGAGCGAGGGGCCCAAACTTTTGTGTAGGACAGGAGGATTTTAAGAAGGGAAGGTATACCTGATAGCAACCTGGAGGGAAGGCAAAAAGAACAGGAATGAGAACAGGAGACCTCAGTGTGGGAAACAAGTAGGAAAGAGTTTGTAATGGGCTAGTAGCACCTCCTGCTGGGAACCAAGACATTCTCTCTTAACACTGAGAAGCTAGTCATAACTCTGGAGCATGTGTATTAGGGCCCTCCTGGCTACTACACATTAATACTTTCATTCACACATTTATGTCCTGTGGCATTTAACTTAGTGTCTTCGTTCCCCACCATACTGTATATTTGGCAACCTATTTCTGCTGCCTCGCACAATCCTCATATTATCTCTGTGCTTCTCAGTGCTCCCCCCCCCCCACTTCTCCCTTTCCTACCGCTGGCCTTTTGCGCACTTTCCCCAAAACTCAGATAACCTTCTCTCTCTCCACTCTAGGGCACAACCATCCAGCCCCAAGCTCCAACCTTATTTCCTTGAGACAAGGAGTTTGGCTTAATCTTCACTGCCAAATCCATTTCTTCTTGCTCTGTCCTGCAGGGGTAGATATATGCTCAGTTCTCAATTCAATTTCAGCTATTACCCTAACCTGATGTCCTCCAAATGTTTTCAGACTACAGTTCCCACTGTCCCAGGAATTGTGGTCCAACTTCTTGAAAGGCTTCCAGATTGAAAAAGAGTGCCCTAAGCATCTTGTCCTGATCCATTTCTCACTTTCTAGACATTTCCTTTCCATGTGATTTATCCAAGTTTGTGCATGAGATACAGCTGGTGCATCCTCCCACTCCTAGAATGATTTTGCCCCTCCCCCCACAGTCAGCCCCACTCCACCTCCAACTTGGCACATTCTTTCATATCAAGTGCTGCATGTATAGATTATACCTTGAGGAGCGCATTTTGTCTGTTACTGCTCAATCAGCATTTGAAAGAAGTTAGTAAATCACTGCATGCTACCCCTAAAGTACATTTATCTCAGGTAGCTCCCTGTCTTTTTCACCCCTTCTGACACACCACCACCCCCTCTCTCTCTCTCACACACACACACCTTCTCCTAAGAGTGCAGTTTCAAGGTTCAAGGGCAAGCACAGAAGATGCTGTGGGTAGGGGGCTGGATTCACAAGCATAAAGGCCCGCTTGTGGATAGAATCGAGATTAAATTACAAAATCAAACAGTTGTTTTTTTCATGGGCCATTTCTCCAGCTCACTTTGGAACCTGAGCTAGTTGCAGAATGTATACTTTTACATGCAATGCCAAATTACAAAACAGATCTTGAGTTTGATGCTTGCCTACATGAAAACTCTACAGCACCCTCCCTGAGCTTGGTGTCCTCCAACTGTGTTAGGACTGCAACCTAAGGATTCATCTGGGGTTGATTTTGTGGTGTCAACACATCAGTGCAAATCTGGAACCTGTGGTCTTAAGGTCTTAACACATCCAGAGAGTACCAGGTTGGGGAAGGCTGTCAGAACTATAACTACTCTATGGACATTTTTGGGCTAAATGGAGCTAGGACTATATTCGAGTTAAGACTATACAGTATTTGGAGGAAGGAATAGGATTTCCACCCATTTACCCATGACACAACTCAAGGTTACCATTAATCCAGTGTCCCTCTTTGTGACACTAGTCCTAGAGAATGTGCTACATCTTCTAGAATGTGCTACACCAAAGATAACCCAACACACCTGTCTCCTCCTCCGAGCCTCTCTTGCACCTGGTTGTCTTTTTTAAGGTCTATATTTATAACTGCAGAATCCTAGGGGGTTGCTCTCCCACTTCATTTACTTTGCCAACAAATTGATAGAATCACAGAAGAGTCAGGCTCATAGCAAGCATCCCAAGAACGGTCTATGACTATGTATATTTTCCTATAAATGATACTAAAGCGAGGGGGGGGGTGTCTTAACCACGCATGTGGAAGGAGGACACTTTCCTAGCAGGGCATTCTCCAGATGTGCTCGAATTTAGCTCTCCTTCTACTACTCCACTACCCAAAAGCAGGCATGCTAGATGTGGCAGTGTGGAGGAGAGGAGCTGTAAGGCGACCTGTTTGGAGTGGACCGTACCCCCCCCCCGCCCGCCTCCTTCGGACTCACCCGGGCTGTTGTGTACTGAGCCAATCCACCAGTAGGTGGCGTGTGTAGACCTTCCTTTTATTGGTTCCTCGACTGTCGGCGTTTGTATAAATTGCTGTCACCTGGAGATCGTGTATCTCGGCTTAGTCAGTTACTGTTGTTTTTAAATAAAGATTAACGTCTAGCAGCCGTCTGTTACTCCCTGCCTTGGAACACAAAACTGGCGACGAAGGTGAGCGAACCTGAACCTCACACCATAAGAACTATGGCTAATACAGCTTTCTTTGCTTCATTCCGCATTGAGGCCGAATCCTGGGAGGCGTTTATGGAACGGTTTGAATGTTTTCTTCAAGCCCATGACCTGCTGAATCTCTCGCTTGAACGTAAGATGGGTATTTTCTTGAATTACTGTGGCCCAGAAATGTTTGCCACGGCAAGGGCACTATCTGCCCCCACCCCTGTTCATACCATGCCATGGGAGCTTCTCATAGCAAAACTTAAAACGCACTATGAGCCAGCGCCCTCACGTTTTGCCAGGCGCCAAGATTTTCGCCACTGCGTTCAACGAGATGGACAATCTATAAGTCAGTACGTAGCCGCGCTTAGAGCTGCCGCTATTACTTGTGAATTCGCCGACCTAGACGAAGCGCTCCTCGAGCAATTCATCTATGGGTTAAAGGATGTTAATCTCCACCGGCGCATTCTCTCCCGCTCGGACCTCACGTTGAAGAATGCTGTCGATGAGGCTCGCGCTTACGAAATGGCAGGTCAATCCACTCCTGACCAGAGGCGTTTTCCTCCAGCTATTTCTTCAGCCACCAACCAGCTTGTCGCCTCTAACTCTTTTCAAACTGACTTAGATTTGGCGATTGACCGCCTGCAATCTTTGAGCCATAAAGATACACGGAATTGCCTCAGCTGCGGCGGCCACCATTTGCGCTCAGCCTGCCGTTTCCGCACTGCTGTGTGCCGAAAGTGCGGTAAGCGGGGCCATTTAGCAAATGTCTGCCGCTCTACTGTTCCTGGTTCCCGTCCTGCTACGGTGCCTTCTATCTACCGGCCAGCGCCGCCGCCTCTCTCTGCCAGGCGCCAAAATTTTCTCTCCCTAGGTGACATCGACGACTCTTGTCCGGAATGGGTCGTCGACGCTTCCTCCTCCTCCCAGGGAGAACGTGGTAAGATCCATCTCTCGCTTCAGATCGAAGGCAGCCCGTGCTCCATGGAACTGGACACCGGATCTGCCTGTTCTATCATGTCCTGGAACACCTTCTCTTCTCTTCTGCCTAACTTCCGAACACGTGACCTAACTCCTGCCTGCTGCCGTCTTCGAGACTACCAGGGCAACCCAATTCCGCTGCTGGGTTGCGCAACGCCTACTGTTACCTACGGTTCTTTCAGTGGGCGTCTGCCATTATTAATTGTAAAAAAACCCCTAGCTTCTCTACTAGGGATGGACTGGTTCCGTGCTCTCGGTCTATTTGTTTCGGGGATCCACTCTACCCGGTGTTCTTCTTCCCTTGGGGATGACCTTTCTTCCCTTCTTTCTGAATTTTCTGATGTTTTCTCTTCTTCTCTGGGCTGCTATACGGGCTCTCCTATTTCCCTCAACCTTGATCCTACTGTTGCTCCTATCCGCCTCAAAGCCCGACGTCTGCCTTTTGCCTTAAGGGCAAAGGTAGACGCTGAAATTGATAAGCTTCTTGCCCAGGGGGTGCTTCAACCTGTGGACTTTTCTTCGTGGGAGACTCCTATAGTAGTCCCCTTGAAGTCCGACGGATCCGTAAGGATCTGCGCGGACTTTAAGTCAACTGTCAATAAGGCCCTTCAAGCCCATCCCTATCCTGTTCCAGTTGTGCAACACGTCCTGCACACGCTCGGCCAGGGCAAGATTTTTGCTAAATTGGACCTTGCGCAAGCGTATCAGCAGCTCCCTGTTGCCGACGCCACAGCGCTTGCGCAAACAATCGTGACCCACGGCGGCGCTTTTAAATGCAAAAGGCTCCAGTTTGGCATTAGTGTTGCTCCTGGCATATTTCAAAGTCTCATGGAGCGGTTGCTCCATGGGATCCCTGGCGTCACTCCCTACTTCGACGATGTCCTGATCGCTGCTCAGGATCAATCAGGACTCGCCAAAGTTCTTCGCTCCGTCCTACAGCGTTTCCGTAAAGCTGGCCTCCGCCTTAAACCCTCCAAATGCCAGCTTGGTGTTCCCTCTGTTGAATTCTTAGGTTTCCTCATTGACCGGCATGGCGTCCATCCCTCCCCTTCCAAAATAGACGCCATTCTCTCCGCCCCCACTCCCTCTAACAAGGTTGAGTTGCAGGCATTTCTCGGCCTCCTCAACTTCTATTCCTCTTTCATTCCTCATAAAGCTTCCCTCACAGAGCCTCTCCATAGGCTTTTAGATAGTTCTGCCGCCTGGACATGGACTAGCCGCGAAGCGCAGGCGCTCGCGGCTGTCAAGGAATCTCTCACGCGCCCACCTGTCCTGGCACAATACGATCAGTCCCTTCCTCTGCTCCTTGCTTGCGACGCCTCCCCCTTCGGCGTCGGGGCTGTTCTGAGCCACGCTTACCCTGATGGCTCGGAAGCCCCTATTGCCTTTTACTCCCGCACTTTGTCCAAGCCTGAGCGAAATTACATCCAGCTGGACAAAGAGGTGCTGGCCGCCGTTGCGGGGGTAAAACGTTTCCACCACTATCTCTACGGCCGTTCTTTCTCCCTCCTTACGGATCACAAGCCTCTTTTGGGCATCCTCGCAGGGGATCGCCCTACTCCTCCCATCCTCTCCCCTCGCATGTCGCGCTGGGCGGAATTTCTCTCTGCTTAAAATTACTCCCTCATTCATAAGCCCGGCCGCCACATGGGCCACGCGGACGCTCTTAGCCGCTGCCCGCTTCCCCTGCTTCTTTCCGACCCAGCTCCCATCGAGTCCATCCACCTCCTGGACGAACTCCATCTGCCCATTACCACCTCCGATATAGCCCTGTCCTCTCTCTCTGATCCCACCATTTCTGCTGTCCTTAACTATGTTCGCAGGGGATGGCCTCCCTCCTCTGTCGAACCCCATTTTCTCCCTTTTTACCGGCGCCGCACAGAGCTCTCCGCGCTTCAGGGTTGCCATCCGGGAGCGGGTCAGGTCTACAGGAAGTGGCCCAAGCTCCGTCTGGAACCTATCCGGTTCCATCAGGCACCTGGGGCGGAACCATCTAGGACAGGGGTGGCGAACACGCGGCTCTCGAGCCGCATGCGGCTCCCGGCCAAAATGAATGCGGCTCTTTGCCTCTTATCATTATTTTGTATACTGTGGCTCTTTGCCAAGTTTGGATTTTGTCCCTTTCGGCGCTAAACCCGGATCGCGCGCTCCCTTTTGGCGCTAAACCCGGAAGTACGGTCTTGCCCCGCCCCTGGCGATGCGACGATGCTTGCCTGCGCTCCACCAGCTCGGCTGGGAACGGAGACGTTTCTCTGCTCAGCAATGTCTTCAGTGGAGTGGTGGCAGCCTGGCAGGCTGAGCCTGCGTCCCTTTCAGGCGCTCCGCTCCGCTGAGGAAACGTCTCCGTTCCCAGCCGAGCTGGTGGAGCGCAGGCAAGCGTCGTCGCGTCGCCAGGGGCGGGGCAAGACCGTACTTCCGGGTTTAGCGCCGAAAGGGAGCGCGTGGTGTGGCTCTCTGACTCTCACAGTTTAAAATTTTGGCTCTTTTTGTCGAACTTGTTCGCCACCCCTGATCTAGGACATTCTGGTTCCGCCTCCCCGCGGTGGGGGGTAGTGCCAGGGAAGTCAAGCCGGAGAAGTGAGTGATCTGACCATGACAGGGGTGTGATGACTAAGTCCCCTATTCCCAGATCACTCATCCACTGGCCAGAGACAAAAACAAGGTCCAGCATGTGGCCTCCCTCGTTGCTCTTTCTTCAAGAGCAAGGGAGTGTTGCTTGGGTATTTTCGCAACATTGGGAACTACTATTCAAGACATTATCACTTAGCAAGTCCTTTGCCAATAACAGCCAGAGCCACAAAAAGCTCATAATCATCTCTCACGCAAAACTTCTCCTAACACAATTCTTTTAGCCTACTGAATCACCACGTCAGGGAGAAGGCAGGGGTTATATATAGTTTGAGGAAGGGCAATATGAGCTTTGGGCAATCCACAAAACCAAATCTTATTTGCTAAACATATCACCCACAATCCAAAAACTCCTATTATACTGCAAAGAACCCATTCCCACGGTTCTCCAAACATAAGTGTCATCAGAAGATTCGCACTCCTCTTTGTCACAGTCAATGATTTTAGCCTCAGCACCTGTCTTCCTCTGGAGGGGGCAGTTCCTGAGGGATGAATATGCAATACAACAAATAAGTACATTCACTAAAGCGAGAGATAGTGCAGTTATGACTATGAATACTTGGCTTGCCATTTCCTGACAGGTGCTCACACTTTCTAATACATCTTATATCTAATAAATGGAACGTCGTCTTCCTCCTCCAAATCTTCAGCCATACGTCGAGAAGTCAGCTTCCAGGGGTGACTTCAGTAGGGCCTCTTCTGCCCCATAATTCTGCCCATTGCCGGTAGGGCAGTTTTTAGGGGGCATTTCTTTAAGCATATCACTAGATGATGGGTTTCTTCCTGGTCTGCCTCCCAATACTCATCAGCAGCTGGCTTAACTCGAGTCCAGTGAATCCAAAACTTGGATTCCAACACTTTTACTGCAAGTGGAGAACACATGATCACAGTATATGGGCCCTTCTATCTAGGTTTCAAATTCTTCCTTTTCCAGTGTTTTACCACACTCAATTCCCCTTCTGAATATTATGACTGGAAGTTGTTAAAAATGGTGGGGGTAAGGGAGACACAATACTGTTGTATTTCTTGTATTTACTTATTCAATTCTCCCACCATTTGATTCACCCATGAGGACCCCAGCTGTCCTAGGTCCCTTATATGATTTTTCAAATTATGGTGGCTATCCAAACATCATTTCAAAAGGAGATAATTTAAGTTCTTTACATGGAGTACATCTCACAGACCAGAGAGCTAAGGGTAAGGCATCTACCCATTTAAGGTGGGTTTCAAAACACACCTTCTCTTTTCCTTAACAGTGCAATTCACACATTTGCTTAATTTCTTTCCTGAGGCCGTTAAAAGACCTCTTTCCCTATAATCAGCAGTATTGATATGCAAAGTAAGGAAGGCATACAGAGTCAGTTCAGATGTTCACCCTTTCATTCTTTGTCCTCTCTAATGCACGGATTAAAGCCCATAATTCTGCTACTTGGGCACTAGTGCCTTTTGGGAGAGGTCCACTCTCAAAGACTTGGGCAAGAGAGACTACTGCATAGCCTGCATAATGTTCTCCCATAGTAATGAAGCTTGATCCATCAGTGAACAAGTTATAGTCTGCATATTTCAATGGCACGTCCGTTAAGTCTGGTCTGCAGGAAAACTGAGTCTCAATGGTTTTCATACAATTATGCTCAATTTCGGGTTCTGGTATTGGCAAAAGGGTGGCAGGGTTTAGGGCATTTGTTTGCTTCAAGGTCACTTGTACACTTTTCTGCTTTAAACCCCAAACAAAGAGTTCTTTTTCACCCCCCTTTGTAAATGCGTAAGGAGGTTTGGCTAGAAGCGCGAAATTTGAAATCCTCATTCTGCAATATCCTGCTGCACCTAAGAATTCTCGCAACTCTTTCCTGGTCATATGTGTAAGGAGGTTCCGCAATTTGACATACAGCTTCTTTTCGCTCATGTCCTATTACTCTTTGTCCGTGACTTATGGTGTACCTTAAGTATTTAACTTGGGGTTTTTCCAGCTGAGCTTTTTGCCTTGGGGCACGGTGTCCCTTGTCCATTAACAGATGAAGCAATTGATTGATTGGTATTTTTTTTCTTCAACAAATCTCCTTCGTCTGTTTGGTTACTGAGATATTATCTACATATTGGAGTAGCACATTTCCATCTTCGCAAGGCTGGAAATTTTCTAGGTCTGAGGCCAAGGCTTCGCCAAAAAGGTAGGTAATAATAATAATAATAATTTAATTTGTTAGCCGCTCCCTCTCCACAAAGGACTCGGGGCGGCGTACAATAAAAAACATACATAAATACATATAAGCATACACATACACACATACACATACATATACATAAACGTACACGGACACGGAGGAGGTAACAATTACATATATCACAATAATAATAATAAAATTAACCATTAAAAATACCCCATAATAAAATTACAAATTTAAAAGGACTGTCAGGAGGAAAGGATAAACTACGGTTGAGCCAGGCCAGATAATTGAAAAAGGTGGGTCTTGAGCTTTACACGGAAGGAGCGGAGATCGGAAGTAATCCTGATGTCAAGGGGGAGGTCATTCCACAGGGCTGGGCCCATCACAGAGAAGGCCCTGCTCCTGGGTGTCTTACTTTTGCTCGAAGTTATGCCCGTTGTTCTATCTCCTTAAGCACTAGATTGTTAATACCTGTCTCTGCCCTGGTGTTGCGTTTCTAATTTGGATCTCTAATTTTTAAAGATCCAAACTCTTCTATCTTGATCTCCCAGCAAGCGTGGGCATATCTTTAAAGATCAAGATGTATAGAGACAATGGATAGAGATGTTTGTCCACACATTGTTTGCATTCGGCCAGGGTTCTAGGTTGGATCTCCCAGCAGCGCTGGCATACTTTTAAAGATCCAGATGTATGGAGACTTTCATTAACACATCGTTTGCATCTGGTGCGGCTCTTGATTCATCTGATGGTGGCCAGAATCTGAGGCACCCCAAACCTTGGCACAATGTCTTTTAGTACACACAAAACCAAGAGATCTCTAAATCCCACTTTCTGGGAAAATTGTGGGGACATCTATTTGCCACACAGCACCTGGGAGCCCTGTAGAAGGACTTCCAAAGGAAGTTTCCATCCTGTCTTTGGGTTGTTTTGTCACAACAGAGACAGGCTGCAGCAACCTGATTAACAACAGCATGTGTGCCTCTAACTACCGATTCCCGGAAACAATCTCCTCGATAATTCTTCCGGCAGGTCCCCTTGCCTCCCACTCTATCTAAGAGTCTTGGTGAGAAAAAAATGTGTTTCCTCTTGCCTTTTGAAGTTCCTTCTTTGAGGTTTTGAGCCCTTGTATGCTCATTCCACAAGTTCAGATATGCCTTTCCTGACCCCCCTTTTTTCCCTAATGTCATCTGCAGAGTGACCAATGAAGATACAATACAATACAATAGCAGAGTTGGAAGGGACCTTGGAGGTCTTCTAGTCCAACCCCCTGCCTAGACAGGAAACCCTATACCGTTTCAGACAAATGGCTATCCAACATCTTCTTAAAGACTTCCAGTGTTGGGGCATTCACAACTTCTGGAGGCAAGCTGTTCCACTGATTAATTGTTCTAACTGTCAGGAAGTTTCTCCTCAGTTCTAAGTTGCTTCTCTCTTTGGTTAGTTTCCAGCCATTGCTTCTTGTTCTACCCTCAGGTGCCTTGGAAAATAGTTTTTGCCTCCCTCTTCTTTGTTGCTCTTCTCTGCACTCTTTCTAGAGTCTCCACATTTTTTCTACATCGTGGTGACCAGAACTGAATGCAGTATTCCAAGTGTGGCCTTACCAAGGCCTTATAAAGTGGTATTAATACTTCACGTGATCTTGATTCTATCCCTCTGTTGATGCAGCCTAGAACTGTGTTGGCTTTTTTGGCAGCTGCTGCACACTGCTGGCTCATATTTAAATGGTTGTCCACTAGGACTCCAAGATTCCTTTCACAGTTACTACTGTTGAGCAAGGTACTGTTGGAAGAAATGTCCTTCTGGGTTCGGCTCCAAGTGGGGAAAAAGACACTGGAGACATGGAGGCTGCTTGGAAAGATGGTTTTAATGGTGGACAGGACCACATGGCCTGAGTCCTGAACAGAAAAGGTGATCACATGCTTCAATGTTGGTGGAGAAGAAAAGGGAAGAGAAGAGAGTGAAGAAGGGCTTGCAGGGCATTTTATAATCTGTTCTGCCCCACCTATCTGTTTCCTGTTCCTGTGTAAGAAATGTATTCTGATTGGTTGTCAGACTCCCATGGGCCGGTGCAAGGGCAACCCTCTAGGCTGAGTTTTGAATCCAGGTGTCAGGCCTGTAGTTATGTTCTTTTTAGGATCTTTGGCCTGCCACACTTTCTTATAATTTTCTATGCTGTTTCAATAGTGTAGTAGTTGGGAGGGGGGAATAGAAAGGAGTAGGATTGTAGAATGGATTGTTGACATTCTTTTGTAGAAGCCAAGGTCATCTTTTGTCTCAGCACCTCGACACCTGGCCGGAAGAAGATGGGTGTACATGCCAGCGTGGAAGATGATGATTGGAACATGTGATGGATTTGTGGGTGTGGGGAGAGATCATGAACTTTCAACTAGGTGAACTTACAGGATGTAATTCAGAGTTGAAATTTCCATAGCCGTACTAACATGCCTGCGGAATAAATTGCACCTTAAAGGATGTTTTGCCTTGGACAATGATTTATTTCTGCATGGTATTTAGAACCCTAACATTATTTCAACTCTCAATTTGCACACCCAGTTAGAAGATGAAAGGAATGGAGATTCAAGCCATCCCCACGCCTCTACTTTAAAAATATTTCACTAGCTCCCTCCCCCTATCAAGGGGGAAGGGCTGGTGATGGAAGATCTGGTGATGGGGTCTCGGCATTCCCAATGCTGACCGGGACAGCGTAAATATCAGCGAAGAATTAATGAGAAGCTTTTGGTGATAAGAAGCTGAGTGCGGAACTTCAAAGGCAATGGAATGCTGTTTCCAGTTTAATTGCATCTGGAGGAATGCAGGAGGAGACACGACAAGACGAAGGAAATCTCAGAAAACTTCTTCAGCAAACTGTGAGTGCATGCTCCCCCTCCTTCCCCCCAGCTTGGAAACAAGGCTTGGGAAAAAAAAACCTAAAACAGAGGTTTGGCCACCTTCCAGACGGCAATAAATGAAATGGCTTGTCACCCTGCAATTAGTTGGGAGAAAGATTCCCTTTCAAAATGGGAATTTCAAAGGAGGCAGGAAGAAGGAATTTTTCCAGCATCTATCACTTGCAAGCCACCACAAATGGGGCTGCAACCAGTAAATGAAGCAAATTGGGCAGTAAATTGGGCTTTCCTCCCAGGACTTGGATGGAAGAGATGCTACTTACAAACTCCTTTGCCATCAGCATGGGGAAATGCTCCAAGCCAGCAGAGGGCACCTACTTGGCCCATAACTCATCCAAACCAGCAAAGGGCACCTACTTGGCCCATAACTCCTCCAAGCCAGCAGGAGGGTCCTTGGCACGTAAAACCCCTTAGCCAGCCATCAATGGTTGAGCTGCAACCTGTGAAGCAGGCAACCCCGGGATGGGTCTTAACCCCAGGTCATGGATGGGAGGGATGCCAGTGGGCACCTGCCCTCCCTCAGCAGATGGCACCATGGCAGAAAGCTGGGCAGTGGCCAACCAAGGGATTGACCTCCCCACCGGTTCCAGTCTCCCCTGCAAGGCCCAAAAAGGTTCTTACCAGACCTTCCTACAGAGAAGAAATCTCCATGGAAGAAGGGATTACCAAACAGAGGCCTGCATTGTGGATGGCGGGAAAATGTGCGCCTGCAAGGCCCCAAGTGGTTCTTACCCCACCTTCCTACAGAGTAGCAATCACCACCATGGAAGAAGGGATTACCAAAGCCAGGCCTGCAAGATGGGAAGCGGAACAAGGTGCATCTGCAATGCCCCAAAAGGTTCTTACTCCCCCTTCCTACAGAGAAGCAATCTCCACCATGGAAGAAGGGTTTACCAAGGGGGCAGCTGCAAGTTGGAGAGCAAGGCAGTGTGATGAAACGGTTCCTGAGTTTAGAGATGTAACTAGGTTCCATTCCTCGTGGGGCCCAATTAAATGCCACCATTGTTGTCAACTTGGCCACAGAGCGTCAGAGTGCTTGGCTCCAGCCCCAATGCCACAAACGTGCGCACCAACCACCACGGCGGTAAAGAGAGGGTCCCAGATGCCACCACAGAAGAGTCATCTGGGCCAACAACCTCTGGAAGAGGATCCCCAACTTAAGGTGAGGAAGTGTCCTACCAAGGGGGAGGCCTCGGAAGAGGAAAAGGGCAGACATTCTCCGGAGGAGGATCCCCAACTTAAGGTGACAAAGAGTCCAACTAAGGGGGAGGCCTCGGAGGGGGAAAAGCCTAAACGACCTCTGGAAGAGGATCCCCAACTTATGGTGACGAAGAGTCCTACCAAGGGGGAGGCCTCGGAGGAGGGAATTGCCGAAGAACAAATGTGTGTACCGGTCGCCATGGTGGTAAAGAGAGGGCCCCAGATGCCAGCACAGAAAAGTCATCTGGGCAAACGACCTCTGGAAGAGGATCCCCAGCTTAAGGTGACAAAGAGTCCTACCAAGGGGGAGGCCTCGGAGGAGGGAATTGCCGAAGAACAAATGTGTGTACCAATTGCCACGGTGGTTAAGAGAGGGCCCCAGATGCCCGCACAGAAAAGTCATCTGGGCCAACAGCCTCTGGAAGAGGATCTCCAACTTAAAGTGACAAAGTGTCTTACCAAGGGGGAGGCCTCGGAAGAGGAAAAGGGCAAACAATCTCCAGAGGAGGATCCCCAACTGAAGGTGACAAAGAGTCCAACTAAGGGGGAGGCCTCAGAGGGGGAAATGCCCAACCGACCTCTGGAAGAGGACTCCCAGCACGCGCTGGCATTTTTAAATATCAAGATGTATAGAAACAATGTACAGAGATGTTTGTCCACACATTGTTTGCATTCAGCCAGGGTTCTAGGTTGGCGCTCCCAGCACACGCTGGCATATTTTTACTAACTATACTGTACCTATGCATTTCGTTTTTGTTGCCTAAATGTAGAACCTTACTCTTTTCACCATTGAATTTCATTTTATTAGATAGTGCCCAATGTTCAAGTTTGTCAAGATCCTTCTGTATCTTTAGCCTATCTTCTGGAGATCATATTGACCATTCTGTTATTTTCTTCAACCTCAGGATCTAATGTGGTATATTGCCTAAAGGTTTGGTAAATGCATTCTAGGAATTCCCCTGGATTTTCATCCTGTTTCTGTTGAATTTAATAGACCTTCCCTAAATTCTTAACTTTTGTTTGAATCCTAACAAAACTAAGGTCCAATAGTTTTGCAGCTGAATGTACTAGGTTGCTAATCTGGTTCCTTCAGTAACCATGTCCAGTCTGGATTTTTTTTTATGATCCGTCTGCAAAGGCTTATTCATGGTTACCTTCACCAGCCTTCTTTTCTCTGGGGTTAATAAAATTTCCATCAGACTTTGTATGTCAGCCCAAGCAGACTGGTGAATTCAGAAAAATGGATGCAAAAAGGACATGCATCTCATCTGGATTTTCTCTATAAGCAGGAATTTGATTTTTCCAATTATATAAATCAGCCATTGAGAATGGAGCATATATCCACACCTTACGTAGCTCCCCCTCAGCTTCTGGCAATAAAATTCCCTTAGAGGCAATTTGAGGTTTTTATCTCAACTGCTCCCTTGGACCAGGTTTGTGGTCCACTTGATCTGTCCCTTTGCTAACCTTTTTGGTTTACTTTCTCCTGGTCCCACCTAATGGGACCGTTTGTTCTTTCTTTTTAACAAGACAAAAAACCACTTAAACACATCATCAAGGACAACCATGCAAGTTAAAACAGACAGGAACTAAATGTTTCCTTGAGACTCTCTTTTTCTTTTTCTTTCCTCCTTGAGGCTTGTACAATAGGGGTGAGGATAATTTCTCTGCCAGAGACTTTACTAAAACTCAAAGTTTTTTTTTCCCTCAACATGCATTGGAGAGGCATTCGAGGAATGCTCCCCACCTTCCCATGTTCTATTTCTAAGACACTGTCACCGACCTGGGGTGCCGGAATACCACGGTCGCCTTCAGGAACTGCGATGACTTAACCACCCACACAAACCTAGAGCCTCATTAGGATACGCCGGTTCCATTTGGAAGGGACGCTATCCCGGGCTCAGGGGGGTGATCGGGCCCCCTCTTCCACTCCTAACCGAGTGGGTCTACAATTCTTTTGATACTTGCCTGCAGGCGTCTTGTTTCTCAGCCGGCGTAATTTTTATTAACTTGTCCTGATCCTGGTCAGATTCTTGGATCGGTGGTGTCCTCCGGATGCCCAAGAGGGGTCATCAGCCCCCTTCCAGAGAAAGATCTCAGTGGTGCCTGAAGAGTGGCGAGATGGCCTCGATGGGGCACCGGTCGGTCCGTTCCATCCTCAGCGAAATATCACTCTAAGTCCTGCCCCACGGTCGCCAGAATTGTTGCAGAAAATGACAGGCATTAGACTTCTCAGGATACAGGAGGAGTTTATTTGTCAGCCAGGTTCAGAAAAGTTAGCCCATGGCTAACGTTGCGAATTTCTGAACGACCTTCATTACACTGTCTTTGAGAATGTATAAGCACGCATTCTTATACATTCTCAAAGACAGTGTAACACGGAAACACTTAACTCATTTCTTATTGGTTACCTTGAGGAAAAAGCCTTATAAGGAGATGGGGGGTCTTACTTCTCCTTTTGTTACAGGTATGGACTACATGCTATTAACGAACTTTAATTGAACCTTGTGGTTTTGGACTTTTGACATAGGGACGTTTGCTGGAACATGTTGTGGTTGAAGGCTGATGACATTTCCCTGTCCCTTTAAGCAAGCTTCTAACTGTCCCTTTTATGCCGCGTCTTCATTCTTATATTTTAATCCATATTTTATTCTACTTTAGATGAATTGTTCTCACTGATAGGAAATTTCTCCTTAGTTCTAGGTTGCTTCTCTCCTTGATTAGTTTCTATCCGTTGCTTCTCATTCTGCATTCAGGTGCTTTGGAGAATAGCTTGACCTCCTCAGATATTGGAATACTGCTATCATGTCATTTGCAGTGTGAAGTAAATTTCATTTATTTTTCCACAACTAAATCGGCATATATTTTTTAAATTACATTTTAAAGCTGATCGCTACCCTATCAAGATCATTTGAATTGTGGTTGTACTGTATCTTCTAGAGTAGCAGCTATCCCACCTACATTTGTGTCATCGGCAAATTTGATCAATGTTCCTGCTCCCTCTTCATCCGAGCCATTAGTGAAAAAGTTGAAAAGAACTGGGCCCAGGATCACACTTGGCACATTGCTCTAGTTTGAAGAACTATTAATGTGAAATTGAGGACAGTTTTCAAGTCAAATTTTAATCCACCCATTAGACATGCTATTCAGTCAATGGGAGAGTTTGTCAAATACTTTTCTGAAATGAAGCAAATCCACAGCATTTCCTTAATCTATTAAGGAAATTAATGAAAGAATGAAACAGTATTAGTCTACTAAAACTTGTTCTTAAGAACTCCATACTGACCTCCACCTGTTTTCAAGATTCTTGTATATTTAATTTTCACAGATGTCAGTGTCACAATTACTTATTGTAGTTCCTTGGGCCTACTACCTTTCACCCTTTTTGAAAACAGGAATAACAATTGTCCTCTTACAGTTGTGGAAAGTTATCACCCAGCCCTCTCACAGAAAAATGAAATATCCTAGGAAATATTGATAAGGCAGAATATTATATTTCCCTGGATGTGAAAAAGGGAGAAACACATTTTAAACACAAAGTAAATTCATTCTCTCCCTCCAGCTCTCTCTCATTTCTCTCTCTCTCATTTGTTTCTCTTTCTCTCCCTCTCATTTGTTTTTCTCTCTTTTTCTTCTCCCTCTTTCTTTCATTTTTCTCCCCTTCTCTCTCATTTGTTTCCCTCTCTTTTCCCTCTCTCTCATTCTCTCCCTCCATCATTTTCTCATTTCTTTCTCTCTTTTTCTCCCCTTTTCTCTCTCTCATCTCTCTCACGCACATGCGCATGCATGCACAAGCAGGTTACTCTCCTGGGCCAGGATTACGGTGACGGCAACTCCTCCTCCTGCTGCCGCTACTGCGTGCTCAGGTAAGTAGCTGGTCGCGCTGCACAGGAGAACCGGAGCTCTTCCCTGCTTGCATCTGGCGGTGGCGGCTGCTCCTCCCCGTTCCCCTCCTTCCTGAGCCGACACAAAGAGGACTGGCTGGTTGTGAGCTGCCCATGAAGGACTCGGAATTGCAGAAAGCAGCTGGTTGCAGGCAGTGGGGAGAAAATGCTAGGGGCGCTTCAGCCACAAGGCTCTGCAGAAAGACTCGCATGTTCTCGGGACAGAGAGCAGGTCACGCGACCAGGTTGGCAGGGGAGGGGTCAAAGAGCCACATGCAGCTCGGGAGCTGTGGGTTACCAACACCCACACTATACCATACCTACTTTCCACATAGTAATTTAGGATTTCTCAAAAGATTTCTCTAGGATTTCTAGACCAGAAACAGAAATAGAGAGCCCAAATTGGTGTAGTGATTAAGGCACCAGGGTAGAAACCAGGAGATTGTGGGTTCTTGTCTTAGGCACTGTAGGAAGTTATCACCCAGCCCTCTCACAGAAAAATGAAATATCCTAGGAAATATTGATAAGGCAGAATATTATATTTTCCTGGATGTGAAAAAGGGAGAAAGACATTTTAAACACAAAGTAAATTCCTGCAGCTTCCTGCCCATCCCCACTTTGTCAATGGGCCATTAAGAAGGCCAAGCTAGTCCACTTTACATAATAAAGAGTTCTCCCCATCAGCTCCAGGGGGATGGGATTAAGGCAGGATAATATTGCCTTTTACTCAACTGACCACATGGCATTTGAGAACTCAACCAAACCTGGATTCAAAACTCAGCCTAGAGGGTTGCCCTTGCACGGGCCCATGGGAGTCTGGCAACCAATCAGAATAAATTTCTTACATAGGAACAGGAAACAGATAGGTGGGGCCGAACAGATTATAAAAAGCCCTGCAAGCCCTTCTTCTGCTCTGCTCTGCTCTGCTCTTTTCTTCTTTTCCCTTCTCTTCTTCTCCACCAACATTGAAGCATGTGATCACCTTTTCTGTTCAGGACTCAAGCCATGTGGTCCTGTCCACCATTAAAACCATCTTTCCAAGCAGCCTCCATGTCGCCAGTGTCTTTTTCCCCACTTGGAGCCAAACCCAGAAGGACATTTCTTCCAACAACACAAAGCCAGTTGAGTTACCTTGGGCCAGTCATTCTCTCTCAGCAATCGCAGACCACTTCCATAATCTTGTCTTGCCAAGAAAACGGCAGAAAATTGTCCAGAATCAACACTGACTTAAAAGCACCAAACAAAACAAAACAAAACAAAAAGCAAAGAACAATGGATAGAGTTGTTGTTAGACCATCAGCCAGTTCCTTTAATAATAAGAAGGAACTTCTTGTTAAGTGTAGAAGAATGCAGAAGAATGTTTTTGTTTTGGCCTAACAAAAGCTATCCATTGTTTGGCCTTGGATATTTCAATACAATAACCGTGAGTACTTTCAAGTACCCTTAATCATTTAAGCTCCGGCTGATGTTCTGATGTTTCAGCCTGGTCCTCAGTTCATTTTTCGAATGAATATTTATGTTCTTAGAAGTCTATACTAGAAGAAGAGGCCAATAATTATATCTCTTTATTTTGATATGAATTTGCTAGATTTATACTTTTTTTTCAGGAGCTAAGGCAGCATAATTAGCTTTCTTCCTCCCAACAATAACCCTGTGTGAAACATTAAAGTGAGAAAGTGTGACTGACCCATAGTCACTCAGTGAACATTTATTGCCATGAACAGACTTGAACTCAGGTGTCCCTGGATTATTTAGTTGTCATCTTTGCTGAACAACTGTTTATTTTCTTTTCCTTCATTTTGAACATATCTGATGTTCATTCTTTGCATTTTGTCTTAATTCATCTGATCTTTAATAAGTCTGAGAACATCACTACCATATTGAGCTACTTATCAGTATTCTTCCTTGGTGATCTTTCCCTGTCTCCATCTCCTGCTTTTAAAATGTCCTTTTGCACTGCAGGATACGCACAGCTAACTCTGCATGTGTCATTGAACATCAGGTATTTTGGAACTCCAGTGACAAAAGACTTGTGCCTTTTCATGGAAGGAAGGAAGCAGTGGGATACCACAAGTTTCCATCTTAGGCCCAGTACTCTTCAATATCTTCATAAATGACTTACTGTAGATGAGGAAGTAGAAGGGGAACTCATCAAATTTGCAGATGATACTAAGCTGGCAGGAATAGCCAACGCCCCAGAAGACAAGCTCAAGATCCGGATGGATCTTGACAGAGTTGAACAGTGGGCCCTATGTAACAAAATGAAATTCAATGTAGAGAAAAGTAAAGTCTTACACTTAGGCAAGAAAAACCGAAAGTACACATACAGATTAGGTGAAACCTGGCTTAATAGCAGTAACTGGGAGAGGAATCTTGGTGTGCTAGTATACAATCAATTAAATATGAGCCAATAGTGTGTGGTGGCAGCCAAAAAAGCCAATACAATCCTTAATTGCATTAACAGAGGGATACAGTCAAGATCAAGTGAGGTACTAATACTCTATAAAGCCTTAGTAAGACCACACCTAGAATACTGCATCCAGTTTTGGTCACCACACTATAAAAAAAATGTTGAGACTCTAGAAAGAGTGCAGAAAAGAGCAACCAAGATGATTAGGGGACTGGAGACTAAAACATACGATGAATGGTTGCAGGCATGGCTAGTCTAGCTAAGAGAAGGACCAAGAGTGACATGATAGCAGTGTTCCAATATTTGAGGGGCTGCCACAGAGAGGAGTGGGACAACCTATTTTCCAAAGCATCTGAAGGCCAGACAAGGAACAATGGATGGAAACTGAACAAGGGGAGATGCAACCTAGAAATAAGGAGAAATTTTCTGACAGTGAGGACAATTAACCAGTGGAACAGCTTGCCTTCAGAAGTTGTGGGAGCTTCATCACTGGAAGCTTTCAAGAAGAGACAGGACAACCACTTGTCAGAAATGGTATAAGGTCTCCTGCTTGAGCAGGGGGTTGGACTAGATGACCTACAAGGTTCCTTCCAACTTTGTTATTCTGTATTTACAGGTGAAACTCAAAAAATTAGAATATTGTGCAAAAGTTCATTTATTTCAGTAATGCAACTTAAAAGGTGAAACTAATATATGAGATAGACTCATTACATGCAACATAGTTCAAGCCTGATTTGTCATAATTGTGATGATTATGGCTTACAGCTCATGAAAACCCCAAATCCACAATCTCAGAAAGTTAGAATATTGTGAAAAGGTGCAATATTCTAGGCTCAAAGTGTCCCACTCTAATCAGCTAATTTAGCCATAACATCTGCAAAGGGTTCCTGAGCCTTTAAATGGTCTCTCAGTCTGGTTCAGTAGGAATCACAATCATGGGAAAGACTGCTGACCTGACAGTTGTGCAGAAAACCATCATTGACACCCTCCATAAGGAGGGAAAGCCTAAAAAGGTAATTGCAAAAGAAGTTGGATGTTCCCAAAGTGCTGTATCAAAGCACATTAGTAGAAAGTTATGTGGAAGGGAAAAGTGTGGAAGAAAAAGGTGCATAAGCAGCAGGGATGACCGCAGCCTGGAGAGGATTGTCAGGAAAAGGCCATTCAAAAGTGTTGGGGACTTTCACAAGGAGTGGACTGAGGCTGGAGTCAGTGCATCAAGAGCCACCACACACAGACGGATCCTGGACATGGGCTTCAAATGTCGTATTCCTCTTGTCAAGCCGCTCCTGAACAACAAACAACGTCAGAAGCGTCTTACCTGGGCTAAAGAAAAAGAGACCTGGTCTGTTGCTCAGTGGTCCAAAGTCCTCTTTCCTGTTGAGAGCGACTTTTGCATCTCATTTGGAAACCAAGGACCCAGAGTATGGAGGAAGAATGGAGAGGCACACACACTGCAAGATGCTTGAAGTCCAGTGTGAAGCTTCCACAGTCTGTGTTGATTTGGGGAGCCATGTCATCTGCTGGTGTTGGTCCACTGTGCTTCATTAAGTCCAGGGTCAACGCGACCGTCTACCAGGAGATTTTGGAGCACTTCATGCTTCCTTCCGCAGATGAGCTTTATGGGGATGCTGACTTCATTTTCCAGCAGGACTTGGCACCTGCCCACACTGCCAAAAGCACCAAACCCTGGTTCAATGACCGTGGGATTACTGTGCTTGATTGGTCAGCAAACTCGCCTGACCTGAACCCCATAGAGAATCTATGGGGCATTGCCAAGAGAAAGATGAGAGACATGAGACCGAACAATGCAGAAGAGCTGAAGGCCGCTATTGAAACCTCCTGGTCTTCCATAACACCTCAGCAGTGCCACAGGCTGATAGCTTCCATGCCACGTTGCATTGAGGCAGTAATTGCTGCAAAAGGGGCCCAAACCAAGTACTTCTCCACCTCTTGGGCATTTTTAATTTTAATTTTTAACTTTAACTATCATTGGGGTTCTTAATTGTTTTAAATTATTGTAATTTATTTATTTATTGTTTCACCTCCTCCATATTGTATTGTTGTAACCGCTGCTGGTGTACGTCGCCCCGAGTCCCTTGGGGGAGAGGGGGCGACTAAGAAGTCAAAATAATAAATAAAATAAATAAATACTAAGTACATATGCATGATTATACTTTTCAGAGGTCCGATATTGTTCTATGTATTTGTTGGAAGTTATCACCCAGCCTTCTCCCAGAAAAATGAAATATCCTAGGAAATATTGAAAAGGCAGAATATTATATTTTCCTGGATGTGAAAAAGGGAGAAACACATTTTAAACATAAAGTAAATTCCTGCAGCTTCCGGCCCATCCCCACTTTGTCAATGGGCCATTAAGAAGGCCAACCTAGTCCACTTTACATAATAAAGAGTTCTCTCTTTCAGCTCCAGGGGGATGGGAATGAAGGCATGATAATATAAGCCTTTACTCAACTGACCACATGGCATCTGAGAACTCAACCAAACCTGGATTCAAAACTCAGCCTAGAGGGCTGCCCTTGCCCGGACCCATGGGAGTCTGACAACCAATCAGAATACATTTCTTACACAGGAACAGGAAACAGATAGGTGGGGCAGAACAGATTATAAAAAGCCCTGCAAGCCCTTCTTCACTCCCTTCTCTCCCCTTCTCTTCTTCTCCACCAACATAGAAGCATGTGATCACCTTTTCTGTTCAGGACTCAAGCCATGTGGTCCTGTCCACCATTAAAACCATCTTTCCAAGCAGCCTCCATGTCTCCAGTGTCTTTTTCCCCACTTGGAGCCGAACCCAGAAGGACATTTCTTCCAACAATTGGCACCCCCCAGATGGGACTCCAAGCTAGCCTAACCAGTGGATATGGCCCAGGTAAGCCTCCCATGCTGGCACAGACCCCATTGAGTCTGTGGGTGGACTTTATCTTGGCCTTAGCCATTTGGATCTAGGCTTTAAAGGGGTTTTGAGTTTGAGCTCAAAGGCTGCCTGGAAAGAAGGTGAGTACCTCTAAATTTTAATTCTCTAAAATTTAATTTTAAAGCATGAGAAATGTGTGTATGCCTGCCTGTGTGTGACTAATGTGTGTGAAAATGGATGGAAAAGTGAATTATTTTTTTTATTTTTTTTTGTTGTTGCTGCTGTTTTTGTCCTGTGAGAGAAAAAAGCCAAAGCCCATAAGAAAGGTAGAGAAAGGAAAAAAAAGGAGGTACGCATACCCGCTCCGACAGAACCCCTCCTGGGTAACTGTGCGGCTGGTCCTCCGGGTCTCTCCCCAAGACTTGAAACTGTAAGAAAAGTCCCTGGGTGAAAGGGCGCGAATAGAGAGAAGGTTCCCGCGATGAGGAACGCGAAAAGTCCCTCCGAAGGGCACACAGAAAAAAGTCCCTCCGAAGGGCACACATAGACCCTCCGAAGGGCAAACAAAAGTCCCTTCAAAAGGGCGCGAAAGTCCTCTAAGGACACGAAATTGAAGCGGGGAATACGAAGTGGCAAACCCGGCTAGGACGAAGTGAGCCCACATCTGAATGGGATCATGGGAAGCGGTAGCTCACGGGTGGCCACGGAAACCCCCCTAGGGGAACTGTTGGGGGCCTGGGACGAAAAGGCAGATGCCTGTCCTGGCCGGAATGAAAAAAAAAGGAAAGCAAAACAGATTGTAGAAAAATGAGCTTTGCTGAAAGATGATACAGGAAAAACTAATTTGGCTAAAAAGGTACGTAAAAGAAAAGGGAAAATGGTGGGATTTCTTTTTTTTCTCTTGTCTGTCTCTTTCTCTGTCTTCTATGTAACCATGTGGTTTGTTTGTTAAGATTTGTGCCTTCCCCAATTTTTTTTAAACAAAATTTTATTGGTTTTTAAACAAAATATTCAAGGAAAGGGGTAATGGATGAAGTACAAATTTTGACAGTTACATTATGCAGGAAATGGCCCTCCCCCACCCCATTCTCATAACTTTCATTTACTAATACATTAGTTTGTTATTACTAAGTACTATTTTGTCAGCAATAAACTTTTATCTTAAGATAATTTCAATCATTTTATATCACACAGATTTTCAAGTTCATTTTTGTGATCTGAGTTTTCTCAATGTTGCCTCCCCCCCCCCCCCCCCGGCAGGGCTCCGGCACCTCCCGTGTCCTGTAAGTCCGGTGTAGTGTCATTAGGTTTATCTAGGAGGACTTTATTTTTTTCCATAAAGGCCTCAGCCTCAGTGGTCGTGTTGATTCTAACTCTCGTGTCCTCCCAGAATATTAGCATACCTTCTGGCAACAGCCATCGAAACCACACCCCTTTCTGGTATAATTTATTCGCTAAGAGCGAATATTTTTTTCTTTTATCTCTAACTTTCTTTGGGATCTGTTTCAGAATGGCTATTTCTCTTTACTTATTTTTTAATGTTTGCCCCTTTTGTGCACTCAGAATCTCGTCTCTTGTGGTCTTTCTAAGAAATTTGATGTGTACCTCCCTTGGGAATGCCTTCCCCAATTTAACTGAGATTCATGGTGGGAATGATTTTGTTTGTGAAACTCATGAGTTTTGTTATCCCCTCTTTGTGTGTGTGTGTGTGTGTGTGTGTGTGTGTGTGTGTGTGTGTATGTCTAAGTCTTTGTGCACCCTCAAGGTAATTGTAACTAAGATGTCTCCAACCCAAAAGACAAGAATTTTAAAGTGTTCAAAGAAAGAAAGGAGTAAACTGGCAGAAATTGCCTTCGCTCAGTTTGTTGGGCCCACAAAACTAAGTGAAGGTGGAGGGAAGTCTTTACTTTGTGTCTGTTTGGCCAGCAGAAACAGAGTACAGAGAATGTTTTTTTCCTTCCTTCCTTCCCTATACCTTAAAGTAACAACCCAGGAAATGTTTTAAGCTTATTTGCAAGGAAAGTTTCATCCCTGCATTACATTTATTGTGTGTCTAAATGATTTTACCTGTTCATTTCTTTCCTGAAGCATGTGAATTCAGACCCCATTTCTCATCTGTGATATTCCCATAATGTTACCAGTTTATCTGTTTAGTAAATGGTTTTATTTTTCAAACTCTGCCTGCAAGCTGTCTACCCCCCCCCACACCCCTCCCTTACCTCTAATCCTCCAACAATGCCTTTTCTGTGGGGGAGGGGACCTTGTTCTCATGTCTTTCAGCCCTGCACAATGAGCAGAGCACATGGATCCAGATGCCTCTAGAGGAGACCCTCCATCCATTTGAGCCAGGACTTGGGTTTGGATCTAGTCCTCCACTGAATGTCCAGCAACCAGAGTGAAGCCTAACTCACCAGCCTTACCACCAAATCAAGCATGCCACCCTAGCAGACATGAAAGAACCCTGAAGGAGATGAAGAAGTAAAGACCAAAAGACTCTTCTATCCCCAGAAGACAGCTGTAAAGACTATGGGGGAGGGTGAAAATTGATTGTAAAGTTTTCTTTCTTTGCCTCATTGTAAGCTTTCCTTTCTTGTCTCATTTATATTGTAATCAGTTTAATGTATTCATGTGAGAATTGTATTTGAGAGTGGCTGGCCCAGCAAGATCTGAACACCTTAGATTTCTGGCTGGTGGGAGGGAAATTTATCCAAAATATCTGTATTTTCTGTATTGTAGATGCAGCTACACACACACACACGAGAGAGAGAGAGAGAGAGAGAGAGAGAGAGAGAGAGAGAGAGAGAGAGAGAAACTCCATTCAGAATTAGATCCACTTTACCTCCGCACAAAGCTTCTCTAGGTTGATTTTTGCCCTTGTTGATCCCATGGGGGAGGGTCAATTCCCCTCAGGCAATTCCCCCACTTGAAGAGTAGCAGAAAGGATCTTCAAAACTCAAACCCTGACTGTGACTCAAAAAAAAAAATGATGCTGCCCAGTTGCCCAGTAAAGCAGGACATGTTGCACTGGTGGTCTCAGGAGGAGGAATCCCAGGACTCATTGTGTGTAATTTAAAAAAAAATACTAAATAGTCTGGATTGCACACTAGCTAATCTCAATTTGGCCTCACTAAAATAAGAGCTAGGGCAGGTTAAAGAAATCCCTTGGAAATGGGCAGCCTGTACTTCTTTAAAAGGCAGAACCATGGCTGTGAAGGATTTTTGGGACTTGTAGTTTTGTTGTAACCTGTCTGGAAGCTCACAGAAAGTGATATCAAACATCTGAAAATAATTGGCATGGTAAATTGGATATTGTAGATTTCTTTCCAGAAATTGTGCCCTGGTTGCTAGACCTTCATGGTTGAAAGCTCTCTGGGAGCCACTGAAGGGATCCTTCTGCTGTCTCTTTCAATGCCTTTCCATCAGAAAAATTAAGGTTCCTTGATATGACCAATTTTGATCTTTTGTCAAGAACATGTGCGTTCCACTCACATGTTTTGAAAAAAAAAAGGAGGGATTGTTGGAAGTTATCACCCAGCCCTCTCCCAGAAAAATGAAATATCCTAGGAAATATTGAAAAGGCAGAATATTATATTTTCCTGGATGTGAAAAAGGGAGAAGCACATTTTAAACAAACAAAAAGTAAATTCCTGCAGCTTCCGGCCCATCCCCACTTTGTCAATGGGCCATTAAGAAGGCCAAGCTAGTCCACTTTACATAATAAAGAGGTCTCCTCTTCAACTCCAGAGTGATGGGATTAAGGCAGGATAATATTGCCTTTTACTCAACTGACCACAAGGCATCTGAGAACTCAACCAAACCTGGATTCAAAACTCAGCCTAGAGGGTTGCCCTTGCAACATATTGTTGGAAGAAATGTCCTTCTGGGTTCGGCTCCAAGTGGGGAAAAAGACACTGGAGACATGGAGGCTGCTTGGAAAGATGGTTTTTATGGTGGACAGGACCACATGGCTTGAGTCCTGAACAGAAAAGGTGATCACATGCTTCAATGTTGGTGGAGAAGAAGAGAAGGAAAGGGAAGCGCTGAAGAAGGGCTTGCAGGCCTTTTTATAATCTGTTCAGCCCCACCTATCTGTTTCCTGTTCCTGTGTAAGAAATGTATTCTGATTGGTTGTCAGACTCACATGGGCCCATGCAAGGGCAACCCTCTAGGCTGAGTTTTGAATCCAGGTTTGGTTGAGTTCAGATGCCATGTGGTCAGTTGAGTAAAGGCTTATATTATCATGCCTTCATTCCCATCCCCCTGGAGCTGAAGGGGAGAACTCTTTTATTATGTAAAGGGACTGGCTCAGGGTTTAATGGCTCATGGACAAAAGGTGGGGGCAGGAAGCTGCAGGGAGAGTTACCTTGTCTTTTTGAAACATGTTTCTTTTCACATCCAGAGAAACATTCTGCCCTTTCAACATTTCCTAGGATATTTCATTTTTCTGGGAGAGGGCTGGGTGATAACTTCCTACAGTACAATCCTTGTTTTATTGATTGCATGTAATATTCTGATTTTCTGAGATTGTGGATTTGGGATTTTCATGAGCTGTAAGCCATAATCATCACAATTATGACAAATCACGGCTTGAACTATCTTGCTTTGCATGTACTGAGTCTTATCTCATATATTAGTTTCACCTTTTAAGTTGCATTACTGAAATAAATGAACTTTTGCACGATATTCTAATTTTTTTAGTTTCACCTGTATCTCCTTCACAAATATTCCATTGGAGAGGCCCACAGTCTGATTCAACAAATGTGGTGTTCATATGGCATTACTGAATCATCTTGTTCTGCTCTTTTTTCCCTTTCACTTCCTTGGTTAGGAGTATTCAGTTCAGTATTTGCAGCCAAGAAAAGGTGGGGGGAGGGGGGAAACTACTGAGATCCAGCAAAGAAGATGAGGCAACCACATCCTGCCCAGAGTCTGAGAACAAACTTGAAAGCCCTCATGAGCTTGTCTGCACTTAGTTCGGGTGTCGGCAACCCGTGGCCCGAGAGCTGCATGCGGCTCTTTGACCCCTCTCCTGTGGCTCCCTGCCGACCCAGTTGCACAATCTGCTCTCTGCCCCAAGAAGGCGCAAGCCTCTCTGCAGAGCCATGTGTCTGAAGCACCCATAGCAGCATCTCCGCACTGCCTGCGACTGGCTGCTTTTTGCAATTCTACGTCCTTTGCAGGCAGCTCAGCGCCAGCTGCGGTCCCCTTCATGTCTGCTCAGGAAGGAGTGAAATGGGGAGGAGCAGCAGCTGCCATCACCAGGTGCAAGGAGGGAAAAGCTCCAGGTCTCCTGCGCAGCGTGACTCTCCTGCGCTGCGCAGCCGGCTACTCACCTCACTGCGCAGTGGCGGTAGCGGGAAGACGAATTGCCATCCCTGCCACTGCCGTGATCCTGGCCCAAGAGGGTATTTTGCTGGTGCACATGTGCACATGCAAGAAAGAGATGAGAGAGAAAAGGGGGGAGAAAGAGAAATGAGAAAATGATAGAGGGAGAGAATGAAAGAGAAAAGGGGGGAGAGAGAGGAAGAGAAAGAAAGAAAAAGAAAGAAAGGAAGGAAAGAAAGGAAAGAAAGGAAAGAAAGAAAGGAAAGAAAGAAAGAAAGGAAAGAAAGAAAGAAAGGAAAGAAAGAAAGGAAAGAAAGAAAGGAAGGAAGGAAGGAAGGAAAGAAGAAAGAAAGAAAGAAAGAAAAAGAAAGAAAGAAAGAAAGAAAGAAAGAAAGAAAGAAAGAAAGAAAGAAAGAAAGAAAGAAAGAAAACAAACTCTCTCAGACCTATGACGAAAGCAATGGCAAGCTAGATCTCTTGCCAAGAAAACTGCAGTATACCAGAAGGCACAAATTGGAAGCAAGTCTGATTTTTTAAAAAGGAAATAACAGATGGCAAAAAGATGCATCTGAAAATAAGATTATTTATAATTTTGGATTGTTGGAAGAAATGTCCTTCTGGGTTCAGTTCCAAGTGGGGAAAGAGACACTGGAAACATGCAGGCTGCTTGTAAAGATGATTTAATGGTGAACAGGATCACATGGCTTGAGCTCCTGAACAGAAAAGTGGGATCACACGCTTCCAGATGTTGGGTGAAGAAGAGGGAAAAAGGGGCTTGCTGAGAGTTCCTGAGTTTTTTATACTCTCTGTTTTCTGTTCCTGTGTAAGAAATGTATTCTGATTGGTTGTCAGACTCCAAGGGGTGGTGAGCCTTAGCGAACTTTGTAGGTTGTGTGCCTTTTGAATCCCAAGCTTGGTTGAGTTCCCAGATGCCATGTGGTGAGTTTCTGTGGAGGGTTAATCCTACCTTTGTTATGTAGAGTAGACCAGCTCAGCCATTTTAATGGCTCATTGACAAAGGTGGGGGCTATTAAGAGTGAGTCTGTTTCCTGCCTGAAAACATGTTTCTCCATTTCTTATCCAGGGAAATATAATATTCTGCCTTTTCAATATTTCCCAAGATATTTCATTTTTCTAGGAGAGGGGTGGGTTTTAACTTCCTACAGATGATGTATTATATTGTCAAACTCAAAAGAAATCAAAATAGATATGCTATTGCTGTTAGTACAATCTTGCCAGCTTCTATCAACTTAGAGTTCACAATGTAAAGATTACAGAGAAGCAATTTCCCACAATCAATAACTTTATTTTGGATTTGCTATCGCATTCAATGAGAAAGAAAGAAAAAGAAAGAGGGAAAGGGAAGGAAGGAAGGAAAGAAAAAGAAAGAAGAGAGAGGGAGTGGAAAAAGAGAGAAAAACAAATGAGAGGGAGAGAGAGAGAGACCCATTTCCCACAGAAAACACCGAGAGCCACGAAACCTGGGTAGGTGTGGTTGTGGGGGTCATGTGACTGGGTGGGAGTGATGTTGAGTTGGCCACGCCCACACAGGTTTTGTGGTTCCCGGTGTCCAAATGGCTCTTTGAGTGTTTAAGGTTGCAGACACCTGGCTTACTTTGTTACCCACTCCCTCTTGTTTGCAGACTCCCTTGTTCAGTTGGCCTCTCGTGCCCTTTCTGCAAGAGCCAGAGGGTGAAGGTAGGGGAAAGACAAACAAAAAAGGCATTGCTAGGAAGCTGGTAGACAAAGCAAGAAAAATGTTCTAGAGAAGGCATTGTAGCATACTCTTCTCCTCAAATTCGTGTTGCCTCTTAGTGACCATCTAGATAGAATGGTGCTTAAAAGCATGGCAACTCTTTTGAATTTTCACTTTTTCTGCTGATCTGTTCTCCACACAGTTCTAAAATCAATTAAAGAAAAACCAATTAAATGAGTCAAAAAACCTAAAAATCTGTTCATTTATTGAGGGAAATGATCCAAGTCTACATATTTATGTGTGGCAAAAGGATGTGAACCTCTAGAATTCTCAGTTCATTTGAAGGGGAGGTTAGATTAGGTGTTTTAATCAATGGCATGATTGTCCAGTGTGAGCCTGGGAGGTCCTGCTTTATTTAAAGAATACAATTCTAGGTATTCACTATCAAAGTCTGATCTTTATACATAAGGGTGTGGAAGTGTGTCATGGCTGGAACAAAGGAGATTTCTGAGGACCTCTGAAAAACAGTTGTTGATGCTCACCAGGGTGGGAAGTGTTACAAAACTATTTCCAAAGAGTTTTCACTAATCCGCAGTCAGGTAGATGGTTTACAATTGAGGCAATTCAGCATCATTGTTGCCCTCCCCAAAAGTGTTTGACCAACCAAATCACATGAAGAACAAGGTGTGGAAGATTTTGGAAGATCTCAAAGGAGCCCACAGTAATGTCTAAGGAACTAAAGACTTCTCTTGCACTGACAATGTCGGTGTTCATGAGACTACCATCAGGAGAACACTGAATAACAGTGGTGTGCATGGCAGGCTTGTAAAGAGAAGACCACTACTTTCCCTTGCTGCCCTTTACAAAAGACCACATGGATAGGTATCAGAAGAATGTTCTGTGGACAAGTGAGACCAAAATAGAACTTTTTGGCTTGAATGGAAAGCAATGTTTGGTGAAAGCCAAGCGCTACATTCCACCTGAAGAACCTTATCTCATCTGTGAAACATGGTATCATGGTTTGGACCAACTTTGTTGCCTCTGGACCATGACTGCTTGCCATCATTGATGGAACTATGAATTCTGAATTGTATCAGCAAATTCCACAGAAAAATGTCAGGGTGTCTGTGCATGAACTGAAGCTTAAGAGAAAATGGATTATGCAGGAAGACAATGACCCAAAGCACACAAGTTGTACAACCAAAGAATGGTAAAAGCAAAAGAAAGTCAATATTTTGTAATGGCCAAATCAAAGTCTTGATCTTCATTCTACAGAAATGTGGAAGGACCTGAAGCAGACAATTCATGCAAGGAGGCCTACGAACATTCCTGAGTTGAAACTCTTCTGTAAAGGAGGAATGGACTAAAATTCCTCCAAACCAATGTGTATGGCTGATCGACAATTATAAAAAACATTTAGTTGCAGTTATTATGCTTAAAGGGGAGGGGGGACGACGACACCAGTTACTGAAAACAAAGGTTTGGGACTTGTGTGGAGACCAAATAATATCTTGGCTCATTTTTATGCAGAAATATTGAAAATTCAAAAGGGTTCACAAATCTTTTAAGCATCACTGTAGATTTCCTCCATGGCGATCTGTCCCTTATCTGGTATTTCAGGTCTTCTGATGGTTCATGTATCACCACTGTAAATGAGTCTATCCAACCTGCTGCTGGTTGTGCTCTTTTCTTTCCTTCCACTTTTCCCAGCATTATAGCATTGTTCAGAGAACTTTGTATGTGTTTGCATAATCTGTCCAAAGTACTGTAAGATAATTTGAGCATGGTCATTTATGCCTCTAGTGAGAATTCTGGATTGATTTGTTCAATGATCCATTGAACAAGGAAGGGACCTTGGAGGACTAGAAGACCTCCAAGGTCACTTCCAACTCTATTATTCTATGTTCTATATTCTATTATGGTTTTCTTGGCTCTCTGTGGTATTCTCAGGAATCTTGTCCAACAGTTATGTTTAAGAGTGGCAATACTCTTCCTATCCTATTTCTTCAGAATTCAGCTTTTGCATGGATAGAGTGTCACAGGGAATACTATAACTTGCATGATTCTGCACTTTAGATATAGACACTTCAGAGCATCCAAATATCTTTCCCAGCCCTTCCTCTCTAACTCATAGTATTTTAACAGGAGGGGACCTAAATCCTTCAGTGCAAGGACTCTTGCTAATATTTCTATGGCATTTTTGTGGGGATTAACTCTATTTCTTTAGATTAAGATACCTATTAATTTAATATATAGTATTGCAAGTGAGGGCTGGGTGGTTGTACAGTTGAGAAGTACTTTACATTTCTTGGAAAATAGTTGCATGGTGCTGGCACCAAAAAGGCCCTGCTCCTAGCCACTGCACTGCACCGCACCATAATGGTAGGGTTATTCCAAGCCAAATTAGAACTAATAATTCATTTGTCTTGCTGGCCTCTTCCTGCTGTTGCTCTTGTCAACACCAAATCAGTTCACCAGAATCCACAAATGCATGGGTAGGCAATCTTTGGCCTCAAAATCTATTTTTGATTGAGACTCATTAATGCTACTGCTATCCAAAGATGCAGTTGCCAATATTGCAGTTTCTATCTTGAGAAGGAAAGCAGTAATGTATGTCCTAAAGTAGGTTTAACATAGTAATTTTTAAAATTCACCAAAGAACTGACTAAAATTCACCCATGTATTTAAGAAATCATAGTTCTGACTATTGCAGCTCCCAGTAAGTCTTTAAAAGTACAATCTCCTGCCAAAAGTTTTGCCAATCTATTCAGGGAGATCATCTGAGACCCCTTTACTCAGAAATTCCTCATCTTTGGGACCAATCTGTTTATTGTATGTCTGATCACTAACTGAGTATGCATAATAAAATCAATAAATGTGCAAAGTATATCAGCCATGATTCCAAAAATGTAGACACTTAACGTTCAGTTTTCAACAATCAAAGTCTAAAATATTTGTGAGAACAAAGGTATTTTAGCCTGGAACTGCAACTGTGAACACATTTTCTCTTATAGCTACTTAATTTACTCATCAATGGTATTTAAAAGTGACCTCTTTAGAGGATTGAAATTTTCAGAGGCTTTTTGCAAGAAAGTAAAATAAGCCTAATGATCCTTTGTGGCAAGCTATTATGGGTCTGTCACAGCTTAAGGTAGGCAACTTCCCTTATTTGAAGAGGCTTGGATACATCCCTCTAGATGAGGGCTGTCAAAATCCGGGCCCACGGGCTGGATGCATCACACGCTGGCCATGCCCATGCCTGGTTTAGCGAAGGAAAAAGTCCCGATACTATACTTCACATGACGATGCAAGTTTGACACTCCTGCTCTAGATGGACAAATAGTTGGTTGCTATGATCTCTTCTTCCTCTATCCCAGCGAATCTCAACCTTGGCAATTTTAAGATGCATGGACTTAACTCCCAGAATTCCGCAACCAGCATGTCCTAGCCAGTTCTTGGTTGAAAAATTGTATTTCTCAAAAGACTGGATTTACTCTGGAGCAGGGACAGACCTGTAGTTTCTCGTCTCTGCTCTTCTTCTCAAGTGGTCTTGTACAGGACTCTGTTACAGGTAGTCCTCAAATTATGACAGTTGAACCCCAAATTACTGTTGCTAAGTGAGACATTTGTTAAATGAGTTTTGCCCCATTTTACAACCTTTCTTGCCACAGTTGTTCAGTGCATCATTGCAATTGTTAAGTTAGTAACATGGTTGTTAAGTGAATCTTGCTTCTCCATTCACTTTGCTTGTCAGAAAGTCACAAAACATGATCACGTGACTCTGGTACATCATAAATATAAGTCAATTGACAAGCATCTGACGTTTGAACATATGACCATGGGGATGCCACAATGGTCATAAGTGTGAAAAATAGTCATGTCACTTTTTTCAGTGCTGTTGTAACTTTGAACTGTCACTAAACAAACTGTTGCAAGTCGAGGATTATCTGTAGTCCCTTTAACCTTCTGCAGTGGGCCCCAGCATTGTTTTGTTCCTCTGTGGCTGTCACTTCCTTAGCATCTTGTCATCGTTCTTTCCTTAAATTCCCCACTATCCTGTCAGAGCTGAAGAAGCTTCTTGGATGAGAAGCAAAATGTCTTCAAAGAAAAAACAAGAAAGTCCAGTTACCTCCTGAAAAAGCACCTTTGGGACAACCATGACCTGGATGACTGAGAATCTATACAGACTTTTTCCTTAAAACAATGCCTATTTTTGTAGCTCACCACAAAGGTCATAGAAATTACATGCCCCTTGTTACTCCCCTTTGCCATAAGTATGAACCTCCCATATGATTTTTCTCATTCCTTTTGTGTATTACTGATTCTCTGGGACATGATTGGGAGATGCTCTTTCAGTTGGCCAGATCTGTTCATCTTCTTTCTGACCTCTGCTTTAAGTAAAAACTTACAGATAGCCCAAGGAAGCACTAATGTGAGGTTTGGAACTGTTGAATACACAGTAGAATTACAAGCTAAGGATGAACAGTGTTGTGTGTTGTCTGTGGCCAGGCTCATCAATTTGTATATTTTCCCTGTGGATTTAGGCCTGTTCATGTACCCTTAAAGTATAGCATGAAATTTCACAGGTGTAAATTTTCTTTATCTATATATGAAGTGGTAGAAAACGTCTCTCTTACTAACATGTAAGTTTGGGGAAAGAAATTGGCAATTTGACATTACTCCCATGGCTTTCAATCAGCTGTGGCAAACCTGTTTTAAGCCTGCAATACTGGTTTGAGTTGTGTGAATTTATGATTCCAAGACATCTGGAGGACCTCATATTGAGGGCATCTGGTTCAAAAAGTTGAACTAACATAGGAATTTCTACAGGACCTTTTTCCTAAACAAATTGAAGTGACCATGTGATTAAATGACCTGACCAAACTCATATTGATTTAATGGATTGAACCTGGGTAAGTTAGCATATGAATTAAACTCCCCCCCCCCTTTGAACACAGTGTACTTTGTGTGTGTGTGTACACAGAGGAAATTAAGTAGCTTATTTATTGCAAACATTTCCTCTGTGTGTGTGGGGGGGGGGGGAGAGGAAGAGGAAGAAGTTGTTTGATAGGGATTTTTATACAAATAATTAACATTAAAACTAATCCTGTTAAGATTAATCAGGCATTTTAAAAAATTGATTAAAATGCTGCACTGAAAAGTACTAAATCTAAAGTACTAAAAGTACCTAATTCACTAGGGGCTACTACATAGTTATGGGTTCAACACACAAACACCCAGGTAGAAGATATCATGTGTATCTAAACCCCAGACTTTTAATTGCTACTTTTACTGATTAGGCTAAAAAAGAGAACTAGTTAGTAGCTTCCCTTTCCCTCACCCAACAGCCCACCTGCTGTTTCTCCAATTATACTGTTCTCTTCACTTCCCCATTCTGGATGCATGTATAATTGTGGAGGACAGCAGAAGTGGTTTAAAACCTGTAGAAGTTAAGTAAACATTGTTGGAAAGACCCTTGTTCATTGTCCCTGTACAATTGTTCCTTGGATCCCCACCATGGACTCATCTGCATTTCATGATTTTCCAGTGGTATAGTCTTTGGAAAAAAAGAAGAAAAGGAAAAAAATAAGGCATTTTTCTATCTAGGTGATTTTTGAGACTGGAATGATGGATGAAGGTACCTGTACAATGCTAATGAATACCATTCAACAGAGAATTGGATCTGGATTTAATTATCCATAATGTAGGTTGTTTGAAATCACTGGTATTTAGGTAAGACAGGATTTCTTTTGAGTTCAGACAATTACTCTTAAGGATGAATCAATTACATTAATTTAAACATTTCTGCCTAGCTCTGGAGTAAAACGTGTTTAAGTTTCCTCTCTGCTATGGATACCTGTTGTAGTATTGACCAGTCATTCTCAAGATTCTCATGTTGCACTAAACCAGTGGTTCTGAACCTGTGGGTTGGGACCCCTTTGGGGGTCAAACGACCCTTTCACAGGGGTCGCCTAAGACTATCGGAAACCACAAAGTTTTGATGGTCTTAGGAATCGAGACACCAATTTTATGGTTGGGGGTCACCACAACATAAGGAACTGTATTAAAGGGTCACAGCCTATGTTTCCTCTAAGCTGCGCGGGTGCGCGGACACGCAGGTGGCAACAAAACACAGCGCAGCAGTTTCCAACTGCCGCGCAGGGATCTTTAGCAAGATGGACTTTAAGCTGCAGGCGGCTAGGAGGCTTCTGTCAGCTGAGCGGGGATATTAGAGTGCCTGGACACACCCAGAGGAAGGCGGGCCTTTGGCCAACAGAAATGTGGCTGCCTAGGGTTATGATTGGGCTCCCTCTGCTGGCGCGTAGCTGATTGACAGGGAGGCCATTCCCTCCTGGATCAAAGTTATTGGGGGGGGGGAGCAGCGGCAACAGCAAACTCTCCGCGGGACTTGCGGAGGATGCTTCCGTCGCAGTTTGTCGGCTAAGTCCCCATGGCTGGGCTCCCCGCTGTGGGCTCCACTTCCGAGATGCGGATGTGTTGGAGGCGCTCACCTCGCAAGCAAGTGGAAACCCACGCCAGGTGGGCAGATGTCTGAATCCAGCCTCTGCGTTGGGAGCATTGGGGCTCGAGGTTTTTTCCGCAGGAAGGGGGAGTCGAGCTGGTGCTCCACAGATTTTATTTGATTTTATTGCTCGAAAAGAAAAAGAAAACAGAGGCTTCTTGGTCCGCCTAGACCAGAAACTCAAAATCCGGAAAATTAACATTGTTTAGGAAAGTTTTGTGCTGATGGAAAAATAGTGTTTTCCAGTGAAAGTTTTTCCTACTTTTCCTTATTTGCTTTTTTGGCCTCTATTCCTTCTCCCCTTTTCTTTCTTCCTTTTTTCTTTCTTTTTTCTTTCTTTCTTTCCTTCCTTCCTTCTTCCTTCCTTTCTTCTTTCTCTTTCTCTCTCTTTCTTTTTTCTGCCTCTTTTTCTTATCCTCCCTCCCTCCTCTCACCTTTCTTTTTCTCTTTCTCCTCTTTCCTTTTTTGTCTCTCTGTCTCTCTCTGTTTGTGTGTTTGTGTGTCCCTTCCTTCCTTCCTCCCCCTCCCTCCTCTCCTTTGTTTGTTTCTTTATGTGCCCCAATTGCTAATCTACGTCAATTGGTAATTTATTCATAACTTGCTAATATCACTGCAGACTATTGGATAGTAAGGGGGAAAGCATAAAGCATATAAAGTAATTCATAGTATGGAAAATGTGGATAGAGGGAAGTTTTGATTTATTTATTTATTTATTTTATTTATTTATTATTCATATTTATAGACCGCCCCCTCTCCCGAAAGGGACTCGGGGCGGTGTACAGTCACTAAAATACGTTATAAAATACATACAAAACAGTTAAATAATTAAATACGTAGGTGGAGGAGGTTGCAAGACTGTACATAGAATAATAAATATTAAATATAGTATATAGTGTATTAAAAACTTTTTAAAACCCCAAACCCAATTAAAATGAATAAATCCCCGGGAGGTAGAACTAAGAAAGTGCCAGGCCAGCTGATTGAAATAGGTGAGTCTTTAACTTTTGCCGGAAGGAACGGAGGTCGGTGGTAGTTCGAATGTCAGGGGGGAGGTCATTCCAGAGGGTTGGGCCCATCACAGAGAAGGATCTACTCCTAGGTGTCGCCCGCCGGCATTGACTAGCAGACGGCACCAGGAGGAGCCCCTCTCTGTGTGAGCGGATAGGTCGCAGGGACGTGTGTGGTAGGATGCGATCCTGCAGGTAACTAGGTCCACTGCCATGGAGCGCTTTAAAGATGGTGATCAATACCTTGAAACGCACCCGAAAGGCCACAGGTAGCCAGTGCAGCTCGCGCAGGAGAGGTGTTACGTGGGAGTAACGTGTACTTCCCATAATAACCCGCGCGGCTGCGTACTGAACTAGCTGCAGTCTCCGGACGCGTCCCAAGGGAAGCCCCATGTAGAGAGCTTTTCCCAGAGAGAGTCATCCATTGAACTTGAATACAAGTAGTCCTCAACTTACAACAGTTCACTTAATGACTAAAGTTACATCAGCACAGAAAAAAGTGACTTAGGGCTGTTCTTCACACTTACGATCCTTGCAGCATCCCCAGGGCCACATGATCAAAATTTGGATCTTTGGCAACTGCCTCATATTGATGATGGTTGCAGTGTCCTGGGGTCTCCTTTTGCAACCTTCTGCCAAGCAAAGTCAGTAGGAAAGTCAGATTGACTTAACAACCAGGTTACTGATTTAACCGCAGTGATTCACTTAACTGTAGGTAGCAAGAAAGGTTGTAAAATGGGGCAAAACTCACTTAACAAATGTCTCACTTAGCAGTAGAAACTTTGGGCTCAATTATGGTCGTAGATTGAGGACTAGCTGTATAGGGAGATTTCTTTACTTAATGGATATTTACATGGTAGAATTGAGTTTCAAATAGCACTGATTTCGTTGTTGTCTTGGGTGACATCTATGTAAAAAATTCAGGTGCTCAGGCATGAAAATGTGCTGCTCAAACACTATACTTTTCCGCTCACACTGAAAAAAAATAAGAGGGAACATTGGTCACAGCATTGGGAAGGTTGAGAACCACTGCACTAAACCATGATTTTTTTACTTTTTTTATTTTTTTAATTTGTTAGCCGCTCCCTCTCCGCAAGGGACTCGGGGCGGCGTACAATAAAAAATACATACATACATATAGACATACAGATACACACATATGCATACATATACATACATGGAGGAGGTAGTAATCAAAACATATATCACATTAATAATAATAATAATAGAAAATTAAAATTAGCCATTAAAATATCCCATGATAAAATGATGTGTTGAATGAACCTGTGAACTAGTTCCTGCTTATTCCTAAATCATAAACTATGTTTTCTATACCACTGTGGCTGGATTTGAACATTATAGTTAGGTGGAACCAAACAGAATTCATTAGAATTAAGTATCTGATGTCAATATAGCCTCTGAAGCTTTAAGTAGCATAATTTTAAACAATCCCTCTCCGTTTAGTTTAAAACAAACTTTATAAATGTCTGCTACCATAGGCTTAATGTGCTACTTTGGTTTTCTTTCATTTTTTTAAAATATTTTTTTTAAATATGCAGTGCCCCCTCAAAACATGCATGTGGGAGAAATTGAATTGAAACATTAAATTCTTTTGATGATACTTATTTGCATGTAAAGCTTTTGCTCCAATGTGTGTGTATACTATGAATTATAGCATTTAAAATTAATAGACATTATATTCTAAAAGACCTGTCTCCTTTCAATTAATTTTTTAAGCGAATAAAATATAAACCTTTTATTTCTGATTTTAATGTTTTTTGAAAAGGATGGTCTTGGGTGAAATATCAGTACTTGTTTTGTCTCCTGAGAAGTGGAATTTCAGAAAGCCAGACACTTTGAGAATGTCCTTTTTCTTCCAGTGAAACATACCTTGGCCACCATTGAGATATAAAGAGTCTCCCCTTAAGGAAATAGATTATGGGAAGAGATGGTCCTTAAGGTATTTTGGACCTAATGCATTTAGAGCTTAAAATATCACCATTACTCTGAGATGGGTCTGAGAACAAACTGGTAATCACTGTAATCCTTGTAGATCTTGCTGCAAACATCAATCCATGTTGTGATTGCATTCTAGACCAGTTGCCATCTGTGAAGACTCTTTAAAAGTAACCCCTATCAGATATACAGTTCCGTATCTAATCTACATGTCACCCAGGCACATGTTACTGTAGTCAGACCTGATCTCATTAGAAGTGAATGTAGTTGGCAACCTGGCCAAAGGTACTCTTTGCTGTAGTCACCAACTGAGCCACCCAGACATAGAGCTGAAATCCAGGCACCAATAGATTGTTAACTGCTAGGCATGTAACCCTAGGCTTGGCTTGACAATGTATATAAGCTATTATTACTTTACTGTTACTTTAAATGCTTAACAGATGTAATTGGCTTGTTACCTCAAGCAGCCATAAGAGGGAGCCAGAATGGTTGTTAGATCTCTCTCTGTTTTGTTAGAAGCTGGTTGGTGTATTTTGAGGTATTGTGGTTTGCTACTGTTTAGCTATACTGTGTATGACTTGGACTGTTAACCGGACTCTGAATACTTCTATATTTCTACATAGTAAACTACTATATTTTTATACTATTCAGTGTCTCTGTATGCTGGTTTGTGCGTGTTATTCCATATTACTCTCATTACGCTTCTCTGCATACTCGCTCTTCTAACAGGGAGCTTAATTACTTAACACTGGTTATGGGCCCAGAGTGTAACAGGCATAGATGAAAAGAGAGAGTTGGTGTTGATACGCAATACCGTATACAGATAGCTGTTTAGTTTGTAAGTGTTTACTAGTATGGAGAAGATGGCACACGCACCATCAGCAAATTTATCACTGATAACCCGGGTGGATGGAACAAACTATGTTTCCTGGTCTATGAAGTGCCATCTACTCCTGCGTACTGAAGGACTGTGGGATGCTGTACAGAATCCACCGGACGTGACTTCTTGGAATCCAGATAATGAGGATGATGCCAAGAAGATAGAAGAGTTTCAAAGATGCAATGAACGGGCATTGTGTATAATTGGTCTAACACTGTCTGACCAACAATTAGTTCATATTCGTGGGGAGAATTCTGCAGCAAGATGTTGGGAGAATTTGAAGAAGATATATGTACGTGACACTGTAGGTGCACATATACATCTTACCCGCAAACTGTTTAGGGCACGTCTTCTGAAGGGAGGAGATATGTTAGCTCATTTAAACTTTATAAAAGGAGTTTTCCAAGAGCTACATGAAAAAGAACTTATTTTCTCAGAGTTACATCAAATTTACATCATTCTGTCATCACTGGATGAGAGTTATGATGATTTTGTATCGTCCCTCGAGGTCCTAACCCGAAATGAACTAACATTGACTGACATAACTGCACACCTGTTGGAAGAGTCCAGAAGGAGGTTGGAAAGAGAGCAACTGAGAGTGAAACCACCACAACATGAAGAGTCACCTTCAACTGCCTATACTGTTAGAAAATGTTTTTTCTTGTGGGGCAAATAGCTAGGTTCTATAAACATGCAAAACAACAGAATACTAGAAAGGCTAAGAAAAATGCTAATGTCAACTTAGGTATGTCTACTTTAACTATCTCTAGAAATGCACCAATAAGCCATGATTCATGGGTTGTTGATAGTGGAGCATCACAGTGCATTACTAGAAATAAGAATTGTTTTATAAAAATGTCTGCCAGCAAGCAACATGTATCTTTGGCAAATGGATGGAGGGTGAAAGCATCTGGTGAAGGTATGGCAAGGTGTTCATTTGTGAATGAGCATTTATCCATGTTGTATATACCTAAACTGAAGTTTAATTTGTTATCAGTAAGAGCTCTAGTTAAGATTGGCTATGTAGTAACCTTTAGGGGAAATAAATGTCTCATAGAGAAAGCAGGTAAAATGGTTACTGCTAATTTAAAGAATGGTTTGTATGTAATGTCTGATGAAAGTGTAGTTAATTCTGTGTATACAAATGCTAAACCACATGATGAATGCATACATCTGCTACATAGGCGTATGGGGCACATTAATTTCAAAACACTGCAACAAACTGTAAAGTTGTCAGAGGGAGTGAAATTAAAACCTTGCAGTAAGTATTTAAATTGTAATGTATGTAGTAAGGAAAAGAGCAGGGTTACTCCAGCAAACAGATATAATGGGTTTAAAATGAAGGAACTTTTAGAAGTTGTTTTTGCTGATCTAATTGGACCTATAAAACCCAGTTTGTCTGTTATGTTTTGAGTATCATGGATCATTACTCAAGATATGGTTTCTGCTACTTAATGAAAGACAAGACAGAAACATTTCAACAATTTTTTAATTGGCTGAGATTTGCGGAAAGAAAGATAAAAGCCAAGGTTATTACTGTAGTCACTGATAATGGGATGGAGTTTACAAATTATAAGTTCCAAACTATGTTAAAAACAGCTGGTATTGAGCATAAACGTTCTGCTCCTTATAGACCTCAACATAATTCGTTTGTGGAAAGAAGGGGGCAAACGTTACAAGCTATGACTAGAACCATGTTAGCCGATTCAGGATTGCCTGAAACATTATGGGGTGAAGCCATGATGTGTGCTAATCATTTACTGAACAATGTTGTAAATGCTTCTACTGGAGAGGTACCATTTACTCGTTGGCATGGTAGGAAACCTGATTTGAGCTACTTGCACATGTTTGGAGTTCCTGCATGGGTGCATATTCCTGCACAGATCATATTAAAGGGACAAACTCGTGCAAGGCAGTTAATATTTGTTGGTTATGACTCAAATCATAGATCTTATAGGTTCTGGGAACGTGGGACAATTAAGATCCACCACAGTGCAAATGCTAAGTTTTTAGAGCATGTTGGTTGGGATAAACTGGAAATAAACAATGATGAGGTAGTACTTGAAACCTGAGTAGACCAAAACTATAGATCAGAAATACCAAAACCGTGTGATGAAGGGAAGGAGTCTACTCAGGAGGAGGAAGTGATAAAGCAGGATATTCAAGATAGTCCACCTATAAGCCCTGAGTTACCCAGAAGGTCAACCCGTGTAACACGGCCACCTGATAGGTATCAGGCATCTGTTGCATGTCAAGTAGATAAAGTTCCTGCAACGTATAATGAACTATTAATGTATCCTAAAGAGGAGCAAATAGTTTGGAAAGCAGCAATGAACAGAGAACTGAAATCTTTACAAGATCTGGAGGTATATGAGAATGTGAAATTACCACCAGGTGAAAAGGCGATAGGGTGTAAATGGATTTATAAGATTAAATCAAGTGTAGATGGGACAGTTACCCATAAGGCTAGATTGGTAGCACAAGGTTTCAACCAGTCGGCAAATGATTATGATGAAGTGTTTGCACCAAGTTTAAAAACCATAACATTGCGTGCATCATTAGTTTGGGCAGCTAAGTATGGATATGTAATAAATCATTTAGATGTTGAAACAGCATATCTTCATGCACCATTGCAACACACTATTTATTTAAAGAAACCTGAAGGATTAAACACTGATAGCAACACTGATTGTTGGAAATTTAAAAAAGCCTGTATGGTTTATTTATTTATTTATTTATTATTCATATTTATAGACCGCCCCCTCTCCCGAAAGGGACTCGGGGCGGTGTACAGTCACTAAAATACGTTATAAAATACATACAAAACAGTTAAATAATTAAATACGTAGGTGGAGGAGGTTGCAAGACTGTACATAGAATAATAAATATTAAATATAGTATATAGTGTATTAAAAACTTTTTAAAACCCCAAACCCAATTAAAATGAATAAATCCCCGGGAGGTAGAACTAAGAAAGTGCCAGGCCAGCTGATTGAAATAGGTGAGTCTTTAACTTTTGCCGGAAGGAACGGAGGTCGGTGGTAGTTCGAATGTCAGGGGGGAGGTCATTCCAGAGGGTTGGGCCCATCACAGAGAAGGATCTACTCCTAGGTGTCGCCCGCTGGCATTGACTAGCAGACGGCACCAGGAGGAGCCCCTCTCTGTGTGAGCGGATAGGTCGCAGGGACGTGTGTGGTAGGATTATAACAGTCAGGCTACGAGTGGAATCAATGCATAGTGAAGGAATTAGCAAGGATAGGGTTTAAAGCTGGATTAGTTGATCCTTGTTTATTTAAGCTAGAAAGTGATGGTATGACTTCATTATTGTTATTGTTTACAGACGATATAGCATTGATTACTAAAACAGAGCAGGCGGCCATTGAAATTATTACACTGTTAAAAAAAGGTTTAAAATAAAACAACTCGGTGAAATAAAGAAATATCTTGGAGTGAAGATAGATAAGACTAGGGGAGGATATAAAATATCACAGGCTGATAAGATCGATCAGTTACTGAGGAATTACAAAATGGAACTGTGTAAACCTGCTAAAACTCCTATGAGTCAGGAATTTAGCAATGATGATAACAAAAGCCCAGTGTTTGATAAGAATATTTATCAATCCCTAATTGGTAGTTTATCTTATCTTAGCAATTGGTCTAGACCAGATATTTCATATAGCGTTACTCAATTGGCAAGGTTTAATGCCGAACCCACTGAATGGCATTGGCAAGCAACAAAACGTGTATTAAGGTATCTGAAACAGACAATACACTATACATTATACTTAGAGCCTAAGGATGAGCTGATATTAACCGCATACGCTGATGCAAGTTTTGCAACGGAAGTTTCCACACGTAAATCTACATCAGGTATCGCGATATTCTTGGGAAAAGCATTGGATGGATGTACGTCAGAAGCATATAGGTTTGTCAACGATGGAGGCCCAATTTTCATGTTTATCTTTGTTATGTACCGATTTAATTTGTTACAAGCAACTACTAATAGATATGGGAATTAATGTTCGTGAGCCTATTGTTGTATACGAGGACAACCAAGCAGCGATCCAAATGGCAACAAATATTGCTGTAAAGACAAGGTCAAAGCATACTGCCTTAAGATATATGAATGTACGGCAAAGTGTTAGTTGTAAAATGATTAAACTAGAATATTGTATGTCTGAAGAGAATGTTGCTGATCATTTTACTAAAGCACAAGATACGGTCAAACATAAACAATGTTGTGATGTTTATGGATTGAGAATGTGAAGTTGTGTGTAAATACATTGACAACCCAAGAAGGGACAATGTTAGGCATGTAACCCTAGGCTTGGCTTGGCAATGTATATAAGCTATGATTACTTTACTGTTACTTTAAATGCTTAACAGATGTAATTGGCTTGTTACCTCAAGCAGCCATAAGAGGGAGCCAGAATGGTTGTTAGATCTCTCTCTCTCTCTGTTTTGTTAGAAGCTGGTTGGTGTATTTTGAGGTATTGTGGTTTGCTACTGTTTAGCTATACTTTGTGTGTTAGACTGACTATTTTGATAACTGAATTACTGAACCATGTATGACTTGGACTGTTAACCGGACTCTGAATACTTCTATATTTCTACATAGTAAGCTACTATATTTTTATACTATTCAGTGTCTCTGTATGCTGGTTTGTGCGTGTTATTCCATATTACTCTCATTACGCTGCTCTGCATACTCGCTCTTCTAACGGGAGCTTAATTACTGATTCTTTTTTTAAAAAACCACAATTTTTATTTATTTTTGAACAAAGACAAACAAACATAAAAATAAAAAAAACCATCTTCCATTACAAATTGTAGAAAGTGTGTCAGTTGGTTACAGTATTTCCATGCATCTCTTCCATAGTCATCACCTGCTTTTCATATCAAATCACATATTTTAAATTCACCTATATGTATATCACAATTATTATATCTCAACCTTAATTTGACTATAATTGTTTTTACATCCTTTTATATATAATATTCAAAATCTAGAATAGGATTATATGATAACATTCTATTAAATCATCCTAAAATCATCCAATCGCAATACATCTTTATAACATATTCTAGATAAAGCTTTTAAACCTCCTCTCATATTCTCCATGTGTTGTTTATATAAAATTTCATATTATCAAACTAATATATCTATATGTATTGTTATCATTATTAATCATTGATTCTCCAGTGAGGTTATCATGAAACTCAAAACAAGTTTAATTCCTATTCCTGAATCTGTCTGCTTTCTAACCACGGGGTCCTTTGTCTTGGTTGAAATATTATCTTTCAATTCATTCATCCTACCCATCTTATTGTTGCCATCAGACACCAATTCTAAGCATCAATAAGTACCCTGGTACTAAATGAAAATGAGAAATAGAGCTGCATATCTCACATATGTTAATAAGGCACTGCAAATCTCTTGATAATATTTTCCAATGATTTCATATAAACATACAATAATGCACGGGACAAAATAAAACATGGTGTATTTGTGTCCAAAGGGCTGTCCTTGAATCTGCCAACATTAATGTATAATGGTACCTCCTAAGCCCATTTCTACCTTAGTGCAGAATGTGAATTCCTTTAGCTTTCAGCTTCAGTTTCTGTCCATTTGTAACATGGGCTTAGTAATGAAGCTAGTTGTCAGGCCTGCAGCGGGCTCCTTTTAGGATCTTTGGCCTGCCACACACTCTATTATTTTACTGTGCTTTTTCATTAGTGGGCAATTGGGAGGGGGATAGTAAGGAGTAGAATGTATTGTTGTCAAAATAAAAAATTCCTTCCTAGAAGCCCAAGGTCATTCTTTGTCTCTGCACCTCTGCACCTGACCGGAACTAGATGGGTGGAACTGCCAGTGTGGCAGTGGAAGATTGGACCATGTGATGCACTTGTGGGTATGGGGGCAAGATCATGAACTTTCAACTGGGTGGGGAAACCCAGGAAGCTTTCCGATTCGGGGTTTCCACAGATGTGCCAACATGTCTCTCTTAATAAATTGGAAGTTTGAGGAAAGCTCTGCCTTGGACTGTGATTTAATTTTGGATGATATTTGGAACGCTGACACTAGTGAGGCTAATAAAAATAGCTGCACTGAAAAGGACTGAAGATATTCCCAAATAGTTAGTTATGACCTGGACTATCAAGTTTCAATAGAAAAACCCAATGGTGTAGTGCTTTGTTATGTCAATTTCACCCTTTAGACAATGTTTTCTGTTTTTGTACTAAATGAAATGTAAATGTTTTAAATGAGAATCTCATGCTAGATATGGAACAGGAAGGACCCCTCCTTTGTGTGTGATGGAACCAGTGTTTTTGACATGATAAAGGGCAGATGGCAGGCAGGAGAGTCAGGTTTTTATATGTACATGAGTCTGGGTGCAAAGGCAACAGATGTCTTGTGTCATTCACTTCCATCCAGTCCTTCTGTAACCATTTAGAGATGTTCCTCCTTCTGGCTCTTGTACGTAAGTTCCAACATCTAGTTCCTACTTCTGTACATCCCTATCTTTCTTGCTCCATTTCTCTGCCCAGAGAACCTTGCTTCTCTAGTTCTGACTCTATTTATCCCTCTCCAAACCCATGGGTTTTTTTTTAGTGACGAAGCTTTAAGTCCTGGTTTCCAGATCCCCTCCCTGTTCCTCATTGCAACCTGCTAGATGCTTCCTCTCCTTCCTTCACTTGCTTGCCCAGATTGGCGTATATGTGTGAATGAGACTTCCTGCTTGGGTGCTGCACTTAGGCTTCATGTGATTGGATGAGTGGTGAGCTATAGCGTTCATTGCTGATTGCCTTATATGGGCAGAAATTGCAGAGAAGCAGCAGGCAAAGCTTTTGCCACCATTTTATGAGACAGGATGTGGTTGGCTTGTGGTCTCTGCTAGCAGAACGACATTTGCTTGTGTGCTTGGTTAGGGGGAAGGGGAATTGTCACCTGTGAGTACTGTAGGCTCAGTGACCTGTTCCAAAACCTTCTTGGCATGTTTCCCGCTGTACCATTTCCATTGCCCTCCTCCCTCCTGCTAGGTCCTATAGCCTGATTATCAGCACATGCACAAAAATTACTTGCAAGAAAATTGTAACCAGAATGCATATTTTGTGACCATAGCAATTTGTTGATCAACTGAAAAGTGATGGTCTGTCCTTTGCCAAAAAGACATGCATGGTCATGAGTCCTGTTCATGTTATGAGAAATTGGCCCCAAGGAAACTGATGGTAGTCAGCTGTGTTCTTGGAAGCAGTCTTACTCAGAAACTTATCTGAAGAGCTATGAATTGATAAAACCACAACTTGGAAGAACACCTTGATGTTTGCACTGATTTTCATAGAAGTGTGATCATTTGTGATTAGTGCAGTATGTCTTGTCATGAGTGATAAGAGTTGTAATCCTTCTATACTTAGAAATTTGGTTTAGAACATTAATTTTTCATCGCTTGTCTTGTCTCCAACATTGCTTTGGTTTTCCTCATCAATGATCTCTTATCTAGAGAGAGAAAGGGGAAAGATGACCTGATCAGTTAAGAACCTTCAATATTGCTGACTGTGATCTCTTAATAGACTTGGCCCTGTGGGTAAGAGGCAAAATGATAACAAGGGTACTGTTCCTATCTGTGCAAAGCTTTGGGTGATGTTTATTCACCCTTTGACAATTGTGGCCCATCTTATCTCCTGTGCTTTTTGTATTATCTATGAAGCTGGAGGGTGGAAGTCAATGGAAACTTTAAGTACTTCTGATGACCTGTTGTTCTGCTTCTCCACATTATTTGAATTGAGTGAGACTGTACAAATGCTGAATTTGTATCTGGATCTAGTGATGGCTATGACGAGTTACAATGAATTACGTTTGAATGAGAGATAGATGCATGCTTTGTAGACATGGTTTCTACATCAAGTGATTGCAGCCATCTAAAGCAGCTGAGGAAACAACATTTTAAACCAGTATTTTTCTGATAGCAAAAAGCTAAGCAGGGCTGGCCCGGATGAGAGATGACCAGGAAATAACAGGACTGTAGGTAAGACTGAAGAGCTAGAGAAAAAAAATCTAAGTAGGCAGTGACAAACCACTTCTGTAAGGTTGCTGAGAAAACTAGAGGTATCGGTGAAATCATCAAGAGTAAAGTAAACTCAAAGCACATTGAGTTTTACTTTACTTTAATCTCCCCAATGGATTATTCTCAACACATTGGAGGTGAAGCTGGCTTAGAAGTTTCCATTGTGGAATGGATTAGACTATGGGAGAAGGAGAAATGGCATTAATAAAAATAGTACTATAGGTATAACATACAAAGAACGATTGCAGGAACTGGATATACCTAGTCTAGTGAAAAGAAGGACCAGGGTAACATGATAGCAGTCTTCCAATACTTGAAGGGCTGCCACAAGGAAAAGGAGGCCAACTTATTTACCAAAGCACCTGAAGGCAAGACAAGAAACAATGGATAGAAACTAATCAAGGAGAAGCAGCCTAGAGCAAAGGAGAAAATTTCTAACAGTCAGAACAATCAATCAGTAGAGGAAATTGCCTTTGGAAGTTGTGGGTGCCCCATCACTGGAGGCTTTTAAGACGAGAGTGGACAGCCATTTGTCAAAAATAGTATAGCTCTGCTGTGTGAGCAGGGGGTTAGACTAGATGACCTCCAAGGTCCCTTCCATCTCTGTTACTGTTACTGCTATAGCACTGATTGTTGAGTGGTGTCATCCAATCATACTAAAAATGTAACGGACAGCTTCCACCAGTGAGAATGGCAGTTTACACTCAAGGATTCCCATCGGGTGAAACTGGGAGCCACTAAAAAAGAAGTAATTTTTTGGGGCAGGGAAGCACAACATTGTGTGATCTTGTTCTTAAAGAACTTATAAAGGATCTACCCACATTCTCCTTTTAACACCACAGATGCCATCATCTTCTGTTATCATTTTGCACTGAATACCGCCCTAATGTCAGTTGAGACCTTGCACTTATTAAAATAGATAGGATAGCTGTCAAGATAAAAGACAATCTGAGTGAATGTGTGAGCGTTCCAAATAGCATTCAAAATTAAATCAGAGTCCAAGGCAAAGTATTGCTCAAAGTTCCAATTTATTAAGAGAGCCATGTTGGCACATCTTGGAAAACCCGAATCTGAAAGCTTCCCAGTTTTCCCCACCCAGTTGAAAGTTCACGATCTTGCCCCTACACCCACAAGTCCATCACATGGTCCAATCTTCCACTGCAACGCTGGCAGTTCCACCCATCTAGTTCCGGTCAGGTGCAGAGACAAATGATGACCTTGGGCTTCTAGGAAGGAATTTTTTATTTTGACAACAACACATTCTACTCCTTACTATTCCCCCTCCCATTTTCCCACAATAGAAAAGGCATAGTAGAATAATGGAAAGTGTGGCAGGCCAAAGATCCAAAAGGAATATGGCAGCAGGCCTGAACGAATGCTTGTGTCCTAAAAGATAAGGCTATATCAATTTGCTTTTCTCCTCCCTTTGTTAGGCCTATGAATATATGGATATTTGTTGTAGGATACATTGCAAAACACCCCACAGTCAGTCTGGATAGCACAAATTTATATTTATGGATCTATGAAAAAAGCATAGTTATCTTTTCAAACCTTATTGGTACAGCAACTAGCACTTTCTAAACCTGAACAGGTAAATAGATGAGTAATTTCTGCTGAAATGCAGAAGCACTTTTCTATAGTTAATGGGGTAGAGTTTCCATATTTGCTCGTCCTCATTATGCTTCCTTCCTGTCTCACTTCAGTGATAAGTGGAATTACACTGTATCAAATAAACACAACTTTAGCTGTTTACAAAGATTCTGGTTTTTTAACCATATAATACTTAGCTGGACAAGTCCCTGTATACAATGCAGAATAGGATGCTCTAGAGCAGTGATGGCGAACCTTTTTTGGCTCGTGTGCCACAAGTGGGGGGAGCACAGGGGGGGCGAGTGCGGGCGTGCCGCACCCATAATGCAATGCATTACCACCCGAGTGCGCATGCGCGCAAAACGCACGACCACCCCCCATTTTTACATGTTTTTTTTTGCCCTCCCCAGGCTCCAGGGGCTTTATAGGAACCTGGGGAGGGCAAAAAGAGCCTCCCCCGACCCCCCGGAGGCCCTCCAGAGGCTTCAGGGACTGTCCAGAGGCTTCCCTGAAGCCTTCGGAGCGCTTAAAGCCACCCTCCGAGCAAACCGGAAGTGACTTCCGGGTTGCTCGGAGGGTCGTTTTAAGCGCTCCGAAGGCATCAGGGAAGCCTCGGACGGTCCCTGAAGCCTTCGGAATGCTTAAAACCACCCTCCGAGCAACCGGAGGGTGGTTTTAAGCGTTCCGAAGGCTTCAGAGACGGTCCCTGAAGCCTCGGGGGGGGGGGGAGGCTCTTTTCGCCCTCCCCAGGCTCCTATAAAGCCTCTGGAGCCTGGGGAAGGCGAAAAATAGCTTTTAAAAAGGTGAACTCGCCTCGCGTGCCCTGAGAAATGGCTCCGCGTGCCACTTGTGGCACGCGTGCCATAGGTTCGCCTTCACGGCTCTAGAGTTTGCATGCTGGTTGGCAAAACACGTCTATTTTTCCATACACTATGTCAGGGTTCCAAGTAACATGCTCAACTAAGTAAGACTCTGAGGCAGGCATTTCCTCAAAGTTCCATGTTATTAGAGATGTCATATTGGCACATCTGGGAAAACCTGAATTTGAAGTCTCCCGGGTTTTCCCCACCTCAAAGGAAATCCAAGTCCCTTCCCTTGCACCCACATGTCCATCACATGGTCCAATCAGGCCACCATCCTAACTGGAGTAGCTTCCCAGTCACACCTCTCCAGGTGCAGGTTGAAAGTCCTTGACTCCCAGTGAAATAATGTTGTTGTTGCTATACATCTCACCCCATCGCCATCCAACCCTCCCTCCCAGTTCCCATAGCATGCCCATCCGCTAAGTGTGACAGCCCTGAAGATCCAAAGAAAAAGTTGGCCTCCAGGGCTGACAGGCTTCCCCCTCAACCGAAAATCGTGTCCTGAAACGAGAGGAACATAGGTGGTTAGTCCAGGCAGTTCCTAACCACCTCTACCCCCTCCCCCCAGAGGACCCTTTGGCTTATTAGGGAATTTATCATGGAATTGTTTTACTAACCTATCTGCCTTTACATCCCAGCTTTTAACACAATTGGCCTCAGACAAAGGGTATCCTTTCCAATGGACCAAATACTACAACCGACCCCTATGTAATTTGGAATCTAAAATTTTCTTAACTTCATAATGGGTTTCACCTTGCACTACCATTGGTTTAGGTGTTGGGCGATCCTGTGGTCTCAGTCTTGACCTGACAGCAGGCTTCAGCAAACTGCGAAAGATTGGATGCACTTTCCCTAACAAGCGTGGGAGGCTAAGTTGAACCGTTATGGGGTTTATTACTTTCACTATCAGGAATGGCCCTAAGAATTTGGGTCCTAGCTTTTTGCTGGGTAATTTCAACTTAATGCATTTGGTAGACAGGTAAACCCAATCTCCCACACGGAAGGGTGGGTGGGTGGGCTGCAGAGATCGGCGTTTATCTGCTTGCTTTTTGTATGCTTCTGCTGCCTCCACTAGCACTTTCTTGGTGTTTTCCCAACCCATCCTAAGTGACTCTATCCATTCAGCAAGATTCATGGATGAAGGCGGCTCTCTCGGCAGCTCAGGCATGGGAACGAATTCCATGCTGCTTGTGACTTGAAAGGGGGTTAGTCCGGTGCCGGTTATGCACAGTGTTGTTAGCTACTTCGGTGAAAAGCAGCAGGTCTGCCCAATTTTCTTGCTGGTAATTCACATAGCATCTTACATACTGCTCTACCATGGCGTTCGTAAGTTCGGAGGCTCCGTTTGTGCTCCTATGAAAAGCTGAGCTGAGTCCCTGAGTCGACCTGATGGACTTCAGAAATTCTCTCCAGAACGTAGCAGTGAACTGAACTCCTCTGTCTGAGATTACTTGGCGGGGCACTGTTGTGGCCCGCCAGTGGCCAGCAGAGCTGGCAGCAGAGTCGGACATTGAGAATGTTGGGGAGGAACATGGGCCAGTCCTGGAGGCTGGGGAAGGCTCGGACAAGGGCTCTGCGCCGGAGGCAGAGGTGGGGCCAAGACCATCTAGCAGTTCTCAGCTGCCTTCAGAGCAGTGATGGGTTCCGGATCCATACCGGTTGCAAAGGGGCCTGGTTGCAACGGGGCCCGGCGTCCACCACATGAGTGCATGCACATGCGCACAGCACGCATATGCGTCCTTACCTTTTGTGACGCCTCCGTGATGCTCCAGCTGCTCGGTGTCCGTGCACGTAAGCACCGAAGAGCTCAAATACAGGTAAGGAGCTCGGGCGGGCGGGCCCTCCGGAGCAGCGTACCGGAACGGTACCCGGTACTCTGAGCAGGCACCGGTACGCCCGTACCGGGGAGTAACACCTGCAATCCGCCAATGCTTCAGAGCTAAACAGCAGCACCTTTTCCCAGTGTGCACATGTGCAGAGCTGCCAGAAGAAAAGAACAGCTCAGAAATCAGGGTAAACCTGGGAGTAAAGCCACAGGTGGACGGTGAATGGCCCCTCCCATAGGAAATAAAAGAGGAGTGAAAGGGGAGTGGGCTTTTGCAGGAAACAATTCGTTCATTCATTCATTTCAGGAGTGTGACGATCTGTCCGTGAATCTGAGACTTTGTGCCAAGTCTCTCCTCGCACAGCACTGCATTTGGAAAATATTTACATGGCAGCTTTCCAAGCTACATAAAGGTCTGTGGTCATAAATTCTCCTTTGAAAGACTGTTTACCAGGAGGGTGTATGTGGCCTGAATTCCAGCAACAGGACGTGTTCTCCGGAGGGCTCTCTGAAGAACCGTCAGATTCCTGCTGTATTGGGGGAAGGGTTATCTTTCCACTGTCCTGGAAAGACAGTGAAGGGGGGGGACGCAAGTGGGTGTGGTTGGGGAACCCACAATTCCCCTAAAGCATTTGCCTGCAGACACAAAGCAGGAAAGGTAGCCAACGCAAGCTATCGCAGCTGGAAGGCCAGACAGAGCACGGAAACCAACATGGTGAATGTCTGGGTGAGATAATAAGAGTGCTTGAAAGTACAACATTCCTGTAAATTAACTTTTTAACCTCTGGTTAAAGCTTTTTAAAGAGAGAGTGGCAGAAGAAAGGGAGGGAATGGACACTACAAAGCTCTCCCTCCCTTGGGCCAGCAGCGAATGGACGGAGCCGATAGACAGAAGAAAGGAAGTGATAGATCTTGAGAACTGCTTAAGGATGTTAGAAAGCAAATCGGAAGTTCTGAGTGTTTAACTTTCACTCTATGCCTTTGATTTTCTTGGTAACTTTTGAGAATCACTGAGATTTGCTTTCAAAGCCAGGAACTTAAAAGAAAATATGTTGAATTAATTGTCTGCATTGATGTCTAGTAGTAAATGGTGCCCGGTAAAAGCTGCCTAAGAAGAGTTGACCTTGAAACATTGTGGATAACAACGAACTGATAAAAGTCCTCTAGAAGGAAGAATTAAGACCAGCTGTGCAAACTTTGCCTTCCCTTCCCTTGCTACTTTATAATGGGCTGCTGAGAATGTCTTCCTGATAGTGTGTCTTTCCCCCTTTTTCCTACGGGGGAGGGTGAAGACATTTGGATAACCTAGACAATTCATACTAAAGGTTTCTTCTTTTTTTGTTCATTTGGTTACTTTGGATCATTTTTTACCTACCAAATTTTTATCTTTTTCCTTCTTTTTTTAAATCTCCTTTTTTTTAACCACTTGCAATGAAGTGTGGATTACCATTGTGGAATTAATTTTGTGGGCTCCCCCCCCCCCCGTTTCCCCCACCTCTTTTCGGGTGTGTGTGTGAGTGCCTTTTGACCAATATTCTTTTATGTGGTTTTTTTTCCCCCTTCTTGTTTCCTCTTTTTTTCCCCTCCTTTTTTTACTTCATGTGGCCATTATAAAGCGAATGGATTAAGGTAGCAAGAACCTGAAGATGGGGCCCAAGAACAGGGGTTGGTTTATTGGAGGCTGGTGCTTGGAGCGATGTGAGTGACTCCAGGATTACAACTAATCTACTAATCTATTCTTTGGATTACAAAACTTGATTACAATTTAAATACAATAATGTCAGATCCAGATACCAAGATGAAGAAAATAACATCATATGCGTCTGCAACAGCCACCACGCCCGGTTCAATGACACAGAAACCAGCAGGCACAGGAACACAAGACAAAGCTATTTCGGAGCTAAAAAGTATGTTGCGAGACATACATGCGGATATCAAGGAGCATATAAACAGAGTAGAAGAGAAAGTGGGCAAAGTGGAAGACAAATTGAAAGAAGTCAAGGAAATGATGGGGAAATATGAGCAGACACTGCAGAAGGTGGAAGAAAAGGTAGAGATAACAGAGAAAAAAGTGGAGGAGATGGATTATAGGCTGACAGCAATTGATAAAAAGCAAGATGGAGCCAGTGTTTTGTGGGAGGTGGAAAGATCTGTATTCTACCTAAGACTCCAGAACATAGAAGAGGAGAAAGGAGAGAATTTAGCAGAGAAGATCGCAGAAATTCTCTCAGCGGCTACAGAAATGAGTAAGGAATACATCCTAGGCGGAATGGATGAGACTTTTAGAGTATATACAAGATATGCAATGAGAAACAACTTGCCCAGAGAGGTACATGTAAGATTTGTCAAAAAATCTCTAAAAAATGAAATATTGTAAGCAGCGAGAAGTACCACAATAAAATACAAGTCTAGAGAGATAGTGGTATTGAAGCAAGTCCCAAGGAAGGTCAGAGAAATAAGAAAGGAATACAACTTTCTGACTAAGAGACTGATCCAAAAAGGGGTGAGTTTTAGATGGCTTGTTCCAGAAGGGATTTTGGTAAACTGGCACGAACAAAGGTACAGACTAGATACACTAGAGAAAGCAGAATTATTTTATGAACAACATATGGCAGCACAGGAGGGAATGCTGGTAAGAGAAGAGGAAGGAGCTAAATGCCAGGAAGCTAAGGGAAAGATCAAAGGGAGATGGGAAAAGAACAGGAAGAGAAAGCGCTAAGAGAAGGAGCAAGGGCCAAAGAGACAAAGGAGCAGAGGGAGCTAAGAATGATTAGAATTACTAAACCTATAAACCAATGACATGGAGGAAGAAATAAAAGTAACCTCCATTAACATAAACAGATTAAACTTGGCAACAAAAAGAAGAACATTCAACAAATTAGAGAAATTGAAATTGGACATTATATGTTTACAGGAAGTACATATTAGAAAGCAACACAGAAAATTTTTGGAACAGGCAAAACTAGGTAATTTATATACGACTCTGGCTGACCAAAGCAAAAAGGGAATAGCATTATATATTAGAAAGTCAATACAATCAAATAAAAATTTTGAAGATGGGGAGGGGAGAACACTGATGGTGGAAATAACAATGAACATGAGAAAGATACTTTATCTTTAGAATTTAGATCAGAGATATTTTACTAGGTATTATCCCAGAGAAATTCAAGAAAGAGGATACTTATTTGATTATACATGTAGCTACAGCAACGAGAATTGCATTTGCCCAAAACTGGTAATCAAATAAGCTACCAACAGATGAAGAGATAATAAAAAAGATGTCAGGCCTGCAGAGGTTCCTTTAAGAATCTTTGGCCTGCCACACTTTCTTATAATTTCCTATGCTGTTTCATTAGTGTAGTAATTGGGAGGGGGGAATAGAAAGGAGTAGAATTGTGGAATGTGTGTTGTCATTCCTTTCTAGAAACCAAGGTCATCTTTTGTCTCCGCACCTCAACACTTGACCGGAAGAAGCTGGGTGGAGATGCCAGTGTGGAAGAAGAAGATTGGGCCATGTGATTGATTTATGGGTGTGGGGATAGATCATGAACTTTCAACTGGGTGGAATTCCAGGATGTAAATCAGAGTTGGAATTCCACAGATGTGCCAACATACCTGTATTATTAAATTGGAACTTTAAGGATGATTCTGCCTTGGACTTTGATTTATTCATGCATGGTATTTGGAACGCTGACATTATTCCAACTCTGACAATTAGATTGTGCAGAGATGAATAGGTTGACAATGAAAATAAAGGATAAAGAGGAATTAATAAATATTTATTTCTTAGCCGCACCCTCTCCCGAAGGACTCGGGGCGGCGTACAACAAAACATAGGAAATAAATATATAGACAAACATACATATAACAAAAACGTATACCAAGACATATACATATACAAGGAGGAGGTGAGCTGATGAATAAAAACAATTAAAAACACAATGTTTAAAAACCCCTAAAATAATTGACTATAATTAAAATACCCCAAATAAAAAACCCGTCAGGAGCGATATAGTTGGATCAAAGTTGAGCCAGGCCAGCTACTTGAAATAGGTGGGTCTTGAGCTTTACACGAAAGGAGCGGAGGTCAGAGGTATTCCTAATATCCGGGGGGAGGTCATTCCACAGGGCTGGGCCCGCCACAGAGAAGGCTCTACTCCTAGGTGCCGCCCCCCGGCACTGCCTGGTGGACGGCACCTGGAGGAGACCCTCTCTGTGCGAGCGGATTGGTCGCAGGGATGTATGGGGCAGAATAGGATCCCGCAAGTAACTAGGTCCTGAGCCATGGAGCGCTTTGAAGATCGTTATCAAAACCTTGAAACGCACCCGATAGACCACAGGAAGCCAGTGCAGCTCGCGCAGGAACGGTGTCACATGGGAGTACCTAGTACTCCCCATAATTACCCGCGCGGCTGCGTTCTGGACCAACTGTAGCCTCCGGGTGCATTTCAAGGGAAGCCCCATGTAGAGAGCGTTACAGTAGTCCAAGCGAGACGTCACCAGCGCATGAGTGACCGTGCGTAAGGCGTCCCGGTCCAGTAGGGGGTGCAATTGGCACACCAGGCGAACCTGGTGGAACGCCCCCCTTGCCACGGCTGTCACATGGTCATCCATGGACAGCCGGGCATCCAGGAGGACGCCCAAATTGCGCGCCCGCTGCACGGGGGCGAGTTGGATGCCCCCGATGGCCAATGATGGAATTAATTGGCTGAACCGGGGAGCTGGTACCCACAGCCACTCCGTCTTGGAGGGGTTGAGTTTGAGTCGGTTGTCATCCATCCAGACCCGTACAGCTTCCACACACCGGGACATCACTTCGACGGCCTCGTTGGGGTGGTTCGGGGTGGAAAAGTACAGCTGAGTATCATCAGCGTACAGATGATATCCCACCCCGAAACCACGGATGATCTCACCCAGCGGCTTCATATATGTGTTGAACAGGAGTGGCGAGAGGACCAACCCCTGTGGTACCCCACAAGTAAGGGGGCGTAGGGTCGACCTCTCCTCCCCTGCCAACACACGCTGCGTCCGGCCAGAAAGGTAGGAGCCGAAAAACCGCAAAACGGTGCCCCGGACCCCCAACCCCTCCAGCCGGCGCAGCAGGATACCATGGTCGATGGTATCAAAAGCCGCCGAGAGGTCTAATAGGACCAGGATAGAGGAGCAACCTCTATCTCTGGCCCTCCAGAGATCATCCACCAACGCGACCAAGGCCGTCTCCGTGCTGTGACCGGGGCGGAAGCCGGACTGGTGCGGGTCTAGATAATCATTTTCCTCCAGATGTCGTGGAAACTGGTAAGCCACCACACTCTCTACAACCTTCGCCAAAAAGGGAAGGTTGGAGACAGGACGATAATTGGCCAGCTCCAGAGGGTCCAGGGAAGGCTTCTTGAGCAAGGGTCTCACCACCGCCTCTTTCAAGGCGGCCGGGAGAGACCCCTCGCTCAACGAAGCATTCACTAGGCCCAGGAGCCAGTCTCGTGTAACCTCCCAGGATGCCAGTACAAGCCAGGAGGGGCACAGGTCCAATAAACATGTGGTGGGTCGCAGTCGTCCACGCATTCTGTCCAAATCCTCGATGGCAACCAAGTCAAACTCCTCCCAGGTCGATTCCTCAAGACTCGCCACGGACGTCTCCATTGAACCACTGACAGGGACCCAATCCTTCCGGATTTGAGCGATTTTATCCTGCAGATATTTCCCAAATTCCTCTGCTCTGCCCTGTAGAGGGGCCTCCCGCGGCCTCTGAAACAAGAGGGAGCGGGACACCCGAAACAGGGCGGCAGGGCGGTTCTCTGCGGATGCAATGAGAGTGGCACAATATTGGCGTTTGGCCACTCTCAATGCCACAAGGTACGTCCTTAAATGGGCTCGTGCCTGTGTTCGATCAAATTCGGAACGGGAGGATCTCCAACGACTCTCTAGGCATCTCTTGTGGCATTTCATCACCCTTAGCTCCTCGGTAAACCAAGGGGCCAGGGTGGATCGTTGCCGCCGGAGAGGCCGCAAAGGCGCCACCCGGTTCAAGGCCCCGGTAGTCGCATTATTCCACGCGACCACCAGGTCCTCTACCCGGGGGCGGGTCAGGGTTACAGGTGGTGGCCCAAGCTCCGTCTGGAACCTATCCGGTTCCATCAGGCGCCTGGGGCGGAACCATCTAATACTTTCCGGTTCCGCCTCCCCGCAGCGGGAGGTAGCACCAGGGAAGTCAAGACGAAGGAGTGAGTGATCTGACCATGACAGGGGAGTGATGGTTAAATCCCCTCCTCCCAGATCACTCAACCACTGGCCAGAGACAAAAACAAGGTCCAGGGTGTGACCTCCCTCGTGTGTACATCAGCGGCCCTGAATCAATTGAGTCAGGTCCATGGCTGTCATGGAAGCCATGAACTCCCGAACCCCCTCTGATGCTTCTCCCATCGATGGTAGGTTAAAATCCCCCATCACTAAAAGTTTGGGGGTCTCAACCGCCACCGATGCGATCAGCTCGAGGAGTTCAGGCAGGGCCGCTGATGTATAGCGAGGAGCCAGGTATACTATCAGCAGGCCCAACTGTCTCCCAGGGCCCCATTTCACAACAAGGGATTCACATTGGAGTACTTCAAGATGTGGGGAAGATTTTATGATTGGCTAGAGAAAACAAGCTAGAAAAGGAAGTAGGAGGAAGATAAAGTACCCAGATGACGCACTATTAAATAGAAAAAGGGGGGGGGGGAAGAAGGGGAAAACAGAAAAGAAAATATTAAATATATACGGTAAGTATATATTCAAGAGCAAGATATAAAGTGGGGGAAACATAACTAGGGTAGATTAGTGAAGGTAAGGGAACAAGAAATGATACTAAATTATATTTGGGTTGGTGGAAATACCATCCCAAGGAAACATAAACTGAGTTTTGAAATATACACCAACAATAATAGAAAAAGAAAGGGAGAGAGGAGACAATGAACGGAAGATGGGGGAAAGAAGAAAGAGGTAAGGGGAGGAGGATGGATGGGAGAGAAAGAGAAGGAGAGAGGGTAGAAAGGGATAGAGGAAGAGCAGGAGTAGGAGAAAGGTAAGGGAAGAAGGAAGGAGAAGGAGGGGAGGGAGGAAGGAAGGAAGGAAGGAGGGGAGGGAGAAAAGAAAGGGAAAACAAGGAGGTGTTACAAAAGGAGGAAGGGATGGTAAATAAAGCAACCCAAACTGTACATTATAACTTATTAAATGAAATAATAAATGTATAAGAATGATAAATGTAAAGAAGAATAACAATTATGTGAATGTACAGGTGAAACTCGAAAAATTAGAATATCATGCAAAAGTTCATTTATTTCAGTAATGCAACTTAAAAGGTGAAACTAATATATGAGATAGACTCATTACATGCAAAGCAAGATAGTTCAAGCCGTGATTTGTCATAATTGTGATGATTATGGCTTACAGCTCATGAAAACCCCAAATCCACAATCTCAGAAAATTAGAATATTACATGCAATCAATAAAACAAGGATTGTACATAGACAATATCGGACCTCTGAAAAGTATAAGCATGCATATGTACTCAGTACTTGGTTTAGGCCCCTTTTGCAGCAATTACTGCCTCAATGTGGCGTGGCATGTAAGCTATCAGCCTGTGGCACTGCTGAGCTGTTATGGAAGACCAGGATGTTTCAATAGCGGCCTTCAGCTCTTCTGCATTGTTCGGTCTCATGTCTCTCATCTTTCTGTTGGCAATGCCCCATAGATTCTCTATGGGGTTCAGATCAGGCGCGTTTGCTGGCCAATCAAGCACAGTAATCCCATGGTCATTGAACCAGGGTTTGGTGCTTTTGGCAGTGTGGGCAGCTGGAAAATGAAGTCAGCATCCCCATAAAGCTCGTCTGCGGAAGGAAGCATGAAGTGCTTCAAAATCTCCTGGTAGACGGCTGCGTTGACCCTGGACTTAATGAAGCACAGTGGACCAACACCAGATGATGACATGGCTCCCAAAATCAACACAGACTGTGGAAACTTCACACTGGACTTCAAGCATCTTGCAGTGTGTGTGCCTCTCCATTCTTCCTCCATACTCTGGGTCCTTGGTTTCCAAATGAGATGCAAAAGTTGTTTTCATCAGAAAAGAGGACTTTGGACCACTGAGCAACAGACCAGGTCTGTTTTTCTTTACCCCAGGTAAGACGCTTCTGACGTTGTTTGTTGTTCAGGAGCGGCTTGACAAGTGGAATACGACATTTGAAGCCCATGTCCAGGATCCGTCTGTGTGTGGTGGCTCTTGATGCCCTGACTCCAGCCTCAGTCCACTCCTTGTGAAAGTCCCCAACACTTTTGAATGGCCTTTTCCTGACAATCTCTCCAGGCTGCGGTCATCCCTGCTGCTTGTGCACCTTTTTCTTCCACACTTTTCCCTTCCACATAACTTTCTATTAATGTGCTTTGATACAGCACTTTGGGAACATCCAACTTCTTTTGCAATTACTTTTTGAGGCTTTCCCTCCTTATGGAGGGTGTCAATGATGGTTTTCTGCACAACTGTCAGGTCAGCAGTCTTTCCCATGATTGTGATTCCTACTCAACCAGACTGAGAGACCATTTAAAGGCTCAGGAACCTTTTGCAGGTGTTATGGCTTAATTAGCTGATTAGAGTGGGAAACTTTGAGCCTAGAATATTGCACCTTTTCACAATATTCTAATTTTCTGAGATTGTGGATTTGGGGTTTTCATGAGCTGTAAGCTATAATCATCACAATTATGACAAATCATGGCTTGAACTATCTTGCTTTGCATGTAATGAGCCTATCTCATATATTAGTTTCACCTTTTAAGTTGCATTACTGAAATAAATGAACTTTTGCACGATATTCTAATTTTTTGAGTTTCACCTGTATTTGGTAGACACAAAAACTTTGTCCCCCACATGAAAGGGGGGTTGGAGCGAGCGGTGTTTATCAGCTTGCTTCTTGTAGGCTTCTGCTGCATCTGCTAGAGCTTTCTCCTAGTATTTTCCTATCCTTTCTTTAGAGTGTCCATCCATTCATTCAGAGACATGGAGGAGGGAGGTTCTCTAGGCAGCTCAGGCATGGCAACAAATTCCATGCCACTGGTAATTTGGAAAACCGTTAATCTCGTGCTGCTGTGGACCGTGTTGTTGTACGCCACTTCAGCGAAGGGTAGCAAGTCCGACCAGTTGTCTTGCTGATAGTCCACATAACACCGGATGTATTGTTCCACCATCGCACTGGCCCTCTCTACTACGCAGTTCATGCTGGGATGAACTGCTGAGCTCAGTCCTTTTTGTGGACCCAATGGATCTCAGGAACTCTCTCCGGAACTTGGCTGTGAACTGGACTCCGCGGTCTGAAATGATCCTCTTGGGCTCCCCGAGCAGGCGATAAATGTGTTTCACAAACATTTTTGCTAATTTCTTTGCGGATGGCAACCCTGAGCAAGCGATGAAGTGTGCCTGCTTGGAAACCAAATCAATAACTGTCCAGAGTGCTCTATTCCCACTGGTCTGGGAGTTTGACGATGAAGTCCATTGCGATCTCTTCCCATGGTCAGTTAAGGCTGGCTACTTGTAGTAGTCCAGGGGGCTTCTCTGGCAGTGTTTTCATCGTTGCACAAGTAGCACAGCTTTTTACGTAATCTTCCACCTGTGATTCCATCTTTGGCCACCAAAATTGACACCTGGCGAGGTGGAGCGTTTTTAGAAATCACTGTTGAACTTCCAGCCTCAACCTCTCGGGGACATACAGTTTGGACCCCTTCCAGGCTAATCCATTTTCCATCGTTATGATATCCTGGTTATTGTTGAGCCACTGGTTTGTTGGGAGCGCCAATTTCAGAGCTGTCATCAGCTTATCCTGGCTTCGGTTAGTGACTTGGGCTGCCTTTTGGTAGGAGGATGAAAGGATGGGGTGAACAACTTCTCCCTTCTCACTGTCGTACTGCGGCTTTTTCGACAAAACATCCATCAACAAGTCTTTTGGTACTTGTTGGATACCTAGGGGTTTTGTCTCTGCTGCAGGTGCTGCAGGTTCTGGGCTCTTGGGTTCAATCATCTCTGGGTAGCCCTTTGGCTCCACCGGTGGTAGCGCCCCAAACGCAATAAACAATTTCCTACCGCCGTCTTCCCACTTTATCGTAGGCTTCCACTAGTCAAGCCACGCAAGCCCCAAGATAAGATATTCCGGCATCTCTGGAGCCACAATGAATCTGAGAAGCTCATAGTGGTGGTCCACTTGTAACTTTACCAGTTCGGTCATTAGCGTGGCTGGGGCCCCTCCAATTAGCATTTCATCTACCTGCTCAACCTGAATGGGACAGGCTAGAGGTCCTGTGTGTATGCCTAGTTGCTTTACAATTGACATGCTGATTAAGCATTGAGTGCAACCGGTGTCCACAAGTGCTTCAACTTCCCCTTCCACCCCCATTTCGGGTACTTGGAGCTTGGCTTGGAAGGCCAAGGGATGGATGGGTGCACTCACCATTGGATCATCTTCAGCATTTTCCTCCTCCGAGGCCTCCCCATTAGTAGGACTCTGTCACCTTAGGTTGGGGATCCTCTTTCTGAGGTTGTTGGCCCCGATGACTCTTTTCTGGTGGCATCTGGGGCCTTCTCTTTACCGCTGTGGCGGTTGGTGCGCACATTTGTGGCATTGCGGCTGGAGCCAAGCACTCTGACGCTTTGTGGCCAAGTTGACAGCAATGGTGGCATTTTATTGGCCCCCACGAGGGATGGAACCCAGTTACATCTCTAAACTTAGGAACCACCTCATCACATTGTTCCGCTATCCATCCTGCAGCTTCCCCCTCATTCATCCCTTCTTCCATTGTTGAGAACTCTTCTCTGTAGGAAGGTGGGGTACGAACCTGTTGGGGCATTGCAGGTGACACTGGACTCGGTGGGGGGTGTCAATCCCTGGGTTGGCCACTGCCCAGTTATCTGCCATAGTGCCATCTGCTGAGGGAGAGCAGGTGCCCACTGGCATCTCTCCCATCCATGGCCTGGGAAGAAAGCCCAATCTGGTGGTGCTTGATTCACAGGTTGCAGCCTAACCATCATTTGCTGGCTAGGGGGAGATATGGCCCAAGCCCCTTCCTGCTGGCTGGTTTGAACTCCCCATTTTGATAGGGAATCTGTCTTCAACTCAGTTGCAGGGTAATGGGTCATTTCATTTATTGCTGTTTGGAAGGAGTCAAAATCTCCACTCGTTTTCCCCCCCCGAGCCTAGGCTGGGGAAGGAGGCGGAGCATCCACTCACATTTAGCTGCACAAGTTGGTCTGGGAGGCTCCAATCATCGTGCCATGTGTGTGTGGAATTAGCCTTTCTAGCCCCCTCCGGCTGCATCTTCCCAGACGCTATAAATCTTCCAATTTCATCCCACACAAATTCCTTTGCACTTTGGAAGATTTGCAGAGAAGCGTATCGTTATCGGCTTCTTTTCTCATCTTACTGTAGCTGATATTTTACACTGACCAGGTCAGGTCAGTGTTGGGAGTCAGCACCCCTCGCCAGCACCCCATGCCGGGGTTGCTGGTGATTTATTTTTAAATGAGATTCGGGTTAATGTCAGCATTCCAAATATCATCCAGAATTAAATCAGAGTTCAAGGCAGAGCTTTCCTCAAAGTTCCAATTTATTAAGAGAGACATGTTGGTACATCTGAGGCAAACCCGAATCTGAAAGCTTCCTGGGTTTCCTACCCAGTTGAAAGTTCATGATCTTGTCCCCACACCCACAAGTCCATCACATGGTCCAATCTTCCACTGCCATGCTGGCATTTCCACCCATCTAGTTCCGGTCAGGTGCAAAGGTTCAGAGACAAAGAATGACCTTGGGCTTCTAGAAAGGAATGTTTTTTTTTAACAACAACATTCTACTCCTTACTATTCCCCCTCCCAATTCCCCACTAATGAAAAAGCACAGTAAAATAATAGTGTGGCAGGCCAAAGATCCTAAAAGGAATATGACTGGAGGCCTGACAGTGGTTCTGAGATCTCGTCTGCCAGTTCCTTCAGAACCCTGGGGTGTAATCCATCCCGTCCTGGTGATTTGAACTTGTCTAGGGTAGACAGGTGCTCACTTACCATTTTCCTCCCTATTTCAACTTGTGTTCCTAATCTGATTTTTGTGGTGCTGTTTTTGGTAGGTTGGACTGTTTTTTCTCTTTGTGTAAAGACAGATGCAAAAAATGAGTTAAATAGTTCTGCTTTCAGCCAATAATTCGGCTGAAAGTGAAAACAAAACTATGATATAAAATGAACTATGTAAGTGAGAGGGTGTAAAAGCTTTTCTTTTACCCGGACAATGCTTTGTTCCTATAATATGTATAATTTGTATTAAAAAATAAAAAATCTTGAATTGAAAAAAAAAGAGCCCTAATGTTACCTAAGATATGAGGAGTCTATCTTACCCTTGATGGGCAATAAGAAATTCACATTTCCCAGTGAATTTTCTCATAGGACTACAAAATTTAGATGATGGAATCCCAACACAATGGAAAGTTACAGGTTGATGAAAGCTGACTTAGAAGACTGATTCTCAGTCAATCAGGTCATGGTTGCCCCAAAGGTGCTTTTTTTCTTTCTTTCAAGAGGACTTTGTTTTTCCTTGAAGATGTTTCACTTCTTGGATGATGGAAATAAAAACAGAGAAAATCCAGTTGCCTCTTGAAAGAAAGAAAAAAGCACCTTTGCGGTTGCCTTAGAAGGTGTAAATAGCATATTTAATTACAGATTAGCTGTTTTCATCTTTAAGACAGCAGGAAAGACAGTTTGACATGAAGACATGAGAATACCGTATTTTTCGGAGTATAAGACGCACCAAGGTTTTGAAGAGGTAATTTTTTTTAAAAGGTAGGTAGGTAGATAGAGGGATAGAGAGGGAGAGAAAGAGAGAAATACAGTAGGTAGGTAGGTAGGGAGAGAGAGTAGTTAGGTAGGTAGGTAGATAGATAGAGGGATAGAGAGAAATAGAGAGAGAAATATAGTAGGTAGGGAGAGAGAGTGTGTGTAGGTAGGTAGGTAGGTAGGTAGGTAGAGGGATAGAGAGAGAAATAGAGAGAGAGAGAGAAATACAGTAGATAGGTAGGGAGAGAGAGAGAGAGAAGGTAGATAGGTAGGTAGAGGGAAAGAGAGAGAGAAATAGAGATAGAGAGAAATACAGTAGATAGGTAGTGAGAGAGAGTAGATGTTTCCAGGTGTATTTATCAATGTGCTGGAAAAGGAAATCGCTGACAATCTGCAGCACCTAAGACTTTGTTTCTGCTGGCACAGCACTTTATCAATGTAATTGTCATCAATCAGTTAGAGCTTTCCAAAAGGAAAAAAAAGTTTTTGCATTCTGCAAACCTCCCAAAAACGGCCTGTTTTTCTTGAAAATGGCCCTGTTTTTTTTTTAAAGGCATGAATAGCCTTTGGGGGGGGGGGCTTGCAGAGTGCTCCTGGGGGGGGGGAACGAGCAAAAACAGCCCATTGTTCATGAAAACGGCCCCGTTTTTTGCCAAAAAAATTGCATGCATAGCCTTATGAAGGCTTATAAAGTGCTGCTGGGGGCTGGGGGCTAAAAACGGGCCGTTTTTCTCTCATTTCTGCCCTCCCCAGCCCCCAGGAGCTCTCTCTAAGCCTCCATAAGGGTATGCACGGCCATTTTGGTGAAGGGCAGGGCTTCGGGAGGCAAAAAATGCTGTATTTGGTGTATAAGACGCACCCAGATTTTCAGGTACGTCTTATACTCTGTAAAATACAGTAATTGTTGCAGAAATGTTGATAGAATAATTGTCATGATATCACCTCCCCTTTGTCCTAAGGCCCTCTTTCCATTTCACTGCACAGTCATATAACACAAGACAAAAGGGGAAAAAAACAGCTGACCTTTTATTATTTTCAAGACCAAAGTGAAAACAGCTCTGTCAGATGAGTGAGGTTGGGCTTAGAAGGGTGACACATAGTCTTGCTTAGAGGAGGAAGGCTAAAAGGGAAACCAGGATCAGAGATAAGGGATGACATCATATCTTTCTCCGTGTCAGGTGAGGCTAATGGAAGAGGGTTCAAGGATACTATGGCTTGTGCAGCAAACTCCACTAGCCTTGGTCTTTCACTGCACTGCTTGCTCATTAGCGCTGCTGCCAGAGTCCTGGGGCTTCATCACGTCTGGGAGCTCTGGGGGGCTGGAGAAGGGATCGATGCGGAGGTTCTCAAAGGCATCTTCTGAAGGGGAAGAAAGACATGTATGACACCATCATCTTGGAACGGTACTGTTTTATGCTACATTACTGGCTACTATAAATCCCAAACCAAAAATGAGGATCATGAGAAATCCAAAGCAGTGGCAAACTAGTCGAGCACATAAACAGCGCGCACCTATTTTTCCAAATAGTGACCATTTAATTCTGATTAATCCTTAACCAGAAACAGCATATAAGCATTTTATTTCTAATCATTCACACTGAAGAAGCCACATTTGGAATACTGCATCCAGTTCTGGTTACCATAATGCAAAAAAGATGCTGAGGCCCTAGAAAGGGTGCAGAGAAGAGCAACAAAGATGATAAGGGGTTTTCAGGCTAAATTCTATTAAAAATGGCTAAACGAACTACCGCATTTTTCAGAGTATAAGATGCACTGGAGTATAAGACGCACCAAGGTTTTGAAGAGGCAAATTTAAAAAAAAGTAGGTAGGTAGGTAGAGGGATAGAGAGGGAGAGAAAGAGAGAGAAATACAGTAGGTAGGTAGGGAGAGAGAGAGAGAGAGTAGTCAGGTAGGTAGGGAGATAAAGGGATAGAGAGAGAGAAATAGAGAGAGAGAGAGAGAAAGAGAGAGACAGTGAGTGAGTGTAGGTAGGTAGAGGGATAGAGAGAGAGAAATAGAGATAGAGAGAAATACAGTAGATAGGTAGGGAGAGAGAGTAGTTAGGTAGGTAGGTAGATAAAGGGAGAGAGAGAGAGAAATACAGTAGATAGTGAGGGAGGGAGAGAGAGAGAGTGTAGGTAAGGAGGGAGGGAGAGGGACAGAGACAGAGAAATAGAGAGAGAGAGAGAGAGAAATACAGTAGATAGGTAGGGAGAGAGGTAGGGAGAGAGTTTTTGTGTGTAGGTAGGTAGGTAGGTAGGTAGGTAGAGGGATAGAGAGAGAAATAGAAAGAGATAGAGAGAAATACAGTAGATAGGTAGGGAGAGAGAGTAGATGTTACCAGGTGTATTTATCCATGTGCTGGAGAAGGAAATTGCTGACAACCTGCAGCAAGACTTGTTTCTGCTGGCACAAGACTTGATCAATGTAATTCTCCTCAATCACTGTAACTAAAGAGCTTTCTGAAAGGAAAAAGAAGTTTTTGCACTCTGCAAACATCTCCAAAACGGCCCGTTTTTCGCAAAAACGGGCCTGTTTTTTTTTTCAAATAATAGGCATGAATGGCCTTGGGGGGGCTTTCAGAGTGCTCCGGGGGGGAGGCGCAAAAACGAGCAAAAAACGAATGTTTTTTGTCAAAAAGATCGCATGCATAGCCTTATGAAGGCTTATAGCGTCCTGCTGGGGGCTGGGGGAGCAAAAACGGCCTGGTTTTTGCTCATTTCTGCCCTCCCCAGCCCCCAGGAGCTCTCTGAAAGCCTCCATAGGGGTATGCACGGCCACTTTGGTGAAGGGGCGGGAGTTCGGGAGGCAAAAATGCTGTATTCGGTGTATAAGACGCACCCAGATTTTCAGCCTCTTTTTTGAGGAAAAAGGTGCATCTTATACTCTGAAAAATACGGTAGTTATGTTAAGCTTAACACAGAGAAGTATTCCAACATTTCAAGGGCTGCTACAGGGAAGATGTGCTTTCTCCATAGTACCTGAGAGTAGGAAAAGCAGCAACAACAGGTAGAAGCTCTTCAGAGGGAGATCTAACCTGGAAATAAGGAGGAATTTCCTGGCAGTGAGAATTATTAAGCAGTGGGATAAGCCTGCCTCCTGGAGTTGTGGCTGATCCATCATTGGAGCTTTTCAAGAAAAGATTGGACAACCATTTGTCCAAGATTGTTTGAGGATTCCTGCCTTGGGCAGTAGGTTGGATTAGAAGACCTCCAAGGTCACTACCAACCCTATGATTCTATGATACCTGGGTGTAAGTAATGTTATTAATATCTTTCTTTTGGTTGCCTGAAAACCTAGGGAAAAAAATAGTCGTTATCCCCGAGGCAATCCTACTTGCTACCCTTCTCCATAACTCCATGATGATTTTTTAAATCAGTGGCTTGTTTCCCTTCTGAGATAAAATTTATTTCATCACTATATTTATGCCCATCTTTCTGCCAAAATTGACAGTCCAGGCAACTAAAAGTATGAATAAACCAAATAAAACCAATAAAACCTTTGGTGTGATAAGTGGGTTTGGCTGTTGAGTTGACACATTTCAAGCTCAACGTGGAATGTTCCAGCCATTCAGAAGTGTTCTGTGGTCAACAATAACCAATTTTGAGCTCAAAATAGTGATTTAAACTTGAAATATAGTTAAGAGGCAATAAAATAGAAGGAAAATATATTGGATATATTTGCCACCTTCAGTTATTTGTAAAAATAATAAAGCCAGGATATATATATAAATGCATTTTCAAAGTGACCCAAACAATTGATTTCAAACTCAACTATGTTGAGTTCTAAACATTATTCTATTTATTCACCAAAGGCCTGTCAAACTAAAATTAGTTTTCCCTGAAAAGGGCACCCACAAGATTAACAATATTGGGTCCATCATGACTTGACTTAATATGGCTTTTTAGGTTACAACCATCCCTTCCAATTGATTTGGGGGGTGGACACACACACACACACACACACACACAGATGGTGTTTTATAAAATTATATCATCAATTGTGACTACAGTTAGCAGGTGGATTCTGGACCATCTCAAGATTGCAAATGTTTTACAAGAGCAACCCTGCACAGGGCATTTTACAATAATTCATATTTTATAGGTAGTCGTCAACTTACAACCATTTGTTTAACAACTGTATGAAGTTACAACCGTACTGATAGTGATTTAGGGTAGGTTTTCGCACTTATGATCATTGTAGGGTTCATGAAGTCACATGATAAAAATTTGGGTGCTTGGCAACTGGCATTACTTTATGATGGTTGCAGCATCCCAGAATCACGTGATCACCATTTGCAACCTTTGTAGGGGGGTTCTGATGAGCAAAGTCAATGGAGGAAGCTGGATTCGCTTAATGACAATTCACTTAATGGCCATGGCAAAAAAGGTCATAAATTCAGGTATGACGTACTTAATGATGACATCATTTAGTGACAGAAATCCCTGTCCCAACTGTGGTCATAAATTTGAGGACTAGCTGTATTTTAAAAACTACCTTAAGTCGGTTTCAAGGCTTTTACTATAGTTTGTGTACATTTCTGGCCTCAGTGCAAAATGGTAGCCATCTGTGCTGCCAATTTTCAACATGATTAGTAGTCAGTGATCAGGGACTCCCGGATCAGATTGGCTCTAAGATGGCAGGTGCTAAAAGCTCTACATGGCTTGCCTATACATATACATATATGTTGTGGCCCAGCAGGAGCTGTTGGAGCTGCCACCAGACTCCGACAGCGGGGGTCCCTATGAGTCGGCTCTGGAGGATGTGGAGGACCCTGGGCAGGGTTCTGACTCCGAGCAGGGATCAGAGGCTGGTCGGCCACCAGGAGGCACCTGAGGCATGGAGCAGTGGTGAAAGCCAAAGGGAGTGTGCTCCTGATGTCATGCCTTGGAGCAGTGGGGAGGAGTCACGGGACAGCGAGTCAGACATCAGCAGTGAGTTATTGAATGCTCGTTACCGGCGCGCTAAGCGGTGTCAGGAGCAATTGCGCAGTTACCGGAGGTAATTGCGCTCAGCTGATGATAATTAGACTCCTCTCCAGACTATAAAAGTACTGCTTGTGCACATGCCCTTTTGCAGAAGTCAACGCAGGAACTAATGTGGAAGTACAGTCTTGTGAGCGTGGCAGGCTGGATAGCTGCTATTGCGTATCAGTGCCGGAGGGTTCTGAAGGTCGAGTTGTGTTGGATTGCTGCCAAGGATCTGTCTGTCTGTGCAATAAACCTCGTGAAGTATCTTTGGCTCGGAGTGTGTCTGTGATTGCGGGGGAAGAGGGGGATCAGAACACATATACATACATACATACATACATACATACATACATACATACATATATATATATATATATTAAGATACCCAATTAGATACCTGATATATCTGATGCATGCACATTAACACCACCTCTGGAAGCCATCTCCTGGCTGCCTGCCATCTTATATGTAGCATTACACCATTGCAAGTGGGTCTTTTCAAACAGAGCACCCCAGGCACAGAATATTCTTCTAAGGCAAATTTGGCCAACTCCCTTAGGTTATCAGCAAAAACCACTTCCTTGTCTTAGGCTCTTAATCTTCAATGACAATGTTGTGTTTCTTTGGTTTCAAGAAGCATGCAACAACTTCACTCACCACTGACACTGAAGGCCAAGCCGACTGTTGCTGGGGCCTGGGGCCGTGCTGTCTGACTGGTGAAGCCACAGTCGCCAAGAGTTTTGCTATCATCCAGCAGCTGATCATCCTGGAAAATGGGGTAATTTGTACCAGGATGCAAGAGAAGTCCCTTTTAAAAAAATCTGGTAATCATGAACTACTACTACTTAGTTGTGTAATTAAAATCAAGAAATTAGTCAACTAGACTGCAAGCTCTATTTAGGACATGGTTTAACTGTCCTATGCACATCGAATTGCCATAGAGTTGGGGGCAAAGGATAGAATACAGGTAGTCCTCGACTTACAACAGTTCATTTAGCAAACATTCAAAGTTATAACAGCACTGAAAAAAGTGACTTACAACCATTTTTTCCAGTTACGACCTATGTAGCATCCCCATTACCAAGTGATCAAAATTCACATAGAATAGAATAGAATAATAGAGTTGGAAGGGACCTTGGAGGCCTTCTAGTCCAACCACCTTCTAGTCCAACCACCTGCTTAGGCAGGAAACCCTATAGCATTTCAGACAAATGGTTAACCAATCTCTTCATAAAAACTTCCAGTGTTGGAGCATTTACAACTTCTGGAGGCAAGTTGTTCCACTAATTAATTGTTCTAACTGTCAGGAAATTTCTCCTTAGTTCTAGGTTGCTTCTCTCCTTGATTAGTTTCTACCCATTGCTTCTTGTTCTACCCTCAGGTGCCTTGGAAAACAGTTTGACTCCCTCTTCTTTGTGGCAACCCCTGAGATATTGGAACACTGCTATCATGTCTCCCCCAGTCCTTCTTTCTATTAAACTAGACATACCCAGTTCCTGCAACCGTTCTTCATATGTTTTAGTCTCCAGTCCCCTAATCATCTTTGTTGCCCTTCTCTGCACTTTTTCTAGAGTCTCCACATCTTTTCTACGTCGTGGTGACCAAAACTGAATGCAGTATTCCAAGTGTGGCCTTACCAAGGCATTATAAAGTGGTATTAACACTTCACGTGATCTTGATTCTATCCTTCTGTTGATGCAGCCTAGAACTGTGTTGGTTTTTTTGGCAGCTGCTGCACACTGCTGGCTCATATTTAAATGGTTGTCCACTAGGACTCCAAGATCCGTCTCACAGTTACTATTGAGCAAGGTACCACATATACCAGTGATGGCGAACCTTTTTGTCCTCGCGTGCCGAAATTGTGTGCGTGTGTGTCCACACCCAGAATGCAATGTGCCCCACCCACCTGCGCATGCACGTGTGACACACACACAGGCCCCGTGCTCCCCCTGCTTCCCCCTCACGCATGTGCACGTGTCTCCTGCATGCATGGCAGACCCTAAAATCAGCTGGCTGGTGGGAGCTGCGCACACATGCACAGTAGAGCTGTGCTGGGCAACAGCTGACGTGCACGCAGAGGGCTCCACGTGCCACCTGTGGCACACGTGCCATAGGCTCGCCATCACGGACATATACTGTAACTGTGCATTTTGTTTTTCTTGCCTAAATGTAGAACCTCACTTTTTTTTGAATTTTTGAATTTTTGAATTTTTTTTTTGAATTTCATTTTATTAGATAGTGCCCAATGTTCAAGTTTGTCAAGATCATTCTGTATCTTTAGCCTATCTTCTGGAGCGTTGGCTATTCCTGCCATCTTGGTGTCATCTGCAAATTTGATGAGTTCCCCATTTTCCCCCTCATCCAAATCTTTGATGAAGATGTTGAAGAGTACTGGGCCCAAAACAGAGCCTTGGGGTACTCCACTGCATACTTCCCTCCATGTAGATGCAGTTCCATTGAGGACTACATGTTGAGTGCAGTGGTCAGCCAGTTATTAATCCATCTAGTGGTAATGCTGTCCAACCCACATTTTTCTATCTTATCAGGTAGTAGGTGATGGTCTACTTTATCAAATGCCTTACTGAAGGCCAAGTAAATTATATCCACAGCATTCCTCTGGTCCACTAATTTTGTCACTTTGTCAAAGAATGCAATAAGATTAGTCTGGCATGATCTGTTTTTAACAAACTCATGTTGGCTTTTGGTTATTACTTTGTTTGTCTCCAGGTGTTCACTAATTCGCTGCTTGATTATCTTTTCCAGAATCTTCCCAGGTATTGAGGTCAGGCTGATAGGTCTGTAGTTTCCTGGATCTGTTTTTTCCCCTTTTTTGAAGATGGGAACCACATCAGCTCTTTTCCAGTCCTCTGGTAGTTCCCCGGTGCTCCAGGATCTCTGAAAGATATAGTTCAGTGGTTTTGAGATCTCGTCTGCCAGTTCCTTCAGAACCCTGGGGTGTAATCCATCCGGTCCTGGTGATTTGAACTCAGCTAGGGTGGACAGGTGCTCACTTACCATTTTCTTCCCTATTTTAACTTGTGTTCCTAATCTGTTTTTGGCGATGCTGTTTTTGATAGGTTGGACTGTTTTTTTCCCTTTGTGTAAAGAAAGATGCAAAAAAGTAGTTAAGTAGTTGTGCTTTCTCCCTGTTGCTTGTCACCTTCTTGCCACTTTCTCCCAACAATGGATAATTTCCTTGACTTTTTCCCCTTGTTTTTAACATGTTGGAAGAAGGTTTTTTTGTTATTTTTTACTTTTGTGGCAAGTCTTTGTTCATCCTGAGCCTTAGCTTTCCTCACTTCATCTTTGCAGGCTCAGGCTATTTACTGATATTCTGCCTTAGTTATGTGCCCCTCTTTCCACTTTTTATACTTGTCCTTTTTGTTTTTCAATTTATCAGAGTTCGTTATGCAGCCATGCTGTTTTCTTTTTAGAGCTGTTATTTTTCTTCTTATTTGCTATTGTGCTAGACTGGACTTTTATAATCCCACTTTTCAAAATTTCCCAAGCTTCTTGAGTTGTTTTCCCCTTGAGGATTCTCATCCATGGAATCCTTCCCAAGCTCTAAGTCTATTGAAATTAGCTCTCTAAAGTCCAAGACTCTAGTTTGACTTTGATCTACTACTTGTGTTTGCATAATGTTGAATTCCAATATTGCATGGTCACTTGCCCCCAGGGTTCCTGTGGCTTCAACACCTTCTATCATTTCCTCTCTGTTAGTGAGAATTAAGTCCAATATGGCTGATCCCCTTGTTCCCTTCTCTACCTTTTGGAAAACAAAGTTGTCTGGTAGGTTTGTTAGGAACCTGTTGGATCTTCCACTTGGTGCAGAGTTTGTCTCCCAGTTGATGACAGGGTAGTTAAAGTCCCCCATTACTATTGTGATGTGCTTCCTACATACCTTAGTTAACTGACTAGCAAAAAGTTCATCCATTTCTGCTGTTTGGTTGGGTGGCCTATAGTATACACCTGTGACAATGTCATTTTCCCCCACTTTTATATTGACACAAATGCATTCAAGATAATTTTCATCATTGTTGTGCTCTATTTCTCTAGAGATGTAGTTATTTCTTATATATAGTGCAACTCTACCTCCTCTTTTATTTGGTCTACTTCTTTTAAATAATTAAAATCCCTCTAGCTGTATGTTCCATTTGTGGGTTTCATCCCACCATGTTTCCTTAATGGCAACAATATCATATTTGCCCTCATTTACTTGAATTTCTAATTCACCCTGTTTATTCCTCATACTCTGCATTGGTGTATAGACATTTGAGTGACTGACCCTGTGTTTACTTTCTACATAACCTGTGTTGTGCCTGACTTCCCCTACTTCCTTACCACCTGTTTGATTGGTATGGCACTTACGACTGAACACTTGATTTTGCTTGAAAGAAAGGTTGATATTCTTACCCGCACATCTACTGTAAGTTACATGCACTGATAACCCTATTTTAGATTGCTGGGGACAGAAATGTTCTGTATCAATTAATTCCCTGTCCCTGCTGTTTAGTTTAAACGTTAAACTAAACAGTGTTAACACACATTAAACTCTGCTCTATAAGTTCAAACTTATAACCATTGCTAAGTCCCAAGCACATGTGATCACCTTTTGCAAACTTTTGACAAAGGAAGTCAATGAGGAAGCCAGATTCACTTAACAACCGTGTTACTAACTGCAGTGATACACTTAATAATTGTGATAAGGTCGGTCGTAAAATGGGGCAAAACTCACTTAACAAATGTCTCACTTAACAGAACTTTTGGGCTCAATTGTGGCCTTAAATCAAGGAATATCTGTAGTAAGGAGTCTATTTTGTTTTCACTAAAACTGTTATACTTGCAAACCAGTAAGCACTGGGAACAATTGCTATCTCCCTCCTTGCTTCTATTTCTGATCTTACTAAAAAAATCAAGTATGAGGCTAGAGCTCTAATTTTAAGGATTCTTTAATCCCCAATTTTCTAGGACACACTGAAAAATAGTTTCTTAGATGGGACAAAAGACTAAGAGGCTGGTGAACCAATTGCATTGGTATATCTGCTACAACTCTGTGGGTTAATTGCTTAATGTTTTACATGGATATTGTTTGATGGCTGGTTATTTATTCCACTGAAGAGATACCCAGGTATCTAATGTATAGGATTTTTAAGTAACACATGAAGATCAGGATACTGAGAGGGGTACTTCCAACACTAAAACCAAGATATACTACATACAGCTGCCAGTCAAGGCCATAGATGTAATTCCCAAACACCAGCAAAATCCAGAAGCCTAACTGCTATCCTCTTCCCTTGAACAATTGGAATTCCAAAAGACCATCAGAATCAGCTAATGAGTGATTTGTTCCTTACAATCTGGCTGCAGACTAAGCAGTGGGAAAAACAAAGGGAGAGTTCCTGGAAATTCTATAGTCTAAAAATACAACTGAGGGTGCTTGGGATTTCTGGGTGCTGAAGACCCAGGATTTTATTTATTTATTTACAGGACATATATGGCCACCTGTCTTGTATGACAATTCTAGGCATCTCATAACAATCCATTTAAAAAAGTTGAAAACAAAAATGTCTTTCCCCCAGGTACCAACCAATTATTCTCACAGCTCAACTCATATCCTAACCAGGGGTGGGTTCTGGCTGCTGCTACTGCCGCTTTGCTCAGGGACGCGCTTTGAGCGTGCGCATGCTTGATGTGTGCTACGCACGCATGCACAGTACTAAAAAAAATGCTTCTGCGTATGCGCAGAAGTAAAAAACAAGATAGGCGCTGCCTATGGTACTGCCGAGAGAACCGGTTCGGAGGCGTAGCAGGCCAAGTTACTACCGTACCTATTTAGCCGAACTGGTCCAAACTGGTAGGAACCCACCTCTGATCCTAACCCAATGCTTAGGGGAAGGGCCAGGTGTTCACAGCTCTCTGGAAGGCTAACGGTAGGATTTCAGATAGAAATATCTCCTAAGACAGTGGTTTTCAACCTGTGGGTCGGGACCCGTTTGGGGGTCGAACAACCCTTTCACAGGGGTCGCCTAACACCATTGGAAAACACATATTTTCAAAAACATACGGAAAACATAAAATAATTTTATGGTTGGGGGTCACCACAACATGAGGAACTGTATTAAAGGGTCGCGACATTAGGAACGTTGAGACCCACTGTCCTAAGAGAAGCAATTTGGTTATATGAAAAAAATAATATAACCTCTGAACTGATCAAGGAAAGCACTGATACACCAACTTAGTAAACAGTCCTGGTGTAATACTGTAATTTATTAGAAGAGTCCTGAAGGTATAGTACTTTCTATAATAAGCTCCCCATACCTTGTACAATCTCTGTTCTTCTGGAGGTCTCTTAAGAATCCCCTCCACAATTCTTTTCAGCTCATACACTGTGCTGGACTCCTTGGCGTCTGTAAAGATAGTTGTCTTGTGACGTCGGATCATTAGAAAGACATCCTGTTGGACAACAGACCAGTTCATAATATTAGGTGATCTGTAGCATTTGTAATTTACCCAAACAAGCCATCACTATCAATAATGATAATGACATTGTTTTATACAAGTTTCCATGGGAAAACCTCAAATTGGTATATATGTCTATGGAGATTCTCAGTCATCCAGGTCATGGATGTCCCATAATTATGTACTTTGTATTTTAAATTTTGGAGAATAATTGTCTGGGATGCTGGAGCAGCCAGGAGGAGGAGGAGACATCAGGGAGGCAAGCTGCCCCAAGAGGGCCAGAGGAGAGCACAGCTCCTCACGCGTGGAGACGCTGCTGAGGGCCCGACTCACCAGCGGGGGAGCAGCTGTGGGGGCCGGCCAGTCACTCCTGCCCCTCGCCCTGCCACTGCAACTGCTGCTCTTCTGGGGCGGCAGGGCTGCACAGGAGCTGAGTCTGTGTGGGAAGAATGTCTGTCTGGTGCTGGGGTAAGAGGCGCGCAGGCCGGGAAGCAGTTGCGCTCCCTTGGCAGAAATGGCGGGAGGAGGGGGATGCACTGGCTTGTTCTCGGTGGCGGGCTGGGTGTGTGTGCTTCATTGACACTCTTCCGGTTTCCAGCACATGCATGCACACTGGCCAACTGATGTTTGCGCGCCGATGCACGCCAGAAACCGGAAGACCAGGTGGCCGGTGTGGCTGCTCTTCTGGTTTCCAGGATGCGGGTACGCGTGCACAAGCACGCTTCCGTTTCAGCACTTGGTGCCAAAAGGTTTCGCCAACACTGTCTTAAGGCATCAGACTAGAAACTGGGAGACCGTGTATTCCAGTCCCACCTTGGTCACTAAGCCAGCTGAGTGACCTTGGGCTGATCACTCTCTCTCTCGGCCCTAGGAAAGGGGCAATAGCAAGCCTTTTCTGGAAAAACTGCCAAGAAAACTGCAGGATTTGTCCAAGCAGTTTCTAAGAACCAGACACAATTGAACAGAAGTAAAAATATACATATATTAAGACTGAAAGTCTCACCTAAAGTTGCCTATGGATATCCTGTCTGAGGAGGAATCTGAGCTTGGGGTCTGTCATGGCCTACTTGGTACATAAACCCTAATGTCATGATTTTGCATATGATTTAATCTGTAGTCTGCCTTTCCTCACCATATTAATTTTGCCTTTATTAATTTTATAAATAATTCAAGACAGCTAATGTACCTAATGCTTCTGTAGTCTCCTATTTTCCTCCAACAACTTTTGAGATGAGTTGGACTTAGAGTGAGTGACTGGCCCAAAGTCACCCATCTGGCCTTCATGCCTAAGGTGGTACTAGAATTCATAGTTTCTAGCCTGGTGCTTAACCATTAGACCAAAGTGGCTCTCTACATCACATCACATCTCATCTCTACATTCTACCTGTTTTTCCTCCTACAACAAACCTGTGGAGTAAGATGGATTGGGAGGTATTTACAAACCAAAAATCAACTACACTGCTTTCCTGGCTTAGGATGGATTGAATCTGGCTCTCCAAGTGCAACATCTGAGCCTTAGGAGTGAATCAAAGACTTGGTTTCTGTAAAATAGGGTGACTTAAACATTAGCTATGAAAAGTTACCCTTTATGATAGAGAGAAGTTAATTTGGCAGGATTTTTCCATTCTAATGGGCATGTATCTAAACTATGAGATTTTTACCACAAGTAAACGAATTTTGGATAACTTCTGAAATAGGACCAAAGGACATAAAGTAATAGTTTGGGGAATCTTGCAAATGTGAGGACCACAGTTACTAATACAGGTTTGCATTATATATGAGAACTGAACCATTGCTTTAACAGAGCTTTTCCAAATTAGTGCCATCTAGATATACTGGACTACAATGCCATTCTGTTGTTTATGCCTACTGGCTGTGAATGATGGGAATTGTCAGCCAACACATCTGAAGAGTACCAGGAAGCAGCCAGCAGCCAGATGGAGGTAACCAGGTGGGAACAGGCAGAATGGAGAGGCACTACCAGGAACAGCAGGAGATATTGCGCGCACCGCGAATGGCAGCCCGAGGGCTGACACCAGGCTGAGGAAGCCTGAATTCTCTAAATCAGTCTGGAAGAACTAACATTTGTCATTCCTCTGCCAGGGTGTCTTTTGTTAGATTCACAAATTGTACTAAGCCAAGGTTTGTTTTAACAAATAAATTAATTGAGTTTGCCCAATATACTTACCGATTAAGATCTAATATGTTATATATTCTCTCTGGTATCTATGGAGGTTCTGGTAGCATTGGCTACCTGGAGTGCCTTCTGTGGTTTTAGTTAATATGCCCAGCTGCATATCTATGTAGAAAGGAACAATCTTGCCATAGTCATTTGTGGTCCAGTTGTAGACAGTTGTAATACTCTGTATGTATAGACTACCTGCACTTGTAAAAACTCACCTGAGCTGTAAAGTAGGCCATAAGGACTAGTCGCATGGTTATTAGTTGGCAAGTATGAGAAATAGGATTGTAGTATATTGTGAAAGTAGTGTCTTCATCCTTGGGAATGGCTGAAGGAGGATTACGTTCACTACAACTTCAGGATTCTGAGGTGTTAAGCTGGTTGTAAATGACAGTACTAATTTTAGTATACAATTGTTAACCGCTGCTGTTTTGTTTATAGCAAATCTCAATTGGCTGACCCCCAGAAGACCTTAGAAGCAACAACAAAATCTGAATTTAGGCCACTTTTTCAAACAGTGGACTTGTCTGTTGCTTGGCAAATCAATCTGAACAATATACATGTATTTTATGTATATTACATAAATGTGGATGTAGCAAACACCTGGGAATAATTCTCAATTGTTCTATAAAACTCAGGTTTTATGTACTTTGATGTAGAGAGCCACTTTGGTCTAATGGTTAAGCACCAGGCTAGAAACTATGAATTCTAGTACCACCTTAGGCATGAAGGCCAGATGGGTGACTTTGGGCCAGTCACTCACTCTAAGTCCAACTCATCTCAAAAGTTGTTGGAGGAAAATAGGAGACTACAGAAGCATTAGGTACATTAGCTGCCTTGAATTATTTATAAAATTAATAAAGGCAAAATTAATATGGTGAGGAATGACCGTTGGCTTACCTGAATGGTCTTTCTCTAGGCGCTGCGGGAGTGTCCAAGCACGGGTTAACATCAGCTTGCTGCCCAAGGACTGAGTTCGAATTCTTGTAGCTCCGCCTCTTGCTCCCCTCAGAGGCTCAGTTTTAAAAACGAAGGAGTGGTCCAAAGGAACTGTCAATGCAATAGTCCAAGTCCAATGGAGATCTACCCCGCGACCCCTGATAGGGTGGGGTTGGACACTCCCGCAGCGCCTAGAGAAAGACCATTCAGGTAAGCCAACGGTCATTCTCCTAGGCGCTGCTTGGAGTGTCCAAGCACGGGACATGCCAAAGCTATGATCCCCCAGGGAGGGAAGAACTGTTCACGGGCGCGGGACTAGCCACAACCCTCTGCAGAACTCTTCTCCCAAAGGCTGCCTCAGCCGAGGCAAAGGTGTCCAGTCTATAATGCTTGACAAACGGTGACGGGCCTGACCACGTAGCAGCCCGGCAGATGTCCTCAATGGATGCTTGGGTGGCCCATGCAGCCGATGTAGCAGCACTTCTTGTCGAGTGTGCAGTGATACGAGGAGGCGCCGGCCTGCCCTGATGTTCGTAGGCCAGCTGGATACACGCCCTTATCCAGCGCCCTACTGTAGCGGAGGTGACCTTCTTGCCCATGGTGGCAGGTTGAAAGGACACAAAGAGGGCCTCTGACTTGCGGAAAGGGGCTGTTCTTTTCATGTAGATCCGCAGGGCACGGCGGACGTCCAGCTTATGCCACTCACGTTCCCTGGAGTGTTTGGGATGCGGACAAAAGTCCGGGAGAATCACCTCCTGCGAGCGGTGGAAAACGCTGTTGATTTTTGGTACTAATGCCGGGTCCAGTCGTAATATCACTCTGTCGGAGTGGATGACGCAAAGGTCCTCTCTGACTGACAAGGTTGCCAGTTCAGAGATCCGGAGTGCCGAAGTGATGGCAATGAGGAATGTCGTCTTGAGGGTCAGGTGGCGTAGTCCAACTGTCCGAAGAGGTTCAAATGGCGGCCCGGACAGAGAACGTAGCACCACGGACAAGTCCCAGGTAGGATACCTGTGGATGGTAGGAGGAGACAGATTGGTGGCTCCTTTGAGAAAATTGCACACCTGCGGGTGTTTGCTGAGGGGCAGGTGCGACCCTGTAGACAGGATGGAGGCCAAGGCGGCAGTCTGGCGTTTGAGAGTATTGGGTGCCAGACCCCTGTCAAGACCGTCCTGCAAGAAGTCCAGAACTTGGGGAACGGTGGCAGAAGTGGCAGAGATCTGGTGTTGAAGGCACCAGAGAGAGAAGGCCGACCAGGTAGCTTCATAAATTCTGACCGTTGATGGACGTCTGGATGCCTGGATGGTGCGGATCACCTTATCCGAATATGCGCTGAGCCTCAGGATCTCCCCTTCAAGTGCCACACGGCAAGTTTCAGCCACTGGGGTTCCGGGTGTTGGATGGCCCCTTGGCTGAGGGATATGCGGTCCTGAGGAATGCGCCAGGGACGAGACACTGAGAGACTGATCAGGTCGGCAAACCAGGATCTCCTCGGCCAGTGAGGAGCCACCAGCAGTATCTCCGCTCCCTCTGCCAGAATCTTCCAGATGACCTGTGGGATTAGCGGCAGAGGCGGGAAGGCATACAGCAGGCCCGGGGGCCAGCGAGAGCGAAGAGCGTCCGTGCCTTCCGCCCCTGGGCACTGGAACCTCGTGAAGTACCTGGGTAGCTGAGCGTTGGCCGGAGACGCGAAGAGGTCGACGACTGGAAGGCCGAATCGCAGAGACAGCTGACGGAACAGTTCTGGGTGAAGGCACCACTCTGTGTTCTGGATGGTGGATCTGCTGAGCCAGTCTGCAGTCGCGTTGTCCTCCCCCGAGATGTGGTCCGCCCGCAGGGACCTGAGATGCCGTTCCGCCCACCGACCCAGGGACTCCGCCTCCGTCATCAGAGCAAGGGATCGTGTGCCGCCCTGATGATTGATGTACGCTTTCGTGGCAATGTTGTCGGTCAGGACCAGCACATCTTTGTCCCTGACCAGCTGGAGGAAATGCCGCAGAGCCAGTCTGGCAGCCCGGAGCTCTAGCCAGTTTATATTGTGGGCGAGCTCCGCTGGCGACCATCTGCCTTGGATCACCTGGTTCCGAAGGTGCGCCCCCCACCCGAAGAGGCTGGCATCCGTCGTGATGACCAGGCGCTCTGGCTCCTTGAAGTAGGAGCCCTTCAGGAGAGCATCCGACTGCCACCACCGGAGGGAACGAATTACCTTGGGAGGAAGACGTATCACCCTCTTGGAGTTGCTGGCCATGCGTCTCTGGAGGGGCAGCAGGAACCACTGGAGGTCCCTCGCATGGAGGCGCGCCCACGGGACCACCAAAATGCAGGACACCAGCTTCCTTAGCAGTTGGGAGAGGGAAACTACCGTTGCTGACCTGGTGGACCAGATCTTCCGCACGAGGGATCTGATGCTGTCCACTCTCTCTTGTGTGAGGAAGACCTTGCAGGACTCCGAGTCGATGATAGTGCCGAGATGCTGGATCCTGTGGGTCGGGTTGAGATGGCTCTTGGCCAGGTTGACTGAGAAGCCGTGCTGTTGCAAGACCTGAATGGTGGTGTTGAGGTTCTGCTGTGCCTGCTCCCTGGATGCCGAGTGGATAAGGATGTCGTCCAGGTAACACTCCAGCCTCACTGGAATTGAGCGCAGGTGAGCTGCGATGGCGGCCAGCAGTTTGGTGAAGGTGCGTGGGGCCGACGAGAGTCCGAAGGGAAGGGCTCTGTACTGAAAATGCTGGTTGGCAAACTGGAACCTCAGGAACCTGCGATGCGCCGGGTGAATTGGTACGTGCAGGTACGCCTCCTTCAGGTCTATCGAAGTCAAGAGGTCTCTCTGTCTGATGCAACCCAGGATGGTCTGCAGGGACTGCATCTTGAAGCGTTTGTACTCTAGATGTTTGTTGAGTCGCTTGAGGTCCAATATTGCTCGCACCCCTCCCGATGGCTTGGGGACTAGGAACAGGATGGAATAGAAGCCTGTGCCTTCCTGACCCTCGGGTACCCTTTCTATGGCCGCTATCTCTAAAAGGTGGTCTATCTCCGCCCTCATTAGCTGGAGCTTGTGAGGTGACCTGGGAGTGGGGCAGCGAACCCGGGATCTTGGAGGGGGGGAAAGGAAGTCCAGGGTCAGTCCGTGACGGACCGTGTTGAGGATCCACGCATCCGTCGTGGTCTCCTCCCACTGGGCGGCATAGAGTTGGAGACGGCCGCCTATGGGAGGGTCCCTGTGACGGTCACTTGGATTTCCGGAAGGGGCGGTTGGAGAACCCCCCTCGGGAAGGTTTACGGTAGCCCTGTTGCCTATTTCTATCCCTGTAGGGTGGTCTGTCCTGGGAACGTTCCTGTGACTGGGAAAAGGGACGGCCGGGACCACCTGAGGAGGTGGAAGGCTCGGAACCCCGAAAGGAACCCCTACGAAAGGGCTGGCCCTTGCGTTCAGGTTTCTTGGTCATGGCTGGGAGAACCTTGCGTTTATCCTTGGATTCAATCAGAAAGGAATCCAAAGCTTCCCCAAAAAGTTTCCCCCCCTTAAAGGGGGCGGAAGCCAGCTTCCACTTTGCCTTGACATCTGCCTGCCAGTGGCAGAGCCACAGCAGGCGACGTGAGGTCACATTGGCGGCTAATGCCCTGGAGGAAAACTTGGTGGCACTAAGTGAGGCATCAGCAGAGTATTCTATGGCTGCTATGATCTTATTCACGTTCTGTCTCATTTTAGTGTCCCCAGCCGGTAGGCCGGACAACAGTTTGCGGAGCCAGAAGAGAGCTGCCCTTCCGAAGTAGGAAGAGGCAGAAGATGCTCTCATGGCCCAAGCTGTGGCCATATGCGTCTTGAGGGAAGACGACTCAGCCCTTTTGTCCTCTGCCTTGAGTCCCTCCAGTAATTCGGCAGGGAGGGCCGAATTGGAGGTAAGGGACATAATGGGGTCATCAACCTGGGGGAGCTTTAGGAGCTCCTCCAGAGGTTCCTCCATGGTATATAACTTCTTGTCATTCCCGCTGGGGTTTGCCAAGGAGCCAGGCTGGGCCCATTGGCGTTGGATAATATCGAGGAACAGCTGAGGGGCTGGAACCAAGTCTAGGGGAGGAGAAACCTCGTTGAAAAGCCCTGCCCCTGGGTCCTGGGGACCGATGGTCTCCATGGATGCCTGATCCGAGGCAGGTTTGGGCGTAGGGGCTGGAAGGCCCATTTGGGGTCCTGCAGCCCTGGCCTTGGTCAGGATAGCCCGAAACATGGAAGAGTTAAAAAGACCCAGAGGGGGGGGGGGTTCTGGAGTAGGATTTTCATCCTCAGAGAGGTCTGGAGCATCACGCTCCACCTGAATCAGAAACCTCACTGATGCCCGAGGGGGCAGGTGAGGCCTCCCTAGCTGGAGGCCCCTGTGCCCTAGCCGGTTTTCCCTTACTGGGATTAGCAGAGGCAAAGGGGAGCTTAGATGCCAGCTGCATCATCCCATCAGTGATACCCCGAGAAATGGCCTCTGCCACCACCTCCTGCATGCTTTTGGGCAAAGGAAGGACGTGGGCCTGAGGAGTATCTGGCCCAGCTACTGAATAGATGAAGGAACCCTCCTCTACCAGGGAGTCTGCCTCATCAAGGGAATCTGCTGCCAGGGAATGGCCTGGGGAACCCATAGAGGCCCTGGAAGGATTAGGGGAAAAATCAAATTCCTCCCTTTCCCCTGGAAGGGAGGGAAGCATCCCTTGCTGGGAGGTGGATGGAACAGGAACCCCTTCCTCCCCAGGAGTAGGAGCTGAGGGAAGGGCCTGCTGGGCAGAATGGGCCTTTTGGAATTGTTTTTCAAGGGCCCTCTGCCTCCTAGCAGCTAGTCTCTCCTCAGCCTTAGAAGGCTGCTTGGCTTTAGGAGCCTTCCCCTTAGCTGGGCATCCCACCCCTTCACCTTTAGCAGCAGGGTTGGTCCTGCTGCGTTTAGCTGCTGGTGGGCCAGCCTGCTGATCCACTTGCTTCTCCATAGCGTTGGGAATCCTTCCCGATGGCTGAGGTGCTGGAGAATCTGAGGCTTGCATCGCTGGGAACCTCGTGCTGTAGGCAAGTGGTGGCTGGAAAACGGCTCCGGCTGAGATGAGGCTGGAAGCCAGCAGATCCGCGCTGAAGAAGGCAAGGGTGAATGGTCTGGATGACCAAAAGAACCCCTGCGGCCGCTTGTAGGTCTGGAGGGGAAGAGACCCAGTCAGGAGACCCTGCGATGGTCCTCTTCAATCCCTACTGCGGCGATCTGCAGAGAGCGCAGGCAACGCGATGAGGCTAAAAGCCCCGGCAAAAAAAGCGTGCCAAAATTTTTGAAAAAAAAATGGCCGCCGTTCGCGTTTTCGCGCCTGGAGCGGCACCGGGGGAAAAGGCTACAGCCTAATGCTGTGCTCTGGGGTCCTAGACTCCTACCTACTTCCCAGCTGTTCGTCGGCAGCCGCCAAACGAACCCCCTCCGGTGCGATAGCTCTTGTCGCTGCGAGAAGCGAGTCGCGCTCCAGGCAGCCTGGCTCGCGCGCGAAATTCAAACAGCAAAACTCGCAAAATACAGGAAAAATACTAAAAACAACAAACTTCTATCTAGGAGCTAACTAAACTTGAAATTTTACTTAAATGGAGCTAAACTACACTAACCAGAGGGTCCAGTCTGCTGCTCAAGGACTGGATCTCCTCAAATTGCATCCTGTAGGGCGACTGAGTTTTTAAAACTGAGCCTCTGAGGGGAGCAAGAGGCGGAGCTACAAGAATTCGAACTCAGTCCTTGGGCAGCAAGCTGATGTTAACCCGTGCTTGGACACTCCAAGCAGCGCCTAGGAGAAAGGCAGACTACAGATTAAATCATATGCAAAATCATGACATTAGGGTTTATGTACCAAGTAGGCCATGACAGACCCCAAGCTCAAATTCCTCCTCAGACAGGATATCCATAGGCAACTTTAGGTGAGACTTTCAGTCTTAATATATGTATATTTTTACTTCTGTTCAATTGTGTCTGGTTCTTAGAAACTGCTTGGACAAATCCTGCAGTTTTCTTGGCAGTTTTTCCAGAAAAGACTTGCTATTGCCCCTTTCCTAGGGCCGAGAGAGAGAGTGATCAGCCCAAGGTCACTCAGCTGGCTTAGTGACCAAGGTGGGACTGGAATACACGGTCTCCCAGTTTCTAGTCTGATGCCTTAAGACAGTGTTGGCGAAACCTTTTGGCACCAAGTGCTGAAACGGAAGTGTGCTTGTGCACGCGTACCCGCATCCTGGAAACCAGAAGAGCAGCCACACCGGCCACCTGGTCTTCCGGTTTCTGGCGTGCATCGGCGCGCAAACATCAGTTGGCCAGTGTGCATGCATGTGCTGGAAACCGGAAGAGTGTCAATGAAGCACACACACCCAGCCCGCCACCGAGAACAAGCCAGTGCATCCCCCTCCTCCCGCCATTTCTGCCAAGGGAGCGCAACTGCTTCCTGGCCTACGCGCTTCTTACCCCAGCACCAGACAGACACTTCCCACACAGACTCAGCTCCTGTGCAGCCTTGCCGCCTCAGAAGAGCAGCAGTAGCAGTGGCAGGGCGAGGGGCAGGAGTGACTGGCCGGCCCCCACAGCTGCTCCCCCGCTGGTGAGTCGGGCCCTCAGCAGCGTCTCCACGCGTGGAGCTGTGCTCTCCTCTGGCCCTCTTGGGGCAGCTTGCCTCCCTGATGGCTCCTCCTTCTCCTAGCTGCTCCAGCATCCCAGCTAGAAGTGGTAGCGTGAGAACTGCCACTGCTCCCTTGCCCCCAGCAGTGGCAGGAGCTGCTGGCGGGGCAGGTAGCTGCCCAGCCAGCAAATGTTGTCCCGGTGCCCCATGTGCCCGAGCCAACCAGGCGCTCCAGACTGAGGACTGCTCTTCTGGTTTCTGGTGTTCCCACACGCGTGAAGACCAGCTGGCTGGCGGAACTCAGAAGAGCAACGGGTGATGGCTTGCATGCCTAGAGAGATGGCTCTGCGTGCCACTTCAGGCACACGTGCCATAGGTTCGCCATCACGACCTTAAGATTATACCAAACTGGGTCTTACCATGTTGCAAACGTAACACTCAGCTATACTCCTCTAAACTTCTTAAGGAAACACTCTTTTAAATGCTTCCTCTTGAGTCGATAACAAGCAGTAATGGTGCTTTGACCATTTCAGGGTAGCATTAAATGCATCACTTGTCTTTTTACATATTTTTGTTTACACTTTCCCCAGTGCCAGGGGCAAGGTCACCAAGTGTTGATGGGAGTTGAAGTCCAAAGCTTCTGGAGTGCATCTTAAAGGAAGGATAGGGCAAAAGCCCAAAACTTAAGAATTTGGCCAAGTTCAGTGGTTGGACATGGCTTCCAGTTTCATGTAGCCTTTTCATACTGTGCCCTAGAGAGTAAAATTACCTAGAAGTTTAGAGTTGTTATGTTTGCAACATTGTAAGAGCCAATTTAGTATACTGGGTACTTTTACTTTTACCCAGAAGCAGGGAAGCTTTTTGCACATAGACGTTTTTTCTTTATACTTTTCCTTTCCCCCATACAAAGCAGCCTGGATGCAAAAGCGTCCAGAAGCTTCCTTAGAAGATCTCCTTGGAGATCACGCCTTCCAAGCTAAACTTCTCATCTTTCTAACCGAGGTCTGTTCTGCATGCCTTTTTAAAAAGCCACCAACTGACGCTTTACCAAAGGAGTTGTGAGGAATAACAAACGACTGCAAGAAATAACGAGGGCGGCGTCTTAGAAGTCCCAAGATGGGAGCGTCAGACAGCTCAGCGCCACCCACAACACCGGGAAAACCTCTCCTTTATCGCCTAAAACGTCCGGGTTGCCCCTCTGCCCCGCAACCCTTCTCGGAGCCTATCTGGCAGGGCTGTTGGGACGATAAAGCGGACTGGGGGACAGAGGCGGGAAAAAAGGAAACCCGATTAGACCGTCGGGGAAAAACCAAAATGAAGCAAAGCAGCAGGAAGCCGCTTCCTTTCGGGGCGTCGGGAAAGGCGCTGCGCTGGGGAGCCCGGATCGCGTCCGCACAAAATGGAGCCGAGGAAGAGATGGAGGGACGACGACGACGAGCATCCCACGGAAGGGCAGGGGACACACAGACACACACACCGAGAAAGAAAGGGAAGGGAGCGAGGACGGTGATTCCAGAAGGGTCGCAGTCGTTCTTACGTTCCCACTGCTACTATTTCGGGCCCGCTCCCACAGGCAGCTACCATCCCCGACTCACCATCTCTGCAGATGCAGCTCAGCCCAGAACCCTCCAGAGAGGAAAAAGCAGCAAACCCCCTGGTTTCCCAACATGCACTGCAATCTCGGTACATAACCCACCCCGGTTTAGAGGGAAGAGCACCGTAGCGCATGCGCCCCATTCGAGGCTCGCCTTACGGCTTTCGGTCGGAAGAAAAGACCATAGACGGCCCATAAAGTGCTCGCAGAAGCAGCCGCCGGCAGTAAAGACGGGTCAACGGCACGGAAGCGCTCGCTGCCATTTTGGGAGAGGCATCTTGAAGACTCGCCAGTTTGGGAAGGTCGTCGGGGCTAAAACGCCGCCACTTTCCAAGTGTTTTATTTCGTGACTCGACTACTCTCTATGGTTGTTCCGCACTCTATGGAGTGCGGAAGTTAAAAGTTGTCTTCGCGGGTTTTTTATTTATTTTTTGCCAGGGGTTGTTTTTGGGGACGCCTTTAATCTTTTTTTTGGTGTGCTTAACACTGAATTTTGGCGAGAATTCCCTTCCTCATAAAGTGGGAGTTGTCTTAAGGAGATAATTTCCGTTTTACGTCTTGTTGGAAGCCCTCTCCCAGAAAAATGAAATATCCTAGTGTTGGATGAAATGTCCTTCTGGGTTCGGCTCCAAGTGGGGAAAAAAGACACTGGAGACATGGAGGCTGCTTGGAAAGATGGTTTAATGGTGGACAGGACCACATGGCCTGAGTCCTGAACAGAAAAGGTGATCACATGCTTCAATGTTGGTGGAGAAGAGAAGAGAAGGGAAGAGAAGGGCTGAAGAAGGGCTTGCAGGGATTTTTATAATCTGTTCTGCCCCACCTATCTGTTTCCTGTTCCTGTGTAAGAAATGTATTCTGATTGGTTGCCAGACTCACATGGGCCCATGCAAGGGCAACCCTCTAGCTGAGTTTGAATCCAGGTTTGATTGAGTTTAGATGCCATGTGGTCAGTTGAGTAAAGGCTTATATTATCATGCCTTCATTGTCACTGCCAGAACTCTACACCCATCCCCCTGGAGCTGAACTCTTTATTATGTAAAGTGGACTAGCTTGGCCTTCTTAATGGCCCATTGATAAAGTGGGGATGGGCTGGAAGCTGTAGGAATTTACTTTGTGTAAAATGTGTTTCTCCCTTTTTCACATCCAGGAAAATATAATATTCTGCCTTATCAATATTTCTTAGGATATTTCATTTTTCTGGGAGAGGGCTAGGTGATAACTTCCTACAATCCCTCCTTTTTTTTTTTCAAAAAAAATGTGAGTGGAACGCACATGTTTTTGACAAAAGATAAAATTGGTCAGATCAGGGAAACTTAATTTTTCTGATGGAAAAGCATTGAAAGAGACAGCAGAAGGATCCCTTCAGTTGGCTCCCAGAGAGCTTTCAACCATGAAGGTCTTAGCAACCAGGGCACAATTTCTGGAAAGAAATTTACAATATCCAATTTACCATGCCAATTATTTTCAGGTGTTTGATATCACTTTCTGTGAGCTTCCAGACTACAAGCAAGCAGAAGTCCCAAAAAAAACTTCACAGCCATTGAAGGATTCTTCCTTTTAAAGAAGTACAGGCTGCCCATTTCCAAGGGATTTCTTTAACTTGCCCTGGCTCCTATTTTAGTGAGGCCAAATTGAGTTTAGCTAGTGTGCAATACAAGCTATTTAGTTTTTTTTTTTTTAAAGTTACACACAATGAGCCCAGGGACTCCTATCAGAGACCACCAGTGCAACATGTCCTGCTTTACTGGGCAACATCATTTTTTTGGGGGGGGGGGGAGTCACTGTCAGGGTTTGAGTTTTTGAAGATCCTTTCTGCTACTCTTCAAGTGGGGGAATTGCCTGAGGGGAACTGACCCTCCCCCATGGGATTAAAAGGGAGATATCTGCTTTTGTGCAAGGGCAAAATCAACCTAGGAAAAGCTTTGTGGAGTTAAGTCAAGGAGATAGTTTCAATCTAATTCTGAATGGGGACTCTCTCTCTCTCTCCCTCTCTCTTTGTGTGTGTGTGTGTGTGTGTGTGTGTAGCTGCTTCTACAATACAGAAAATACAGACATTTTGGACAAAATTTCCCTCCCACCAGCCAGAAATCTAAGGTGTTCAGAACTCCATTCTCAAATACAATTCTTACATGAATACATTAAACTGATTACAATATAAATGAGGCAAGGAAGAAAGCATAATAAATTTCTGTGAATGAAACAGAGAAAGAAAACTTATCAAATTCCACCCTCCCCATAATCTTTTCAGCTGTCTTCTGGGAATTGAAAAGTCTTTTGGTCTTTACTTCTTCATCTCCTTCAGGGTTCTTTCATGTCTGCTAGGGTGGCATGCTTGGTTTGGTGGTAAGGCTGGTCAGTCAGTCTTGGCAGTCTGTCCCAGGCTTGGCTAAGTTTTTTTCCTCATGTCAGGTTTTATCAGCACGCAATCACCAGCAGCAAATTGAGAGTTATGGTTTGAGCTAGCAGTCCTTTGTTTCTGAGGTAAAAAAAAAAGAGGAGAGGCCAAGAATACAGTTCTTTACAGACATATCTTTAGTCTCATGTTGTGGAATATCACCCATTCTGTCCAAGTGTGGAAATCCAAACATTATTTCAGGAGGTAGACGATGTAAATTTCATGGAACATGACATTCCCACTGCCTGTATGATTGAAACACTTTTGCAGTAAGATGAGTAAATTTCCAAGACGGACAACAACTTGTGTTGCAAACAAACAAACAAAATCTCATAGGGTAGAGCACCTTGACTCATAAGCGTTTAAAAATGCACTCAGGTGTAAAAGAGGGAGGTAAGAAGAACAGCTTTTTTTAAAAAAATGCAATTTAAAAAAAAAAAGGTACTTTGAGTCAACACTCCAAAATATCAAATTCCATTCAGATGGAAGCAAATTCTCATTAAGTATGTTAAAACATTTACAAACTTAAGCAAAATATCTCAAAATCATTCCTTTTTATAGGTTTAATTAAGCATTTTAAACCTCAAAAATTTCAAGAAAAAAAAAATCAAAATTGTATTCAGAGCAAAGAAATGTAACTGCATAATTGTTATATGCAGATAAAAGATCACAATAGTGAAAGGTAAGCGGGAGCAGATCACCCATTTACTCCAAATTTCTCAGAAGAGAGAGGAAAAAAATGTGGTTAAAGTGAGGAGAAAAAATTTAGCCTCCTTTACTGACCCAAAAGGAAGGAGGGAAAGAAGGAGGGGAGGGAAAGAAGGTGGGGGGGAATGCCCAGAGGCATTCACAGGTATCACTGGGGCGTTTCATACACACACTCATGGTAAAAATGAGCAGACACTCATTCTCCCCGCTTTTCCTGCTTCCCTCCAAAGAATGACCCAGAAGCAAGATTGGGGGGGGGGGGGGGAATTCACACAGGCAATCACGTGGATCTCTGGATCCATTCACTTATCACTCCCTGGGGCATGAGGGACACATACTCACATTCATATTGCAATCAGACCTTCGTGCTTGCTCATGCCAAACAATCATAGGTATTTCAGGAAGCTTTTTTTTTTTCACAAGCCACCAAGCTTCATTTTCTTTTATTAGAGGATCTCACCCTCCCTTCAGGTTTGGAAATGATAACACACATGCATACACACACATACCATTAAACAACCTTGTAACTTACTGCTTCTTTATATGAAAAGGAATCAAACTACATTCATACCAACTTTTACCATCAACATACTCACATTTGCACTGCAATCATTAATTTCACATACAAAAATCCCATTTCATTCTTTCTTCATGCAAGGCAGTTATTACAATTATTTCAGGGAGCTGTACATAAGCCAATGAGCTCCATTTTCTATTATTAAAGCATCTCAACTTCCCTCCAGGTCTGGAAATGATCACGCACTAGATTGTTAATGCCTGTCTCTGCCCTGGGGTGTTCGTTTCTAATTTGGACCTGCCAGCTGTGCTGGCTAATTTTTAAAGATCCAAATTCTATCTTGATATCCCAGCACGCGCTGGCATTTTTAAATATCAAGGTGTATAGAAACAATGTACAGAGATGTTTGTCCACACATTGTTTGCATTCAGCCAGGGTTCTAGGTTGGCGCTCCCAGCACACGCTGGCATATTTTTAAAGATCCAAGATGTATGGAGACTTTCATTAACACATCATTTGCATCTGGGTGGGGCCCTTGATTCATCTGATGGTGGCCAGAAAATCAGCAAATTTGTTGACAAAATCTAAATCAAAACTGCCTTCTGGAGGCCAGGTTTTTACTTTAGGACTAATAGAGTAGGTTGGTCAGAAAAATGTGCAAAGGGTTTTTTACTCAGGTTGAAGGCAAACCTTTAGTAGGAATTTCCTTCATTTCATACATGCACACACAAGGCAACACTCTCCTCCTCCCCCCAAAAGGAAAAAAAAATCTATACTCACCTGAAGAGTACAATCTTCTAGGGCTGAAAAACATGAGAACAAGGTTCCCTCCCCCCCACAGAAAAGGCATTGTTGGAGGATTAGAGGTAAGGGAGGGGCGTGGGGGGGTAGATAGCTTGCAGGCAGAGTTTGAAAAAATAAAACCATTAGTTACTAAGCAGATAAACAGATAAACATTATGGGGATAAACATTATGGGGATATCACAGATGAGAAATGGAGTCTGGATTCACATGCTTCAGGAAAGAAATGAACAGGTAAAATCATTTAGACACACAATAAATGCAAGGATGAAACTTTTCTTGCAAACATTTCCAGGGTTGTTACTTTAAGGTATGGGCAAGGAAGGAAGGAAAAAAAAAATCTTTACTCTGTTTCTGCTGGCCAGAACAGACACAAAATAAAGACCCCTCCCAGTTTCAGTTAGTTTTCTAGGCCCAACAAACTGAGCAAAGGCAATTTCTGCCAGTTTACTCCTTTCTTTGAACCTTCTTTGAACTTTTTAAAATTCTTGTCTTTTGGATTGGAGACATCTTAGTTACAATTACCTTGAGGGTGCACAAAGACTTAGACATACACACACAGAGACAAAGAGGAAACAACAAAACTCATGAGGAGATAACAAAACTCATTCCCGCCATAAATCTCAGTTAAATTGGGGAAGGCACAAATCTTAAAAAACAAAAACCACGTGGTTGCATAGAAGATAGAGAAAGAGACAGACAAGAGAAAAAAGAAACATTTCAACATTTCCCTTTTCTTTTAAGTACCTTTATGTAGCCAAATTAGTTTCCCTTTCAGCAAAGCCCATTTCTCACACAATTTCCTTGCTCTCAGCCAAAATCTTGGCATCTAAGGAAATCTCCGAGGGCACTTCTGGCCACCCATGAGCTAACGCTTCCCATGACCCTTTACATGCAGGGCTCACTTTGGCCTAGCCGGGTGCCACCCGCCGTAAGTTTTCGGAAATAAAAAAATTCCGGGAAGGACTTCGATTCCCTCAACGAAGTATTCGGCCCCTTTCCTCGTAGGGAATTCTGCTAAGGTTTTCCAGATCCAAAAAGGTGATCTGGGGAGGACCTCTGCCCCTCTGCAGTTAGTACTAGCACCTCCTTCTCTCTTTACACACAATGGGCCTTTGCTTTTTTTCACAGGACAAAAGCAACAACAACAGCAAAATTCATTCACTTTTCCATCCATTTTCACACACACTCTCCTTTCCCTAACAGAAGGTCCGTGCTCTGGCCTGACCCTAATACTTTCCAGGCTCTCTTGGTAAAACACACAGAGGAACCAGGATCCAGCTGTGATTGGGAGAAAGATTTCATCACTCACACACATGCAGGCATACACACATTTCCACGCTTTGCCATGCTTTAACATTAAATTTTAGAGAATTAAAATTTAGAGGTACTCACCTTCTTTCCAGGCAGCCTTTGAGCTCAAACTCAAAACCCCTTTAAAACCTAGATCCAAATGGCTAAGGCCAAGATAAAATCCACCCACAGACTCAATGGGGTCTGTGCCGGCATGGGAGGCTTACCTTGGCCATATCCATTTGTTAGGCTAGCTTGGAGTCCCATCTGTGGGTCGCCAATTGTTGGAAGAAATGTCCTTCTGGGTTCGGCTCCAAGTGGGGAAAAAAGACACTGGAGACATGGAGGCTGCTTGGAAAGATGGTTTAATGGTGGACAGGACCACATGGCCTGAGTCCTGAACAGAAAAGGTGATCACATGCTTCAATGTTGGTGGAGAAGAGAAGAGAAGGGAAGAGAAGGGCTGAAGAAGGGCTTGCAGGGATTTTTATAATCTGTTCTGCCCCACCTATCTGTTTCCTGTTCCTGTGTAAGAAATGTATTCTGATTGGTTGCCAGACTCACATGGGCCCATGCAAGGGCAACCCTCTAGCTGAGTTTGAATCCAGGTTTGATTGAGTTTAGATGCCATGTGGTCAGTTGAGTAAAGGCTTATATTATCATGCCTTCATTGTCACTGCCAGAACTCTACACCCATCCCCCTGGAGCTGAACTCTTTATTATGTAAAGTGGACTAGCTTGGCCTTCTTAATGGCCCATTGATAAAGTGGGGATGGGCTGGAAGCTGTAGGAATTTACTTTGTGTAAAATGTGTTTCTCCCTTTTTCACATCCAGGAAAATATAATATTCTGCCTTATCAATATTTCTTAGGATATTTCATTTTTCTGGGAGAGGGCTAGGTGATAACTTCCTACACTAGGAAATATTGAAAAGGCAGAATATTTCTCTGGATGTGAAAAGAAACATGTTTCAAAAAGACAAGGCAACTCTCCCTGCAGCTTCCTGCCCCCACCTTTTGTCCATGAGCCATTAAAGCCCGAGCTAGCCCACTTTACATAATAAAAGACTGGATGGGAATGAAGGCATGGTAATATAAGCCTTTACTTAACTGACCACATGGCATCTGAACTCAAACCTGGATTCAAAACTCAGCCTAGAGCAGGGGTGGCGAACAAGTTCGACAAAAAGAGCCAAAATTTTAAACTGAGAGAGTCAGAGAGCCACACCACGCAGTGACCTGCCAAAACAGACAAACACTCACACAAAAGCATATAATTTTAACAATAATATATTATTGTCATTTTTGCTTGCCTGGAGCGTCGTCGCGTCGACCATACTTCCGGGTTTAGCGCGCGATCTGAGCCACAGCATACTAAATAATGGTAAGAGGCAAAGAGCCTCATTTATTTTGGCCGCGAGCCGCATGCGGCTCGCGAGCCGCGTGTTCGCCACCCCTGGCCTAGAGTGTTGGGAGAAATGTCCTTCTGGGTTCGGCTCCAAGTGGGGAAAAAAGACACTGGAGACATGGAGGCTGCTTGGAAAGATGGTTTAATGGTGGACAGGACCACATGGCCTGAGCCCTGAACAGCAAAGGTGATCACATGCTTCAATGTTGGTGGAGAAGAAGAGAAGGGGAAGAGCAGACAAGAAGAAGGGCTTGCAGGGATTTTTATAATCTGTTCTGCCCCACCTATCTGTTTCCTGTTCCTGTGTAAGAAGTGTATTCTGATTGGTTGTCAGACTCCCATGGGCCCGTGCAAGGGCAACCCTCTAGGCTGTTTTGAATCCAGGTTTGATTTGAGTTTAGATGCCATGTGGTCAGTTGAGTAAAGGCTTATATTATCATGCCTTCATTGTCACTGCCAGAACTCTACACCCATCCCCCTGGAGCTGAACTCTTTATTATGTAAAGTGGACTAGCTTGGCCTTCTTAATGGCCCATTGACAAAAGTGGGGATGGGCAGGAAGCTGTAGGAATTTAGTGTTTAAAATGTGTTTCTCCCTTTTTCACATCCAGGAAAATATAATATTCTGCCTTTTCAATATTTCCTAGGATATTTCATTTTTCTGGGAGAGGGCTAGGTGATAACTTCCTACAATCCCTCCTTTTTTTTTTCAAAAAAATGTGAGTGGAACGCACATGTTTTTGACAAAAGATAAAATTGGTCAGATCAGGGAGGCTTAATTTTTCTGATGGAAAGACATTGAAAGAGACAGCAGAAGGATCACTTCAGTGGCTCCCAGAGAGCTTTCAACCATGAAGGTCTTAGCAACCAGGGCACAATTTCTGGAAAGAAATTTACAATATCCAATTTACCATGCCGATTATTTTCAGGTGTTTGATATCACTTTCTGTGAGCTTCCAGACTACAAGCAAGCAGAAGTCCCAAAAAAACTTCACAGCCATTGAAGGATTCTTCCTTTTAAAGAAGTACAGGCTGCCCATTTCCAAGGGATTTCTTTAACTTGCCCTGGCTCCTATTTTAGTGAGGCCAAATTGAGTTTAGCTAGTGTGCAATACAAGCTATTTAGTATTTTTTTTTTAAAGTTACACACAATGAGCCCAGGGACTCCTATCAGAGACCACCAGTGCAACATGTCCTGCTTTACTGGGCAACTGGGCAGCAGCATTTTTTTTTAATTGAGTCACAGGGTTTGAGTTTTGAAGATCCTTTCTGCTACTCTTCAAGTGGGGGAATTGCCTGAGGGGAACTGACCCTCCCCCATGGGATTAAAAGGGAGATATCTGCTTTTGTGCAAGGGCAAAATCAACCTAGGAAAAGCTTTGTGGAGTTAAGTCAAGGAGATAGTTTCAATCTAGTTCTGAATGGAGCCTCTCTCTCTCCCTCTCTCTTTGTGTGTGTGTGTGTGTGTGTGTGTGTAGCTGCTTCTACAATACAGAAAATACAGACATTTTGGACAAAATTTCCCTCCCACCAGCCAGAAATCTAAGGTGTTCAGAACTTGCTGTGCTAGCCATTCTCAAATACAATTCTTACATGAATACATTAAACTGATTACAATATAAATGAGGCAAGGAAGAAAGCATAATAAATTTCTGTGAATGAAACAGAGAAAGAAAACTTATCAAATTCCACCCTCCCCATAATCTTTTCAGCTGTCTTCTGGGAATTGAAAAGTCTTTTGGTCTTTACTTCTTCCTCTCCTTCAGGGTTCTTTCATGTCTGCTAGGGTGGCATGCTTGGTTTGGTGGTAAGGCTGGTAAGAGTGGTCAGTCAGTCTTGGTAGTCTGTCCCAGGCTTGGCTAAGTTTTTTTTTCTCCTCATGTCAGGTTTTATCAGGGGGCAATCACCAGCAGCAAATTGGAGAGTTATGGTTTGAGCTAGCAGTCCTTTGTTTCTGAGGTAAAAAAAAAAAGGAGAGGCCAAGAATACAGTTCTTTACAGACATATCTTTAGTCTTATGTTGTGGAATCACCCATTCTGTCCAAGTGTGGAAATCCAAACATTATTTCAGGAGGCAGACGATGTAAATTTCATGGAACACGACATTCCCACTGCCTGGTATGATTGAAACACTTTTGCAGTAAGATGAGTAAATTTCCAAGACGGACAACAACTTGTGTTGCAAACAAACAAACAAACAAAATCTCATAGGGTAGAGCACCTTGACTCATAAGCGTTTAAAAATGCACTCAGGTGTAAAAGAGGGAGGTAAGAACAGCTTTTTAAAAATTGCAATTAAAAAAAATGTACTTTGAGTCAACACTCCAAAATGTCAAATTTCATTCAGATGGAAGCAAATTCTCATTAAGTATGTTAAAACATTTACAAATGTAAGCAAAATATCTCAAAATCATTCCTTTTTATAGGTTTAATTAAGCATTTTAAACCTCAAAAATTTCAAGAAAAAAAAAATCAAAATTGTATTCAGAGCAAAGAAATGTAACTGCATAATTTTATATGCAGATAAAAGATCACAATAGTGAAAGGTAAGCGGGAGCAGATCACCCATTTACTCCAAATTTCTCAGAAGAGAGGGGGGGGGGAAAGTGGTTAAAGTGAGGAGAAAAAATTTCAGCCTTTAATGACCCAAAAGGAAGGAGGGAAAGAAGGAGTGGGGGGAATGCCCAGAGGCATTCACAGGTATCACTGGGGCGTTTCATACACACACTCATGGTAAAAATGAGCAGACACTCATTCTCCCCGCCTTTCCTACTTCCCTCCAAAGAATGACCCAGAAGCAAGATTGGGGGGGGGGGGGGGAATTCACACAGGCAATCACGTGGATCTCTGGATCCATTCACTTATCACTCCCTGGGGCATGAGGGACACATACTCACATTCATATTGCAATCAGACCTTCGTGCTTGCTCATGCCAAACAATCATAGGTATTTCAGGAAGCTTTTTTTTCACAAGCCACCAAGCTTCATTTTCTTTTATTAGAGGATCTCACCCTCCCTTCAGGTTTGGAAATGATAACACACATGCATACACACACATACCATTAAACAACCTTGTAACTTACTGCTTCTTTATATGAAAGGGAATCAAACTACATTCATACCAACTTTTACCATCAACATACTCACATTTGCACTGCAATCATTAATTTCACATACAAAAATCCCATTTCATTCTTTCTTCATGCAAGGCAGTTATTACAATTACTTCAGGGAGCTGTACATAAGCCAATGAGCTCCATTTTCTATTATTAAAGGATCTCAACTTCCCTCCAGGTCTGGAAATGATCACGCACTAGATTGTTAATGCCTGTCTCTGCCCTGGGGTGTTCGTTTCTAATTTGGACCTGCCAGCGGTGCTGGCTAATTTTTTAAAGATCCAAATTCTATCTTGATATCCCAGCACGCGCTGGCATTTTTAAATATCAAGATGTATAGAAACAATGTACAGAGATGTTTGTCCACACATTGTTTGCATTCAGCCAGGGTTCTAGGTTGGCGCTCCCAGCACACGCTGGCATATTTTTAAAGATCCAAACCCTATCTTGGTCTCCCAGCAATTTCTGGCATAGTTTTAAAGACCAAGATGTATGGAGACTTCCATTAACACACCGTTTGCATCTGGGTGGGGCACTTAATTCATCGGATGGTGGCCAGAAATCAGCAAATTTGTTGACAAAATCTAAATCAAAACTGCCTTCTGGAGGCCAGGTTTTTACTTTAGGACTAATAGAGTAGGTTGGTCAGAAAAATGTGCAGAGGGTTTTTACTCAGGTTGAAGGCAAACCTTTAGTAGGAATTTCCTTCATTTCATACATGCACACACAAGGCAACACTCTCCTCCTCCCCCCAAAAGGGAAAAAAAATCTGTACTCACCTGAAGAGTACAATCTTCTAGGGCTGAAAGACATGAGAACAAGGTTCCCTCCCCCACAGAAAAGGCATTGTTGGAGGATTAGAGGTAAGGGAGGGGCGGGGGGGGGGGGTAGATAGCTTGCAGGCAGAGTTTGAAAAATAAAAGCATCAGTTACTCAGCAGATAAACAGATATTATGGGGATATCACAGATGAGAAATGGGGTATGGATTCACATGCTCCAGGAAAGAAATGAACAGGTAAAATCATTTAGTCACACAATAAATGCAAGGATGAAACTTTTCTTGCAAACATTTCCTGGGTTGTTACTTTAAGGTATAGGCAAGGAAGGAAGGAAAATATATATATATATCTTTACTCTGTTTCTGCTGGCCAAAACAGACACAAAGTGAAGACCCTTCCCAGTTTCAGTTAGTTTTCTAGGCCCAACAAACTGAGCAAAGGCAATTTCTGCCAGTTTACTCCTTTCTTTCTTTGAACACTTTAAAATTCTTGTCTTTTGGATTGGAGACATCTTAGTTACAATTACCTTGAGGGTGCACAAAGACTTAAACATACACACACAGAGACAAAGAGGGAAAAACAAAATCATTCCCACCATGAATTTCAGTTAAATTGGGGAAGGCACAAATCTTAAGAAACAAAAACCACGTGGTTACATAGAATTTATTTTATTTCTTATTTCTTAGATTTTATTTCTTATTTCTTAGAAGACAGAGAAAGAGACAGACAAGAGAAAAAAAAAAGAAATCCCACCATTTCCTTTTAAGTACCTTTTCAGCCAAATTAGTTTTTCCTGTATCATCTTTCAGCAAAGCCCATTTTCTACAATCTGCTCTTTTTTTTCTTCATTCCGGCCAGGACGGGCATTTGCTTTTCGTCCCAGGCCCCCAACAACTCCCCTAGGGGGGTTTCCATGGCTACCCTCGAGCTACCGCTTCCCATGATCCCGTTTAGATGTGGGTTCACTTCGTCCTAGCCGGGTTTGCCACTTCGTATTTCCCCACTTTACTTTCGCGTCCTTAGAGGACCTTTCGCGCCCTTTTGAAGGGACTTTCTCTGTTTGCCCTTCGGAGGGTCTTATTGGTGCCCTTCGGAGGGACTTTTCTGGGGGTGCCCTTCGGAGGGACTTTTGACGCGTTCCTCACCGCGGGAACCTTCTCTCGATTCGCGCCCTTTCACGCAGGGACTTTTCTTACAGTTTCAAGTCTTGGGGAAAGAGACCCGGAGGACCAGCCGCACAGTGACCCAGGAGGGGTGCTGTCGGAGCGGGTATGCGTACCTCCCTTTTTCTCACTAACTTTCTTATGGGCTTTAGCTTTTTTCTCTCACAGGACAAAAACAGCAGCAACAACAAAAAATAAAAAAATCCATTCACTTTTCCATCCATTTTCACACACACTAGTAGGCAGGCATACACACATTTCCCATGCTTTAAAATTAAATTTTAGAGAATTAAAATTTAGAGGTACTCACCTTCTTTCCAGGCAGCCTTTGAGCTCAAACTCAAAACCCCTTTAAAGCCTAGATCCAAATGGCTAAGGCCAAGATAAAGTCCACCCACAGACTCAATGGGGTCTGTGCCGGCATGGGAGGCTTACCTGGGCCATATCCATTTGTTAGGCTAGCTTGGAGTCCCATCTGGGGGGTGCCAATTGTTGGGAGAAATGTCCTTCTGGGTTCGGCTCCAAGTGGGGAAAAAAGACACTGGAGACATGGAGGCTGCTTGGAAAGATGGTTTAATGGTGGACAGGACCACATGGCCTGAGCCCTGAACAGCAAAGGTGATCACATGCTTCAATGTTGGTGGAGAAGAAGAGAAGGGAAGAGAAGGGAAGAGAAGGGGAAGAGCAGACAAGAAGAAGGGCTTGCAGGGATTTTTATAATCTGTTCTGCCCCACCTATCTGTTTCCTGTTCCTGTGTAAGAAGTGTATTCTGATTGGTTGTCAGACTCCCATGGGCCCGTGCAAGGGCAACCCTCTAGGCTGTTTTGAATCCAGGTTTGATTGAGTTTAGATGCCATGTGGTCAGTTGAGTAAAGGCTTATATTATCATGCCTTCATTGTCACTGCCAGAACTCTACACCCATCCCCCTGGAGCTGAACTCTTTATTATGTAAAGTGGACTAGCTTGGCCTTCTTAATGGCCCATTGACAAAAGTGGGGATGGGCAGGAAGCTGTAGGAATTTAGTGTTTAAAATGTGTTTCTCCCTTTTTCACATCCAGGAAAATATAATATTCTGCCTTTTCAATATTTCCTAGGATATTTCATTTTTCTGGGAGAGGGCTAGGTGATAACTTCCTACAAGAGGATTGCCCTTGCATGGGCCCATGTGAGTCTGAAACCAATCAGAATACATTTCTTACACAGGAACAGGAAACGGATAGGTGGGGCCGAACAGATTATAAAAAGCCCTGCAAGCCCTTCTTCCCTTCTTCCCTTTTCTTCTTCACCCAACACCTGGAAGCATGTGATCACCTTTTTCCCCAGGACCTCCAGCCATGCGGTCCTGTCCTCCATTAAAACATTAAACCATCTTTGTAAGCAGCCTCCATGCCTCCAGTGTATTTTTCCCCACTTGGGGGCGAGCCCAGAAGGACATTTCTTCCAACAGTCTCTCCGAGCTAAAATTGTTTCAAAGGTTAAGTGCTCCTTATATGTAACTACGTAGTGTTGGAAGTTAAAACCAGTGGTGGGTTTCAAATTTTTTTAGAACCTCTTCTATAGGTGTGGCCTGCTTGCCGGCCATATTGTTGCAGAAAATGACAGGCATTAGACTTCTCAGGATACAGGAAAAGTTTTATTTGGCAGCCAGGTTCAGAAAAGTTAGCCCATGGCTAACATTGTGAATTTCTGAACAATCTTTATTATTGATGCACGCATTCTTATACATTCTCAAAGACAGTGTAACACGGAAACACTTTACTCATTTCTTATTGGTTACCTTGAGGGAAAAGCCTTATAAGGAGATGGGGGTCTTACTTCTTTTGTTACAGGTATGGACTAAGTGCCATTAACGAACTTTAATTGAACCTTGTGGTTTTGGACTTTTGACATAGGGACCTTTACTGGAACATGTGGTTGAAGGCTGATGACATTTCCCTGTCCCTTTAAGCAAGCTTCTAACTGTTCCTTTTATGCCACGTCTTCATTCTTATATTTTAATCCATATTTTATTCTACTTTAATATGACCAGGTGGGAGTGGCTTGCCAGCCATGTGACTGGGTGGGCGTGGCCAACTTGCAAAATGTGGTGAAACTCACTTAACAACACTTGCTTAGCAACCAAAATGTTGGCTCAGAAACTCTGGCATTTGAAGCATGCAAGTCTTAAAGCCGTCAAGTTACAAGGCCCTTGCACCCCTAACCCTTTAGAGAAAAAAAACCCATGGGGCGTTCAAACTTGACAGCTTTAAGACTTGTGGACTTCAATTCCCAGAATTCCTCCTCTCGCTCTTCATCTTGATGATGTGTGGACGGACGGGGGGAGGGAGCTGGAGCCGGTTCTAAACGGCACTGTAGATTTGTGGAACCCCTTCTATAGAAGAGGTTAGAACTGGCAGGAACCCACCCCTGGTTAAAACCCACCCCTCTCCTAGAAAAATGAAATATTTTAGGATATACTAAAAAGCAGACTATTTCCCCTAAAAAAGAAGTAGAAACTAAGCCCCCACCTTTGTTAATTAAGGTCTGGGCCAGTCTATTTTACATAACAAAGACAATCTCCATTTTATTGCCCTTCATTGCACCATCCACCAAGTTTCAACCAAACTTAGCACACAGACAACCTACTGTAGGAAGTTAAAACCCACCCCTCTCCTAGAAAAATGAAATATCCTAGGCTTCTGCACATCTGAAAAATGTCCACTAGAGGGAAATTGCAGAGGCAGCTTTCAGTAGATTTCAGCAGAATGTTGAAAGTCTGTTTCTGCACGTCTGGAAAATGTCTGCTAGAGAGAAATTGCAGGCACATATTTCAGCATAACCCTGGAACTGTTTTTGCACATCTGGAAAATGTCCACTTGAGCGATATTCCAGAGGCAGACTTAAGCATAATCCTGGAACTTTGCTACTACACATCTGGAACAATGTTCCCTCTAAGCTGTGCGCCTGCGCGGCTGCGCACATAACAAGAAAACGCCGCACAGAAGTTTCAAACTGCGCGCAGTGTTTTTTAATATCTTAAAATATGAGTGAAAATATCCCCCCTCCCTCCCTTCTCTCTGTCTGCACCGAACTCTCTCTTCCATCTGGTGATTGGTGAAATCAAGGAAGATTCTGCCCGGAGACCGATGACGTTGCAGAATGGAGAATTCCCATTGGTCCTATGGGGCTTCATTGGTTCCTGGGAAAACGTGATTCGCTGGTTGTAGCCTGCTTTTCTCTGCATATCCGGGGTTTCTAAGGCATTGCATCGTCTGAAGCCCCGTTCTGGACTGGGCAATCTTTCTGCGATACCTTCGCTTTGGGGAGAGAGGGAACCAGCGTGGAATTGGACTGTCTGAGCCAAAGGGGTCCACGGGATCTTGAGACTGGATTTTTGAGCAGTACCAATCATTTCCACGCTTTCCTTTCCCTTTCTGTCCTTCTTCTATCTTCCTTTCCTTTTCATTTTTTTCCTTTCATTTCTCCTTTCCTTTTCTTTTTCCTTTCATTCTTTTCCATTTCCTTTCCTTTTTCCTTTCCTTCTTTTCCATTTTCTTCCTTTCTCCTTTCCTTTCTCTTTTCCTTTCCTTTCTCCTTTCCTTTCCTTTTTCCTTTCCATCTTTTCCATTTCCTTTCTCTTTTCCTTTACTTCTTTTCCATTTCCTTTCCTTTCTCCTTTCCTTTCTCTTTTCCTTTTGTTTCTCTTTTCCCTTCTTTTTTCTTTTCCCTTCCCTTTCCCTCCCTTCTTCATCCTTTCCTTTCTTCTTTCCCATTTCCTTTCCCTTTTCCTTTCCTTTTTCCTTTCCTTCTTTTCCATTTCCTTTCCTTTGTCTTTTCCATTCCTTTCCCTTTCCTTTCTCTTTTTCTTTCTCTTTTCCTTTCCTTATTTCCTTTTCCATTTTTTCTTTTCCCTTCCCTTTCCCTCCCTTCTTCATCCTTTCCTTTCTTCTTTCCCATTTCCTTTCCTTTTTCCTTTCCTTCTTTTCCATTTCCTTTCCTTTGTCTTTTCCATTCCTTTCCCTTTCCTTTCTCCTTTCCTTTCTCTTTTTCTTTCTCTTTTCCTTTCCTTATTTCCTTTTCCCTTTTTTCTTTTCCCTTCCCTTTCCCTCCCTTCTTCATCCTTTCCTTTCATCTTTCCCATTTCCTTTCCTCCTTTTCCATTTCCTTTCCTTTCTCTTTTCCTTTCCTTTTTCCTTTCCTTTTCTTTCCCATTTCCTTTCCTTTCCCTCCCCCTCCCTTCCCTTCCTTCCTTCCTGGGGATCTGAGGGAGAGGGAGGGGACCCTTTTCCTCCTTACCCCCCTCCCCAACATCTGCTCTGATGGCAATTATGGCTAAAAGCAATCAGGTGCTCAGGCATGAAAATGTGCCGCTCAAACACGATATTTTTCCGCACACACTGAAAAAAAATTAGAGGGAACATTGATCTGGAAAAAGTCAGAAGGAGCGAAATTTCAGGGGCAGATTTCAGCATAAACTTGGAGCTCTGGTTTTGCACATCTGAAAAATGTCCGCTAGAGGGAAATTGCAGATGAATATTTCAGCATAACCCTGGAACTCTGCTTTTGCACATCTGAAAAATGTCCACTATAGCAAAATTGCAGAGGCAGATTTCAGTAGATTTCTGCAGAATGTTGCAAGTCTGCTTCTGCACATCTGGAAAATGTCTGCTAGAGCTAAATTGCAAGGCACTGTTGTTGCAGAAAATCAGGAGATTTGGATGCGAGATCAAGAAAAACTTTATTTGGACAAATAGTTCAGATAGAGATAGCAATTTCTAACATCTGAACAGCATTCTAATCCAAACACACATTCTTATAGTGTGTTCAAAGCAGCAAAAACATGGAAATATTAAAGCATTTTCCAGTGGAAGAGAGGGAGGGGTCGCGTGTGGGTATTCTCAAAGCCTGATTGGTCCAAAGACTGAGAGAAAACTTCTTAAATACTCCTTCCTTCTCCTTATCTCCCAGTTTCCTCTCAGTCTTTTGGTCCAAGCACTGTTGAGATAGTAGGTAGATTTTGATTTATCGACTATTTATTAATTGGAAAATTGTAAATTTGATCTTATTGGACACTCTAAAAATACTATAAATTTCCAAATTTACTGCTGCAGCCCAAGGGACATTAATTTTGCCCCATGGTCGCCTGGGCGAAAAATTTCGGTTACAATGTGGAATTGGCTAAGTGGGAAAAACTTTGGATACTTAATCAGAAATTAACATTGGCTACGGCGTATAAAGAAAACCTTTACAAGATGTTCTACAGATGGCATCTCCCGCCAGCACGGCTTTCTAAAATGTTCAAAAATCTGGCCCCAAATTGTTGGAAGTGTAAAAAAACACCAGGCACTTTCTACCATATGTGGTGGACGTGCAATGAGGCAAAAAATATTGGAAAATGATTCAATCATGGTTAGAACAAATGGTGGGAGAACAAATTATGTTTAAACCAGAAACTTTTCTCCTAGGCATAATGCCGGAGGGGTTTAAGAAAGATACACTCTATCTAATTATACATATACTGACTGCAGCGCACATAACCTATGCACAGCATTGGAAAAAAGAAAATGCACCATCAGAGCTAGATATAATCAGAAAAGTGTTGGCCTGTGCAGAAGCAGATAGGCTCACTTTGGAACTTAAAAATAAAGGGGAATCAGAATATTTTGAGGTATGGAATATATTTTATGATTGGTATAAGTTAAGATGACAAGACTGGAACAAATGTATATATTGTGATCGAACAGAAGGACGGACAATGTATTAAGTAGAATAACTGTTAATGGTTGAAACTAGCTGTACATAATGTGAATATATGATCACCCCGACTCCGCGGCATTGCATTGTTTTAAATGTAAAAACAATAAAAATATGTATATATAAAAAAAAAATTCTGCCCCGTGCGGTTGGGGAGAGCCCCGTGGGGCATTGCCACTCCCTCTCCACGGGCCTGGAGCTCTTCTCCCTATCCCCGGGCCAGTGGGGGTGACGGGCTCCAAAGCACAGCTTCGGGAGCTTTTCTTTCGGACAGCGCTGTTAGCCGCCGCTCGCAGGAGCACGCGAAGAGCCTGCCGCCTGTTTTTTTTTCCACTCTGCGGAGCCGCGCAAAGGCCAGCAGGCTTGGCACCGGGTTTCTGAGACGGGAGATCCCGTTCGCAGCAGCGGAGAGCCCATTCGCAGCAGCGGAGAGCCTGCCCGCGCGTTTTGGGACCAGTCGTGGGCCCCTTTGGAATGCGCCAGCCGCCTGAAGCTGCGTCGGCCATCTTGAATGCCACGTCCGCTAAAGGCCACGTGGGCGCTAGAAGGCCTCAGGCAGGGAGGCCAGAAATGTAACAGCCTGTAAGCTCCCGAGGGTCCAGGCTCCGGTGGGGCCTACAGAGGCTCAAACAGATTCGTGAGTGGGGCGATGGAGGCGAGACCAGCCATAGCCTGCAGCATAGGGCTCCTTCACCATCTATGGTCAGTGAGGGATCCATCCTGGGGGAAGACAATCTCTAGGACATCGGTTTCTTGGAGGACGAGGACTCCGTTCCTCCAGACCCTCCTTCTTCCACAAAATTAGAAGACCACCAAAATTGGGACTGGAGATCCTACGGTTCCCCACCTAGGGATCCAGATATGGCTATGTTTTCCAACACAGCCACCAACAAGGAAGAGATTCCGGCTCCCCCTCTGTTTATGGAGGTGGTTAAAAACCAGTGGGCTCGCCCCTCGAATTTTTCTAACCCGGGGAGCAATGACCGGTGCTTTTACAATGTAGAGCAGGCCTTCGCCCAGGTCCTCCAATTGCCATCTATTGACACTCCCATTGCAGCCTTGGTTTCTTCATCTCTGGTGGTCTCTGGGTACGCCGTGGATAAGATGAAACCGGAGGACAAGCGAGCGGAACTTACCCTGCAGAAGAATTTCAATGCTTCTGCCTGGGCCGTAAAGTCCATGGTGGCGGCCTCATACTTCAACCGTACCACGGTGATGTGGCTCCGCCAGCTCCAGGATCATCTGGATATCATTACGATAATGGCTGCGGCCCAATTTTCCGCCGATGCGACCCTGGACGCGGTTAAATTCACCTCCAGCACTTTGGCCACCTCAGTTACATCCCGTCGTCTGCTGTGGTTACGTAACTGGCAGATGGACAATAAGGTGAAATGGAATCTGGCTGCTGCCCCTTTCACCGGTCCCAAGCTTTTTGGGGAGGCCCTCGACCCAATCTTAGTTGAGGATAAAGACAAAAAGAAGGTTCTCCCGTCTAACACCAAAAAGACCAAGGCCTGCACTCACCCTTACCGCAGACCTTTGTACAGGGCCCCTGATTATGACCACCAGCAATGGTATCAGTCGTTTAGGTCAGACAGACAGTACCCGCAACAGATGTATCAGGACTGTAACAGGTTTCAACACCAGTCTAGGCGCCCCTTTCGGGGGGGAGGCGGTCGCCCTTTCCGCAGGGGGAAGTGACTCGAATCCGAGTCTTCCCATAGGCAGCCATCTGTCCCATTATGCGGATCTTTGGGACGAGATTACCTCGGACGCCTGGGTAAGATCCACAATCCGTCATGGCCTGAGACTGGAGTTCCTCTCCAACCCCCCGAATCGCTTCAGGTCATTCCCACCATCGAGGTGCTCGGAGCGCTGCCGCCTGATGGATCTGGCCGTAAAGCATCTTCTTGAAATCCAGGCGGTGGAGGCGGTCCCTCCTATGGAACAAGGTCAGGGCTACTACTCCCATCTGTTTGTGGTCCCAAAGAGCTCGCGGGGGGCGGGGCTGGAGGGCGATTCTGGATCTGAAATGCCTGAACCGCTACGTGGTCTACAGGGGCTTCAAGATGTTCTCCCTCAAGTCAATTCTGCAGGGCATTCGGAGGGGGGACCTCTTGGCATCAGTAGACCTCACAGAGGCCTACCTCCACATCCCAATCCTGCTGGCCCATCGCAGGTACCTGAGGTTTTCACAAGGGGACCGGCATTACCAATACAGGGCTCTACCCTTTGGTCTGGTGTCCGCGCCCCACAACTTCACAAAGGTCCTGGCGGCATTGGCGGCTCACCTCCGAACTATCCCGTTGAGACTCCAAGCTACCTGGACGATGTCCTAGATCGGGCAGGGTCCCTTCCACAGGCAGTGACAGATCTCCAGCTTACTATCCAGTTTCTTCAGTCTCTGGGGTTTTCAGTCAACTTCCCCAAAAGCCACCTTTCCCCTTCCACTCGCATCCTCCACTTGGGGACGGTCATAAATTCAACGGCAGGGATAGTCCACCTGTCCCCGGACCATCAGGCCAGTCTGCGCCAACTAGCAAACAAGGTCCACAGAAGTCAGTTTCCATCCTGACCTTGTCTCAGCTACTTGGCAAGATGGTCTCTTGCATTGGGATAGTTCCATGGGCCAGGCTGCATCTCCGCCCTCTCCAGTGGGCGCTCATTCCCTTCCAGAGAAGGAGGATGAGCAATTCCCCCAGGAACATTCGCCTCCCGGCTGTAATGATGTGTACGTTTTATGTTATATTTTAAGTGCAATTGCTGTGCTTAGCTCTTTTAGAAGGCTAGGAAACAGTTAACCTTTTCAATGATGTCATCTAGGGCAGAAGTCAGTTTACAGATGGCTGCCGCTGAATAAAGACGAGCTCCAGCTCAAGCTCCTTGCTGTCTGCCTTTATTTTATGCCAAGGTCATCACATGGTACCAGGAGTGGGGTGAGAAGAGTCATGGCAGCAAACAGCAACACAAAGAACACTCCTTCCCTGGATTTGGAATCAGGGAATATATCTGAAAACTGGTTAAGGTGGAAGGAACTGATAGAGCTTGTGTTTGTAGGACCTGATGCAGACAATTGGACTAATCAGCAAAAAGCAACACACTTTCTAATATGTGTGGGACAGAAAGGACGTGATGTGCGCAGAGCCTGGCAAGCAAGTGGGGAGATCACTGCAGAGGACAAAAAAAAAACAGAGGTACTGTTTGCAAAGTTTGAAGCATACTGTAACCCGAGAAAAAAACTCCACAGTGCAGAGAAAACTGTTTTATGAGAGAAACCAGTGTGGAGGTGAATCTGTGGATGATTGGGTGACCCAGCTGCGCTTGCTTGCCAAAGACTGCTTTTTATGATGCTGGAGATATGATTAAAGACCGTATTTTGATGGGCAGTAAGTCTAAGGAAGTCCAGGAAAAACTGCTGCAGGAAGAAGACTTAAATCTTGAGAAAGCCGTAAGGATTGCCAGAGCATATGAAATATCAAGAAAAGACATGCAAATACTGGAAGGAACACAGCACCAGATCAATGCTATAGAAACTCAAAGCAGTAGATATGGTCAAGAAAGGGCATACAAAGGAACAAAAGTCACCTATGGCACTGGAACAAGTAACAGAGAAGCAGCTTGTGGATATTGTGGAAATATGCACCATAAAAACAGTGTCTGTCCTGCAAGGGGGCAAACATGCAACAAATGCAGGAAAAGAGGACACTTTGCTAGGGTGTGTAAACTGTCTTTGCAAACCGAAAGGCCACAAACATGAGCTGTATATGCCATAGAGGACAATGATGATGATGCAGGGTCAAACTTGGAGTGCTCCTCGACATATCTTGCAGCGATACAGAAAGCACATCAGTCTGCAGATGAAGCCAATGTAACATTACAGATAGGGGTCAATAAAACTCCAGTCACATTCAAAATAGATACTGGAGCACAAGTAAATTGTGTGCCAAGCCACATATATCTGGAACACCTCAGGGATGAATCCCCTTTAGAGACTCTGAATTTACCGAATTTAGTGGGATATGGTGGCGAAAAGCTGAAAGCAGTGGTGGGTTCCTGCCGGATCGCACCGGATCGCGCGCGCTCCCTTTCAGCGCTACACCTGGATCGCGCGCTCCCTTTCGGCGCTAAACCCGGAAGTACGTTCTTGCCCCGCCCCTGGCGACGCGACGACGCTTGCCTGCGCTCCACCAGCTCGGCTGGGAACGGAGACGTTTCCTCAGTGGAGCGGAGCGCCTGAAAGGGACGCAGGCTCAGCCTGCCAGGCTGCCACCACTCCACTGAAGACATTGCTGAGCAGAGAAACGTCTCCGTTCCCAGCCGAGCTGGTGGAGCGCAGGCAAGCGTCGTCGCGTCGCCAGGGGCGGGGCAAGACCGTACTTCCGGGTTTAGCGCCGAAAGGGAGCGCACAATCCTGGTTTAGCGCCGAAAGGGAGCGCGCGATCCTGGTTTAGCGCCGAAAGGGAGCGCGCGCGATCCGGCAGGAACCCACCACTGGCTGAAAGTAATGGGTCGCTGCCATGTACAATGTGCCTACAAGGGATCGGAAAGGGCTTTACAATTGTTTGTGATAGAAACGCAAGCCCCAGCTGTGCTAGGTCTCAAATCAAGTAAAGAGATTGGACTTGTGAAGATTATAATGACTGTGGATGGTGGGCACAGAGGTCTGACGGAAGCTGACATTAAACATGAGTACTGTGATCTATTCAAGGGCCTGGGGTGTCTCCCAGGCATAAGCCACATACTTATAAAGGAGGGTGCACAGCTTGTCATTCATGCACCAAGGAAAATACCTCTAACTCTTGTGGATAAAGTGAGACAGGAACTCACTAGGATGGAGAAGTTGGGAGTAGTAAAGAAGGTCACTGAACCATTGGAATGGGTCAGTGCTATGGTTGTGGTGGAGAAGAAGAACACAGGTGCAATTCGTATATGCATCGATCCACGTGATTTGAATAAAGTAATAATGAGAGAACATTACAAACTCCCCAGCATAGAGGATATAGCACACAAACTAGTAGGAGCAACAGTGTTCAGTGTACTAGATGCCCAGTCTGGTTACTGGCAATTGCGTCTTGACGAAGCTAGCAGTTATCTCACTACTTTCAACTCTCCTGCAGGTTGATGGCACTTCACAAGGGTGCCTTTCGGCATAGCATTGGCACAGGAGATATTTCAAAAGAAATCACATGAACTAATTGCTGGTCTACAGGGTGTTGAAGTAATAGTTGATGATTTGTTGGTCTATGGAAAGGATCAAGTAGAGCACGACAGAAACCTTACTGCTTTGCTCAATCGATGTCGTGAAAGAAATCTTAAACTCAATCCAAATAAAATGCAAATTGGGGTAGGAGAAGTGACATATTTTGGACACCTACTAACCAAAGAGGGTTTGAAGCCTGATCCAAAGAAGATCACAGCAGTTCTTTTTTTATTATTAAAGTTTTAATAAGTTTTACAATTGTTTTCTCCCTTCCCTCCCTCTCCCCCCAACCCTACCCCTTGTCCATCCCTCCCTCCCCCCCGACTTCCCAGAGCAAAGTTCAGGGTATAATCATTTAACAATCATATGCTAACATAAGCTAACTAATTTTAACATTCAACCATTCTTGTGCTTTAACTCCCCCTTTCTCAAGCTAACTTTGAATAAATTGTAATATTCCTTATGCCTTCATTCATAAGCTAATTGAAGTTTTTTAGTCTGATATTTGTTTTGAATATAATCAATCCATCTTCTCCAGTCCAGCTTGTATTTCTCATCTGAGTGGTCCTTCAAATACGCTGATATTTTGGCCATCTCGGCTAGGTTTACTACTTTTAACGTCCATTCTTGTATAGTAGGAAACTCTTCCTTCTTCCAATATTGCGCCACCAACAATCTTGCTGCCGTCGTTAGATTCAAAATCAAGTTAGTCTCTATAACAGTAGAATCTGGAACTATACCTAACAAGAACAAATGGGGCAAGAATTTTATCCTCTTTTTCAAAATATTTTGAATAATCCACCATATTTTTATCCAGAATGCTTTAACTTTTTTACAAGTCCACCAAATATGGTAATACGTGGCATCAACACAATCACATCTCCAGCATTTGGATTGTAAGTTTGGGTACATACATGCTAGTTTTTTTGGATCAAGGTGCCATCTATAAAACATCTTATAAAAATTCTCTCTCAAATTCTGAGCTTGTGTGAATTTTACATTTTTTACCCAGATCTTTTCCCATGTTTCCATCATTATTGGTTCCTCAAAGTTTTGTGCCCATTTTATCATGCAATCTTTGACTAACTCTGTTTCGGAGTCTATTTCTATCAATACATTATACAACCTTTTTATGTGCATTGGACCCTGATCCCTAATTTGTTTTACCAAGTTATCCTCATTTTGAATAATACCAATTTTCTGATCTTTTTGCCATCTAACCTGCAGCTGTCTATACTGGAACCACGTTTGAATTATCCTTTCCTCTCTTAGTACATTCAAGGATTTTAAATGTAATACACCTCTATCTATACTAAGAAGTTCTCTATATGTAGTCACATCTTGTTTTTGTTCTATACTTATATTCTCTATTGCGTGTCTGGGCACCCCCCACATAGGTATCTTGTCATTTAGTTTATATTGATATTTTTTCCAAACACGCAGCAAAGCATTCCTTAAGATATGACTTTTAAAGATCTTGTCTACTTTTTTATCATATATTAAGTAAGCATGCCAGCCATATAGCAAATCATAACCCTCAACATTCAGTATTCTATCCTCTGTTAGATTAATCCAGTCACTAATTGTTGTTAAAACTACTGCTTCATAATATAACTTTAAGTTGGGCATTTTCAAACCTCCTCTTTCACGTATATCTTGCATTATTTTAAGTTTTATTCTCAGTTTCTTCCCTGCCCAAACAAATTTATTAATACCTTTCTTCCATTCTTCCAGATTTGCGTCTTTTTTAAGTATTGGCACCGTTTGAAAAAGGAATAAAAACTTAGGCAAGACGTTCATTTTAACTGCTGCTATCCTTCCCAACCAGGACAGTTGTAATTTTTCCCACTTATTCATTTCTATCTGTATTTTTTGCCATAATGGTTCATAGTTATATTTATATAGTTTCCCATTTGAAGTTGTAATGTAAATTCCTAAATATTTGACCTTTTTTACTATCTCGCATCCTATTACTCTTTGTAGTTCTTCTTTTTGATTTATAGATATGTTTTTAACTATCATCTTTGTCTTTCCTAAATTTATTTTAAACCCAGATACTTGACCATATCGATTAATTACATTCATTAAGCCTATAACAGATTCCCCCGGCTGGGCTAAAGTTACAACCAGGTCATCCGCAAATGCTCTTACTCTGTATTCATACTGTCTGATCCTAATTCCTCGAAGCTCATCGGACCCATGTATTCTATTCAACAACAACTCTAAGGTTAAGATAAATAATAAGGGAGACAGGGGACATCCCTGTCTTGTTCCTTTCTCGATTTGGAAAGATTCTGTTAGACCTCCATTAACTATAATTTGAGCTGTCTGTTTCTGGTATATTGCTGTAATAGATTGTATAAAATGCTCTCCAAACTGCATCTTTTGTAAGATTTTTATTAAAAATTGCCAATTGACTTGGTCGAATGCTTTCTCCGCGTCTAAAAATAAGAGCACTGCCGGGACCTGGTTGTTCTTTCCCAGATATTCCATTATATTAATGATTTGTCTTACATTATTTTTCATTTGTCTCCCTTGTATAAAACCAGACTGATCATTATGAATCATTTGTTGCATGATTGGCATCAACCTATTTGCCAGTATTTTAGCAAATAAATTATAGTCTGTGTTAAGTAGTGAGATAGGCCTATAGTTTTTTGGCTGGGTAGAATCCTGTTCCTCTTTAGGGATCAGAGAAATAAAAGCAGTTCTCCAGGATAGTGGAACCCTGCCTTCCACTTGGATTTTGTTAAATAATACTTTGAGAGGTTCCACCATCTCTAGTTGTAGCTTTTTATAATAGACTGCAGGCAAACCATCTGTACCAGGAACCTTACCCATTTTTAACTGCTTAATTGCCAGGAGAATCTCTTCTATGGTTACAGATTGATTCAGTCCTGCTCTTTGCTGATCTGTAAGTATAGAGGTTTTCTCTTTCTCCAAATATCTGTCAATATCTAAACCTTGTATTTTGTCACCAGCGTACAATCTTGTGTAAAATTCTAAAAAAGCCTTTTTAATCATATCCTGTTGAAAAACGTCTTTACCTTTATATTGTACTTTTTCTATTATACGAGACTTTTGTTTTTTCCTTAGCATATATGATAACCATCTACCTGGTTTGTTGGCGTTACAAAAGGTGTTATGCTTAGCATATAGAAGGTTAGTAGCTACCTGGTCTGATATCAACATGTTAAACTGCCCTCGCAACAAGCTAATTATCTCCTTTGTCTTTTTATCATGTGGCTTGGATATTAACTCCTGTTCCTTCTTTTTAATCTCTGTCTCTAGTTCCCTACGTTTCTTTTCTTGCTTGTATCTATGGATATTATTCAAATTTATTAAAACACCCCTCATATATGCCTTACCTGCATCCCAAACCATATCTATAGATATCCCTTTGCACATATTAAAAGCAAAATATTCTTTGAATAATTTTTTACATTCCATAACATTTTTCTCGTATCTAAATAGATTTTCATTCAATCTCCACGACCTCCTTGGTCGCTCTCCATTTTGAACTTCTATCCAAACCGGATTATGATCTGTTAAGGTTCTCGAGCATATCTTAGTCTTCTTCACCCTAGAAAAAAGATCATTTGTAATTAATATAAAGTCAATTCTAGAAAAAGATTGATGCCTATCTGAAAAAAAAGTAAAATCCCGTTCTATAGCATTTCGCTCTCTCCAAATATCTCTCAGCTCAAAATCATCTATCATATCAAAAAAAGATTTAGGTAGTCTTGATCGTGTTCGGGTATTTTGCATGAGCCTCTTCTTATCTTGAACTGGATCCAGTACTCCATTCCAGTCACCCAATAAAACACACGATCTGTAACCCCATTGTCTTAATTTAGTATGAAGCAACTTATAAAATTTTTCTTGTTGATTGGGAGCATATACTTCTATTAAGAGTATTTTCTTGCCTTCTGTTAGTAGTTCAATTGCAATATATCTTCCTTGAGGATCAGCTTCAATTAATTCAGCCTTTAAATCTCTTCTTAAATATATAACTATACCATTTTTCTTCTCCGGAGCAGATGCAACAAAATGTGGTCCCAGTTTTGCATTCATCAAGTATTTCTGATCTTGTATTCTAATGTGTGTTTCTTGTAGGCAAATTACATCATTTTTAAATTGTTTCAGGTAGTGAAATATTTTTTTCCTTTTTTGTGGTGAGTTTAAGCCATTAACATTCCAAGTTAAAAATTTAGTTGTCATCTTCGGCGCGCTGAAGCTTTTTAAGAGCTGCCTGAAAATCTTGATGAGATTTAACCTTCAGTCTCACTCCCCCCACAGCTTCTGATATCTAGATTTCTGAAGCTTTAGTTCTTGCTCTTTACGTTTAGTAACCGCACGGGTTTGTCTTTGTTCCATAATTCCTTCTGTCTCCTCCAGTAAGCTCACAGCCCCAGCTTGTGCCTGTGAGCCTTGCTGCCTGGGATCTTCTGTATCTTTTCTTTCTTTGGATCCTGGGGATGGAGGACATCCTGCCTTTAATACTCTGCTATAGAAATCTCTTGCTTTCCAAACTGTGTTGAGTCGATGTCTTTCTCCCAGATAGTTCACCACCAGTCCTACTGGAGCCTCCCATCTAAATTGAATCTGACGACTTTTAAGTTCATCCACTAGAAACGCATAGTCCTTTCTGGATCTCAGCATTTTGGGGGGAATTTCTTTAAGTACTATCACTTCTTGATCTGCCACTTGTAACTTATTTTTATTGGTTGCTTGTAGTATTGCATTCCTAGTTTTCCTGGAAACAAAATAGATTACAATATCTCTTGGCAATTGTCTTTGTCTGGCAGTCCATGAGTTAACACGATAAATTTTGTCCAATTGCCAGGCACATTCGACCTTTGATTCCCCGGTTAATTGGGCAAAAGCATCAGCAAAAATTTCTCTTAGATTCTCTTGGGAATGTTCCTTCAAACCCCTTATCCTCAGGGCAAATTCCATTGACCTGTATTGTATCATTGTAAGCTCCACCTCAGAGTTGTCAATTTTGCTTTGTGCCTCCATGAGTTTATTGTCCAACTTTATATTAGACTCACTAATTTCTTCCACCTTCTCATCAAGAGATGCTACATAGCCAAATAGTCCTTTAAGAGCATCAACAATGTCCTCTCTTATCTCTTGGTTACGCGTTTGGATTAAGTCCTTGATTCCAGATATTTCCTCAGAAACATCTTTAAAAGCGTCTGAGATTTTCCCCTCCAGGACAACTGCTTGATCTTTTAATGCTTTCTGCAAAGCCTCCAGTGTCAGAGTTTGTGGTTGTGTTTCCCCCGGGGGTAATAAAACCTGTAATTTTTGCCCCTGAGCAGGTGAGTTCCCTGCACTTTTGGAAGCATTTACTTTAGTTTGTCTTGAAGCCATTTCAAAGTGTTCAAATCAGGCTTTTTTACAACTGACATTCAGCCTGAGGAATCCAATTATTCTCTCAAGTCTTCCAGCTACTTTAGCAGGCACTTAGCGAGTGTTATTCTGCTTCCTGCTTCACTTTCGTTTTTCACCACACCCATTATCTCGGCGCCATGTTCTTTAACTTCGCTTAATTTATAGAAGGAAATATAAACTAAGGAGCTAAGGTTTGTACTTGCTGTTAAGTAGACCTCCTGGTTTGCTCTGCTTGTGTTTTGTTCAAATGTAGATTATCCGATAGAGCAACAAGTGTGGACGTAGCCTTTTGTTCTACAAACTGCAGTCGAGTCCCGAGGCGAGGAGAATGTCTGACTCCCTGGAGAGATCAAACCTTTCACACCACAGAATTACTTCTGCAGTTGCTAGGAATCTCTATCCTGAGCCAGCAGGCTCACCTCCTCCTCTTTGCCCGAGGGGGGGGGGGTTCAAACTGTTAGACAGCTGATTAACGCTGTTCTAGCAGTTTGTTACTCAATCTCGGGGCTGGCGCTGTAAGAGAGTGTCTTCCAAGAACCACGGAGCCACCAGATGTCCAAGATCACAGCTGTTCTTAACATGAAGGCCCCAGCCTCCAGAAAGGAACTGGAGACATCATTGGGCATTTTCAACTATCTATCAAAATTCTCTAAGGGCCTCGCACAACAGACAGCACCGTTACGTGCATTGCTGCAGAAGGATGCCATTTGGTGTTGGGATGCAAACATGGAAAGGACTTTTGACAAAGTGAAGAAACTGATCACTAAATATCCCGGGCCAATACTGAGATACTTTGACATAAATGCTGACACTGTGCTTCAAGTGGATGCATCCCAGTTTGGGTTAGGTGCTGTACTGACTCAACAAGGACATCCGGTGGCTTATGCTTCACGTGCACTGACCACGACACAAGCCAATTATGCTCAAATTGAGAAAGAGATGTTGGCCATTGTGAATGGATGTGAGAAGTTTCACCAGTACATATATGGCCGTCCAGTAGTTGTAGAAACCGACCACAAGCCGTTGGAGTACATACTACAAAAACCGCTAGCTTCTACACCTCCACGCTTGCAGCGAATGATTATGAAATTACAGCAGTATGATCTCACAGTGAAGTATAAGCCTGAGAAGGAAATTCCAATGGCAGATTGCCTGTCAAGAGTGTCTCCAGAAGGACATGAAGCCAGGGATGAACCTGAGTTGGAAGAGCAGGTACATACAATACTAGTCAACATGCCAATATCAGATGTATGGCTGGAGAAAATAAGACAAGACACCAAACAGGATAAAGTACTAGAGAAATTAACGCGCGTCATGTGCAATGGCTGGCCAGAAAAACGCAAGAAGCTGTGTCCTGAGTTGTAGGAATTCTGGCCTGTGAAAGATGAATTATCCATTTATGAGGATATCATACTAATGGGTGACCATATTCTTATACCTAAGTCGCAACGGGCAGAAGTAATGGAACAAATTCATCAGGGACATTTGGGCATCACTCTGTGTAAGCGCAGAGCACGGGAGGTGGTCTACTGGCCTCATTTGGACTCTGACATTGAAACACTTGTAAAGAAGTGTGACACCTGCCAGACATTTCAAAAAAACAATGCGAAAGAACCTCTTACACCGTGGAATGCTCTTTCACGTGCATGGCAGAGACTGGCTACGGACATTTTTCATTTTGGAGACATACACTATCTGATAATAGTAGACTACTACAGCAAATAATTTGAACTAGTGCAGCTGGGAAGTTTAAAAGCAGCAACAGTCATATGGGCCTTCAAGACAATACTTTCACGACATGGAGTGTGTGAAGAACTGGTGTCTGATAATGGGCCATGTCAGGGAAAAAAAAACCCTGGGGAAATCTGAGATCAATGGATCGGGCTGATTCCCTTCCGCATATCTTTTGAGATATTAAGAAAAGAAATAAGTCTTTAAGAAGTATTCTAATTAATAAACAAACTTTAATAATAAAATAAAATAGAAAATGAAACAGAAATAACTAATGGTTACACTTTGATAATAAAAACTCCGGTTGCCAAGTTGGCAGCCGAACAAAGAAGAAAGGAATTCTGGAATGTGTAACGCATGCGCAATAAATCACTTTCAGATAAGAACTTTTATGACCTGCGCAATAAAGCTTTCTTAGTTTAACTCTTGAATGTCAGTTCATGCCTAGCAAACTTTTTAACATCGTGACACCCCTTCTTTTGCTAGTCTGGGCTGACGTCATCAAATCATCAATTAAGGCACATCTTCTTTCGCAGATGTTCGTGTTGATTTGCGGCAAGTGGTTTGTTAATCATGTCTGCTATCTGATCATGTGTAGAAACATATTGCAACTTAACAAAACCTTGCTTAACTAATTGCTTTGTGTTTTGATAACGAATGTCAATGTGTCTGGACCTAGAACCTGTAAAATGTGACTCAGAAATATAAACCACAGATAAATTATCTTCCATCATGGTGATTGGTCGAATCGGACGTGTCCAGATATCTGTGATCAAAGCATCAAACCACGTTAGAGAATTACAAGCATCTGAAACACAAGCATATTCAGCTTCAGTAGATGAACATGAAACAAAACTCTGTTTTCTCACTTGCCAGTAAACAGGACAACCATTTAGGAACATCATGTAACCAGAAGTGCTTTTGCGTGACTTCTTGTCGCTCGCCCAGTCGGAATCAGAAAAACAAATCAACTTTGGTTGATCAGTATGTGTTGGTTCTAGCAATAACTTCATGTGTTTAGTGTGTTTCAGGTATTTCAACAACTTCTTAATGCATGACCAATGAAATTGTGTTGCCTTACCTACGTGTCGTGATAAAAGATTAACACTAAGTGCGATGTCAGGTCTGGTCCAACTACTAATGTATAATAGTGAACCAATGACTGAACGATAAAGTGTTTGATCCTCGAACTCAGGACTTGGTTCATGTGTTAAGTTGTGAAAATCTGTTTGCATGGGTGTCTTTGTTGTGCTAGCATCTTTCATGTTGCAATGATGTAGAATGTGGTCAATTTTCTCTTCTTGTGAAAGACTAAACCCCTTCTGTGTCTTTTCAATTTGAACACCTAAATAAGTGCTAATGTGTCCTAAAGATTTTAGTGTGAAGTATCTCTGCAAACTTTTGGCAAAAATCTCACTCATTTTCTTATTTGGACCAATATAAACAATATCATCAACATAAACAAGAATTATCTCATATGCATTGTTAGATCTTTTTGTGAACACGCATTCATCAGTTTCGGACTTAATAAAGCCCATTGAATTTAGTTTGTCAGTAAGACATAAATACCACATTAAACCTGACTGTTTCAGACCATAAAGACTTTTGTTCAGGAACCAGGTATCCCCTTCTTGCTTTCGGAATCCTGGAGGGCTTCTCACGTAGATCTCTTCATCTAGGTCTGCATGTAGATAAGCTGTGTCCACATCAAATTGGAAAACTTCTAAACCAAGAATAGTTGCAGTGGTTAAAGCAATTTTTACACTTTCAGTTCTGACTGTTGGTGAGTAAGTGTTTGTGTAGGCCTCAGGATAACGTTGAGCGAAACCCTGAGCTACCAGTCTGGCTTTGTATAAAGACTCACCATTTGGTTTCTTCTTGATTCTGTAGACCCATCGGGTGCCAATGACTTTCTTGTTTGCTGGAGGTTTTGCAGGTGTGAATACATTAAGTTTCTTTAAACTGTCCATTTCATCCTGCATTGCATCATACCACTTGTCTTGTTCTGAATCAGGAAGCTGTTTGATTTGTGTGAATGTCTCTGGAGGAAGAGTAACGTTGCAAATCAAAGGTAATGGTGACTTTGTCAGTTGCCATGAATAACGTTGTGGAGGGATTCCTTTTGTGGCCCTCTTGGAGCGTCTAGGAGCAACAGACCAATCTTCTTCTTCTTCATCATCATCCTCGTCCTCACGTTCGTCGCTAGCATCAGCATCCGCGGCTTGCGAAGACGGAACATCAGGTTGTGAAGAACTGGTAGAAGGAATATCTGCCTGCGAATTATCATCAGGCTGCGTGGCATCTGGAACACCATCTCTAGGAAAATAAACTTCAGGATCATTGGAATGAATCCTGGACCAGTCAATATCTTCCTCAAAATTAGCAGATTGTGAAATGACAATCACATGTTTAGTATCGATGAATTTGAACCATTTTGAATTATCATCAATACCCATAAATCTCAGTCTCTTTGCTACTGTACCTCCCTTTCTTCTTTGACTTAAGGGAGTGTTCACCATAGCATATGAACCAAAAATGTGTAGGTTCTTGAGATCAGGCTTGTAGCCATACAGCATGTAGAAAGGAGTTTGATTGATTACACTGCTCCAAGTACGGTTGACAATGTAATTTGCATACTTGATTGCTTCACCCCAGTATGTGTTACTGAGATTGGCATCTTCTAGAAGACAACGCATCATGGTTTGTAGAACCCCTTGTCTTCTTTCTACGACTCTGTTATGAGCCGGTGTATATGGAGCAGATGTCTGATGAAGAATTCCATTCTTACGCATCCAGTCCTGGAAACGCTGAGACATGAATTCTGCACCACGGTCACTCTGGATTCTGGCGATGCGAACTTGGTATTGTGTAGAAACAAACGCTGCAAAGTCTTTAAAGATCTGAAAGGTCTCAGATTTCTCTCTCATAGGATATACAAATCCATATCTAGAATGATTATCTACAATTGTTAAAAAATAATTTCTGCCACCAAGTGTTGGTGGGAAAGGACCCACTATGTCAGTGTGTACCAAATCAAAAATGCGTGTTGACAGGCGTGTAGCGTGTTTGGGAATTGCAGCCGCCTTGGATTTAGCCTTTTTGCAAACCGCACAATCCAAAAACACCTTACACCCCTTTAGATCCAAACCTTTTGCGAACTCCGGCATCTTTCTAAGAACACGGAAACTGGCATGTCCCAATCTTCTGTGCCACTTGTGAATACACCTGGAATGTAAAGGTTTACCAGTTAGTGAATTCTCAACATTAACAGTTTCATGAGGACCCTCAGGCTTGCTTTGAGCAACCTGTTTCTGTTTTCTCTGTTTGTTGGCTTTAGGAGCCTTTGGCACAGTAACGCTTTCTCTCTCTGGGTCAACTCTCTCTGGGTCTGCGTTGTGCCTTTTTGGAGTTTGCATACTTGCCTGTGCTTGCCCTTTAGGCTTTGGCTTTAAGTAATAAACACCACCAATCAGCATAGTTTCAGCAACAATATCTCCATCTTTAACTAAGTAACTTGCTTTTTCGAGGTGGTGAACCTGGAACTTTAAATCTCTAGACAAGTGACTTTGACTAAGCAAATTACTGGTTGCTGAAGGTATGTAATAAACATCAGGGATGTGTGTATCGAGTTCTTCAATGTAAACAGTTCCTTTTCCCATAACCTTGCAAGTGTGGTTGGTGAAGGAATACAGTTCTCGATACTCGGGCTCTGGCTCGCCCATCTCTGTGAAAAGTTCCCTTCTGTGGGTAACGTGCACAGCTGCTCCACTATCTAAAGTCCACAAAAGACGTCTGTCGAACTTTGGATCAGGTTGTGGAACGTTGGTTATGGCCAGTGTTACAAGTGGAGCTTGTGGATCACGCCTTGGACCACGACGACCTTGTCTTCCGCCTCTACCTCTGCCTCTGGAGTCTGTTCCTCTGGGCTGGTACGTGACGGGAGCTGGAACTCGTTGGGGACAATCCCGGGTGTCATGTCCCACACGGTTGCAGGTGTAGCATTTTGGCATCCTTGGAGCGTAGCCTCTTCCTCGGAAGGGACGTCTGGCTGGAGCCTTTGATGCTGGGGGTCGTAGCAGATGTGGTGTAGCTAACCTGATAGCTTCGTCTTCCACTAAAAGTCTGCAAACGTGGTTAACTGTGAGTTGAGCAATAGGCACGTAGTTAATCTTTGCAACGGCATCTTTTCATTCATAATTCAATGAGTTAATGATGATGCTAATCATTTGGATATCATCGATTACATGGCCATTTTGTCTCAATTCACTTCTCATTCTTTTCAGTTTGGTCAAATGTCCACCAATTCGTTCACCAGGTTTCAACTTTGAACCATGGAACTCAGACATGAGCAAACATGAAGATTCAATTGAAACGGGCCTGTAGCAATCTTCCAAAATAGCCCAAATTTCTTGGGCAGTTGCATCAGGTGGAAAGATACCTTGGATCTCAATTTCCATTGACATGAGTAAAGTCGTGATTGCTCTGTTTTCCAGGTCTCTCATTGCAGGTGTCCAGGGCTGAGGAGGAGGATTAAAAATCATGGAATGTGTGCCTTCTCTTCGAAGCAAGAGCGCAATTTCACTGACCCAGGCTTTATAATTCTCTCCTGACTCCTTTAATTTGGACTCACCAGTCAAGGGGGTGACTTTGAATACCTGCTGAGGAATATGCATTGGAACAATTTGTTGATCTGGTTGCAAAGCTGGTTGTTGAACCAGGGGATGCTGGGGTTGCATCATTGGCCTTTGCGTGGCAACATCAAATTGGCTTCCTCGAATTCGCCTTTGGCTTTGCCTTTTTCCATCTAGGGAGGATTCCACACCGCCAGGGGGTGTTTAAGACTTAACCTTTGGAGGCAAAGTTTTGGCTTCTAAAGAACTCATAGGTAAATCTCTAAAGCTTTGATGAAACTGCATCATCTTTTGCTCTAATAATTTTTCTCCGCCAGCAGATGGCAGTGCAGCTTCACTTCTTGGCTGCAGCCCTCTATACATGGCCGGAAGTTCAATGGGCTCAAAGGGACCACGTGACCTCGGTGACGTGTACATGTATCTTTGTTCTAATTGACCAATGAACTCTGTGGGGTGTGTCTTAGGCTGTTGTTTTGAAGAAAAGATGGCGTCCTCAGACATTTTGGGAGTGGGGGAGCTCCTCCTACTTCTCTTCATCTCCTCAAAGCACACTCTCGCGTCCCTAGCATATTTTTCAAAACGTTCTAATTGATCAAGATAGCTTTGCATTTCTTGCTCATCATCTGGGGAGATTTCATAAACTTTGCTTTCTGCGTGGGAGGATTTTTTTTCTGCCGGCAGTTGCCGTTTAGACTTTTGCCGTTCATTAATTGTATCTTGATAATGAGGGAGATTTACTGACCTCAGTCCGTAGATCTTGCCTTCTGTAGCTCCTTCCCCCACATCTGGCTCGGCACTTTGTTGCTCCTGGAATACGTTTGAAGGTTCTTGTTTCTCTGTGTCTGAGGAAATAGATTCTTTCAAGCGCTTTCCATGTCCGCGTTTTTTTCTTTTCTTTCTCTTCTTCGACATGGCTAATTAGCTTTAGTCGGTTATCATAAGATAGCGCGAAGGGAAAATACAGCCATAAATTGTAGCCATCTCAGCTGGTATCATCAAACCAACCTCTGCATACCAAGTTGTCAGGGAAAAAAAAACCCTGGGGAAATCTGAGATCAATGGATCGGGCTGATTCCCTTCCGCATATCTTTTGAGATATTAAGAAAAGAAATAAGTCTTTAAGAAGTATTCTAATTAATAAACAAACTTTAATAATAAAATAAAATAGAAAATGAAACAGAAATAACTAATGGTTACATTTTGATAATAAAAACTCCGGTTGCCAAGTTGGCAGCCGAACAAAGAAGAAAGGAATTCTGGAATGTGTAACGCATGCGCAATAAATCACTTTCAGATAAGAACTTTTATGACCTGCGCAATAAAGCTTTCTTAGTTTAACTCTTGAATGTCAGTTCATGCCTAGCAAACTTTTTAACATCGTGACAGGCCACAATTCTCATGTGCCGAATTCCAGTGCTTCCTGCGTGAATGGGGAATCAAGCACAAACCCACAAGCCCTTATCACCCACAGGCCAATGGCCTAGCAGAGAAGTATATTGGCATAGCCAAATCCATTATACAGAAAGCACAAACGTCAGGGCAGGATGTGTATTTGGGCCTACTAAACTATCGTGCAACACCCATTGAGGGCTTATGCTCACCAGCTCAGCTGTTAATGGGAAGAACACTGAGAACTACAGTGCCTACTGCTCCGCATAAATTGCAGCCTCGTTCCATTGCACATGAGCGGGTAATAGCTCAGAGGAACATAAACATGAGAAAGCAAAAACTGTATTTTGATAAATCTACCAAGCCTCTTCGTCCACTGTGTGCTGGGCAAGCTGTGAGACATAGAGTCACTGGGAAAACATGGGAACCTGCTCGAATTGTCAAAGAGGGCAATTCACCAAAATCATATGTAGTTGAAACCAAGTGTGGACAGCAATTGAGAAGAAACAGGTGTCATCTGCGTCCAGACACGGCTGCCGACGCTGCGTTGGAAGAAGAAAACAACAAGGAAAGTGAAGCGCAGACGCATGGTAGCACAAAACCTCTGTACACGGATATACAGTCTACCCAAAACGCCAAGGACAATGTAAGCATATCAGCATGTGACAATGCTGGGACCGACTCACAACTTGACAGTAACTTTACTGATGATCAGACAGCGGTAACGTTCTCTCGCTGTGGTCGAGCTATTAAACCAAAAATATGGAAAGATTTTGTAACATATTAGATGTTTTATACTTAAGAGGGGAGATGTAATGATGTGTAAGTTTTATGTTATATTTTAAGTGCAATTGCTGTGCTTAGCTCTTTAAGAAGGCTAGGAAACAGTTAACCTTTTTAATGATGTCATCTAGGGCAGAAGTCAGTTTACAGATGGCTGCCGCTGAATAAAGACGAGCTCTAGCTCCAGCTCCTTGCTGTCTGCCTTTATTTTATGCTAAGGTCATCACACCGGCAACAGTCCGGGCGTCTCTCAAGTGGTGGCTCTCCCCAGCCCTACGGAAGGGCTGCTCAATTTGGGAACCAGACAGAGTGAAGGTCACCACGGACGCGAGTCTGTTTGGCTGGGGGGCCTTGATGGACTCCAGACTCGCACAGGGCCGCTGGACTGCCTCAGACCTCTGACACAATATCAATTGGTTGGAGCTGAAGGCAGCTCGTTTGGCCCTCCTGCACTTCAAGGACCTGGTGAAGGGCCGTCACGTGCTGCTCCTGACGGACAATGTCGCCATAAAGGCCCACATAAACCGTCAGGGCGGGACCCACTCTCAGGCTCTCTGGCTAGAGGCTTTGAGGATTGGATCCTGGGCGGAGAGACACCTAATGTCCCTTGTGTCGGAACACATCTCGGGCGAGTCCAACCACCAGGCGGACTGGCTGAGCCAGGCGACTCTGGACAACGGCGAGTGGCAGCTCCACCCGGATCTCTTTCAGGCAGTCTGTCAGAGGTTCGGCACCCCATTGGTGGACCTTTTTGCCACGCCAGCGAACTCTCAACTGCCGAGGTTCTTCTCCCGTTTCCAGAGCTGGACCGTGGAGGGCACGGACGCCCTCAGGAGCCATTGGTCTCCGGGCCTGCTCTATGCCTTCCCTCCCATACCCCTCATCCTGGGGACCCTCAGGAAGGTAGTGTCGGAAGGGGCCTTGTTCATCATGATAGCCCCTTATTGGCCCAGGAGACCCTGGTTTGCAGACCTGGTACAGATGTAAGTGTCCCGTCCATGGAGGATTCCTAGGGAGGAGATCATCTTGCACCAGGGGGTCCTGATCCACCCGGAGCCCCAGTGGCTCCACCTGACTGACTGGCTCTTGAACAGCAACTCCTGAGGAAGGCTAACCTGTCCTCTAAGGTCATACGAACCATCAAGGCCTCTAGGCGCCTGTCAACTACCCGAACCTATAACTCCACCTGGGCCGCCTTCGTCAGATGGTGCTCTCCCTTAGGCGTTGACCCAGCCAGGGCCACCATTCCCAACGTCCTGGACTTTCTGCAGAAAGGACTGGACGATGGCCTATCACCCAACACTCTGCGTTGACAGGTTGCGGCACTGTCTTCCGTCCTGGGGGGACTGGGTTCCACTTCTCTTTCCCACGTTCCTCTGGTCAAACGTTTCCTGAAAGGGGCAGCTAACCTCAGGCCCCTGACTATCCACAGGTTCCCGACTTGGGATCTTCCCCTGACAGGGCCCCCATTCGAACCAATCAGGACAATTCATTTGCAATTTCTTTCCCTTCTTAGTGGCAATCACTTCCGCCCGTCATATCTCGGAGCTGGGCGCCCTATCTTCCAAAGATGACCTCTGTCATTTTCACCAGGATAGGGTGGTTCTTCACCTTGATCCCACCTTTCTCCCAAAGGTGAACACCATCTTTCACAGGGCACAGGAAATCGTTCTGCCCAATTTCTGTCTGGCCCCTTCTAGAGATAGGGAGTGGCTTTGGCTCGTTTGGATGTCCGCCGCGCCTTGCACGTCTATCTCAGGCAGACGGCGGGGGTACGCAGGTTGGAGGCCCTCTTTGTCTCCTTTCAGCTGGGGTCATTGGGGGCCATAGTATCCTCGGCCACCATTGGCCGGTGGCTACGACAGGCCATAGTAGCGGCCTACGAGGCGGTGGGTCAGTCTGTCCCGGCCGGGATTACAGCCCACTCAACTAGAAGTGCTGCATGGGCACCAGGGCACCGTTCGAAGACATATGTCGAGCGGTGACCTGGGCGTCCCCGACTTCATTCATCCGGCATTATCGACTGGACTCGTTTGCCATCGAGGAAACTGGGAGATAAGGAGAAGGAATGAGTATTTAAGAAGTTTTCTCTCAGTCTTTGGACCAATCAGGCTTTGAGAATACCCACACGTGACCCCTCCCTCTCTTCCCCTGAAAAGACACATTCAGGTAAGACCAACGTTCTTTTCATTTGGCTAAGTTCCTTATTGCTAGACAGAGAAGCATGCAGGAAACACTAGTTTCATTCTGGCTTTTGTGGTTAAGCTCTATGTCTGACTCACAAGGGAGACCTCCAACTGACTTGACCTACTTACAAAAGGTGTCGCGGTTTGACATTTCAAACTTCCTGTGTTCAAACTTCCTGTTTTTCTTCAAGACTAGAAAATGTAGAATGAGATAGAAGGGATAGATGGGGCCCCCAAGAAATCCTCTCCTTTCCCCAAGAAGTCCCCCCCCCCCAGAAGAAAAAAAAATTATCTACTCACCTCGCAGAGTACAGTCTTCCCCACTACCTAATTCAAGCTTCTTTGGCATTCAGGACCGGATGGATTCAAGATCTGCTGGCATCCGGCCAAGCCCATGTCACCAGTCCAAACTCACCGGGAGCGCTCTTTGACATTGTCTGTGGCCCACGCCAGTTTCTCCAGTCCATCATGTTGAAGGCCTGCCGAACCTCAAAGGGGTTCAGCTCTATGGGAAGCCAGATCTGGCTACCTTGAGGGAAAATGGGGCCGCCAAGTTCCATTCACATTGGGTGCCAAATGTAAGATTTGAGAATAAATTGAGACCCATAGAAGTTTGAGAACACATCCAAGTTACAATGAGCCAAACTTGAGACTTAAACAGAGGCGTATGGAAGGTCTCCTCTGGAGGCATCTGGATCCATGTGCTCTGCTCATCTGTGCATGGCTGAAAGACATGAGAACAAGTTCCCCTCCCCCACAGAAACGGCATTGTTGGAGGATTAAAGGTTAGGGGGGCATGGGGGGTAGATAGCTTGCAGGCAGAGTTTGGAAAAAAAAATCAGTTACTAAACAGATAAACTGGTAACATTATGGGGATATCACAGGCGAGAAATGGGGTCTGGAGTCACATGTTTCAGGAAAGAGATGAACAGGTAAAATCATTTAAACACACAATCAATTGAAGGATGAAACTTTTCTTGTAAATGAACTCTCAGGTTTACACATCCTAGTCATTCCCAGTACAAATCTGTTAAATTAGGGAAGGCACAAATCTTAACAAATAAATCACATGGTTGCATAGAAGACAGAGAAAGAGACAAACAGACAAGAAAAAAAAAACCAGAAACCCCAACATTTCCCCTTTTTTAAAAGTACCTTTATGTAGCCAAATTAGTTTTCCTGTATCATCTTGAATTTCGCGCCCCTCGTTTGCGCACCCTTCAGAGGGACTTTTCGCACCATTACTCGCAGGGACTTTTTGCACCCTTCGCAGGGACTTTCCACGCCCTTACTTGCAGGGACTTTTCACACCCTTCGCAGGGACTTTTCACGCCCTTACTCGCAGGGACTTTTCTCTCATTCACTTTTCCACACACACACTCCTTTCCCTAACAGAAGGTCCTGTGCTCTGGCCGACCCTAATACTTTCCAGGCTCTCTCAGTAAAAAACACAGAGGAACCAAGTGTCAGCGTTCCAAATATCAGCCAGAATTAAATCAGAGTTCAAGGCAGAGCTTCCTCAAAGTTCCAATTTATTAAGAGAGACATGTTGGTACATCTGTGGAAACCCGAATCTGAAAGCTTCCGGGGTTCCCACCCAGTTGAAAGTTCATGATCTTGTCCCCACACCCACAAGTCCATCACATGGTCCAATCTTCCTCTGCCACACTGGCATTTCCACCCATCTAGTTCCAGTCGGGTGCAGAGGTGCGGAGACAAAGAATGACCTTGGGCTTCTAGAAAGGAATGTTTTATTTTAACAACAACACATTCTACTCTTTACTATCCCCCCTCCCAATTCCCCACTAATGAAACAGCATAATAAAGAAAGAGAGAGAAAGAGTGTGTGGCAGGCCAAAGATCCTAAAAGGAATATGAGTGCAGGCCTGACAATCTTCCACTGCCACGCTGGCATTTCCACCCATCTAGTTCTGGTCAGGTGCAGAGGTGCAGAGACAAAGGATGATCTTGGGCTTCTAGAAAGGAATGTTTTATTTTGACAACAACACATTCTACAATTCTACTCCTTACTATTCCCCCTCCCAATTACCCCACTAATGAAACAGCATAGTAAAGTAATAGAGAGTGTGGCAGGCCAAAGATCCTAAAAAGAATATGACTGGAGGCCTGACACCAAGATCCAGCTGTGATCGGGAGAAGGATCCCATCAGTCACACACATGCAAGCATACACACATTTCCCACGCTTTTCCATGCTTTAAAATTAGAGGGAAATTGCAGAGGCAGATTTCAGTAGGTTTCTGCAGAATGTTGAAAGTCTGCTTCTGCACATCTGAAAAATGTCCGCTAGAGGGAAATTGCAAGGCAGAATTAAGCATAATCATGGAACTCTGCTTCTGCACATCTGAAAAACGTCCGCTACAGGGAAATTGCAGAGGCAGATTTCAGTAGATTTCTGCAGAATGTTGAAAGTCGTCTTCTGCACAACGGGAATATTTTAGCTAAACAAAATTGCAATGCAGATTTCAGCATAATCATGGAGCTCTGGTTTTGCACATCTGAAAAATGTCAGCTAGAGGGAAATTGCAGAGGCAGATGTCAGTAGATTTCTACAGAATGTTGAAAGTCTGCTGCACATCTGGAAAATGTCCGCTAGAGCAAAATTGCAAGGCACAATTAAGAATAATCTAGGAATTCTGTGTAGGAAGTTAAAACCCATGCCTCTCCTAGAAAAATGAAATATCCTAGGAAATATTGAAAAGGCAGAATATTATATTTCTCTGGATGTGAAAAAGGAGAAACATGTTTTAAAGACAAAGTAGGTCCCTGCCGCTTCCTGCCCACTCCTGTTGTCAATGGGCCATTAAGATGCCCAAGCCAGTCTCTTTACATAATAAAGAGTTCTCCCCTTCAGCTCCAGGGTGATGGGATTAAGGCATGATTAGTTTTTACTCACTCACCACATGGCATCTGAGAACTCAACCAAACGTGGATTCAAAACACAGCCTAGAGAGTTGCCCCTGCATGGCCCCATGGGAGTCTGACAACCAATCAGAATACATTTCTTACACAGGAAGAGGAAACAGATAGGTGGGGCCGAACATATTATACAAAACCCTGCAAGCCCCTTCTTTGCTCTCTCTTCTTCTCCACCCAACATTGAAGCATGTGATCACATTTTCTGTTCAGGACTCAAGCCATGTGGTCCTGTCCACCATTAAACCATCTTTCCAAGCAGCCTCCATGTCTCCAGTGTCTTTTTCCCCACTTGGAGCTGAACCCAGAAGGACATTTCTTTCAACAATTGGCGACCCAGATGGGACTCCAAGCTAACCTAACCAATGGATATGGCCCAGGTAAGACTCCCATGCCGGCACAGACCCCATTGAGTCTGTGGGTGGATTTTCCTGGACCATAGCCATTTGGAACTAGGTTTTAAAGGGGTTTTGAGTTTGAGCTCAAAGGCTGCCTGGAAAGAAGGTACCTCTAAATTTTAATTCTCTAAAATTTAATTTTAAAGCATGGAAAAATGTGGGAAATGTGTGTATGCCTGCATGTGTGTGACTGATGGGATCCTTCTTCCAATTACAGCTGGATCTTGGTTTCTCTGTGTGTTTTACCAAGAGATCCTGGAAAGTATTAGGGTCAGGCCAGAGCACAGGACCTTCTGTTAGGGCAGTGCTTCTCAATTATTTTCTGTCATGCCCCCCCTAGGAAGAAGAAAACATTTCGCGCCCCCCCCCCCCCGCGCGACTGTAAATAGTCTAATTTGTCTATAAAATTGTTATAAGTACACCTCTGCATAACATAGCACACCGGTCTTTCCTCGACTCCCACCGTAGTCACATGCTTTCTTTCCTCTTTCCCTCTTACTTGTCTATCCTTCCTTCCACCCTCCCTTCCTCCTTCCCTTCCTTCCTGCCTCCCTTCCAGTCCCCTCCTTCCTCTTTCCCCCTGCCTGCCTGCCTTCTTTCCTCTTTCCCTATCCTCCTATCCTTCCTTTCTCCCTCCCTCCTTCCCTGCCTCCCTTCCAGTTCCATTCTTCCCTCCTTCCTTCTGCCTCCTTCCTGCCTGCTTGCCTTCTTTCCTCTTTCCCTCTTGCTTGTCTATCCTTCCTTCCACCCTCCCTTCCTCCTTCCCTTCCTTCCTGCCTCCCTTCCAGTTCCCTCCTTCCTCTTTCCCCCTGCCTGCCTGCCTTCTTTCCTCTTTCCCTATCCTCCTATCCTTCCTTTCTCCCTCCCTCCTTCCCTGCCTCCCTTCCAGTTCCATTCTTCCCTCCTTCCTTCTGCCTCCTTCCTGCCTGCTTGCCTTCTTTCCTCTTTCCCTCTTGCTTGTCTATCCTTACTCCCTCAGCCCTTTCTTCCCTCCCTCCCTGCCAGCAGCTCCTCCAGCATCCCAGCTGGAAGCAGCAGCACAACAGTCGCCGTTACCAGGGGCGAAGGGGTGGGGGTGGCAAGATCGGGCGACCGCCGCCCCTTTGTCCCTTCCCCAACAGCGGCTGTTGCGCTTCCGCTTCCAGACGGAATGTTGGCGGTGGAGCTGCTGGCGGGGAGGCGAGCTACCTGCATAAAGACGCCGCCGAGGGCATGGCAGAATATATCCCGGCTTCAAGTGGCAGCGCTGGGGACTGCTCAGAGACTCATCAGAGCCGCGGGCTGGAGCTGTGCAAAAAGTCTGCTTGGGCTGGGGGGGGGAGGGAGGGAAGCCTGGGACAGCCATGCTTCCCTCCCTCCCACCCCCGCCCGAGCAGGCTTCTTGCACAGATCCAGCCCGCGGCTCTGATGAGTCTCTGAGCAGTCCCCAGCGCTGCCACTTCAAGCCGGGATATATTATGCCTCGCCCACGCCGCCGCCGTTGCACCCAGATGGAAAGGGAGCCTTCGCGCCCCCCTTTACGGAGCCTCGCGCCCCCCCAGGGGGGCGCGCCCCACTATTTGAGAACCGCTGTGTTAGGGAAAGGAGAGTGTGTGTGAATATGGATGGAAAAGTGAATGAAAATTTGTTGTTGTTGTTGTTGCTGCTTTTGTCCTGTGAAAGCAAAAAACAAAGGCCCATTGTGTGTAAAGAGAGAAGGAGATGCTAGTACTAACTGCATAGGGGCAGAGGCCCTCCTGGATCACCTTTTTGGATCTGAAAACCTTAGCGGAACTCCCTACGAGGAAAGGGGCCGAATACTTCATTGAGGGAATCAAAGTCCTTCCTGGGATCTTTTTCCCCGAAAACGTACGGCCGGTCACCCGGCTAGGTCAAAGGGTCATGGGAAGCGTTAGCTCGTGGGTGACAGGAATTTCCCTTGGGACGCCAGGCACAAGCCTATCTTGGTTGGCATGGAGAGCAAGGAAACTGTGTGGCAAATGGGCTTTGCTGAGGGATGATACAGGAAAATTAATTTGGCTACATAAAGGTACTTAAAAGAAAAGGGAGAATGTTGGGGTTTCTGTTTTTTTCCCTTGTCTGTTTGTCTCTCTGTCTTCTATGCAACCACATGGTTTGTTTGTTAAGATTTGTGCCTTCCTTAATTTAACAGATTTGTGCTGGGAATGACTAGGATGTGTAAACCTGTGAGTTCTCTCTCCCCCCCCCTCTTATTTTCTCCTTGTCCTTGTGTATATGTGTGTCTAAATCTTTGTGCACCCTCGAGGTAATTGTAACTATAAAATGTCTCCAATCCAAAAAGACAAGAATTTTCAATTGTTCAAAGAAAGAAAAGAGTAAACTGTCAGAAATTGCCTTCGCTCTGTTTGTTGGGCCCAGAAAACTGAGTGAAGGTGGGGGGGGGGAGTCTTTACTTTGTGTTTGTTTGGCCAACAAAAACAGAGTAAAGAGAAGTATTCTTTCTTCCTTCCTTCCCTGTACCTTAAAGTAACAACCCATTTACAAGAAAAGTTTCATCCTTCAATTTATTGTGTGTTTAAATGTTTTTGTCTATTCATCTCTTTCCTGAAGCATGTGAATCCAGACCCAATTTCTCATCTGTGATATCCCCATAATGTTACCAGTTTATCTGTTTAGTAACTGATGGTTTTTTTTCAAACTCTGCCTGAAAGCTATCTACCCCCCCTCCCTACCTCTAATCCTCCAACAATGCCTTTTCTGTGGGGGAGGGGAACTTGTTTTCATGTCTTTCAGTCCTGCACAGATGAGCAGAGCACATGGATCCAGATGCCTCCAGAGGAGACCTTCCATAATCCTCCATTTAAGTCTCATGTTTGGCTCATTGTGACTTGGATGTGTTCTCAAACTTCTATGGGTCTCAACATATTCTCAAACCTTCCATTCTCAAATGTGAGTGGAACTTGGAGGCCCCGTTTTCCTTCAAGGTAGCCACATCTGGCTTCCCATAGAGCTGAACCCCTTTGAAGTTCAGCAGGCCTCCAACATGGTGGACTGGAGAAACTGGCGTGGGCCACCGACAATGTCAAAGAGCGCTCCCGGTGAGTTTGGACTGGTGACATGGGCTTGGCTGGATGCCAGCAGATCCTGAATTCATCCGGTCCTGAATGCCAAAGAGGCTTGAATTAGGTAGTGGGGAAGATTGTACTCTGCGAGGTGAGTAGAGAATTTTTTTTTCTTCTGGGGGAAGGAGGGGACAGTTGCCTTGTGTGTGCATGTATGAAACGAAGGAAATTCCTACCAGAGGTTTGCCTTTGACCTGAGTGAGGAGATCCAATGTGCGTTTTTCCAATCTGCCAGAGCGGATAGCCCACAGGGACATGTTAAAGGCTGTTGCAGCAATGGGCAACCATACTGGCAGCCTGTTTGGAAAAAGTAACCTTGTAAGAAAAACAGAGCTGTGTTCACCTCTGGACTGCATGCTAGCCCATTGTGACACAGTAAAACCTATTGCAGAACCTATTGTCCTTACAAAAAGGAAGCTAAAACCCCTCTGCACATCTATCTGGCCAACCTACTCTATTGGTCCTAAGGTAGAAACCTGGCCTCCAGAAGGCAGTTTTGATTTAGATTTTGTCAACAAATGTGCTGATTTTCTGGCCACCATCAGACTAACTGAAGAGGAGCTCTACCTGAGTTTCTTCTCCCATCTCCTTTGTTGCCCAGACATTCAGAAAGCGTGTGGGCTAACTCCCAGGCCCTCTTCTAAAATTTGTCCCCTTGTCACTTTCCCCCCCCCCCAAAAGGGGGGGGGAAACTCCCCAAAGTGACTGAGGAGTCCACAGGGATATGTTAAAAAGCTGTTGCAGCAGTAATAGTTGTCTTTAAAAAGAAAAGTAGAGCTCAAGAGCCCCACCCAGATGCAAATGATGGGTTAATGAAAGTCTCCATACAACTTGATCTTTAAAAATATGCCAGCGCTTGCTGGGAGATCTAAGATAAGTATAGAAAATGTTTGGATCTTTAAAAAATCAGCCAGCACCTGCTGGGAGATCCAAACTAGAAAGAGAAGACACTAAACACCCCAGGGCAGAGACAGGTATTAACAATCTAGTGCAGCGATGGCGAACCTTTTTTGGCTCGCGTGCCATAAAGGGGGGGGGGGAGTGCAGGGGGGTCATGCGGGTGTCAGGCCTGTAGTTATGTTCCTTTTAGGATCTTTGGCCTGCCACACTTTTTATTAATTTCTTATGCTGTTTCATTAGTGTAGTAGTTGGGAGGGGGGAATAGAAAGGAGTAGGATTGTGGAATGTATTGTTATGGTTCTTCTTAGAAGCTCAAGGTCGTCTTTTGTCTCCGTACCTCGACACCTGACTGGAAGCAGAGGGGTGTAGATGCCAGCGTGGAAGATGATGATTGGAACATGTGATGAATTTGTGGGTGTGGGGATAGATCATGAACTTTCAACTGGGTGGAATTCCAAAAAGAACATTAGAGTTGGAATTCCATAGACGTGCTAACTTGCCTGCATGAATAAATTGGACCTTTAAGGATAACTTTGCCTTGGACAATGATTTAATTCTGCATGGTATTTAGAACGCCTGACATTATTCCAACTCTCTCTTTAAAATAATTCACTAGCACCCCCCCTCGCATGGGGGGGGGGGCTGGTGATGGGGGGTGCTGAATTCCCAACGCTGACCGGGACAGCGTAAAATATCATCGAAGAAATAATGAGAAAGCTTTTGGTGATAAGAAGCTGAGAGCTGAAGCTTCAAAGGCAAATGGAATGCTGTTTCTTGATTTATTGCATCTGGCAAGAGGACGGAGGGGGCTGGAAAAGACTTTTTCTACACCAGGATTAGAGGATGACCAAAAGATGAAAGGAAGGGAGATTCAAGCCATCCCCACGCAATCATCTCTGATGGGGCTTCCCGGACCTTTCGAACAACTAACCGTGAGTGCATGCTCCCCCTCCTTCCCCCCAGCTTGGAAGCAATGCTTGGGAAAAAAAACTGGAATGGAGGTTTTGATTCCTTCCAGACAGCAATAAATGAAATGGCTTATTACCCTGCAACTGAGTGGGAGACAGATTCCCTATCAAAATGGGAATTTCAACCCAGACAGCAAGAAGGGATTTGGCCAGCATCTTTCACTTGCCAGCCACCACAAATGGGGCTGCAACCAGTAAATGAAGCAAAACCAGATTGGGTTTTCTTCCCAGAGTATGGATGGATGAGATGCCACTGGCCACCTCCTTTGCCATCAGCATGGGAAAATGCTCCAAGCCAGCAGAGGGCACCTACTTGGCCCATAACTCCTCCAAGCCAGCAGGAGGGTCCTTGGCACATAACCCCCCCCCCCCCCAGCCAGCCATCATTGGTTGAGCTGCAACCTGTGAAGCAGGCAACCCCGGGATGGGTCTTAACCCCAGGTCATGGATGGGAGGGATGCCAGTGGGCACCTGCCCTCCCTCAGCAAATGGCACCATGGCAGAAAACTGGGCAGTGGCCAACCGAGGGATTGACCTCCCCACCGGTTCCAGTCTCCCCTGCAAGGCCCAAAAAGGTTCTTACCCCACCTTCCTACAGAGAAGCAATCTCCATGGAAGAAGGGTTTACCAAAGAGAGGCCTGCAGCATGTATGGTGGGAAAATGTGCGCCTGCAAGGCCCCAAGTGGTTCTTACCCCACCTTCCTACAGAGAAGCAATCTCCACCATGGAAGAAGGGATTACCAAAGAGAGGCCTGCAGGATGGGAAGTGGGACAAGGTGCATCTGCAATGCCCAAAAAGGTTCTCACCCCACCTTCCTACAGAGAAGCAATCTCCACCATGGAAGAAGGGATTACCAAAGAGAGGCCTGCAGGATGGGAAGTGGGACAAGGTGCATCTGCAATGCCCAAAAAGGTTCTTACCCCACCTTCCTACAGAGAAGCAATCTCCACCATGGAAGAAGGGTTTACCAAGGGGGAAGCTGCAAGTTGGAGAGCAAGCCAATGTGATGAAACGGTTCCTAAGTTTAGAGATGTAACTAGGTTCCATTCCTCGTGGGGGCCAATAAGATGCCACCATTGCTGTCAACTTGGCCACAGAGCGTCAGAGTGCTTGGCTCCAGCCCCAATGCCACAAACGTGCGCACCAACCACCATGGCGGTAAAGAGAGGGCCCCAGATGCCACCACAGAAGAGTCATCTGGGCCAACAACCTCTGGAAGAGGATCCCCAACTTCAGGTGACGAAGAGTCCTACCAAGGGGGAGGCCTCGGAGGAGGAAAAGGGCCAGCCGTGGATGATTGAATCCAAGAGCCTAGAACCTACAGCACCTGCAGCAGAGAGCCCTAACCGACCATGGGAAGAGGTCGCAATGGACTTCATCCTGGAACTCCCAGACAGTAGTGGGAACAGAGTAATTTGGACTGTTAATGATTTGGTTTCTAAGCAGGCACACTTCACTGCTTGCTCAGGATTGCCATCCGCAAACGAATTAGCGAAAATGTTTGTGAAACACATTTATTGCCTGCACGGAGTAACCAAGAGGATCATTTCAGACCGCGGAGTCCAGTTCACAGCCAAGTTCTGGAGAGAGGTCCTGAGATCCATTGGGTCCACACAAGAACTGAGCTCAGAGGTTCATCCCAGCGTGAACTGCGCAGCAGAGAGCACCAATGCTGTGGTGGAACAATTCATCCGGTGTTCGGACTTGCTACCCTTCGCCGAAGTGGCGTACAACGATGCGGTCCACAGCAGCACTGGATTTACTCCTTTCCGGATTAACAGCAGCATGGAATTTGTTGCCATGCCTGAGTTGCCTAGAGAACCTCCCTCCTCCATGTCTTTGAATGAATGGATGGACATGCTAAAGAAAGGATGGGAGAATACGAAGAAGGCTCTAGCAGTTGCGGCAGAAGCCTACCAGAAGCAAGCTCACCATCAACATCGCTCGCTCCAAACCCACTTCCGTGTGGGGGACAAAGTTTTTGTGTCTACCAATTACATAAGATTAGGAATGCCTAGTGAGGAATTGGGTCCAAAATTTCTAGGTCCATTCCCAATAGTGAAGATAGTTAACCCAGTTACAGTTCAACTCAGTCTACCCAGAAGTCTAGGGAAAATTGACCCAGAATTTCATTGTAGCTTGTTGAAACCAGTAATTGGGTCTAACAGAAGAGCATCCACCCAAGCTCAATCTCCTCCTGTACTGATAGAAGGGGAAACACAATCTGAGGTGGAAAAAATTGTAGACTCCAGGCTGAATAGGGGTCGCTTACAGTACTTAGTGCATTGGACTCGCGTGCCCTGACAAATGGCTCCGCATGCCACCTGTGGCACGTGTGCCATAAGTTCACCATCCCGGGTCTAGTGCTTAAGGAGATAGAACAATGGGTGTAACTTTGAGCAAAAGTCTATCTATACAAATAGCATTTAGGATTGAAAGGCATTGAATTGATTGTGATATGTTTGACCAGCTGGCATAATAAGTAAGCATCGCACCTTGGGCTTGAAGCTGTGGGGAACGGGAGAGTACTTAAGATTTAAACTGCTCTCTGAGTTTTCCCACTGCTTTGAGAATGAGCCACAGGTTCCCCAAGGAAAGAAAATTGAAGATTTAAAGGGACAGACCCTCCCCCAGGTCTGAAAGTGTTGTTCTGTGGTATTTGTGCGTGTATGTTTGTAATCATTTCCAGACCTGGAGGGAAGTTGAGATCCATTAATAATAGAAAATGGAGCTCATTGGCTTATGTACAACTCCCTGAAATAATTGTAATAATTGCTTTGCATGAAGAAAGAATGAAATGGGATTTTTGCATGTGAAATTAATTTACACAAGCAGTCTGTTGTGATCTTTTTCATCTGCATATAAAAGCTATAAAAAGTAAAAAAGTAAGATAACCCATTGTCCAAAACCAGTCCAAATTTAATTCTGCTGCTTATTTCTTCTGTTCTCCAATTTAAATTAATTGTAAGTTTTTTTTTATAGGCAGTCATTTTTAAAACAGTAAAAATTCCTCACCAGCTGGAAACACTTTCTCTTTCCATATCCTTCCGTTTTGGAGCCGCCCCGACTTCATCAGCCAAATGGCTGGATTTTTTGTCACCGGCTTGAAGAACTTCTCTTGGATTGATCAGGGACTTTGCGATGTCCCTGAGATCAGCAAGACGTATTCTTCCGGTTCACCGTCCTTGCGGGACGGTTTAGGTCCGTTTGGACTACCCAGTGGCAAAAGTATCGACTGCAATCTCAGAGCATTGAGATCGCACGTTGTGTCATCACGACTACAAAACCCTGCAAGCCCCTTCTTCGCTCTCTCTTCTTCTCCACCCAACATTGAAGCATGTGCAGAATGTTGAAAGTCTGCTTCTGCACATCTGGAAAAGGTCAGCTAGGGAGAAATTGCAGGGGCAGATTTCAGCAGATTTCACCAGAATGTTGGACTTCTGCTTCTGCACATTTGGAAAATGTCAGCTAAAGCAAAATTGCAACACAGGTTTAAGCATAATTTTGGAACTCCGCTTCTGCATATCTGAAAAATGTCTGATAGAGGGAAATTGCAAGGCAGAATTAAGCATAATCTTGGAACTCTGCTTCTGCACATATGAAAAATGTCTGCTAGAGCGAAATTGCAGAGGCAGATTTCAGCATACATTTGGAACTCTGTTTCTGCACCTTTGAAAAATGTTTGCTAGTGGGTTATTGCAGGGGCTGATTTCAGTAGATTTCTGCAGAACGTTGAAAGTCTGCTTCTGCACATCTGGAAAATGTCTGCTAGAGCGAAATTGCAGAGGCAGATTTCAACAGATTTAAGCAGAATGTTGGACTTCTGCTTCTGCGCATCTGGAAAATGTCTGCTACAACAATATTGCAAAGGCAGATTTCAGCAGTTTTCAGAAGGATGTTGGAGCTCTGCTTCTCCATATCTGCAAAACGTCATTTACTGAGAAATTGGAGGGCAGGTCTCAGCATAATCTTGGAACTCTGCTTTTGCACATCTGAAAAATGTCCGCTACAGCGAAATTGCCAAGGCAGATTTCAGCAGATTTCACCAGAATGTTGGACTTCTGCTTCTGCGCATCTGGAAAATGTCTGCTAGAGCCAAATTGCAGATGCAGATTTCATAGTAATATGGGAAATCTGCTTCTGCAGATCTGAAAAATGTCTGCAAGAATGAAATTGCAGAGGCAGATTTCAGTAGATTTCAGCAGAATGTTGAAAGTCTGCCCATCTAGAAAATTTCCCCTATAGCCAAATTGCAGAGGCAGATTTCAGCGTAATCTGGGAACTCTGTTTCTGCGCATCTGGAAAATGTCTGCTAGAACGAAATTGCAGAGACAGAGTTCAGCGTAATCTGGGAAATCTGCTTCTGCAGATCTGAAAAATGTCTGCTAGAATGAAGTTGTAGAGCTAAATTACTGAGGCAGATTTCAGCATAATTTTGGAACTCTGTATCTGCACGTTTGAAAAATGTTTGCTAGAGGGTTATTGCAGGCAGTGGAAAATTGGACCATGTGATGGACTTGTGGGTGTGGGGGAAGGATCTTGAACTTTCAACTGGGTGGGAAAACCTGGAAGCTTTCAGATTCGGGTTTTCCCAGATGTGCCAACATGTCTCTCTTAATAAATTGCAACTTTGAGGAACTTATAGCCTTGGAGTGTTATTTGTTTGAGGATGCTATTTGGAACCCTGACACCTGGTTGCTCCTGCCATTGCAGCCACCTCACAGCATTCTCCACTGCTGGGGCTGTCTCTCAGCTGTGCTTGCCACCCACCATGCATGTGGCCCCCTCTCCGCTGTGTTCACTGCCAGGACTGCCTCGCAGCTGTTACTGCCGCCACAGCTCCACTGTGCCAGTCAGAGCCAATGCGGGGTGACAGAAGGTCAGTACTGGAGAGGCGTGTGGCGGTCATGTTGTTCCAGAGGGGTTCCATTGCAGCATCCCCTGCCAGAATGGCAGCCCTGGGACACGAGACGCACCAGAGCTGACTTGCAGCCTGCCTACCACACAGACAACATCTGGAAGACAAAGATCAGGGTGAGCGAGGAGGTAGAGACCCCCCCCCCCCTCCTGGTTTGGCTGGGTGTTTCTAGTGGAACCTAGCAACCAAACGAGGGGGTCTTACATTAGTGCTGTGCACCAATGACGCCTCTGATAGGGGGAATCCTTTCCATAGTATAAGATATTGTAACCAGCCCCTATGCCACTGGGCATCTAATATATCTTCTACCTCGTGACGCTGTTCTTCCCCCACAGTGATGGGTGGGGGTGGCGGAATGGCCGGCCCTCTGAATCGAGTCATCTGGGCTGGACTTAGTAAGTTGCAGTGGAAGACCGGGTGGGTTCTTCCCAACAATTGGGGCAGTTGGAGTTATACCGTGACAGGGTTAATGACCTTTACGATTGGAAACGGTCTGATGAATTTAGGGACTAGCTTCTTATATGGCACTTCTAATTTGAGGTATTTGGTAGACAGGTATACCCTCTGACCTACATAGAATGGGGGCTGTGGTCTCCACTTCTTGTCTGCTTATTGCTTATACCCTTTTGCGGACTTCAGTAAAGCCTCTTTGACCATATTCCACACTTGTTGCATCCAGGCCACCCATTCCTGTACCCCCAGCTCTTCCTCTTGGGGACACTCGGGTATTGGGACAAAATCACTCCCAGTAGCCTCTTGGAAGGGAGTAAACCCCATGCTGCTGTGGATGGCATTGTTATACACTACTTCAGCAAAGGGGAGTAAATCAGCCCAATTGGTTTGCTGGTGTTTTACATAGCAGTGCAACTTCTCCACCATCTGCCTGTATTATGTCCTCCTGCCTGCTATCATATTGCAGTTTCCGAGACAGGGCATCTGCCAGGAAATTTTTCCCACCGGGGATGTACTTCAGCTTGAAGTGAAAGCGTCTGAAATACAACGCCCACCGGACTTGCTTAGGTGACAGTCGCCCGGGGGGTGGGGGGATTTAGAGGGCCTCCAGATTTTTTTGGGTCCGTCCAAACCTCACCGAACCGCAAATGCTTCCTTCTCCCATATAGCCCACTTGCGCTGGGTATCTTTCAATTTACAAGACATGTATGCACACGGCTGTAGGGCCTCCTCCTTGTTAGTCTGCAGGAGAACTGCAGCTACCACCACATCACTGGTGTCTGCTTCGACCACAAATGGCTTAGATGGATCTGGGGGTTTAAGCACCGGTTTCCTGGCAAATAAGGTTTTCAAATGCTTGAAGGCATGCTGGTGTTCTGACCTAGGCTTCCTGAGACAGTAAAAATCACCCACTTAGTCCCCAAAACCCTCTTTTTATTGAAATGGCTGTGAATTATGTTCTTTCACAGCCCATAATGATTCACAAACAGTCTGTGAAGAGTCCGACAGATGTCTGCCACAGTCTTTTAGGGTAATGCTGATAAACACCCACCTTTATCTCCCTTGAAATGCTGCCAGAGATCTAATTGCCAATTAGTTTTGTAAGGCCAAACAGAGCACAGATTCAAATGGAGCTTCTCAGAGTTTGAACCAACCAGAATGAACAAAGTTGCTTCCTGCAAAGGGTCATGTCCATTTGCTTCTCTTTTATGTCTTATGGGAGGGGCCAATCATCTTCAAGCCTTACTCCTGAGTCGCCCTTTTTGTCTTAATTGTTCTTGCCTTCTGGAAGCTCTGCACATGTGCACAGTGGGAACAGGCTCACACTGTTTTTCTGCCTTGCTGATGTCAGACTCCGGAGGCTCTGGAGGCAGCACATAACTACCAGATGGCCCTGGCCCCCATTCTGCCTCCGACGCAGAGCCCTCATCCGAGCCTTCCCCAGACTCCAGGACTGGCCCATGTTCCTCCCCAACCTCCTCACTGTCTGACTCTGATGCCAGCTCCACAGGCCGCCAGTGGACCACAACAACTGGCACGATATTGTCCATGGCACAGGGTAACCTGGGCATGGCTTCCTAGCCAGATGTTTTGTTCTTAAAAGGTCTGTGAGCGGGCGAGCTTACTTGTGCAAAAGACAGGATGAACTGGTGATAAAAATTAGCAAACCCCAGGAAGCTTTGTAATTGTTTGCGTGTTTTGGGGGCCTGCCAGTCCATCACTGCCTTTACCTTAGCAGGGTCCATTTCTACCCCCTCAGGGGAGATGCAGAGATGTGATTACTTTTCCTACAAACTGTTCATGTTGACTATTTTGATAGGCTCTTTGAATTTGCAGAAGGGGTCCTCTGGATTTGCAGTATTAAAAAATAAGACAGAGAATGTTGATTTAATGACTGATCTATATGCTCTACCAATTATCTGAGGCCTGAGGTCCCCATTTGTACCACTCAGAGGGCCAATGTATGCCTGTACATACCTCACTAGTTGCTTGGCAATTTATCTAATTCACCTGTATTTATATATTCTTCAAAATATGTTTAAACTTTTTTTTAAAAATGGGAAGCTGACACAAAGCAAAACACCATCCTCCAGAAAAATCATTTATTTCTTTATTTATATTCCATCATTATTTGTATAAGTAATTCAAAGCAGCAAACATTCCAAATATCCCCCCTTCTCCTATTTTCCTCACCACAGTCTTGTGAGGTAGGCTGGGCTGAGAGAAGGAATGATTGCCCCCAAATCAGCCAGTCAGTTGTTAACTCACTGAGCCATTTCTGAACTTTCCTGCAATGTGAAAAAGGGAGCTATCTGCAGCCATTGTTTTGATTAGACGTGTGTCCACCTGTGTTGAAAAAGCAGAAAAAGTATTGTGTGTATTGCTATGGTGGACAGGGATGCATTTGTCTGCAATTCTTTAAACAAACTATGGCCTTTTCTGAGGAAGAAAGGCAGCTGCATAATCCCAGGAAGCTGCATAATCCCAGGAAAAAAAATGCAGCTGCCTTAAAGAATTGCAAACAGATGAAGCATTCCTTTCTCTGTGCTCTCCAAAATATTTTTTTGCATTTGAATCTAAAATGGTACAGTACAAGAGGGCAAGTAAGAATACACAATTAAGAACTGTTATTTGAAACAGGTGCTTTGTAAACTTATCTGTGGCAAGTCTTCCCAGCAACTGCTTTGCAAAAGCATTCACAACAATAAATATGCATCAGAATCCAAATATAGGGTTCCACCTTTAGGTGACATTTATGGCTGCTTATTTTGTTTCTACTACTAGTAAAGAAATGAGTGAGAAATCATCACTTTTATAATTATTCCTGAAGTGGTGTGTGTGTGTAAAAGGCAGCACTGACCACTGATCATAATAGCATAAGAACAGGCACCAAGCACCAGATCCATAGAAGCAGGGATTTCCCACACTAGATAGAACTCAAGGGGTAGATCAGTGTCTCTCAGCTGAAAGATGTATGGATTTTAACTCCCAGAATTCACCAGCCAGCCATCAAGGAGTTTCCACAGAAGATTGTGGAAAATAATAGAGCTAAGAATCTGTGGGAGTTCCGCACCAGAAGGACAGGCAGACATTAGATAAACAATCAGACACTGTAGTAGTAGACAAATTAATAGACAAAGACCAGAAGAGCTCAGGAGGCCAGGCAAGCGGGGCGAGGCAAGGCGCCCCTCGACGTGAGTGATGTGGAGTTGGCCACGGCCACCCAGTCACATGACCACCCAGTCACATGACCACCCAGTCACATGACCACCAAGCCACACCTACAGAACCAGTAGTAAAAAAATTTGAATCCCACCACTACATACGGCCAGTCTGGGATGGCCACCCGAAAATGGCTGGAACCCTCTCCTGGGTGTTGGGGTTCATGGGAAGGGCGGCCTGCTTCCGCGGTTCCCTGCCAGCCACTCCCCCAGTCTGGTTCTCTGAACCCATCTGCTCCAAACATCTCTTGCAGCACCACCATGGTATGGCTGCCCACTGTTGTGGAATAAGTCCAGTCGTCATCTGAAATACACCACTCCCACCATTGAGTGAAATGGGCCCCAGAGGGGGTAAGCATGGGACCTGGGGATGGAGGGATCCTATAGTTCACAGTCCCCAAGGGCCTCAGCCACCACTCCCCTGTTCCCCCTTCCTGATCGGCTAGGGGTTTCTTTACCACCAGGCATTCCTTTGGCCTAAGATCCAGGGAAGAGACCCCTGACAGACCTGGCAGGGCCTCCAGGGTAGTAGGGTGCTCTGCCTCTACAGAGTCTGCCAAATCCGCAACCTCCAAACCTGGCTTCATACCTTCAGCCATTCTGTATGTTGAACCACTTGGCTAAAGGCAAGATCTTCACCAAGCTGGACTTGAGAGAGGCGTATTACCGCATACGGATCAGAGAGGGAGATGGGTGGAAGACCGCTTTTAACACCCCCCTTGGCAGTTTTCAGTACAAAGTCATGCCACTTGGGCTACAAGGAGCACCCACAGTCTTCATGCAGTACATAAATAAGGTGCTACACGAGCACCTGTACTATGGAGTGCTCGTTTATTTAGATGACATCTTGATGTTCTATGAAACCCTCGAAGAACACGTGAAGCTGGTACGGCAAGTCCTGAAAAAACCTCTGACCGCCAAGCTATACGCAAAGTTGTCAAAGTGTGAGTTCCACAAGATCTCACCAGATTACTTGGGGTATTGCATCTCCAACGAGGGGATAGAAATGGATCCAGGAAAAGTGAAAGCTGTGTTAGAATGGAAACCTCCAAGCACTCGCAGACAACTGCAAAGCATCCTTGCATTTGCCAATTTCTACAGACAGTTCATTCTGACTTTTGCGGAAATTGCCCTCCCATTGACTGAGCTATTAAAAATGGGTCCTTCCCCAACGAAGCCAAAAGCAAACCAACCCCTGAAGTGGACAATGGATTGTCAAAAAGCCTTTGAGAAATTAAAATGGCTCTTTGCTCAAGAGCCCATACTGCAACACCCCGACCCAGAACAACCAGATGGATGCCAGTGATGTAGCAATAGCTGCAGTGCTACTGCAAAAGAATAAAGAGGGCCACCTCTTGCCGTGCACTTACATCTCCAAGAAACTCACCACTACTGAAAGGAGGTGGGCCATTTGGGAGAAAGAAGCGTTCGCGATCAGGTGGAGCATGCTCACGTGGAGAGATCTCCTGGAAGGGGGGGATATACCATTCGAGGTCTGGACTGATCATAAAAACCTCGAAGCTCTCAAAGCCCATCAAATGTTATCCCCCAAGCAAGTTCGCTGGGCCCAATATTTCCAAAGGCTCAAATTCGAAATTAAACAAATCCCCGCAGGAAAGAACTTGTTGGCGGACGCTTTGTCAAGGAAACCACAGTACAACAGTAAGAAGGAAGAAGTTGTTCACCCCATCATTTCTTCTTCCCACCAACAGGTGGCCCAGGTCACCACCCGAAGCCAGGATAAGCTGATGACAGAGTTCAAAGCAGCACTCCCGGCAGACCCGTGGTTCAACAATAACAAGGACATCCTAACGATGAGCGGTGGCTTAGCCTGGAAGGGGTCCAAACTGTACGTCCCTGCAGGGTTGAGGCTGGAAGTCCTACAGCGAAGCCATGATGTGAAACTTGGAGGCCACTTTGGATTTCTAAAAATGCTCCACCTTGCCAGACGTCAGTTTTGGTGGCCAAGGATGAAATCGGAGGTGGAAGATTATGTAAAAAGCTGTGCTACTTGAGCAACGATGAAAACACAGCTGGGGAAGCCTCCTGGACTACTACAATGAGTGGCCAACCCTAGCCGACCAATGGAAGAGATCACAATGGACTTCATCATCGAGCTCCCAGACAGCAGCGGAAATAGAGTAATCTGGAGAGTTATTGATTTGTTTTCCAAGCAGGCGCATTTCATCGCTTGCTCGGGGCTGCCGTCCGCAAAGAAATTAGCGAAAATGTTTGTGAAACACATTTATCACCTGCACGGAGTGCCCAAGAGGATCATTTCAGACCGTGGAGTTCAGTTCACCGCCAAGTTCTGGAGAGAGTTCCTGAGATCCATCGGGTCCACAAAAAGGACTGAGCTCAGCAGTTCATCCCAGCATGAACTGCGTAGTAGAGAGGGCCAGTGCGATGGTGGAACAATACATCCGGTGTTATGTGGACTATCAGCAAGACAACTGGTTGGACTTGCTACCCTTCGCCGAACTGGCGTACAACAATGCGGTCCACAGCAGCACTGGATTAACTCCTTTCCAGATTACCAGTGGCATGGAATTTGTTCCCATGCCTGAGCTGCCTAGAGAACCTCCCTCCTCCATGTCTCTGAATGAATGGATGGACACACTAAAGAAAGGATGGGAAAATACGAAGAAAGCTCTAGCAGATGCGGCAGAAGCCTACAAGAAGCAAGCTGATAAACACCGCTCGCTCCAACCCCCCTTTCATGTGGGGGACAAAGTTTTTGTATCTACCAAATACATAAGATTAAGAATGCCTAGTAAGAAATTGGGCCCAAAATTTCTAGGTCCATTCCCAATAGAGAAGATAATTAACCCAGTTACAGTTCGACTCAGTCTACCCAGAATTCTAGGGAAAATTTACCCAGTATTTCATTGTAGCTTGTTGAAACCAGTAATTGAGTCCAGCATCAGACCGTCCACCCAAGCTCCCCCTCCTCCTGTAGTGGTAGAAGGGGAAGCACATTATGAAGTGAAAAAAATCTTAGACTCCAGGCTGTATAGGGGTCGCTTACAGTATTTAGTGCATTGGAAGGGGTACCCTTTGTCCGAAGCTACTTGGGTGAAAAGTTGGGACCTAAAAGCAGCTATGTTAGTAAAACAAATCCATGAGAAGTTTTCCGCTAAGCCAAAGGGTCCCCCTTGGGGGGGGGGGAGAGGTGGTTATTTGTGTTATGTTAACCTTTATGTTATTCTCTTTTCAGGAAACAAATTTCTTCTGAGGAGAGGCCTCCTGTCAGGCCTGCAGTTATATTCCCTTTAGGATCTTTGGCCTGCCACACACTCTCTCTTTCTTTACTATGCTCTTTATTAGGGATGTAACCTTAGGCTTGGCTTGGCAATGTATATAAGCTATGATTACTTTACTGTTACTTTAAATGATTAAGAGATGTAATTGGTTTGTTACCTCAAGCAGCTATAACAGGGAGCCAGAATGGATGTTAGCTCTCTGTTTTTTTAGATGCTGGTCGGTGTATTTTGAGGTATTGTGGTTTGCTACTGTTTAGCTATACTTTGTGTGTTAGACTGACTATTTTGATAACTGAATTACTGAACCGTGTATGACTTGGACTGTTAACTCTGAATACTTCTATATTTCTACATAGTAAACTACTATATTTTTATAGTATTCAGTGTCCCTGTATGCTGGTTTGTGCGTGTTATTCCATACCGCTCTCATTACGCTTCTCTGCATACTTGCTCTCCTAACGGGGAGCTTAATTACTTAACACTCTTCAATAGTGGGGAATTGGGAGGGGGAATAGTAAGGAGTAGAATGTGTTTGTTTTCAAAAGAAAAAATCCTTTCTACAAATCAAGGTCATTCTTTGTCTTTGCACCTCTGCATCTGACTGGAACTAGATGGGTGGAAATGCCAGCGTGGCAGAGGAAGATTGGACCATGTGATGAACTTGTGGGTGTGGGGACAAGATCATGTACTTTCAACTGGGTGGAAACCCAGGAAGCTTTCAGATTCGGGTTCCCACAGATTGTACCAACATGTCGGCAGATAGAAAGTTCCTCCCCCCTGGAATGTGCTTTAGTACGAAGTCGAAATGGTTGATGTATTGAGCCCATTGGACTTGTTTGGGTGATAGTTTCCGCGGGGTCCTGAGAGCCTCCAGATTTTTGTGGTCAGTCCAGACTTTGAATGGTTTCTGGCCCCCTTCCAACAAGTGTCCCCAGGTTACCAGTGCCCATCTCACTGCGAAAGCCTCCTTTTCCCATGCGGCCCATCGTCTCTCTGTGTCTGTGAGCTTGTGGGTGTGGGGACAAGATCATGAACTTTCAACTGGGGGGAAACCCAGGAAGCTTTCAAATTCGATTTCCCACAGATTGTACCAACATGTCTCTCTTATTAAATTGGAACTTTGATGAAAGCTATGCCTTGAACTTTGATTTAATTCTGGATGATATTTGGAACGCTGACACCAGGTAGACGAGGACCCCCTTTTAGAGGTGTTTGTGCAGCACCTTGTTTATTAACTTCATGAACACTGCTGGGGCTCCCTGCAGTCCGAAAGGCATCACTTTGAATTGGAAGCTCCCTAGGGGACAGTTGAACACTGTTTTCCACTCATCTCCTTCCCTGATCCGTACTTGGTAGTACGCTTCTCTGATGTCTAGTTTGGTGAAGACTTTTCCTTTGGCCAGGTGAGATACCATCTCCTTCATGAGGGGGAAAGGGTATAGGTCCGGGATGGTGAGCCTTTGGCAAACATGCCACAGGTGGCATGCGGAGCCATTTGTCAGGGCACGCGAGGCATGCACGCGCTGGCCAGCTGAGTTCAGCCTTTTTTAAAGCCATTTTTTGCCCTCCCCAGGCTCCAGAAGCTTTATAGGAGTCTGGGGAGGGTGAAAACAGCCTCCCCCGCCCCGCCTCCAGAGGCCCTCCGGAGGGTTCAGGAGCTTCCCTGAAGCCTCCGGAGCACAAAAAACTGCCCCTACGGGCAAACCAGAAGTTCGGGAATGGACTTCCTGTTTGCTCGTAGGGCTGGTTTAAGCCCTCCAGAGCCTTCAGGTGCCTTCTGGAGGCTTCCCTGAAGGCTCCAGAGGACTAAAAACGGCCCTACGAACAAACTGGAAGTCCGTTCCCGAACTTCCGGTTTGCCTATAGGGCCGTTTTTTTGTGCTTTGGAGACTTCAGGGAAGCTCCTGAAGCCTCCAGAGGCCCTCTCTGGGGGTGGGGTGGAGGAGGCTGTTTTCACCCTCCCCAGGCTCCTATAAAGTCTCTGGAGCCTGGGGAGGGCAAAAAAAGCATGCAAAAAATGCGGTTGCACCTGTCATGCACGCATGCCTGTTGGGGGGTGGGGTCGCGCATTGCATTATGGGTGCGGCACACCCACGCACAACCCCCTTGCGCTCCCCCCGCTTATGGCACACGAGCCAAAAAAGGTTTGTCATCACTGGTATAGGTTGTGTACACAAACATGGCATTGATTCCTCTGAAGTCTACACACAGTCTCAAAGCTCCATCTTTTTTCTCTTTGAAGTGGACTGGCGCCACAACCCGTGGCTTGGCTGGCTCAATGAACCATCGTGCTAGGTTTTTGTCTATGTAGTTGCACATTTCTTGCATTTCCTGGGGTGTCATGGTGTACAGTTTGGGTTTGGGTAGTTTTACCCTGGGGTTGATTTCGATGGCGCAATCTGCCTCACGTTTGTGGTGGTGGTGGTAGGATGTTGCACTCATTCTTGCTGAATACTTTTGTGAAGTCCTGATATTCCCCTGGGATCTGTTCAGTCTCTGGGGTTTCATCGGATGTGGCTGCCAGATGTTCTGGTGGGCTCTTCTGAGGGGTTCCCTGCTTGGGTGGTGTTTCTGCTTGCTGGTGTGGAAGGGGTTGGGGCCTCTTTTCTATCCTATGTCTGCTGGTACCCCCTTGCCACCAGTGCATCCCTTGAGATGCACTCGGAGACTGCAGTTGGTCCAGAATGCGGCCGCGCGGGTGATTATGGGGAGGACTAGGTACTCCCATGTAACACCTCTCCTGCGCGAGCTGCACTGGCTTCCTATGGTCTACCGGGTGCGTTTCAAGGTTTTGATTGCGATCTTCAAAGCGCTCCATGGCACAGGACCTAGTTACCTGCGGGATCGCATCCTGCCCCATACATCCCTACGACCAATCCGCTCACACAGAGAGGGACTTCTCCGGGTGCCGTCCGCTAAACAGTGCCGGGGGGCGACACCCAGGAGCAGGGCCTTCTCTGTGATGGGCCCAGCCCTGTGGAATGACCTCCCCCTTGACATCAGGATTACTTCCGATCTCCGCTCCTTCCATGTAAAGCTCAAGACCCACCTTTTTCAATTATCTGGCCTGGCTCAACCGTAGTTTATCCTTTCCTCCTGACAGTCCTTTTAAATTTGTAATTTTATTATGGGGTATTTTTAATGGTTAATTTTATTATTATTATTGTGATATATGTAATTGTTACCTCCTCCGTGTCCGTGTCCGTGTATGTATATGTATGTGTATGTGTGTATGTGTATGCTTATATGTATTTATGTATGTTTTTATTGTACGCCGCCCCGAGTCCCTTGTGGAGAGGGAGCGGCTAACAAATTAAATTATTATTATTATTATTATTATTATTATTATTATTATTATTATTATTATTATTATTATTATTATTATTATATGGTCAGTCCCCACTTGTCTAGCCAGGAGAGTCCCAGTATGACTGCATCTGTCATTTTGGGGGCTATTATGAATCAAATTACGTCCCAGTGATCCACTAGCTCTAGTCTCACTGGTTCGGTAAGGTGGGTGGCATAGGCTCCCTCCCATTAGGGACCCGTCAACCTGTTTTAACTGGATTGGTTGGGCCAATCTTTTTGCTCTGATCCCCAGTTTCAGGACTGTGGTCAGATTGATCAAGCATCTAGTGCAGCCTGAGTCTTCTAGGGCTTCTAGTCTCCCCTGGCTTCCTGTTTTTGGGGCTGTGTGGCACATTGAAAAAAGGAAAGGGTGAATTGGTCCTCTCACCATTGGGTCATTTTTTTCTTCATCGTCACTGTCATAAGATTCTGGTGACTGGTCGTTGTTGCCTGAGGTCCCCCCCCCTTAATCTGGGTGGGGAGGGACCTTTGCAGCCTGGCAGGCCTTCCAGGATGTGAGGGTGGCCCATTTGTGGCCCCGTTCCAGTCGTGCCCTGGGTGGTGGCTCTGGCCTTGGTTTCGGGGTTGGGGTCATGCACGTGGATGCCATGTGGCCCACTCACCCTGCATCTGTAGCATTTCAGTGGACTTCAAGGGGGGGCTGGTTTCAGGCCCCGCTGTGTTGCTATGAGTCCACATCGGCTGAGCAGTTTCAGGTTGGGTTGACCTCTCTCTTTTGTGTCTGGTGGCTTTCTCATGTCATTAGTGTGCAATCCATCGTCAACTTTTATTGCTACTCTAAACCACTCAGAGAGTCGGTTTGGGATGTCGTGGTAGGCAGTTACTTGGGCAATCTGCTGGTCCAGACTTGTTCTGAAAAAATACACTAGCAGATGCTCTGGTAAAGGGGGTAGCCTTCCAATGACTCTCCTAAATTCGCAGATGTTCTCTTTGATGGGGCGGCCCCTCTGCTTTAGGTCTCTGAGCTCATCTTCTGCATACGACTCCTCCACCTCCTCAAATCTGGCCTCTAGCAGTCATAGGAAGTCATCTATGCCTTGCAGTTGGGGGCTCTCCTCTTGTGGAGGGCTGCTAGCCATTCCCTTGCTTCTCCCTCTAGTCCTTCTGCGATGGTATTCACCATGGCTCTGGGGATGGGTAGAGGTGCCCATAGCGTTCTAGGTGGATATCAGCTGAATCAAGGAACAGAGCTAGCTGGTCTGATTCCCCATCAAACTTTCTCCTGAATCGGGGTGGGTCGTTCAGCCCTGCTCCTCCCACCTCCTGTCAGCCTCTGTATGCTTGTTAGGGATGTAACCCTAGGCTTGGCTTGGCAATGTATATAAGCTATGATTACTTTACTGTTACTTTAAATGCTTAAGAGATGTAATTGGTTTGTTACCTCAAGCAGCCATAAGATGGCTGTTAGCTCTCTGTTTTGTTAGATGTTGATCGGTGTATTTTGAGGTATTGTGGTTTGCTACTGTTTAGCTATACTTTGTGTGTTAGACTGACTATTTGATAACTGACTGACTGAATCGTGTATGACCTGGACTGTAAACTGAAGTCTGAATACCTCTATATTTCTACATAGTAAACTACTATATTTTTATACTATTCAGTGTCTCTGTATGCTGGTTTGTGTGTGTTCTTCCATATCACTCTCATTACGCTTCTCTGCATACTCGCTCTTCTAACGGGGAGCTTAATTACTTAACATTGGTTATGGGCCCAGTGTACCCTGTGTACCCAGAGAGTTCCAGACGTAGCTGAAAAGAGAGTTGGTTTTGATACGCAATTACCGTATACAGATAGCTGTTTAGTTTATAAGTGTTTACTATTATGGAGAAGATGGCACATGCACCATCAGCAAATTTAGCACTGATAACCCGGTTGGATGGAACAAACTATGTTTCCTGGTCTATGAAGTGCAGCTTACTTCTGCGTACTGAAGGATTGTGGGATGCTGTACAGAATCCACCGGACGTGACTTCTTGGGATCCAGATGATGAGGATGATGCCAAGAAGATAGCAGAGTTTCAAAGATGCAATGAACAAGCATTGTGTATAATTGGTCTAACACTGACTGACCAACAGTTAGTTCATATTCGTGGGGAGAATTCTGCAGCAAGATGTTGGGAGAATTTGAAGAAGATATATGTAAATGACACTGTAGGTGCACATATACATCTTACCCGCAAACTGTTTAGGGCACGTCGTCTGAGGTGTGGATATATGTTAGCTCATTTAAACTTTGTGAAAGGAGTTTTCCAAGAACTACATGAAAAAGAACTCATTTTCTCAGAGTTACATCAAATTTACATCATTCTGTCATCACTGGATGAGAGTTATGATGATTTTGTATTGTCCCTCGAGGTCCTAACCCGAAATGAACTAACATTGACTGGCATAACTGCACGCCTGTTGGAAGAGTCCAGAAGAAGGTTGGAAAGAGAGCAACTGAGAGAGAAACCACCACAACATGAAAAGTCACCTTCAACTGCCTATACTGTTAGAAAATGTTTTTCTTGTGGGGCTAAGGGGCATATAGCTAGATTCTGTAAAAATGCTAAACAACAGAATACTAGAAAAGCTAAGAAAAATGCTAATGTCAACTTAGGTATGTCTACTTTAACTATCTCTAGAAATGCACCAATAAGCCATGATTCATGGGTTGTTGATAGTGGAGCATCACAGTGCATTACTAGAAATAAGAATTGTTTTATAAAAATGTCTGCCAGCAAGCAACATGTATCTTTGGCAAATGGATGGAGGGTGAAAGCATCTGGTGAAGGTATGGCAAGGTGTTCATTTGTAAATGAGCATTTATCCATGTTGTATATACCTAAACTGAAATCTAATTTGTTATCAGTAAAAGCTCTAGTTAAAATTGGCTATGTAGTAACCTTTAAGGGAGATAACTGTAAAGTTGTCAGAGGGAGTGAAATTAAAACCTTGCAGTAAGTATTTAAATTGTAATGTATGTAGTAAGGAAAAGAGCAGAATTACACCAGCAAACAGATATAATGGGTTTAAAATGAAAGAACTTTTAGAAGTTGTTTTTGCTGATCTAATTGGACCTATAAACCCCAGTTTGGGAGGTGCCTGTTATGTTTTGAGTATCATGGATCATTACTCAAGATATGGTTTCTGCTATTTAATGAAAGACAAGACAGAAACATTTCAACAATTTTTTAATTGGCTGAGATTTGCGGAAAGAAAGATAAAAGCCAAGGTTATTATTGTAGTTACTGATAATGGGACGGAGTTTACCAATTATAAGTCCCAAACTATGTTAAAAATAGCTGGTATTGAGCATAAATGGCTCCCTCTTATGGCTGCTTGAGGTAACAAACCAATTACATCTCTTAAGCATTTAAAGTAACGGTAAAGTAATCATAGCTTATATACATTGCCAAGCCAAGCCTAGGGTTACATCCCTAACAGCTGGCCATCTTCCTCACCTCTAGTTCGGAGAGAGGGAGGGGGTTGTCTGTCCTGGGCAGCCTGCCTGCTGTGTGGGAGAGGCACTGGCTGTGCTTCCGGGCTCCTTCTCCTTCTATTGGGTTGAGGAGGGGGGCTGCACTCCAGTCTGCATCTCCTCCTTTCAACAGGATCAGATTCCCCCCCTCTCTTTTGGATGGCATGATGGCCCCTCATCACGAAGGGTGATCTGGTCAAAATCCTCCCTCAGTTGCTCTATTGCACTTCCCCGGGATTCCATCTGGGGCTTTGGGAGCCTGGCTTGTTCACTGTCCCACATCCACTCCACCCTTGCCAGCTCGCTCAGGACCCTTCCCTTTTCCTGGGCATTGGGGTAAGGGAACTCAACTTCAGCTGCTTTGGGGGCTAATTTCCACCAGTACTCATACCTTCTTGCTTCTGGCACTGGGAAAGGCATCTCACCTTTGATGTCTGGAGCTTTGATGTCTGGAACTGGCTACACTCCTCCAGCTGCAATCAGGCTCTCTTCAAATAATCCGTCCTCTACCATGGGTGCCTGATTTTCCCTCCAAGCACCTCAAATATCAGGGGAGTGCTTGGAGAGGCCAGGGTTCAAGAAACCCAGTAATCTTGATAGATTTTAAAAGTTAGATCTGACTATCAGGTCTCCAAAAGATGCCCTAATTAATTTACGAGCCTCGAGACAAAGTTCAAAAGAAATCCAATCATTTATTAGGAGCAACATTTTGGTGATACCTGCCGTGGAGTCAGATCTGATTTCCATTTAATGGTGGCTGACCTTTACCCCTGTGTCTCCCCTCCCCTCAGTCTGTGTCATAAATCACATCCACCAATGAAGTGCTGCAGTAGGTTGTAAATTTTCACGCCACACAGACCTGCTGTAGAAATCTGAGATTGAACCCTGGTCGAAGGTATGCGTGGAATTCTTCCTCCCTTTCTTTCAATGTCAACTTGATAATAAGCATGGAAACGCTTTACAAGTTGACAATTCCAATGTGTCCAAAACAGGGGTGTCAAACTCAATTTCATTGAGGGCTGCATCAGGGTTGTGTTTGACCTTGGAGGGCTGGGAGCGTGGCCAGGGTGGGTGTGGCCAGGGTGGGCGTGACAGCACTCAGCCTCCTGCAGCACTCTGCCAGCCAAAATGGAGCATGTGGGTTAATTTAAAAATGTGGGCTTTCCTTTGTGACAACCAGATCCAACAAGCAAGGGGTGTGACCTGCACAGAAAATACACTTTTGTTTGGTTATGAATTAATATCCCCAAAGTCAAATGTAGATTAAATGTAGACTGACTTTTAGCTACACACCTTCACAGCAAACGGCAAATTTTGAAGCTCCAGGTAAAGAGGATTCATTTTAGGATGAGTAACCACAGTTTGCATGTTGGAGGTTCCTAAAGGAATGGTGGGAAACTCTGTATTTTAAAGAACATTTGAGGGAGGGGTGTAGAATAGCCCTTCTCTGCCTGAGGCTGTAGAGACCCAGCACCAATCAAAACACATTTTGTGAAGCAACTGATGAACACTGACATGGAAAGCCACTAGTATATGAAAAGAACAGCAAATGTGAGGAGGCTAAAAATTTTTGGAAAAAGATCAAAAATTGGTTTGAGGCTATAACGGGGGTTAAAATAGAATGGAAACCTGAATTTTTTTATTGAAAAAGTTTTATACAAACAAATTTTCCCCCTTTTTACCCCCCCACCATATAATGTAAATCACATACAAATACTGTACCCCCTCCCCTCCCCTCCCCCTGTCTTAAAATAGATTTCTCATTCAAATATTGTACCCCCTCACCTCCCAACAATCATAATATAAGTTTCTCTTAAAGTAACAATAGCCCATTAACCCCATCTTCTAAATTAATTAAACATATATAAATCATAATATAGGTTTCTCTTAAAGTAGCAATATCTCATTAATCCCATCTTCTAAATTAATTACGCATATATATTTCCCCACCCACACCACTCTAACAATTCCAAGCATCCCATATATTATTTACTCTGATCATCTGTCAATCTAAACATTCTTACCTAAAGGCTACATAGTACTTCCTAGTCTGATATTTATTCTGTATGTAACCAATCCATTTTACCCATTCCTGTGTATAATTCTCCTGCTTCTGAACTTTTAAGAAAGCTGAAATTTTTGCCATTTCGGCGAACCCCGCCACTTTCTGAATCCATTGATCAATTGTCGGTAAAAAATCTTTTTTCCAATGTTGCGCAATCAACAACCTAGCTGCTGTAACCATATACAAAACCAATTTTGTTTCCCCTTTAGTAAAATCCTTAATTATACCCAGTAAAAACATTTGCGGAGTAAATTGTATTCTTTTCTTAAATACATTTTGCATAACCCACCATATTTTTATCCAAAAAGCTTTAACCTTATTGCAAGTCCACCATACATGAAAAAAGGTAGCATCTAGGCACCCGCATCTCCAACATTTTGGTTGAACATTTGGGTACATGCATGATAATTTTTTAGGATCTAAATACCATCTGTAAAACATTTTATAAAAGTTCTCCCTTAAATTCTGTGACTGTGTAAATTTAACATTCTGAACCCATATTTTTTCCCACGTATCCAACATAACCGATTCACCAAAATTCTGAGCCCATTTAATGATACAATCCTTAACCAGTTCACTTTCTGAGTCTCTTTCTAACAATACATTATATATTCTTTTAACCTGTTTTGGGCCAGTCTCTTTTATCTGCTTGATCAGTTTCACTTCTTTATCCATAAAACCGACCCTACAATCTTCTTTCCATCTCTTCTGTAACTGTATATAATGTAACCAATTTAAAGTAATTCCTTCTTCCAACAGTTGTTCCAAAGTTTTCAACTGCCATTCGTCCCCATCAGCAACAAGCACGTCTTTATATAAACACCCCCCGAGTGACTTAGTATTCGTAATCCACATGGTGTCTGCAAGATCCAACCAAAGTGGTATTTTATAATCCCAATTGGGCCAGTGCTTCTTCCACTTCGGAGAACATGATTGTTAAACACTTTATCCACCCTATCTTCATAAAAAAGATATGCATGCCATCCCAGAACAAGGTCATGACCTTCTATATTCAACAGTTCCGTTTTTGTTTTCCCAAACCAATCTGCTACATGCGTCAATACCGCAGCTTCATAATACAATCGGAGGTTTGGGAGTCTAAGGCCACCTCTTTCACGAGTATCTTGCATAATCTTCATCTTTACTCTCGGTTTTTTCTCCTTCCAAACAAATTTGTTTAATGTTGCTTGCCATTCTAACAAAATTTTATCTGATTTAAGCACCGGTATCATCTGAAATAAGAAGATGAATCTAGGTAGAATATTCATTTTAATTGCTGAAATCCTTCCAAGCAAAGATAGTTGTAACTTTTTCCACACTTGATGATCTTTCTGTATCTTTTGCCACAACACTTCATAATTATTTAGGAAAAGTTTTGTATTTGATTCTGCGATTTGTATTCCTAAATATTTGACCTTGGAGACTATTTCGAAACCTGCCAAGCTTACAAGTCTCTTTCTTTGAGTCTCTGTCATATTTTTAGCCATCATTTTCGTTTTGTTTTGATTTAGTCTAAACCCGGACACCATGCCAAATTCTGCTATGATATTTTTCATCTGAATTATTGAGTTCAAAGGATGTGAAAGGGTAACAACCAGATCATCGGCAAATGCTCTAGTTCTGTATTCCTTTTGCCTGATAGCTATGCCATCTAAGGAGTCCCGAATTGTATTCAACAAGACTTCCAAGGTTAAAATAAATAACAATGGAGATAATGGGCAACCTTGTCTTGTGCCTTTTTGTATCTCGAAAGTTGTTGACAAATTTCAGAAACCTGAAT